>NC_064636.1:119612901-120233526 GCF_023864275.1 Schistocerca cancellata | reverse complement strand
GGAGCTCTTAATTTATGATATTTACTAAAATGCCTAATGAAATGATGAGAAACATTTTTACATCTATTGTCTTTCTAGTTGAGAGAGTGCTCAATTTGTTTAATATCTAGTTTCTAGCTGCCCTGCAGCATTGGTTAAAATAAAATTTTATAGATGTACTAATATAAATATTTTCTGTCTACAGATCGAGTAAATAATAATTTTTTTCAAAAAAATGAGGGTGCACAAAAAGACATTTACCTTCACAGGAACTGCATTCATAATTTTCTTTTCAAGTACTTGGTAATTTATTTTGTAGAATAAGTTGTGGTGCACCACTTTAATGACATGGATATTAAGATGTGAATATACATTTCCCTTATCTGCGTTGTTGTCTTTAGTGTACTATTTTTTCTGCTTGAGCTATGTCATGTTTAGGTATAAGTTATTACATTTGCTGCTGCTGTTTGCCAGGCATAGTGCTACTAAATTTCACTTTGTATTGCACTGTTAAGCTAGTTTTACTACTAATTTATTTTTCTTGTTGCTGCACATTGGCTCATATTAGTTGTATTCTTGCATTGCTTGGTAATTTAGATTTACTGTAGCTTGCTTTGCCAGTTATTTTTTTATCATTGCTGTTTGTGTTATTTTTTTTTTGTGTTGCAGCATTGCCTTGTCCCTTAGTTTATGCATCTGAGCTCAGTAGATTTAAGTTAGCTTAAGAGAAGGTAGACTATATAATAAACTAACTATTATGAATTGGAAGAAATGCATTGAGAAGTTTTACGAAAAAAGTACAGAAAGCAGGTATAGATAGGACTTTTTGGAAAAGTTTGCAAAACACTGAAAACAAACCCTGGCCTTTCCCTCTGTGTTGTTTTGCTATGTGTTTGTGTACTCTTGTATATTTGTGTTTTTCCTGTCTTTATGTGTTTAGCTAATACGATTTATGTTGTAGAATTTTTCTAGTACTAAGGTACATTCACGATGATGAGGAATACTGTTATCCTCAAATATAATTTGCATTAACAATATGTTATTCACTTTGTAAAGATGTTTAGACATTATTAATTCTGTTCTGTTTCTGTGCTCAAGTGTGAAATTAATGTTTCGAAAACTATTCTCATTATTTTATATATTTACTTATGTCAAAATTCCTGTAACACTGATGTATATGTATATTTCTATTCTTTTGTAAAGCCTGTTGTACTACAAATGTTATCTGTATTATTATGTTTTTAATGATTTATTTTGTACCTTTGTTATTGTATTCTAATGTTATAAAATTGTAATTGACACCAGTTCATCAAATTAAGTAACTTGTAAGTTACATTTCACTGCACACGTTTCTGTTGGTCATAATATATGCACAGTATATGAGAAGTTGGGACTGTTAGTGTTTGCACGTCTGTTAATAATTCAGCAAGGGACTGGATAACAGCATTGCCGGTTCTAAGGAGATTTCAAACAAATTTTTTGTGAGTGGACAACTGGTGGTTTATAAACTTGCTATATTCTCTGCAAAACTCTTCGATGGTGATTGTGCACCTGCACAGTCGCAACAGATGGCTGCTGGCCGTCTCTACAAGGACTACAGTGGGTCTGCATCTTTGATGGCCCACCAGTACCACTATTTCTACAAGGACTACAGTGGGTCTGCACGTTTGATGGCCCACCAATACCATTATCTCTACAAGGACGATAGTGGGTCTGCATCTCTGATGGCCCACCAACACCGTAATCTCTACCAGGACTACAGTGGGTCTGCTCTGTGATGACCTACCTACCAATATTCTTCAAAACTTCGACTGACTCTGCTGTGGGTTTGCTCTGCATGTCAAGAGTCAGCACTGTCTTTCCGTTGGAAGGACAACACTACTTCTTCAAGAGTGCATGGAAATCCACTACTTCTGTGTGCAATTTCTTTTACTGCTCAGACTTTGAGAAAAACAGCAATTTTACTGTGATGAATGATCAGGACTTTCTTTATGGACTGTGAGAAAATTTTAGCTTTTGACCAACATTGTATCAATAAGCGTGTGTATATGATTTCTTTTTTATTGTAATTATGAAAATTTTTTTCAAATCTGTATTGGCCACTGCCCAAAACAATTTGTAAAATTTTTTGTGGGGAGCATGGAGGCTATGTAAGTAGGCCTTTTAGGTTTGTTTGTATGAAAATCACTGGCTGTGCTGTGTGCAGTCTGTGGCTAGTTTCCATTATTGTCTGCCATTGTAGTGTTGGGCAGCTGGATGTTAACAGCGCGTAGCGTTGCGCAGTTGGAGGTGAGCGCCAGCAGTGGTGGATGTGGGGAGAGAAATGGCGGAGTTTTGAAATTTGTAAGACTGGATGTCATGAACTGCTATGTATATTATGATTTTTCAACACTATTAAGGTGAATACATAGTTGGTTCTCTATTAAAATCTTTCATTTGCTAACTATGCCTATCAGTAGTTAGTGACTTCCGTAGTTTGAATCTTTTATTTAGCTGGCAGTAGTGGCGCTCGCTGTATTGCAGTAGTTCGAGTAACCTAGATTTTTGTGAGGTAAGTGATTTGTGAAAGTATAGGTTAATGTTAGTCAGGGCCATTCTTTTGTAGGGATTTTTGAAAGACAGATTGCATTCCGCTAAAAATATTGTGTGTCAGTTTAAGCACAGTCATGTATAATTATTCGAAGGGGACGTTTTAAACGACTGTGGAGAACTGTATCAAACGCCTTGCGGAAGTCAAGAAACACGGCATCTACCCGGGAACCCGTACCTATGGCCCTCTGAGTCTCGTGGACGAAGAGCGCGGGTTTCACACGACCGTCTTCTTCGAAACCCATGCTGATTCCTGCAGAGTAGATTTCTAGTCTCTAGAAAAGTCATTACACTCGAACATAATACGTGTTCCAACATTCTACAACTCATCGACGTTAGAGATATAGATCTATAGTAATGCACCTCTGTTCGACGTCCCTTCTTGAAATCGCTGATGACCTTTGCCCTGTTCCAATCTTTTGGTACGCTACACTCTTCTAGAGATCTAAGGTACACCGCTGCAAGAAGGGGGCCAAGTTCCTTCGCGTACTCTGTGTAAAATCGAACTGGTATCCAATAAGGTCCAGCGGCATTTCCTCTTTTGAGCGATTTTAATTTTCTATCCCTCTGTCGTCTATTTCGATGTCTACCACTTTGTCATCTGTGCGGCAATCTAGAGAAGGAACCACAGTGCATTACAGAAATCGATCTGATACGCAGCAGTGCTGCATCGTCCATCGCTGGCTAATTTATAAACTGCCGCAACCACACTCAGCGTCTGAATCTGGTGGCAGAGACTCAGGAAATACACCGAAACTCGCAGCAGATATCAAATTCTAGCAGGCCACCTTAATGAAAGCCTTGAGGCAAAATTTACTACCTTCCAGTATAATCAAAACCATTAATAAATAGAATAGTGTTTGCCTTCGGTCGGGAGTAAAAACGAAGGCTACATGGTTCCATAGATCGTTGTCTATGTATTGAAGGTATATATCGAGATACAATGAGGAGTCGCCACTTCCAAACCACAGACGCCATATAAGTATTTCGAGGTTATTCACTACTATAGGAACAACGCTACCAACACAGTTGAAAGTTTTGTTTAATTTTCCATACTTTGGCAATTGACCAATGGTGCATAGTCGTTCCATTCATTAACATCGACTCTGTAGGGACACGTAAGGTGCCCTATAACAGCGTGAGAGACATTTTTGTCATGACGTTTATATATTTAGTACTTTACTACAGGACTGTTTGTAACCTTTTTTCACAGCGCCTTTCTCACACGTACCTCATTTCCTTTAGCGTACCTGCCTGTCTGCCTCCGCATTACGCCGTTTTCGGCACATCACTCTGTCACGTCACGTCAAGCATATATAACACAACTGGATGGCAAAGCTCGCTCAACCAGCACTGCTAAGGTAATGCCTTTTCTTTTTTACGTGCGTTCCACACATATCACCTGTCGGGTCGTCCGCCTATGTTCCGCCACCTAACAGGAATGCCAGCGCGCGATACACAGTCATGAAATCAGCGTCAGTTTTCCATGATGACACTGTCGTGGTTTTGAGCACATTCAGTCACGAATGCAAATCCCAGTAACGCCCAAGCCGAATATACCTTTCCGTCGGTTCTCCGTCTCCTGCGGCCGACACAGCTTCGTCACTGCCTCAGCGACTGACCGGTGCCGCTGGCGCTCCGAAATGTCGGCAGTTCAAGTCTGTCGCGAGTAATGGCGGTTTTCTGACACAAGCGAAAACGAGATTTTTTTTTAATCCACTTCGCGTAGCCCGTCATTTACGTAATGCGTTTCTACTCCCACATGTGAATCACATTCTTAGTCGCTGGCCAGTTCCGCCATTTTAATTCAGCCAAGACAGTGCAGTCCGCACAGATGCCTCCAGCTGATGTTAACCTAAACTCACTAAAAGGAGGAGCTTATGTGAGAAACTCTTCCAGGAAACACTTGAAATGGTCAATGAATACCGCAAAACATTGTTATACGAGCCAATTAACGCATGTGATACTGTTTTATTTCACCAGGATCACACGTGTTGGGCGGTAAGAGATGTATCGTATTTACGCTCTAAGGTTATGAAGACTTGTAACGGCCAAAATGATTCATATTGAGTCAGGGCGAAATCTTAATCGTATATATTTTGTCACCAGCCATCGACTGTGAAGTTATATATTCTATCTCGTGAGGCTTTTTTTTAAAAAGCCAAAAAACACTTATCAGCTACTGAAGCATCTATATCTTCTAATGGGTGCGGGAGTTCCGACTCACACCCCCCCACCTCCTCCGGAAGCAATCTATGCAGCTGAAACAATGGTGATTGATGGTCATTCTAAAATTAAGGAAATAGAAAAGCAGGAAAGTAAAATTCTCAGGAAGATTTACGGTCCAATCAACAAAAATGGCATTTGGATGAACAGACCACAAAACGAGCTCTATAGAAAGATCAACATAGTAACAGATGAAATCAGAAAGCGCCGAGCCAAATTTTATACACACATCTACAGGATGGAAGACTCCAGAACAGCAAAGAAATTATTCAATATTATAACAAGGAGTAAATGTGGCACAGAATGGCTGAAAGAAGTCCAGAGGGATCTACAGCAGATCAACATAAAAAATCTCGAACATCGCACCGAGTGCCGGCATATATATATATATATATATATATATATATATATATATATATATATATAAAAAGTTGACAATATCATCTGATCTGTAGCAATGTGGTATCTAGAAGCTGTGTGAGAAACTGTATTACTTCGTGGCAATGTGTTCAGCTGTTGTTCCTCTGTTTCGACGGATTTCACAGATTTCATTCGTAACTGGCAACAGGAAAAATAATAATAATAATAATAATCAATTCCAGGACCTTCATACACTGCACATGTGAGGACAAAGACCACATTTAAGTCAAACATAAATTCACTGAAAAGGCGGTGTAAAATTCAAACAAAATTGTGTCTTCCACATTCTTTCGTCGTGATTTTGGGCAGAGCCGGTCGCGAGAACGAAGGCAATCAAAGCTTTAGTCGGCGGTGCCTGACTGCATTGTACGCTGCTCGTTCGCCTGCGTAAAACTTTGGACACACACCCCTTTTCGTACAGACGACCACATAGATACATATATAGACGGCGCATGCCACTAGCACCGTAGTAGCCTTGATGGCGCCAGAGGAGAAATCTATCAACAGCAGCTGCTCATACGATATGCGGTGACCGCACGCTCTCGTGTCCGAATAGTCGATAGCAGAAAACTACTAGGAATTCTCGCTACCAGCGTAAACATAATTGTTATGCTAGAACTACTGTGTACTACAGAAATATTTAGTTTGTTTAACACACTGACTCTGCGTAGGAGAATGTCTCTGGAAATCTGAACATTTCCGTACGCGTACCACGACTCTCCTGTTTCGTTCGGACCGGTGCTTCGATGTAAACATCGAAACTTCCAGCTACTATTAAAGTTCTGGAACTTATCTACATACGGTTCTGGAGAAAATACTTAGCAGCTTTCAGTTCAGTTGAGACTGGTATATATGAAGCTACGTTTTCTTCTGGCCGTAAGAAACTGATAGCGCCTGTTTGTTTCGGCAGATTATGCTTCATCGCTCATGCACGTACAGCAAAGCGTCACACAGATAACGTCACTCTTGTGCCGTCCGTGTACATCGAGACTTGAAAGAAAAAAGCGCTTGATATCACCATATTTTACGACGTCTCATTATTTCTTGTGTATATCATTCAGCTCTCGCAGTGTGTACTGTTTTATTAGGGAACTAAGGACACATTTGTAGTTAGTAACGGCGGCATACCGACAATCTTTCTTTCCGCGAACAATACGAGACTGGAATAGAAGGGAGAACCGATAGAGGTACTCAAGGTGCCCTCCACCACACACCGTCAGGTGGCTTGAGCAGTATGGATGTAGATGTAGATGTAGACATAACCGTGTTTGTATGTTTCGATTTAATAAAACATTAAGCGAAATTCTTTTGGTTGAATGCAAACAAAAAATAACTTCCTGTCCAATGCAACAGTCATATACCTTCACACCGATAGCTTCAGACCGCATGAAATAACGTTGTTCGCATTAAGTTACATTTTTGGAAGCCTTTTTAGGGGTTGGTTTTGATAAGAGTGTAGATATAGGCTGCGCACCTATTTCTCACACAGCTTCTTGGTATGCACTATTCAAATTCGATGGAGAATGCACAGCATCCTTGACAGGGGGCTATAAAAATGATAACTTTACGTGTTTCCACATTGTCAACAATACGAGTACGGGTCTGTTCTTATATATGACCGTAATGTGGAGGAGACCACAGCACCATTTCTGGAAAGAAGATGTCACAGCGACGTAAACATGTCGAGTACACGACTCGTGCGATCCTTTTGCTGAATCAGGAAATAAGGCGATAAATAATTATGTACTTGGATGCCATAACCAGGAGAGATAAAACCGATCGGAAAGATCTCCGCCGTTTGCGTTTTCAAAGTGTACTAGACATACATTACAACAAAATGTAAAAAAAATAAAAAATAAATGTTTCTTCACAAACGCACGAGACTTACGAGTGCTCAGTGTACTAGTTTAGTAAGAAGAATGTCAGGCCAGACACACTCGGTTACAGAGGAAGCATACGCGACAGTGCGGGATCTTTCGCAGTGAATGAGTCGCGAGTGTCGTTGTTGTGACGTCACCACAGTGTATCAGCGAGGGATGCCCTCGAGACTTGAATATATGTTACGCAACTGAAGCGATGGAAACAGTTAATTCTGGGAAGCGCGCCATATTTCCAACATTTTCCCTCGTTTTCTACATGGCTTATCTAACTTTAATATTTCAAACTAGTGTTTTTGACGAAAATATTTACAATACTGTTATCAACTCAAAACCGAGGGATGCAGATATTTTTTTGCATCATAAAAAGGTTTTACATTTTCTGTCATCAGAGAGGCGTCACAGATCAGATTTCGCAACAGCGGCTGTTGTCTTAGCGTCAAAAGACCACAGAACAATCGGCCGAATTTGTTTGCCATAATTGGAACATGGTTTTAAAGATTAGGTACACATACGATTCGCGCAAATTTCTAATGCAGCTTTCTAGTATTGGCTATTCAGACATGTCGGAGACCGGACACCAAATTTCGTACAAGTACCTATTAATCGCAAATTTCTTCTCTGTCATTATCAAGGCAACTCTGATACGGATTTGATTCGTGGTCGGAGGTCTAAGAAATCACAGCACTATTTTGCCCAGAAGGCAGGAACTACAACGTTAACACTTTGGTGACAGAGGTTGCACAATTCGATTGTGGGATCAGAAAACAAAGCGATCGTAATTGGTTCGCCAAAAGATTGGTTAGTTCTACGCCACTGATATGTTTTAAGAGTTTTTACAGCTGTAGCAGAACAAAAAGGTACTCTGTTTAAAATCATAAACTTGATAATAGGACGAATCTTTCGGAATACTAAATGTATCATGTTAGATAGAAGAGTATAAGGCCTAAGCTCTTGTCGATCGTAGGGGCGGCATATGTGGCGAGTGTCCATGTTATGACGACACGATTGTGTATCATGGAACGAGGTCAGCCGCGGTGTATACAACGTTAGAAAATTATCTAAAGTAGGTGTCTACATCTGCATGTGCTTTTCCAGGGCTGCGTAGACGGCAGTGAGTTGTCGGCACTGCTTAAGAATCAGGTACTTGCCGGCCATTACAAACACACATGAAACCAAAGTCGTTACATTACGCACAATGACGGAGCACTGAGGAATGTTTGGACACATTCTTTCAAAAGGGAGAATTTCAAGCCAAATGACTGCTTGCACAAGCTACGCAGCAAAACTGTTCAAAATCCTCTCAAGGGTTGAAAGAGGGGATGTACGTCGGTCGACATGCTCTTAATCTGTAACTCACTATATTAGTGTCCTCCACCAGTAACATTTTCTGGTACATCACGCTTCTTATCTCGATATGATGTCGGTATCTGTACTGAATTAAGCAGAAGTAATAGCCTCTTATTCTGAGTAAAATTCAGACATTACGGATGTTATTTCTTCTATAAAGTACTGTAAAACTTATCACGCATACTGATGAGGAAATGACCAGGAAACATTTGATCTTTCGTGGAAGCGGCCAGGTTCATGAGCCAAGTCCAACAAGAGCAGGAATTCATTGAATGAGTATTTCTGTCGTTCTTCAAAATACGGAATTGTCGGGACAGTGTTTGAGACGCTTGCTGTCATTTCACGTAGCCAAATGGCCAGGGATACGTATCGCATTAAGAATGCGAGTCTTGGGGAACTAAGGTTAACTGAATTACTTCATGTGTGACATTAGCAGAACAACTGCCACAGATACTTGTAGTGTAGTACACATCTGCCGGGACGTAAAAAACGGTTGAATTATTCGAACTTTAGATGCAAATGGGGCAAACTGTCTCATCCATTCGTTTGCAAACATCAACACGGCAGTGATAGAGGCATGCGCCGTCTACACTCCTGGAAATGGAAAAAAGAACACATTGACACCGGTGTGTCAGACCCACCATACTTGCTCCGGATACTGCGAGAGGGCTGTACAAGCAATGATCACACGCACGGCACAGCGGACACACCAGGAACCGCGGTGTTGGCCGTCGAATGGCGCTAGCTGCGCAGCATTTGTGCACCGCCGCCGTCAGTGTCAGCCAGTTTGCCGTGGCATACGGAGCTCCATCGCGGTCTTTAACACTGGTAGCATGCCGCGACAGCGTGGACGTGAACCGTATGTGCAGTTGACGGACTTTGAGCGAGGGTGTATAGTGGGCATGCGGGAGGCCGGGTGGACGTACCGCCGAATTGCTCAACACGTGGGGCGTGATGTCTCCACAGTACATCGATGTTGTCGCCAGTGGTCGGCGGAAGGCGCACGTGCCCGTCGACCTGGGACCGGACCGCAGCGACGCACGGATGCACGCCGAGACCGTAGGATCCTACGCAGTGCCGTAGGGGACCGCACCGCCACATCCCAGCAAATTAGGGACACTGTTGCTCCTGGGGTATCGGCGAGGACCATTCGCAACCGTCTCCATGAAGCTGGGCTACGGTCCCGCACACCGTTAAGCCGTCTTTCGCTCACGCCCCAACATCGTGCAGCCCGCCTCCAGTGGTGTCGCGACAGGCGTGAATGGAGGGACGAATGGAGACGTGTCGTCTTCAGCGATGAGAGTCGCTTCTGCCTTGGTGCCAATGATGGTCGTATGCGTGTTTGGCGCCGTGCAGGTGAGCGCCACAATCAGGACTGCATACGACCGAGGCACACAGGGCCAACACCCGGCATCATGGTGTGGGGAGCGATCTCCTACACTGGCCGTACACCAATGGTGATCGTCGAGGGGACACTGAATAGTGCACGGTACATCCAAACCGTCATCGAACCCATCGTTCTACCATTCCTACACCGGCAAGGGAACTTGCTGTTCCAACAGGACAATGCACGTCGGCATGTATCCCGTGCCACCCAACGTGCTCTAGAAGGTGTAAGTCAACTACCCTGGCCAGCAAGATCTCCGGATCTGTCCCCCATTGAGCATGTTTGGGACTGGATGAAGCGTCGTCTCACGCGGTCTGCACGTCCAGCACGAACGCTGGTCCAACTGAGGCGCCAGGTGGAAATGGCCTGGCAAGCCGTTCCACAGGACTACATCCAGCATCTCTACGATCGTCTCCATGGGAGAATAGCAGCCTGCATTGCTGCGAAAGGTGGATATACACTGTACTAGTGCCGACATTGTGCATGCTCTGTTGCCTGTGTCTATGTGCCTGTGGTTCTGTCAGTGTGATCATGTGATGTATCTGACCCCAGGAATGTGTCAATAAAGTTTCCCCTTTCTGGGACAATGAATTCACGGTGTTCTTATTTCAATTTCCAGGAGTGTATATGTGTGTCTCTATGGTCCAAGGTAAGGGAGATGTGTGTCCACAGTGTCACCATGCAAACGAGCGGGGTATAAGGCAGTCAGGCACCGTAAAATAATCCTTTGGTGGCTTTCGTTCCCGCGATCGATGCTGCCCAGATGGACGACAAAATAATATCGGTGACACAACTTTTTTTATCTTTTTATCGCCCTTTCCAGTCAATTAATTGTTAACATAAATGCAGTCCTCCTCCTCTCACGTACAGTGTGTAAAGGCCCTCGCTAGATCTTTTCTTTTTGTCTGTTTGGAGGCACGAATGCAATCTGTCGAAACAGAATGCCAACAGTTGAAAACATTGGCAGGAAGCGAAACCGTGTCTCACACTGCTCTTAAAATTCCCATCAATACGGAATAGACGATGCTGTCAACTTCTTTTATTACATCATCACAATCAATGGCTGGTGACAACGTATCCGCCAATTTTACGTATATGATTAAGGTTTTGCCTTGATGCGAGAGGAATTATTGTAGCCCTTCTATGTTTTAGGAACCCTGGAGTGTACATACGTTCCACGTCGTCTTGTAGCTTCGCCCATTTTCCACAATGCGTGTGACCCAGGTGAGCATAATAAAACAGTATCACACGCGTTAACTGGCGTGGATAAAAAAGTTTTGGCGTTATGTTTTTACGATTTCTGTACCTGTTTTCCGGAAGATTTTCTCACACAATGTCCTGCTTCTCAGGAGTTTAGGGTAACATCAGCTGGAGGCAACTGTGACAGAAGGCCACCTGTGAATGTGTGGAGTGCGGAACAGCGGTGTCCGGATGCCTTAGAATGGTACGACTGGCCAGCGACTAGGAGTGAGACTCACGTGTTTGGATGGACACGCTCTTCGCAACTGGAGGACTATGCGAGGTTCTGCTATGAGAAAATTTCAAACATTACGTCGCTGAGTCAAGCAAGGATTCACTCTTATTTTGATAACGAACTCTTGCACGTAAATTTTTTAATCGTTTACATTCACTTCACACCACCGCCATTATTCGCGGGAGAGTTTAAATTTCCAGCTTTCCACGGCGCTAGCGGCAACAATCATTCGCTGAGGCAGCGACAAAGGTCTTACGGCTGCAAGGGACGGAGAATTAACGTAAAAGTCAACGGAGCTTCTACATCACTACCATCTGGATTTGTGAATGTACTCACAATCAGTAATGTGGCAATATGCAGATATGGTACCAGTTCCGTGATTTTGTGGATAGCGTGCTGGCCTTCAGTGACATCGCGGAATATAGGCGGACGACCGGGTTGCGAGTCGTCCAACAACGTATATGTAACGTATGTAAAACAATGAATAATTTGAGCAGTGCTGGTTGAGCGAGGTTTGCCATCGAGCAGCGTTATACAGGATTAGGAAAAGACGTTTGACCAAAGGTGTAGGACGAATAGATAGTGTGAAACATAGGAATTTTAGCAACTAAGGGTCGCAACAGCGTATTGTAGGCTCTACAGGAACGTAACCGAAATCTGTCATATGGACGTCTTTACTCAAAATGAAAGGTAATTCACAGAAAATGTATACCTAAACACAGTCTTTGGACTAACCAGTCTTCACGGTGAGAACAAGATAAACTTAAAGCATCTCATTTCCATGTATCGTATTTAACTGTCGTACCAGACAGCACTTCTTTCGAAATGAAAACAATCACATGATCATGCTTCATGTGTTAAAAACGTCAAAATAAACGAAAATGAGCTACCTCCTAATTAAGGTAAGTATGTCGTAGCTACTGTTCAATCTGACCACCGTTTTCATTCTCCCATAGCGTCGTAATTAAACTACGATCGCTATTAGCCAAAATTAGCTACGTTATGTGTATTCACTTAAAACTAAGGGACATCAGTTCTGTCAAAAGACAGGCCGTAGAGACGAGAACGTTCAGCAGTAACTTGTACCGGCACGGCGGCTGTTGTCTTAGCGTTGAGAGACTGCAGAGGATATCGGACATTTGTTTACGTTTTCGGCATGCCGACATCGACACCTTCTTTCGCAGCACGGCTGCAGTCGGCTGGATAAATTTGCTGTTGAGATTTGGCGCGTCAAGAACACCGAGAGCGTGTGTCACTAGAATGCCGCTGTGAGAAACTCCGTTCCCAGTTGTAACGGAATGTTCATTTCACACCTCTTTTCGCAGCATTTTATAAATTGCACGTCTTTGTAATTGTGCGCATATATTTTGCTGATGGCCTGAAAACCTAAGAACTGAGGAGAAATGTAATTACGGTGATGGTTCGACCAAACGTTTAGCTTCCGAGAATGATCGATTATGGAAAATATTATCACATGCAAACATGACGCCAGCAGTGGTTAGTGCAAGTCAGTATCGTTTTCAGTGAAGAAAACGATACCTAATTTCGTTTGGGACGAAAGATAACTTTTGCGAGTTTGTCTGTGAAGGCATAACTCTAAATGTGGGTTTATGTAGCCTAATCCCACTTATGTGCGCCCCATCGACGTAATTTATCGTGTACAAGTTTACTCGCTTATTACTGTGCTAATTTTTTCCTGTTTCCACTTACGCCAGCAGACAGCCATTACTCGCGATAAACTGCCGACATGTTGGAGCGCTGGCACCAACAATGAATCGCTGTACGAACGGAGCTCCGTGGACTGCAGGAGACGGAGAAACAACGGAAAGATAAAGTCAGATTCTCCATTACTGCGATCTGAAGGTCCGATTAAACGTTTCAGAATCAATACACCGTCAATATGCGAAACCGAAGATGGTTTTACTATTTCGTGCTTGTGGCGGAACACTGGCCGACGACGCGTTTGGAAGTTGTTAAGCGATGTACGTGTAACGTGTGTCAAAAATAGGAGTAACTTGAGCAGTGCAGATTGAGCAAGGTTTGCCATCGAGTACCGTTACATATGCCGGACACGACGCGACAGGAGTACTAACCGCATTTTCAGCAGTTCAATACTTAGCTTTTGACAAAATCGAATATGCTTCAAAACCGCAAAATGATGGAATGCTGTGGTGTGGACTTTCACTTTTAATATACAGTAGCAAAACCGGCATCTGAAACCGCATTGCGAGAATCGATACGAAAGTGTTCACATAACGAACCGGAAATGGTACTCAGAGATCGGTTTATGAAAACCACATTTGCTAACCATATGTAGTACTTTTAAAGTACGTTTCATATTCTCGTTGGCACAATTAAAGTGAATATTCACATATCATTCCTTTTCCAGAACGGGAAGACAGACAAAAAAAAATATTTTTGCACTCTACATTCCTCCTCCTTTCTACATTTACAGCTGTATTTGAAACCGTATCATAAATCCTGTTTCCAGTATTATACTCTATACATTGTCCTTCATGGTTGTGTGACAGAATGGCGCCCGATAGACGTATTAGCCTTTTTTGCACTGTTTATTTCTTTGTAACATCTAATTATTTATGCAGGTCGCATATTGCCATCTGTCGGCCAACATCTACACTGCATCCTCCGCAACTGCTTTCTGCATCGCGAGGCGCCAACAGAATGTGCTTTCCCGTATCGCGGGTTCGGCGCAAATCACGTATTTTCGTGAAATAAAACGGAGCATCCGTACGTCGAAATCTGTTCCCTGTTAGCATGAAAGAAGGTAACGTGAAATAACTGTGAGCGGGCAAGACTGCCACGTCAGAGAGACAGGCGGCTGCGAGTTCAAATCCGCCTCCGCGCTGTGCCAGAGGGTATCGTATAACGCAGTGGGGCAACGCGGTGTGAACTACAGATTGCCTTCGTTCTCGAGCAAAGCCGTGGGAACCGGTATGAAATAAGTATGTATTAAAACCATGAAATAAGTTTACGTTTTGTTTTGATTTTTAAGAGAATGGAAATAAACAAACCCTTCCTTTCGTGTGATTTTCCAACACTACACGGAATGTTATTGTTCTTAGAGGGAGGAAAAAAATGATCTGAATATCACGTTCGAGCGTACTCCCTACGAAGTGTAATTTTCAGCAACTTAAAATAATACGTTTTATTTCTTTTTTTTGTTGGGTACATCTAAAAACATAGCACCATTCGTGGCATGGGGTAACAAGAAGCATACTCTATGAGGTATGACGGTGGAGGAAACGCTATCTTCAGAGAAGGACGTCGTGAGTCACGTGTTGGGAGCGACCGGCTGTCTGGCGGATCTTGTGACGGAAAATCTGAAGAGCAGCGTGAGGCAAAGGCCGGACAGTTTCTGTTACGCAGGAAGAGTATCGAGTAATGTGTGGGCGGCGGTACGGCACTCTCTGGACAGATTAAAATCGACGTAACTGATCACTGATTGGGACACGGTACTGGGCAAGCACATCGAAATTGGCAGGATACGCGAAATTGTGCTGTGGGCAGAGTTTCAGACATTAGTTCGTTGTCCCAAGCAGGGAGGGATTCGAGTGTTTCACTTAAAAAGAAAGACGAATTGACCTTTGTCTTTTTCGTAGATTACGTTTTGCGTGTATATTACACATAAATTTTATGCACCCATTACTACTGGAGGTGTAGCCTGTAAAAGCTGGCCAAGTTTCAAATGTACACGTATTTTGCTCGAAGCTGAGTGTAGAGTGACGAAATACGGTAACTAACGAGTAAGTACTTGGTAAAAAGTATAATGTAAAACTGTTAATAATCATAGCTGTTGCAAAGTATTATACAGCGCGTTCAATTTGATTCTGCTGATACCAAGAAAAGATACTGATGTTCCAAAGTGAAAAAATAGCGAAATCATCGATAAAGAGAAATGAGTATATGTGGCGAAACACGTGACGCGTCGTCAACGGAGACAGGGGTTCCGTGTGACGTCACACGTCGGTGCGTGCTGCTGCTGTTCGGTTCCTCTGTCTCTAAACGCGCCTCCGCCGCTGTGGTCGCCATTGAGATTTCACGAACGACTTAGCTGTCACTACAGCCCTATGATGGAACACATTTGTAGCTAAGTCTCTGCATTTTGTGGTTGTTTATCGTTTTTGCCGCCAAAATTGCAACATACATTCACACTATGCGTTACGTAATTCGGTTCTCTCTTTTATTAAATATTCAGTTTATAATGTTACAGATGAATTCCTGGTACAGATAATTACAAAATCTGTTTGTGTCGCAATAGGATATGCTCTGGCTGGAGGAACTGTTTCCTGGATGATTGCATGGTAGAAGACAGACTGCTATCTCGTGTATTTTGCTCGTACTTTACCTAAGAAAAATACGAGAGTAGTGGTAGTAATAGACAACTTCGTAATGAACTACAGGCTTAGTTAAGTGTAGTTCATAAGAAATAGTTAAGGACAGTTGTGTGTTACATGCGATGTGGTAAGGACGTTAACTTTAGTGAGTTTGTCTGTGGAGGGCGTAGCTTTGAATGTCGATTTGTGTGATGGCTGTTAACTCATACCCCTACGTACCTTACCGTTTAAAATTATCATCGCATTAAACTACCCGAAACGTGCAGTTTGACTGCTCCTTGCCGCGTTCGTTACTTCTTTTCGTTTTTATTCATTTCGTAGAATCCTTCGTACTTCGGAGAAAAACTGAATGTAACTGTCATCATTCCGTGGCGCCAACAGCAACAATCGACCGCTGATGCAGCGACGGAGCTGTGTGGTCTGAAGAAGACGGAGAATTAGCGGAAAGATAAATTCAGATTCTACATTACTACGGTCTGCGTGTCTGAATGTGCTCACAATCAGTACAGTGTCACTATGCGAATCTGACGATGGTTTCGTGATCTTGTGGATCGCGTGCTGGCTTTCCAGTGACGTGGCGGAATATAGGCGGACGACCGGGCTGGAAGTCATTCAGTCAGATATGTGTAACGTACGTGAAAAGGGAATAACATAAAGAGTACAATTTTAGCGATCCAGCACCGTTATACAGGGCGTGGAAAACACATTTGACTAAAACTGCACGGGGGAAAGACAGCATGAAACACAGGAAATTGTGTACGGTAACTACGGGACGAAACTGCATATTTTCAGCGCTACAGGACCGTAATTTAAATCTGACATTCAGATGACTTTACTCAAAATGATGGGTAACTTACAGAATATGTATACGTAAACAGCACCAATCGTCACGGTGAGAACTTGATGAATTTAAAGCAGCATTTACACGCATATCGGACTTGGCTGACGTACCAGACTGTCCTTTTTCAGAAATGAATATAATAACGTGTTCATGTTTCATTCTTCAATATTTCTTTAAAGGGCAAAAATGAATGGCAATTGAGCCACCACTTAAGTAACAAAATGATTTGTAGTAAATGTTAAAAGTGACCACCATTTTCACACTGGCGCAGCGCCTTATTCATTTGCAACCTCTAGCTTCTATACTCAGATTCCTTCATTTGATACTGTCTTTGTGCTCTACACTTTTGGTCAAATTGTGTGTCCGCACCCTGTATATGCCAGACGGACAGAATGTTGGTAGAATTCTCGGCGAGTCCAGTACACTTAATCTTTGATAGAAATAACTAAAAACGGCAAAATGACGGAATGCGTTCGTAGTGATCTGTAACTTTAAAACTGAGTAGACGGTAACTACGCTACGTTTAAAACGCGCTAAGAAAATAGATGTAAAATACTTTTCTTGATTACAGAAAGTCCTCTAGTAATGTAGCAAATGTATAAGTATCGTGACAAGTGTCAGTCATGTTATTATGGGGCAACACGTGAGACACCACAGAAGTTGTATTAATGAAAGAAAAGACTATGCACCGTTGGTCAATTGCCAAGCATTAAAAACAAAACAAAATTTTTAACTCCGTTGGTTACATTGTTCTTTTTGTATCGTCTCTGGTTAGGCAGTAATGACTCTGTTAAATACTGTAATATTAGCTTCTCTTAGTATCTCAATACATACCTAAAATATATGGGCAATGGTCTATTGCACCACGCCGCCGTCGACCAGACTTTAATATTTGCTGCGAATTTCCATGTAGCCTATTTGCTGAGCAGGCAAGGTGAACGGTACGACGTTTACAAGAAACACGACATTCAGAAGACGAAAATTTTGGATATCCCTTTTCTCCAGTCATGTTTACGTATTAAAACTTAATAGGTTTTGCTAGTCTGAAGAAGCCTCCATGTTGCGAGCTCCATAATTTTTAGGCGTCTGTCCTTGATATAGCGAACTTGTCGGTGTTTATCCAATATGAGAGGAGACATTAAGAAACGGTGGAGGGTATGCATTTCTTACGGATGCCAGTAAAAATATAAGGAGGAGGAGGAGATTGCACACAAAGGGATGTTCAAAAGTTTTATCCACGTCCGTTAAAGCTTTCGAAGCGTTTGAGCAACCAAAGTTACGCTTACTGGTACACGGCTTTATGGTATCCACTATTCAAACACGATGCAGAATGGACGGTATGCTTGACAAGAGGCTACAGAAATGATAACTGTACGTGTTTCCACATTGTAAACACGACGAGTACGAGCCAGCTTTATATATGACCGAAAGGTGCTGGAGACCACAGCATCATTTCGGGAAAGAAGACGTCACAGCAATGTAAACATGTCGTCTGGACGCGTCAGGCGATTCTTCTGCTGAATCAGCAGACAGAGCGATTAATAATTCTATTAGTTGGCGGCTATAGCCAGAAGAGTAGAAACCGGTCGGAAACATGTCCACCGTTTGCGTTTTCAAAGTGTATTAGACGCATATTAGACCGAAAATTAGTCACATTAAAATGGAAAAAAAATGTTTCTTCAGTACCTTAGTAATAAGAATTTGAGTCCAGGGTCACTCGATTACAGGTGGCAGTGCAGGATCGTATCGATGTTATAACGTCACCATATTGTGTCAGCAATAGACGCCCTGCCGAGACATGAATATGAGTAGCGACGGGAACAGTTAATTCTGGTAAGCGCGCCATTTTTCTTACATTTTCCCTCGTTTCTTACTTGCCTCATCTAAGTGTAACACTTCGCCTAGCGTTTTATGTAAAAATATTTAGAGCACTGTTGTCAACGAGAAACAGGGAAATACAAGACATTCTTTTGTATAAGAAAAGGGCTTCATATTTTTCTGTCGTCAGAGAGGCCGCACAGATCAGATTTCGTACAACTTCCAACATGTACAGCGACTGTTCAGTAGAGAAGTTCGCCGAATCATTTACGTCCCGACGTGGGGAAACAGCGTCGCAGACGTCGACACCTTGTCTGGCAGCACGACGGTAGTGATACGGCGCCGAATCAAAGGCGATGGACCTTTCTAAAATACTAAGGTTCTAATTCGACAAGAGCACGGACGGTGTCTGGCGCAAGAATGCCGTCGCGAGAAACTCCGTTCCCAGTTGTAACGGAATTTCCGGTCCACAGCTGTTTCCGCAGCAATGTAGTGTAAACACCGCATCATTTTAGTTGTCCGTTTATCTGACTCTGACGAATTACAGGGCGGTCAAAAAATGGTTCAAATGGCTCTGAGCACTATGGGACTTAACTTCTGAGGTCATCAGTCCCCTCGAACTGAGAAGTACTTAAACCTAACTAACCTAAGGACATCACACACATTCATGCCCGAGGCAGGATTCTAACCTGCGACAGTAGCGGTCGTGCGGTTCCAGACTGTAATGCCTAGAACCGCTCGGCCACTCCGGCCGGCCAGGGCGGTCAGCAGGAAAGAACTGCGATTACGATGATAAGCTGAAGGCTTTTCCTAGCTGTAGTTTGATCGGAATAGTGTAACCTTTCTTACCGTGTTTTCTGTGGATTAAGGGAGACAACACTATGCTGTTTCAGTCCCCCTAAGCAACGAAACTAAAATACAGATTTACCCCGAGTGGGCAAATCGCTTCATCGTCTCGCTAGTACGGGCGACCTCCAGTTTGGAAATGGAGATTCAGCTGTTGACAAAAGTTTGCTACCGACACTTCCTCAGTTTCCAAACAGAGCAGTGCACACACCGAGAGGTGAGTAACATACACGGTAATGAATCACTTCGTTACATATACTGATCTCAGGTGTCTTTTGTTTTTCTTTCTTGTCTTACTATAAACCTACGGCACAAAAGTAACATACTCTGTGTGACGTGCAGGAACGGCGAAGTACAACCTGTCGGAACAAAGAGGATCTATCAGTTTCTTCTGACCAAAAGAACGCGTAGCTCACACACTACCAATATTTTACCAGTTCTGACTAAACTGGCTCCAAAATGTTTACGTCGACGCGTCGTGCTGAACAAAACAGAAGAGTCGTAGTATGCATTATGCATGCAAATCTTCAGAGTACAACAGTCGCTTTGTTACGTAAAAGTCAACGCATCAATGACAAATTAAAAATTCTAGTAGTACACAGTGTTTCCGGTGATTGGCGACGGTTTTCAAAGATTATGTATGACTGTCGCCAATTTCTAGTACAGTTCTCTAGTAAGAAATATTTAAACACGACGTAGAGTGCACAACACATTTGGTGGAGCAAATATTAATCATAAATGTATTCTGTGTCGTCATCAAGGCAGCTTTGATACTGATTTGATACGTGGTCGAAATGTGTGAGATGTCGCAGAACTACTTTGCGGAGGAAGATGCAACTACAACGTTAACACTTTGGCAACAGAAGTTGCGCGATTCGATTGTCGAGGCAGAAATCAAGCGTTGGAAATTTATGCGTTTGGCACTTGTAACCCGAAATGTTGCAATCTACCTATTAGTTATACGTCATCTATTTGTTAACCCTTTAACTGCTCTGAACGTGTTAACCCGCACGCCTTTGTACCTGTCCCTATGTGCTCTGAACATGTTTACTCGCGCCACCGGTCCTGTTTCCTGGTACTCTGAACGTGTCTTTGGAACACTAAACGTATCATCTTAGTGAACAGAGCATAAGGTAGGGGCTGCATATGTGGCGTTTGGAAGGAAAGTCGGTCGTAATAAACAGGACACGAGTGCAGAGGTCATAACGTCGCGGTTGTGTCTCATGGAATGCGATATATGTAGAACATACGTAAATTCTCCGCAGTAGGTCTATGCATCTGCATATGAGTTTCTAGGGCTGGGCTGACGGCGGTGAGCTGTCGCTATGACGTATCATGAAAGTGCCTGCTAACCATCCGAAACACACGTGAAACTAAAGTCGTTACAGTTTGCCCATTGACGGAGCACTGACGAATGTTTGGACACACTTTCGACACGGGGAATTTGAACCCAAACGACAGCACAAGCTACGCAGCAAACAAATTCCAGAATGCTTGGGTTGGATGAAAGTAGGCTATGTCGGTGGTCAGATCTAAAACTATATAAACGACGAAAATTTTTGACACGATAGAACCTCTAACCCACTATTATGAATTTGCTCTACTTGTAAAGTTTTTTGGTACGTTACGCTTGTTATCTCGATATTGTGTCGGCATCTGTACCGGATTAAGCAAAACCGTACCGTTTTATTCCGTACAAAAATAGGACATTACCGATGTTACTTCTTAAAGCATAATGCCACACGTAACACGCAGTCCTGAGGAAATGGCCAGAAAACTACGTGCCTTCGCGAAATTTAGTCTTCTGTGGAAATGGCCAGCTATATGAGCCACATTACAAGATGAGGAATTCGTCGAATTACTGTAGTTCTGTCGTTTGTGAAAATAAAGAAATGACAGGACAGTGATTGAAACGCTTGCTGTCGTCCCACTTGGCCAAACGTAACAGGAATAGTTATCGCATTAACATTGTGACTGTTGCGGAAAGTAGGTTAATTGAATTGCTACATGTGTGATACTAATACAACAAGATCAATTGTTGAAATCAGTAATTGATTGCAAGTGTAGATAACGTGACTGTCTAATCCACTTAAGTTTTTAAGAACAGATGTGTGCTCCGTGTATATGTTTACCTCTATGGCCGAACGCATGAAGAAAGCTTTGGCGATCTTCGTTCTCCCGATCGACGCTGATCAGCAACACGACAAAATAATACCACTGACAGGAGCTTTTTCCTTTTCATCGCCTTTTCAGAGAAATTTGTTGTTGGTTTGAATGCAGTCTTCCTCCTCTCATGTTTAGTGGTTAAAGGCCCTAGACGGATTGTTTTTTATCTGTTACGGTTTAACGAATGCAATTTGTAGAAACTGAAGGTGAACAACTGGGCACACTGCCACGAGTTCAAACTTCGCATCGATAAAAAAACAGACGACGCTGTCAAGTTGATTATTACATGTTCACGATGGCTGGTGACAATGTATCCGCTAATCCAACGTACGTGATTAAGACTTCGCCTTGACTCTAGAGGAACTTTTCTAGCCAATATGTCTTCAAAACTATGAGGTGTAAATAAGTTCTACTCCTTACCGCTATCCCTATTCCGCAAAACGAGTGTCATCCAGGTGAGCATAATAAAAGTATCACATGTGTTAATTGGCTTGGATAAAAACATTTTGACGGTATTTTCTGACGATTTCTACGCATGTTTTCCGGAAGATTTTCTCACACAATCGCCTCCTTCCCAGGAATGTAGAGTAACATCAGCTGGAGGCAGCTGAGACAGAAGGCCATCCATGAATGTGCCGAGTGCGAAACAGGAACTGTGCGGATGCGTTAAGATGGTAAAACTGGCCAGCGACTGTCAGTGTGGCTCACATGTGGGAGTGGACACGCGACTCGCAACTGGAGGGATACGCGAGGCTGTGCTGTGGGTACATTTTAAAAACGTAGTCTCACCGTCAAATATGGTTTCACTCTCACTTCGGTGATAAACTCATGCATGCAAATTTCCTTGTCGTTCTCATTTACTCCATATAACAGCCATTACTCGCGGGAGAGTTACAAGTGGCAACAATCCGCTATGCTAACAGCAACAATCAGTCGCTGAGGCAGTGACAAAGCTCTGTCGGTTGCGGTTGCGAGAGAAATTACCGAAAAAGTAAATTCGACCTATCTCTGTGTAATATTTCGCACCTTGGTTTCAGACAAAAATATTTACAGTACTGTTATCCACGCAAAACGGTGGGTACAGACTTTTTTAAATCATTATATTGCTTTACGTTGTCTGTTATCAGAGAGGCCACACAGATCAGATTTCGCAACAGTAATTTCAATCGAGACAGCGGCGTTTCTCCAGACCAATTCGTCGAATCATGTACGTCGCTACGTGGGGCAAAATATTTTAAAATATTGTCGAACTGCCACTAAGGTTTTAACTCGGTAAGAACACGGACGGCGTCTAGCGCAAGAATGCCGTCGCCAGCACCTCTGTTTGCAGTTGTAACGGAATTTTATGCCCACAGCAGGTTTCGCGGTAGTTTATTATAAACTCCGTGTCGTTTTAATCGTCCGTTTATATGATACTAACGAACTACAGAGCGGCGAACTGGAAAGAAATGCGATTACGAAGATGAGGTGAACGTTTTTCTTATAGTTTCATCGGGAGAGAGTACCATTTCTTATCGTGTTTTCTGATGATTAAGAGAGATATCAGTACACTCTTTCAGTCTATCCCCGCAAGCGATGAAAAAAAAAAAAAAAAAAACAACAGAAAATTTACCCGAGTTGATCAACTCGCTTCATCGCCTCGTTAGTAAGGGCGACATCATTTCATGGTGTCTCTGGTTTGGAACCAGAGTTTCAGCTGTGGGCTAAATTTTGCTACCGTTACTAACTAGAGACGCATCCTTACGTCCCAAATAAAGCATTGCATACACAGAGAGCTGGATAACATACACAGAAATCAGTGGAAGGAACTTATTTATAATGACTTTATCGTTTTTTTTTTCTGGTCTCAATCTATACCAGCGCCACAAGACTAACAGCGTGTGTGACGTTGTGGTCCACATGGAGGAACGGTTAAGCATAACCTGTCGGAACTAAGAGGTGCTGTCAGTTTCTGAAGACAAGAAGACAACGTAGCTTCATTTGTTAGAAATCTGGATTAGTCTGAAAGCCGCTGCATATTGCCTCCGGAAGCGTATGTGGATAAACTACGGAACAGTAACTGCAATTTTTGATATTTACTTCGAAGCATCGGTCTGATCGAAACAAAAGTAGTATGCGTCATTCACAGAAATGTTCTGAGCACCTCAGAGGCTTTCCTATGTAAAGTCACTACATTAAAGACAAGATTCTAATAGCACACACTAGTTTTAGCTTCACAACTGTGTAGGGGACATGGTTTTCAATAATTAGGAACATGTACGATACGTGCCAGTTTGTAGTACAATTTTCTAACATGGACTTTCTGGACACGTCTTAGAGCGTGCACCAAACTTCGTACGAGCACCTACTAACGACGAATTTCTTCTCTATTGTCATCAAGGAAACTTTCATACCGATTTGATACGTGGCTGGAATGTGTAAGAAATCACAGCACTACTTCGCAGAGGAGGAAGCAAACTGCAACAAAAACCCTTTGACAACAAAGGTTGTACGATTCGATTGTCGATGCAGTAAATAAACTGATGGAAATTTATGCATTTGGCTCATGTAATCATCGTTTTAGTAACTATCGATTAGATGTACGCCATTTATATGTTTTGAGAGTATATTAAAGCTGTAGCAGCAGAAACATTACACGATTCAAATGCTAAAACTTAATAGTAGGACAAATCTTTTGCAATACTAAGCGTATCATCGTGAGTAGAAGACTGTAAGGCCGAGCTCTGTCGATGGTAGGGGCTGCACGTGTGGCGCCGCAGAGTCGTCCGTAATAAAGAGGACGAGTGTGTCCATGTTGTGACGTCACGGCTGTGTATCAAGGAACGTGGCCGGCCGTGATGAGTACAGAATATGTGTACATTTCCTAAGGTAGGTGTCTACATCTGCATGTTATGCGTTTCCCGGGCTAGATGGACGGCAGTGAATTATAGGCAGTGCTTAATATGCAAGTGGTTGCAGACTGACACGTGGAACAAAAGTCGTTATAGTTTGGCCAGTCACGGAGCAATGAGGAATGCTTGAACACTCTCTTTCAAAAGAAACAATTTTAACCCAAATGACTGTACAAACCTGTTTAAAAATCCTTGCATGCGTTGAAAGTATGGATGCATGTTGGTCGTCAGATCTAAAAGACATTCTTGACCGCTCGTCGTATCGACTGTCCAAGCGTGTCACATAAGTGGCCGTAGCTTTTCCCTGGCTTCACCCACAAGCACAAAACTTTTCCAATGCCATCACGGCATCGACGCTACAATGTGGCATAATTTTCAACATGATACGCCAAAATCTTCCTCTGTTTGTAGTTTATTCGTACTTGAAAAGAAAGTTACATTGCTAGAAATTCTTGCAAAAACTGGCAACAGGTGCTTGTTTTTCTTTGTGAGTTATATTTTATCGACACGTCCGCCATGTTCAATGAGAAACACGGAACGACACAGCGTATGTTTGTATAGTCATGGTGTACTTCAAGAAAGGGAACTCTTCTTTCATCGTTTTAGAGGAAGAACACTTTCTTCTCCTCGTATTAAGGCGCACGAGTTAGTTTTACACACGGCAGCCAACAGACAATGGGGCGCACTAAAGCGAGCTCGCCGAAACCTGTGTTGCAACTGCCGCCTGCCTCTCACTGTTGTCTGCAACAGTCCGAAGACATCGCGTCGGTTGTATCTGCAGGGCCCAACCCTTTGGGGGTTCGAGTCCTCCGTAGGGCATGGGTGTGTGTGCTGTCCTTAGTGTGTTAGTTAGTTTAAGTTGGATTAAGTAGTGTGCAATCCTAGGCACCGATGACGTCAGCAGTTTAGTCCCATAGGGACCCAACACAACCACGTCGGTTGCATTGACTACAAATGTGTCATATGACTGTGAATAGCTAATGCGTAAGTACGAATACAATCTTCGCATCTATACTCATCCCGTGACGAAAATACAGCGTCTTGGTTCCATTGTTGCGTTCACCAGAAGTGGTATTGGGAAGTTGGTTTACGAAATCCGAAATCCGGTTTTGAGAGCACAGTGTAAGAAGGGGGGGGGGGAGGGTTGTTACCAGCTGTATAGCACGGAACGAGATGAACGCACTGTGGCGTGGATGGACGCAGTCGGTCCGGCAGTGCCGACACGGACGTAGACGCCTCGCTCGCTCTGCTGCAGCCGTTCCCTCGCATGCCGTGGGTCTAGCTAGCAACTCAGCCTCATGACGTCAACGTGTTGTTTGGGGGGGGGGGGGGAGGAATGGGGCAGCCGCGCGCCCCGGCTGTCTGTGCGGCCCAGCTGTGGCGGAGCGGCCAGGCGTGTGGCGGCGGGCGGCGCAGTCCCGCCTCTCGGCGAGAACACCAGAGACAGGTGAGGCGGGCAGCCGGCCTCCACTGTGTCACTTGGAAGCTGCGGCTGTCGTTCTGCTCGCTTTTGTGTGGCTTGTCGCGAAACTCACGACGGAACTGCTCTTGTTTAATACAGTGTCTTACTTTAACAATTAGGATCGATACGAACATTAGGGATGGCGAATCGTTTGTTAAATTAGTGCGTCGAGTGTTTAATAATTTATTACTCGTTATTTATCGCCTTGTTACAGCCGTTTAATCGCTGATACCTTGAGCGAGAATAGCGTGCAACGAACGGAAAATAGCGCCACATTCAGTCGGGCAGTGTTTCGATGTACCATTGTCGATTCCTGCAGATTTCTCGTACCACTGTTGTTGGAAACGTAAACCACCCGGTCCTGGTTACGTCACTGCAACGAAATAACCAATGTTCGTAGAGGACGCAAGTATGAGAAAACCATCAAACAGTCAGCACTTCGGGCTGAGTGAGTTTCAGTGCGACACGGCGTCTTTTGCCACTGATTCCAGCAGCCGTGGTTGTCTGTAATTCTGGACCGACAGTCGAGTGTGACTGCAGGTTGCCTCTGTTGCGTCTTGCAGGGCTGACAGAAGTTCATTTTTCAATATTTCGCTTAATTTGGCCGAATTTGAACATCTAAAATGTTGTAAGGTACGCAATCAAAGGTATAACCTGCCGTTACGGCTTTCACACAGTAAGAAAAGTATCACAGTTGTAAACTTGGCGTGTCGTGAGGTAACGTAACGCACGTCGCTGAAATACGCGATCGTTATTCACCCACCATTTGAGATTGTGCACTTGGTGACTTCGAACACACGTTAAGTATAATTTCAAACTGTTCCTAAACTTTTGCTCACTAACATGCTTAACATCAGATATTACAGACGTTAACTCGTCTGCAAAGTAATCAGACGTCCGAAGTTGTTTAGCGCGTAGGCATTCCGAATCCTGTACTCCACTCGCGAATCAGAACTCGTGGCGTCATGCCGATATGTTTCTGACGATGAAACGCAGCACTTGTGTTTATTTCAGTATTTTTACAGTTTTCTGGAATTTAGGTTGTGATGCACGAGCGATCTGTTGCTTTCCCCAACCTACGTTAGACTGAGGCGAAGATTTGGTTGCTTGTTGGCGAATTCTTGAAAATTTATCGTAATGTTTGCTTTTCATGAATTAAAACTTCCTTATTCTTTTTTATCGTTCTGTGACGTCACGTTTCGTTTGTGATTTGCTGATCAAAGAGAAGCGATCACACACCACAATTTTTTTCCTCTATACAAGTCTGCAGCGCCGGCCGGAGTGGCCCAGCGGTTCTAGGCGCTACAGTCTTGAACCGCGCGACCGCTGCGTCGCAGGTTCGAATCCTCCCTCGGGCATGGATGTGTGTGATGTCCTTAGGTTAGCTAGGTTTAAGTAGTTCTAAGTTCTAGGGGACTGATGACTACAGAAGTTAAATCCCATAGTGCTCAGAGCCATTTGAACCCAACTCTGCAGTGCTTTGTCAGGCTGCTACGTGTTATTATTTGCCAGATAAGAGACAAAGCAACGCATGAGAGGTCTTTGGGACGCGTCGTGTTCTCTGCGGCTCGTTGTGCAGAAAAGTTGTCGCAATCGTGCTTGCGCATTAGTCGTATCTTACGCGACCAAAGAATGAATGATGGTGATAGTCTGTCACTTGCCAACTTCTTTATCTGACGTTCAAATGACACAATTAAAGTGCGGTGTAAATTTTTATATGTGGCCTATAACGACGGCAGATCTAGATTTAATTTGTGCCATTTCCAGTGCAATATTTGCGAGAATCGAGGTAGAATTGCTATTAGTTTCCGTCAGGGCACTGAATCACGTCGGAATTACATTTTTGGCGGCATTTGCTAATTATATTTGACTGAAACCTATAGTAAATATTATTTCGTTTAGGCAGATACTGCTACAGAAGCCTTACCCTTTACTGATGGTAAGTCACTGTTTGGGAATTATCGGTAGCCACTGACGCCAGATTTACCGACACTTTAGCATGATAAAGTACTCAAAATCTTAAAGAGTTCTGAAATATCGTGTATCATTTAGACTGCATATCGTCATAAAACGCAAATTTGAGTACCAAAACTATGAAATTGCTAACTTTAACTTCGCGAACAGTTAGATCAGCACAGCGACTGTCCAGTTTGCTCCCCGCATCCAATCGCAGCACAGGACGCGTGATGTCACATAAGAGTGACTGTCTTCACTCGTGAGGGACGGGATGATTAAATAAAAGTTCCACGAATTTTATGAATAATGCGTAACCCGAAATCTGAGCTCCAACTGGTTGTCACTTTCGTGACACTGAAGTGTGTGTGGTGGTTTCCGTTCTTATACTCGGCTGTCACAAAATGTGCAACGCAATTGATGCACCGAATTGAAGACCTGTCCAAAACGTGTCGTGAGTAGCGAGATTAGTAGTGCTGAACTGTCGGGAAATGTGACGTTGACGGATGAAGAGTGGCCGGAGCCAAAACAGTTTCAGAAAAAGGCCGCCATTTAGTCGAGAATGTGTGGAATTCGCTCTCTGAGGCACACATCGATTGCCCATAATAACGGATTAAGATCGCTGGTGACTTACGAATGTGTACAATGTTTCTGGGTGCTTTTAATTCTTCACGTGTTCTGTCCACCAGCAGAATCTTTGACAGTGTGGTGTCTCACACGATACTTGGGCTGGCAGTAACGGTGCTGTACCACTGGGTGCTCATAATCTGAAGTTGAGCCACTCACAGGGGTCCAGTGTGGACTGTAACTATTGTATGGTAGCGAAACTTGGTATACTAAAGCCCCCTTGCGGAACCGATTTACACTGGAAAGAAATTATTTCCGATTTTGGCCACCAAATGGCTCTATCAACGGAAGAAAGACGTATAGAAATGTTTCCATATGTAATGGATTGGCAACGGAACGTGGGCAGGAAGGGTCAAACAAGTGAGAAAGTCAGAATGTAGATCTTGTTATTAAGGCCGGTATTACACGATCAAATTTCTTTGTCCAATATTTTGTCGAAGATATTTGATAGTGTAATAGGGACTTTGTCAAATGTCGTCCAATATTTGATCAAATCTAGGGCCTCGCTGTATATTTAATCAAAGAAATCGCTTGTCTTCTGTTCATTGCAATGTGACATGTTACCACATGGAGCGCTAGCATCGCTGCAGCGTTCTGTCGTCTTTTAGTGTTTTTATAACCATTGCCGGTAAATACAATTGGTGTGTGCCGACAACTACAAAATTAATAGAGATGTCTGAAGCTAATGAGGCGCTTTATAACGTGAGGCACCCTGAATACAAAAATAGATTAAGAAGATTGGAGACCTGACCTAACCTGTAGCAAGGAATCGGAGTGTTACAGTAAGCCTGTCTTCTGAAGATGTAGCAGTTCTTAAGTGAATATTGTGCTTTGTGATATGAGGATACACTTCATTGAGCACATACAGAAATGTATGCTCATCCATTCTTAAGTAATTGATGTACGACTTGACGTCTTCCACTGAAAGCTCACGTAACAAGTTTTGTTGAATGCTTTTATCGTGTCGTCGTAAAACCCACGGCTTCACCCAGATTAGATTAGTTTTTCGTTCCATAGATCCGTGCTGAGGAGATCCTCGTGGATGTGGAAGATGTCGATTTTTTTAAGCTGAAATAACAATACTAATAGTATGAATAAATACATCATTTGTTTCTATTAAAAATTTCGCCAATGGAGTATAAGGAGTTGGCCAGTAGTAAGTCTTTCAGGCTCCTTTTAAACTGATCTTTATTTCTAACTAAATTTTTTATGTTTGCTGGCAAATTATTGAAGATGAGTGTTCCTGAGTAGTGGACCCCTTTTTGAACTAAAGTAAGTGCTTTTAAGTCCTTGTGCAGATCATTTTTGTTCCTGGTATTCTATGTATGAACTGAGTTGTTTGTTGGAAAAAGAGATATATTATTTACGACAAATTTCATTAAGAAGTAAATATACCGAGAGACAGTAGTTAGTATACCCAGTTCTTTGAAGAGGTTTCTGCAGGACGTCCGTGAATTTACTCCACAAATAATACATATTACACGCTTTTGGACTCTGAAAACTTTTGTTTGACTTGAAGATTTACCCCAAAATATTGTCCCATATGACATTATGGAATGAAAGTAGGCAAAGTATGCAGGCTTTTTCATTTTTATGTTGCCTATGTCTGCTAACACTCGAATTGAAAATACAGATTTGTTAAGGCCCTTTCTGCACTTCTGTGGTGTGCTCCTCCCAACTGAATTTATTATCAAGTTGTAATCCCAGGAATTTAAGACGGTCAACTTCGTATGTATGGTTCCTGTCTTTCCCCCACTTCTTTTCCGCATGTGCACACAATGCAATTGCGGTACGTGCAACTGCTGCGGTTAATAACAAGTTGTTGTCAGCCATCTTGAACTTTGACGAAAAATTTGATGACAGTGTAATACCCCTTCCAGCGCTATGTCAAAGATCTTTGTTAAATATATTGGACGGAATATTTGATTACATCTTTGATCAAATCTTTGACAAAGAAATTTGATAGTGTAATACCGGCCTAACCGCCAGCTGCACAATTTGTTCAGTATGAGCACCGAAGACTTCGGCGAGGCATTGCACAACGACAGATTCGCACCTGGTAACTAAAATCGGAACTGATTTACTCCGGTGCAAACTGGTTTCGCATTAACGCCTTAGCATATCTGCCAAGTTTCGTTGCCATACGGTAATTACAGACCACAATGGACCTCGGTGAGTGGCAACATTTTACTTACGAGCACCCGGTACTTCCATGCCTCTGCTGAAGAAAAAAGCGATTCGCGAAAATTTCGCTGTCGCATTTGTCGTCCACTTGGTCATAAACCATTTAGTAGTTAGCCACTTAAAAAAGTTTGTCGTTGTCTGACTTCCGTCTTGTTTCACCTTTTTGAAGCATCAGCACTCCTTAGGTTCTGCAAATACCCGTCTTCCCAGTACAGGCGACTGTCTAAGCTGGAGCAGGTCGCAGCTACCGATAGGGGGTGTCGACATTGCCCCGTGACGTAATGATGTCCTGCGTGACGTCATATATACCTACGCATACAACATAACGCAGTGATGTTTTTTTATGTGTGAAATCTTATGGGACTTATCGTAAGGACAAACAGACACACCCATGCCCGAAGGAGGACTCGAACCTCCGCCGGGATCAGCCGCACAGTCCGTGACGCGGTGACGTTTACATAACTGCTTTATTACGTATTTTTTCCAATATAGGTTGTGGTGGAAAAGTGATGTGTTGCATAGCCCGAGGTCTCGGCTGGGCAGACAGGTTCCAGTATGGTTGTTAGTTAGCAGAGCCAAAGAAATGGAATATTACAGTAACAATAATTCTTGCTGTGTCAGATATTTTATGCACGTTACATTTCGACGAGTGTCTTATGTCCGTTTTGATGTTGTCATGGATCCTAATACAATTGGAACGGCAGGTTCAGTATTTTTCAGCATTGGGCACAGTTCTTAGCTAGTGTAAACGTACGTTTACACCTGTGTAAATTCGCGTGTGCACAAGACGGACGCAGCCTTCGCACAAAGAGGCATCGCTGCAGCCAGCCTCGTACGCCTGTTGACACGTGGGCGCGGGCAGTCAACACGTCCCAGGCGAATACAGACCGTGCTGTCCCGTCCACGGTTTTGTTTCGTTTGCTCCGTTTTGCTGCGTCGCACTATTAAGCTCTAGTCTTTCGTGCGCTTTCAAATTTTTGTTAACCCATTGGCCGAGTGGCCTAGAAAGGAACAAATGGATCTGAAGAATATTATCGTGCATACTTATGACGAGAGTTATCGGTATCATCTAGTGTGTCTTCTGAATGGTATAAAGGATAATCGAGTTGAACTTTTTACTGCTAATGTTATGAGGAAACGTGCTTTCCAATGCAGTGGTAACGCGTATCAATTACTAATGGTCTTTTGATTAATATTCATGTTTATTTGAGACACACTATATAGTGCCTGCTATCTATCGCTGCATTCTCGAAAACAAACAGCATGAGAAACTAGGCTGTAGTAAAATTATAAAGATTATAACTTAATTAGAGCAGTCAACCACGAATATGATATGCAAAGTTTATTTACACAAAACCGTTACCGGTTTCCGATTTTCAAAAAATAAGTTGTTAGGTGGCTTTCAAAAGCTGATCAGTACTTGCGTTAACCGCCATTTAAAAGAATATTCGTTTCTGTACAAAATATCAAACCTTCACGATCGGTTTTTGTCTGGAGATGTGAAATTATCGACTAAATTTTCCCATGCAAATGACGTCGGAGCTTTGTGTTCGGACACTACATTACTAGATGAAGGGCAACAGTGAAATCAGCTACAGAATCGGTGTGCCTTAAATGAAAAATAAACAGGACGCAGGATCATTCGTGAGTGGTAAAGAAAATGATGTACATTATCTGTACAAGCCAGTGATATAGTACAGGTCCATCTGCCCTTTGAAGAACGTTAGGTCAGTTGCTGTGGCACTTCGTATCTTGTAATCGCTATTTCAGGCAAGGAAATTGTTAACAAGACGTGAATTAGAAGTTAATGAATAGCTCACCATACCTGTTAGAAAACACTATGCTATATAAATTTCTCATCATTATTTTGCAGGAAGAATAAAGCCGTTGACGTATTAATTTTTCATTCTTGAGGCTGCACAGAAAGAAGTTCTAGATTTAATTACGGAATTCAAACACACACTTCCTATTAACGATACCTGTGTCTTGGTCTATGAGTTCGTCAGTCAGGTGCGAAATTGCGTTGGTTTGCATGTTCGTACTTACTGAATAGTGTACTGTAAAGGAGTAATAAAAGTCGAATACAAGCAGGCATATACCCAACATTTACGTACGTTATCGTTGATTGCTTACGGCAAGATGGCAGATGGTAATGTACGCAGTATAGGTAGTAGCATTGAAGTCACTACATAGTTTTGGCAGTATGTGATTAGTTAGTACAGAAGTGCTATTACATTTTGTGAATGAAGTATTAGGCGTTGCGGTGATTAGTCGGAGATGCACAGAAGTACTTTGATTCTTAACATTATCAGGAGAATCCTTGGAGGCAGGTTTTGTGTGCAAATATTATCTATATTATTAAAAGAATTTGTAAATACAACATTGTCAACCTTTCCGACTAATAATTAAGAGAACTTGTGGCGTCACATCAAAACAACAACGGGATCGAAATCATGAGTTGAGTCGCTCAGTGACCATACCGTCACAGCAATGGAAGACGACACAGGAGGCGAAATACAGGGCTACCAATAAATCATTCACTGGTTTCCAGAATTCTACATTTTCCGAAATATTTTTCGCCTCAGCGAGTTTAGACTGTGCCGAACACCTGATCTTACGAATGCAGCGCCTTGCGAAAATGCCGACAAGGCGAGAGAAGAGTTTTCGTGTGTTGTAATGTGCGGGATGTTTGACCAAATGTTGCAGCTGCGGCCGTGGAGGAGGGTGAGCGAGATTTTTGTACAAAGAAGTCAAAAGCAGCGACAAGCCGCGAACTCTGAATACCGCAGCAAGGTGTGTGGAAGACCGTTCGTCGGCTGTTACACTTCGAACCGTACCGTCTGCAGCCCGGAAGGTTGCGGCCGGCGCCTTCAGATTCGCGCCACAACGGAGGGATCACTGGAGGATGAACCTCCATGCTGAACCTCCATGCTGATTTTCAGCGACGGAGCAACCTAGAAATTATCTGAAAAACTTAATCTCCGCAATATGAGTGTGGGCTACTGAAAATCCTCATGAAATTGCGGCGCACGAACCAGATTCGCAGATGGTTAATGTTTTCTGCACAGTGTCACAGACAAAGCTTGAATGGGCCGTTTTTATTCTGTGAAGGAACTGCAACGATCCTCAGTACGCCACACTCTCACATGGCGGAGATAAACATTTTCAGATAAATGCGAGGTTGCTTCGTTGCTGAATATGAGCATGGGGACGGAATGTCCATCCTGAACCGGTCAGTGCATTGTGGCGCAAATCAGAAGGCGCCGGCCGCAACCTTCTGCTTTTAATAGTTGTGAGAAATGCAGACGGCGCGGTTCGATGTGTGACCGCCGACGCACGGTGTTCCACACACTTTGCTGCGGTGTTTAGAGTTCGCGGCTTGCGCCTGCTGTTGACTTCTTTGGACCGCGTACAGAAATCTCGGTCACCCCCCTACACGGTTGCAGCTGCCACATTCCGTCAAATATCCCGCATATTACAACACGAGAAAAGTCTTATCTCGCTTTGTCGGCATTTTGGCAAGGCGCTGCATTGTTAATGTGAGGTGGTCGGCACAGTTTAAACTCGTTGAGTTTGCTGTTATATTAATGCTCCAATCATATTTGTACAAGCAATATTTCCGAAAATTTGGAATTCTGGAAACGAGTGAATGATTCATGGAAGCTCTGTTTTTCGCCTTGTGTCGGTCATTTTCCGTTTCTGTGGTAGTATGGTCACTGAGCGACTCAACTCATGGTTTCGATCCGCATGCTGGTTTTATGTAATGCCAAAAATTAGTTCAATATTTAGTCAGATTGGTTGACAATATTGTATTTACGAATTCTTTGAATAACGTAGGAATATTTTTACAGATAATCTGCCTCCAAGAACACCCCCGACAATGTTTACAAACAAAATACTTCTGTGCCCTTACTATTAATCACAGCAGCGCCTAATATTTCTTTCACAGAACGTGCTTGCACTTTGCCGACACTGAAGGTACCGCCTCTGATGCCAGTACTTATACTGTGTACGTTACTGTCCGGAATCTTTCCGTAAGCAATGAACAATTACGTACGTAAATGGTGAGAATATGCCTACTTGTATCGGACCCATTATACTCCTTTCTGTTACACAACTTATGTACGTACAGTCATGCTCAAAAGAAAGTATCCGATCGTATCGAATTGCATTTCGCCTGATTCGCATGCAGCCCGCATAACGCAGCTGTTTAGCAGGTCCTCTAATAGCCTCTCAGTACAGTCGTTTGACTGTTGAAAATGGTTCCAACAAGTCACCACTAGGAAACACTGCTCTGTATCGCAGTAACTCAAGATGTAAAGTAATACCACGATAGTACAAATATCAGGGAACCTCTTATCACATTTAAACTGTCCTTAACGCTTGTAAGCTCACATTACAATAAATGACATACCTTAAATGTTACCACTCTCATTGTTACGTCAGATAGGTAATGCACGCAGTAAGTTCGTCATATTCATGATTTTTTTCTTCAAAGTAACATACCGTACTTATTATTTAACGCAAAATGACATTAAAAATTTAAGTTATTCACGAGCAGCTATTTGAGAATATCTATGAACTTAAAATGACACGACGAACCGTCTCGTTTTGCACATGGGTGCAAAGATTTCGTTACTGACGGAAACTAACATTCATTCCTGACTAGGCATACAGAGAGTGATATACCTCGATTTGAGACAGTATCAGTTAGCAAATATCATCATTTTTATGTGTAAAAGAATCCTTTAGTGATTTCAAAATGTAGGAGAACATAGGATGTTACTTTTTGACGTCATTTACGTCGCATCAGTTCACCTTGCTACCAGACGATGGAATGGAAAGAAAAGCAAAGTAAGGATTTGCTCAGAATAGTCCTATTACATAAAAACCGACACTTTAGCCTCAGAAAACGAAGTAGGGCAAAATTTCTACAAATAGTAGACAGCATAGTTTGACTATATAAAATTACCTTTTAGGACAAGTGTTAGTCAAAGTAAAAACGGCACCAGTTATAGTCGTAGACGTGTGTCTACTCTGGCAACCCGTTAAAAGCGTCAGTGAACTACAACCGACGTGGCACAGTACAGAACCGTTTCACATAGAGATGAGCTTACGGCGTAGGTAAACATTCCACGTCTAGACGTGTTTTGACCAGTGTCGTTAGATGTGGCCGGGTTGCTCATCCGGTAACAAGTTAGGGTCAAGGTTCAAGGTTGAAGTCTCATGTAGGACACGAAAGTCTGACCGGTTGACGACTGGGCAGGTAGATCGCCATCGCGAAACAGGTGACTGCCGGCTAGTGATGGGGAACTCGTGAATGAGTCGTTCAAATGAACGCTACACTCCAGTGAAGTGTGAACTAACCACTCAATTTCAATGAACTGGTACTTCAAACTCTTCACAGATAGCACACTCCACACTTTTTCTATTTCACTCACTCTCTTCCCCTCTCCCTCTCCCTTCAGTCCTACCTCTACTGCCTGTCGACGAATCGCGCGGTGTTTGTGGGGAACGATAGGGATAGGAGGGGTAGAGGCGGTGAGGGGCGAGGGGTAGGCAGCGTCAGCTGCTGCTTGCAGTGCTGACAACATTACCCGTGACTATTTGTGCAGTTATACTTCGCGTCTACTGGTAGCCTACCGTTGGCAGCGCTTGCAGATAAATGAATAATAAAGATACAAACGAAGAGGCTGGCTGTGTGAGCACGCTCAGCCAATATGAAAGTAAAATGCTTGCCTTCTGAGTCTGGAACTGAAGCATGAGTCGAATCCACGCTTGAAAGATAATCTTTCATGTTGGATTGTTTATCTCGTACACATTATTGAAATAATTGCACTAAATGTCAATTTAAGGATTGTCCTAATTATATTTAAAAAATACATATATATTTATGAATAAACATCAACGGATTTTGCGAATTTTCAGAGATTTCCGTTTGATAATATGATTTGTTCCACTTTTTCGTGTCAGGCGATTTCTTCTGTCAGTTATAAGGTGTCCTGCCTTCGAGAACACTCTTTCACACGGCGTGGAGGTTGCAACAATACACAGTCGTATTTCTGCAAGTTCTAAGAGCGAGGGGTATACCGACAGCCTTGTCTCTGTAGCAGGGGCTCTTGTAAATATTTGTCCTCATCCACCACTGCAGCAGGTCTCGTGTGTGGACTGCTCTGCAGCCTGGAAAACACTTCGTCAAATTCGAGACAGAGACTAGAAGTAGATTCAGTGGTTGGAACTGAGATTGTTGCAGTAGCAGTGGACGTGTTTGTCACAAATTTCTCACAGTGCCTGATCAGGTTTAATTTCACCTTCTCAGCAGAATTTTTATCAGAAAAACCATGTAATTTGAACTGGGGATTTAATGAAGTTGCTTCTGCGAAAATGGAATTTTCCTCTACATTTCGAAGCCGTCATTTTAGGTCTTTAGCTAGCTTTTCGGCCATTATTAACAAACCTGCAACACCATTTTTTCAGCGAGCGACTAAGGACTATAACTTTAGAAGTAGTGACAACATTTTCACTTGAATTTCCTCGGTGCAGTGTTTGAAAACTTTCAACAGGTCACAGGCCTGTGTTACACTTGCAATGTCCTGTGCAGCCAGATTTGCAAGATCCGGATAATTCAGAGTGATAACTGTCATTAGGGAATTCTTAACCTCGATTATTCTTCGCAACGTATCATAGGTTGAATTCCATCTTGTAACAGTGTCCTGTTTTAGTGTCAGAACTGGCTCTTTTAACTGTTCCTGCATCTTTTTCTGTCTCGTGCAGGCCTGTCAACTTCTTTTAAAAAACTGAACAATTTTTTTTTTTACTTTATTCAAAATGGGTTGAATGTGTGGAAGCCCATTTTGAGCAATTAAATTGAGTATGTGTGCAAAGCAGGCGTTGTGTTACCAGGCTGTGAGTCTTATAGCTGCCACAATATTAGCAGCATTGTCGCTAACAACACACACGACTTTTTCTTGAATGGCACGTTCCCTTGTGACATGTCGCAGTTCTTCGGAGAGTTTTTCTGACGTGTGCCTTTCGTCGTATTTAAGGCACTCTAGGAGGGAAGATGCCAGCTCCAGGTCTTTAACGTAGTGTGCTGTCACCGACAAGTAACTCTCATTTGTGGTTGAGGTCCACCCATCAATTGTCAGCACAACCGCTTCCGCAGAATTTATTTTGACTCTTACAATTTCTTTCATCATGGTGTACTGTTGTTGTAGTAGTGTATTGGAAATGGTCTTCCGAGCTGGAATTCTGTAAGCACCATTTAGTTTCCCTACAAAACTTTGGAAATGTTTGCTTTCCACTATGTTGAAGGGCAAATAATCCTTTACAACAAATCTCTTGATTTCTTCTGTTCGAAAGATTTTTGAAAAATACGTAGGTAATGTCCTGTGTTATTGATGCCTGCTGTCTGATAATGAAGTGATACTGTTTTTTTCTGGCACCGACTGCTGTTCGCTTCTGACAATTGCTGCTGTTGGTTCCGGATTGTCCGGGTCATTTGTCCAAGAAATATCGGAAGATGCAGGAGCAGGGGGCGCTAAGCGCCTTACTGACAATGACACTGTTGGATGCAGCACTCGAATATGACGCGCTAGATTAAATGTATTTCCTCCTTTATATGAAACACACTTAGAACAACAGCTGCACTTTGATTTCCCATCACCTAAATCGGCGAAGAAACCCAAAAGTCCACTGCTTTTACGCGATTGCGAGTTGCTAGCCATAGTATAAGGGAGTGTTGGGACGAGACGACGCCGCCACTCGGCTGATAACCCGAGGAGAATTCGTCGAGTGACCCCTCGGTTTCCGGGCCCACCAGACTCTACAGTCTCAGCAAGCTGGAGAGAGCCTTTAATCTCCCCTGCACAGCCGACACAGCTGTAAGACTAGGCGACAGTGGTAAATGGTAGAATGGCGATGTTGAACAGCTGAAATTTTTTTTTTTGTCATAGTTTCTTTCATGGTTTCAGACCACTCTTTCTCACTTCTCTTTCGCGCTGCATCTGTCATTTCCTCACTGACGCAAAATTTCCGCTCTAGTTTCCTGTTGCACTTTCTCGGGCTCGCTCTTTGGCCGGCTTGTGTCCTAATTCATTCGCAGGACTGCTGACTTTTACTTCTCATCATTCCAAGATGAGGTGCCACTTCCCCTTGCGCAGTTCTCATTTATGCCCTTATTTATCTAAGATTGCTGTAATTTTTCAGGGAATCCAGCGTAACTGGACTGTCTGTGCATATTTCTCGTGAGTCGTCCTGAGCTTCTGTGCCTATATCTGGAACAAGCAGCATTTTCTAAAATATATTTTCCAGTTCCTAAAATTATTCTCTGTTCCATGGCTCGAAATGCCTCGATAATGCCCACGCGTAGCTCATACATGTCAACAGTCACAGTTACTTTCATCATTTCCACCGGAAGATAGCGACGGATTTGCAGGTATGTGTGCAAACTGAGGAAGTAACGTAATAAACCACGATCGCTGCACCTCAGAACTCTGACGATGCTGAAATGACGGTCGAGTGGAGGATGATTAAACTTTGCTATCAGCACACGAGTAACTGGCCTTTTCCACTACTATAGACATATTCGTAAGGTACAAAGAACGAAATACAAAAGGACTGACACGTCAAAAAGAGCGAGAGGTAAACTATTTTTGCTCGTTCCACAGTATCGAATGAGAAAAAGTGCCCATAGCTCATAAGGTACGCATTTTAGAACTTCGTTTACTGGACCGTTTCTGATCGCCCTTTATAGAAGTGTCCTTCTTATTCTACTGAACTGGATAATGCGCTATATTGCAGTATCAGTAGCTTCAGAGACATTTAAGCTTGCCTCTCCATTACTTAGTACTTGCATACTCCACTTTTTTGCGTATTGTTTCTTCCTGACTAATGTTTCAAACTTCAGTCTACTCTTCACCACTATTAAATTGTGAGCTGAGTCTGTAACTGCTCCTGGGTATGCGTTACAATCCAATACCTGATTTCGGAACCTCTGCCTGACTTATAACGTAATGTAACTGGAATCCTCCTGTATCTCACGGCCAGCATGTTCTCCATACATAAGCCCTATCGAACATGGCTGGGACAGATTGAAAAGGGCTGTTAATGTGCGACGTGACCCACCAACCACTCTGAGGGATCTACGCCGAATCGCTGTTGAGGAGTGGGACAATCTGGACCAACAGTGCCTTGATAAACTTGTGGATAGTATGCCACGATGAGTACAGGCATGCATCATTGCAAGAGGACGTGCTACTGCGTATTAGAGATACCGTTGTGCATAGCAATCTAGACCACCACCTCTGAAGGTCTCACTGTATGGTGGAACAATATGCAATGTGTGGTTTTCATGACCAGTAAAATGGGCGGAAATGATGTTTATCTTGATTCTATTCGAGGTTTCTGTACAGGTTCTGGATCTCTCGGAACCGAGGTGATGTAATACATTTTGATGTGTGTATCTACAGGCAGATCAGATTTGCAAACCATTTTAGCATCAAATGCTAAGCATTGTCCTAACAGAAAGCCTGAAGGTAGTACTATTGGACCTCCTCTTACAAAGTCAATACCGTCTTCAGTTGCTCGTATCTCTATTTTAAGTATGTGGGTATTTGCAAGTAACTTGAGCCCTTCTTAAGCTGTTTTAAATGTGTGTTTATATCGTCGAAATTTTTTGACACTGTACCTTACTGGCTCTATTCACTCAATGAGTGGATATATTTACTGTATGTATGATTGAGGGTTTGCAGAATAGTATGACGTATTTTTCGTATCTGTAAATATCTTGCATTATATTTGTTTTGCACTGGTGCTCTTTCAATGAAAGACAAATACACATTTTGAATAACTTTGTTTATTAACGTTTTTTACATGCACAAAATAAAAAAAAATTGTTGACACATTTCTTAATATTCATTCTGTCTTATATCTCTACATTATTCTTTAAATAATTGGTTTTTTTATGCTATACATTCTGCTTCCATTGTGTTCAATCCAACAGGAGCAACGACGTATCTCCGTTCTCTGTCTGTAAACCAGGCTCTACAGTTTCAATATTTATGGGATTATAGTAGCAGCCCTTGTTGCTGCAACCATACATATGTTTACATATTGTTCTAAATCATCTTGGTTGCAACATTCACTTACATAACATGCAACATCGTTTAGTAACGCTTTCACATATTCTTACCACCGTATTTGTCTGTTGCAATCCGTAGTGCACTGCATAACCAATACAACTTCACGATACTTTTATACAGGTCGATGATGGTTGCCTTATTGCTACAGATGTTCATGTGAAGAGGAAGTTGAAAAGGATCGTAGTCTGTTGTCATCAACCTCTCAGTGTGCTTCATCGGCTAACAATGCTCGCCCTAACTCATATCTGTAAATTGTGTTTTACGTTACGATTTACATCCTCAGTTTCTACTATAACTTCACACTCACAATCTCATGCTAATCCTACATTTACATGTTTTGAACCATAAGCTAACATGTATGTACTGGTAAATAGTAGCATTCTGAAATGAACTGATAATATCATAGAGCTGTGTGGTTTATATACCTCTCTGCAGTATAGATAACCTCGAAATACCAAGACTTAATGCAATAACATGCAAAAATTATATAGCACGACGACAGGGCAGTTAACACACTTTCTAAGCAGTGAAGACATAGTGAAAATGACACTGTGCAACGACTGTCGTCGGTAAGTACTATTTCAGTATTCACAGCCCAGTTCACTTCAGGATACAGAGACCAAGACCATGAGAGAAGCACAACTGATAAATCATTTGTAATTATTTGATGAAATTATGACGTACACCTCAGGATCCAGAAGACAGCAATTATATATCTTGATGATTAAGCATGCACATATTCGAATCAGCACGTTTGATGATAGAGAGATCTCTGGAATTAGCATTAGATTTGGTCATCATGTGACGTCACAGCAGCGGTCAGGACATGTAGCTGCCTCAAGCGTGTTGCTGTTTCTGTTATGATAATACTGAGGCCATTGAAACTGGAATATTTAGAAAGTGACACTGAATTGTCTGTAAAAAGAACACTCACCCCATACTTAAGATAAGCACATCAGCCTTCTCCACTGCTAATCCATTTCAAGATCCTCTACTGATGTCTGGGGAGATCGAATTCTGTCTGCATGAATGGGTCCTTGACTAGATGCTTGTTGACTATTGATGACGGATTCCACTGAATTTTCCGTAAATGATTGTCAATCAAAGAGGACACAACGAGGTTTTCTGCTGTGTATGATGAGGGTTTCCTTGATTTCAAGTGTTGATGTTCTGCCTGTGGAGCATCTCGATGACTGGCCAGCTGAGGGTTCTTCAGAATGTTCTTCCAGACCTTTAGGACAGCTGGTTTCTTAGAGCTGGGGGTGGGATGATGCGGAGAACAGGAAGTCTTAGAGCGATTGTACTCTGAATACATCCCATAATACCTGATTCAGTTTGACATCTATCTTCTTAGTATGAGCACTATTGATCCTGGTCGAACAGTAATTTTCAGCAACAGAGCACCTATGATAGGGTTAGAGCTATGGATCTCAAAACACGAGGTTTAGCTCCCCATAAGATACCACCAAATTTTTGAAGACTGTTCTTTCTCGTTTTGACTTTAGGTGCTACTTGTAAGTCAATAGTTCTATCTAGCGCAGTTCCTGTGTATTATGGTGTAATGCAGTACAACGAGACTTGGTCTCTGAATCTGTCTTCTGGTGTGTTCACTGACTGTCTTCTGCATAGATGTAATGTAGATACAATTATTTTCTGTGGATTTAGGTGGAGCCACTATTTCTTGATGTATACATCTAAGACTTCCATATGAGTGGATAAAGAGGTTTCAGCATCATAAACGTTGAGGCTCTGAGCCACCAAGCAAATATCATCAGCATAAATAAATTTTTTGAAGACTTTTGGTAAGCTCTGCATGTACAGACCAAAGTGGTAGTGGACTCAGAACAGACATTTGAAGTAAACTATCATTTGTTTTAAGTACCCCGCATCTGTCATTGTGAGAATGGATTTGAAATGATCTATTGCTTAGCATGCTGTTAAGTAAGTCCTTAAATTTATGACACAATCGTGAATTTCTAAAGAAGTCCTTCTCACCGAGCAGTGTCGTAAAGAGCTAATAGGGCCAAAAAGGCAGCTAAACTTACTAATTTCTGCTCATACTCATTTCCGATATAAGTAAGTAGATAGAGTGTCTCTTCCTTAAATTACTTTCGCTTCTTAAGCTGGGCTAGTGCCTTTATTCTTAACGAAAGAGTGTGTTTCGATTGTTACTATATGTTGAGAGTTGCACTCTGTAACTTCGTTGGTGTAACCAACAGTCTATGGAAAATGTGGTTCATTAGTCAGCATGGTATGTTTTCATTATTTCTATTTGCTTATTTCTTTACTATCTGAAAACAGTTTACTATTCACATTCACCCGATACGTACTTTCCAATTACTTACACAGTTGCAACACATGCTATTAGATGATGGCTTTCAATCCTACAGAATTCATAGCCACATCGTGTTTACCATGATTGGCATATCATCACGCAATACTACGTAACTTTGTTAAATTTGGTTAAATCTAAGGTAATTCCCTGTTTATTGTTTCTTTTAGTAGCTAACAATGGTTGATTCGCAATCAAAACGTGTAATGAATGGTAAAGCAATGTGTTTTTGCGATCAAGATAATTAAAGGGTTTCGTAATTAAGTTTTAATGTTTTAGAAATACATAAGATCACTTATCTGCAGCACCTGATAAGTCAGGTCTTAATAACATGTGATTAATTTCAAAATCATTCGTCGACTACTTCAGATTGACTTTGTTAAAGAATGTCTGTTTCTGAGTTGCTGATCCCAATTACAGTCACTGTTTACAGGGGAGAGGTGAAAATGAAAATATTTGAGTTTAGTACAAGCAGCAATGTGCCCTAGCAAACGTGTTACTCTTTGAACGGAAATGTGCTTAATGATGTGGTGACGGTGTTCATCTTTAATCTGAGGCTCTTATTTGGTTTGGACGCAGCGTGTAATCCTGGCGGATTGGAGGACGATGTTATTCTTACAGCTGAGTCCTGGCATTCGCCTTATGAGTGGGTTAAAACCTTCCTTTAAAAAAGCATCACCTGCGATTGTTTGTCGATCGTTATGGCATTTTGTGTCCTGTTACATTGTACTAGTAGTCTTTAAGACTAATGCTTAGGAACTAATCTCTAGTATGATACGAAGGGATTTGTAACATAACCGTGTAAGTCAGAGGTAAGTGCCATGTTATATAGAAGAAACTGGAGTCCTTCTGAATAGTGTAGTAGTCTAAGTCTTTGTATAGTCAATAGCATAGCTACATCATATTTAGAATTTCTGCTGTCATGACAGCACATAGATTTTGTTTTTTGCTAATGTAGTTATGTCAGATATATATCATACTGAAGGTAATATTACAGATAGGGAAGTGGTCATGGATGTAAATGAGGTGGGATATGTAACAGCGCGAGATCAAATTTGACAGTGTTCTGAAATATCCAAGTAGAAACGAGGCCCAGGGAGTAAAGTCTTCTGGCAGGATTACAGGCAGCCTCGGGAGAGCCGGCCACGGCGGAGCTCTCCCACCTGTTGTGCACGGCGTGTGAGACAGGCGAAGTACCCACAGACCTTAAGAAGAATGTAATGTTATCAATTCCAAAGAAAGAAGTTGCTGGTAGGTGTGAAAATTACTGAACTATCGATTTAATAACTCGTCGTTGTAAAATACTAACACAAATTCTTTAGAGAAGAATGAAAAAACTGGTAGACGCCGACCTCAGGGAAGATAAGTTTGGATTACCGAGAAACGTGGGAACATGCGAGGCGCAACCTGACCAAACGGAGGGTCGGTTGGTAGGACACGTTCCGAGACGTCGACAGGTAACCAATTTAGTTTTGAAGTGAAGTGTGGAGGAAAAAAATCGTAGAGGAAAACCAGGTGGTGAATACAGTAAGGAGATTGGGATGGATGTGGGCTGCAGTATGTACTTGGAGATGAAGAGGCCTGCAAGTTATACAGTAGAATGGAGAGCTATTTTCAAAACCAGTCTTCACACTGAGGGGCGGAACAGCATCTCTCTGTGTTATAACATCTTATTTTCCAGTTGGTGTCTTTCTTCATTGTTTATAACTGACTGTCAGAGTACCTCTGAAGATGACATGAGGAATACATATTTATTTAAAGAAGGGGTAGTTGAAGATCACAGGTTGGCGATGAAGGATAGATTTCGTGGATCCACTGTATTTTAATCTACTCGACTTGCTTAGCGATGAATCATGCTTGTTTGTGAAGGGGCTGAACTGCTCGTTAATTCTGCCACATGTCGGGCCGTGATAACAGTACGCAGTGTCTTCTGTGTACACGGCTCTTCTTTCGATCCTCGACCTTTAGCGATGTCAGTCGTGTTGTTGGTGTGTAGCAGTGGAGACGTGTCGGTCCCACGTGGCGTCGCTGCGGCTGGCATAATACTTGTCGAATGGTGATCACCAAGCAGCGCTTGTACTTACCTGTTCCCAGCAACGGTTTTAGTAAGCTGCACACTTTGGCATGCGAAGTTCAAAAGTAACGTTTCAAAGAGCAGCCCAGCATGCCACAACCAACGGAAGGCGCGTTCGCCGTCCACGAGAAAGCGTGCTGGCGTTGCGCCTGCCGTGTTGCGTTCAGCCTGCGTCGCTCTGCTGCTCAGTCCTGGGACCGGGTCTCCTGTGCTGTGGTTGCCGCTGAACCCGGCTTGTTCTTGTGCGATTATGTTGCTCTATTCCTTGAATAACTTTGGTCTCTCTCGAGAGCTTTCCCTGTCACTGAGAGCACGGTAACCTATGATTAGGTGTTGTTTTTTGGTCTTTCGGGTTGGGAAATCATCTTGATTTTAGCTTGCTTCCATTTTAGAGAGACTATTTTCAGTTTCATGGCCGCGATGAAGAAACGTCTGATGTGTTTGAGGCAGGTGTCTTGTGAAAGGAGTGATTTATTTTGTTATCTTCCAGTGCCTCCAGTCTCTGAGCTGCTTTCTTTCCATTTCATATTCGTCAATCTTATAAAGTAGTGGATGTTAAGCGGTTGCATTCGGATTTTCGAGTATTATTTCTTCGTCGGCTTCATCGAATTTTGGATACCGTGGATGACCGTGAATGTTCTTCTAGCACTTTGAGGGACTTTTTTGAGGTCGTCAGTAATGAATGACATTCTCATCTGCTATTAAGGATGGCTGTTCGCAAATGGTGTGCTATGACTGTTGGAACTTTTTTCCAAAAACTACTGCTATTGTGGGACCTAATTCTTGTGATTACCTCGCGCATCATTTAGTGGGTTTTTCTTCTTATTAGGTCATTGAAAACGTTCAAGCCAATCGTAGCATATCCATTCGGTTAGTGCCGTATGGTCTATAGAATTTCCCTACTGTTTAATTTTGTTTCTTATGTACGTCAGGAGCCTTAAGGTGTGGTTTGAATAGTTGATTCTTTAGGTTTTGTGTTAAAACGTATCAATCTGAATTTTTCGACTATCCGATTTCGTGAGATTATGATCGTTTTAAGTTTTTGCCTAGTTTTTGTGGCTCACAGCACCATAAATGTGAGGTATTCGTTAGCTATACGGTCGCCAAATTCAGTGTAGCTTCAGAATCTGGGTAGCTATGTTGTACGTAGTATATGTTCTAAGATAGAAGTGCCATAGTGATTGATAAAAGGCGGCGAGTCATTTCTGAGTCTTGCGTGATTCAAAATGGCTGCAACAAGTTTAATATCTTTCTTGTTCAATTTTTCAGCAAACATCGCAGATCTAGTACTGAGTCTCCTGTTCCTTTAGCTGGGCAAAATGAGAGTATATAATTCACGAGATCAGTTGGCGGTTCCTCAGTAGGATACATCATTGTGGTGTTTTATATGAAAGATGCTGAAGCACCTATCTCAGATTCTACTATGGTCTGGTTTGGATTAATCAGGTCGGTGACAGATACAGTTATCTAGATTGATTTCTCTACCTGCTCATGAGGTATGTGCTGCGACTATAATACCAACTTCTTTTTCTCTTAATATGCCTTGACAATGCAGATAGTGGCAATATCTTTCTTAGGCTTGAATGTGAAGGGTAATTCTTGTTTCCTGGTGTCTCAGGCTAGGTTAGGCATAGGCCTCCTTGTCTATGAATATGGCGATATAGACGTGGATCCGTGTTCGCCAAAGAACGTAGTAGGAGCTTTTTAGAAGCTGCTGTTATTATTTCCCTTCTTACAAATATCATGTTGGGAAGGGCTGTAGTGAAGACTCAGAGTATGTTTTCCGTTTGATTGTTTTCGTGACATTCTTGGACGAAGACCGCGATAGTCTCATCAATGCGCTTAATGTTTTCAGTTTTGTTTGCTGAGATAGGCTGTTTTGGTCTTTCTTTGCAACTCTCATCACTATTAACGTTATCAGTGTTGCAGCTCCTGCATTTTGGTGCTTCTTGTTTCGGGTCAATTTTGCAATTAAAAATTGGATGTGCTCGACTGCGTTCTTCACATTTCAATTTATATCGCAGCTTTTCGTGTCTTATTGGAAAGTGTTGCAATATGGACGTTGCTGTTATTGAGGAGGTAGTGTTTAAATAGTCCAACCTTGTGAGGTACACGGTGCATTCTGTAATGGTGAACAAGTAGCTTGTTAGTTGGTTCTTTGTAACCATACATGACTGGAAGGAATAGCGGGGAATTTTGATTTAGTTTCCCGGTACCTTTAGGTCCCCTTAAGTTTTTTCGTTTGTTATATCACGGTCAAAATCAAAAAGGCGAGCGTGAGTCCGTGTGGTTTCTCTTTTGCTTAGTGTTTGGCTTGCGGTGTGATTTCTGTTACTGTTGCTTCAGATCGGTAAGTAACTCAAACTATTCTCTCGGGTTTCGATATCTGATGGGTGTGTTGTGATGTTGGCAAATTTTTCCGGATTTTTTTGTGAACGGCTTGGTGGCCCAGGCAACTGTTTTAGTGCAGGTTACAACGATTTGGCGGTTTCTTTGCCACCTTCTTAGTTTATAGTTTATTGTAGGGTTTGCTAAAGTGCCATAAGTTGTGTTAGATGTGCTTTAATTCCATCTGCATCCAACCAGTTGTAAACCTTGTTCTTCGTGAGACGTATTTGGATGAGTGTAAACTTTTTGTAATTGGAGTATCGTGTTTGTGGTGGCTTTGCCTGTTTACTTCGGGTTTCTTGTCCGGGTTTTCGGCTAGTTCGCGTAGCGTTGCGTTTCTGGAGATCTGCTGGAGACAGAGTTCTCTACTTCAGTCTGGTGCGCTGAAAACTGTTGTTGCATATCGGAAACAGGACGCCCTGCTTGAGAACGCTCGCAGTCAGCGTTGAGTTCTGTGCCTTTAGCCTCGGCAGATGCGAGTTGGTCGTCCCTGTCTCAAAGTGTGGCGGTTGTGCAAACTGCCGATCCCAAGTCTGAATCGCTCTGACAATGCTGCGTTTGACGACAGTGGCGCGAGTTACGCATGATGCACTTTGCAGGGGACATCGTCTGAGTAACATGTGTGCTGTCGAACAACTACGTACATGTAACAACAGTTCAAGCAGTTTCGGCTGCGAGAATGCTTGTCTCCAGATATATCAGAGGAAAGCCCTTAATAGGTATATCGGTTGCAGAAGTTAATGCTTGATACCCCACGAGTCAAAGGGTTGTAACAGGTGATTAGCTGACCACCCATATCTGCTCGCTGGTTGGCCTTTTTGAAGACCAGAACGTGACAGCAGTAAATCACAGGATTTTCCGTTCGGGTGGATACTAAATTCACACAGACACTCCTTTGCTTTGCTCACTCAGGTTTTATTTGAACAAATGGGAGATCGTCTATTGATTACGAATCACAACAATTTCGGCGCACTGTGTGCTTCTAGTGAAGCTACTATGGCACATGTTTTCCAGGACTCACAGTACTGGCACAAGTTTATCCTTCCACAGTACTGTTTCTGTAAATACGCCTTTAAGTAATGTTCTTCCTTGCCCAAGAGTGGCACATGGAACATTAACTTTTAACATCTGCCATAGTACCCTTACAAACCTCTAGCTTAACAAATCACCATCTTGTCTCACAAACCCAATAATACTAATCTCATATAACTCTGCCATTCGACACTTTGCGTTCACTTCAAGCCACATTTCACACAACAAGTCATCTGTTACTTTATTACCATACCTGTTTGAGCCACTCTATGTAATCGAACCACTAATAAGCTCAACACACCCATTTACACTTTCATGCACACTTCAGTCATTGGCCCCTCTCTTTTGATTTTATAAGTATCTGAATGTCTCTTGTCATGGTACTTGAATTACAAATCAAGTAAAAGTACATCTTTCACACACATATGGAAAATTTCCTTGTTTCAGACATAATATGATATATACTATTATCATACATTGTACATTAATAAAACCGACAAACTGCAAAGACAGATCCTCGAAGGAAAACGGAGAAAAAACGTCCTACGAACATGTGTCCAGAAATGCACCATCGCCACGGTAGATGACACTGACGAACGGGAATTCCTCCGACAACGTGCTGCGTTTTCCTTGTATATAACAGGCCGTGTGATTGACGCAGCCTATTGTATACACGAAGCATTTCCCAACAATTTTAGTAAGTAGTCTCAGTGCATTAGAATAGGTAGAGAGAGACTACCACTCACAAATAAGCACACAGTTATAAATGAAGGAGACGTTAGGAAAGAGAAGTACTGGCTGTACGATATGAGATTTAATGACATTTAATACTGTCATACCAGGTAGAATCCATTTTTATTGCTGGGCTTAATGCAGTGTAGTGTGGAGACAGTTATTTGCGAAAAATACTGAAGGAGGCTACACCGAGGATTCTGAAAAGGGAGACTGTTCATTGTTTCTCCTGGCCAGATTCCTCTCGGCTGCCGAACACAGCTCTAGACCTGCAGGGATGTTAGTTGGGTTCCACCAAAGAAGTATCCTGTTCTTCAGTACGGGGAGCGTCGTTCCATTGCAAACGAAACAGACGAAGAGCACTGGTCCTTGCACCATCGTAGCAAGATGTATACAGTACACTAACTGCGCTATTCCCTGAGCTTGGTGGAACCCATTTCTAATAATAATTCCTATTCCACTTAATATAATGGCTTTAACTGACATAAAAAGACATTGCTTCTTTGAGGCAAATTTCTTGTCATCAACAATTTTGAGTTGCCGCATGGAGCACCGAGTACGTAGGTACATGTATCCAAGCAGTCCGAGACAAACCAAGTTGAATGCCACAGACACTGAAATCCCTGCAAGGACTACTATGCGACTGTGGATCAGGTAATATTTACTCGTCTTTTCCAAAGCAACAGCTGCCACACATACTATACTCCACGGTATAAACACACACAGCACCTCACGACAGAATAACTGGCTTACTTCAGCAGGTAGTAGCTGGTCAGGAAGCCTGAGATGGCGAACACAAGCATACATCTGGTAGCAGAATGAGTTCAGCCAGATACAGCTGAGAAGTGTGAGGGCGCTGTCTATCAGCACTGCTGTAGGTAAGTCAGGGACGCCTGCCATACGATACACGACCTCAGAACACACGATCTGGGTTATGCACGTAATCTGAAAGGACAAGAAAATCTTTCCAGGCAAGTTACGTAACTGGGGAAGATACAAGTATACTCCAGCAGTCGAAAAACGGAAAATAATATTTACCAATATAAATGAGATTTCTAAAGGCTTTAAGCTGTCAATTTTGAAATCCTTGTATTTCAAGGTAGCGTTGTTTAAACTGCTTTTGTAGTTCAGTGTTTCTTCTGTTAGCTTTTGATACAGTACACTGCTACTACTATTCAATAATCGAAACGCGAGACTAGTGAACGTACAATTATGGGAAGTCCTAATGGAGGAAAAGTCGCGACACTTTAGCAACAGAATAGCTCTGGAAACAGAGCAGATGGCGTCTGTAGCGCTCGACTGCAGACATGATTGATCGTCGGGACTATCGAAATAGCAGCGAGCATCGTGAACGGACTGTATCATACTAAACGGGACGTCCTGACAAATGCCGTGCGAGTTGACCGCCATCCAGGCCAGCAGACAGAGGTTGACGTTTATCCTCTGCGTGTAGGCCAGGTAGCTGGTGATGGGTATGTGGGGCGACCTCTGCACCACGTCGTCCCACAGCTGCTCGCGGCACTGCTCGCGCTGCTTCACGGCTTCCAGTGGCAGGTCTTCCAGCGGACACGTGGGGTGGTCCAGGGCGTTCACCAACAGCTGCACGCAGTCAGTGTCCACGGAGAGCGTAGCGTGGCTTCTGTCCTCCAGCTGCCACTCCTCGTCTGCAAGTAAACGACAGCAAGTAGGTGGTGGCCGTACACTGCAGGCAGCTGAATCCAAAGTCTTCTCTGGATGACGAGCCTCGCCGTTGTTTACCCACATTATCCAGGTTCAGTTACCCAGAGCTATGTAAGGCGGCATGTCAACACAAAGTAAGAGTATTAACAAAGACAGGTATCATTGTTACTATGCACGTCTATTTCATCTTCAGGGTGTCCAAGAAGTCCGTGTATCGCTCTTGACATAGTAAAAATGAGGAAGTAAATAGGTTTTATTGATAGTCCTGCATTGGAGAACGAAAAAAACAATGTTATCAGAATTATATTTTTGTTTCAGCACTGCAGTCTTTGAGTTCCGAATCCATCTTGTAAAGGAGAGTTTAGTGGCTGATTTGTGGGTGCTTGAACATCCGCAGATAGGAAAAACTATGTAACGCATGATGAGACCATTTCCCTCAGTCCACCTCGTAAAGTAGCCATGCCTGATTGAGATAAATGTCCTGTATTTTCAGGCTGTCTCAAAGACAGACCACGTATTGGAAGAAATAAAAAGTGAGAGAAAACGTGTGTCACCCTCTCTTAATCAGATGAGCAGTCTCCAATAAAAACAATTTGCAAAAGAGCAGTTGCACTTAAAGCACCTTCTTCAACAATGCACGACCACACTGAAAAAATATGAATACGAAAGGATTTAGGCCCATGTTTGTTACTGAATTATCTGACAGTAGTGTGGAGCAACGATTTGCAACCTACCGTACTTCGTTGTGGCGACTTGTGCCATGTCTCGCTCAAGAGTGTTGTTTACTTATAAATGTGCCATATACCGCTGTTTGCTCAGGAAAAATATTGTTTTCTTGTCTAAGGAAAGTACCCATATTACCAAGAGTTGGAAAGGAACCTACCTCACCTTATGTGGGCCATTGTGTGATCGGAATACCTGTTAGGACCACATTCTTTTGAAGCTTGCATGAACGGGAACTTCGATTTCACTGTACAACAGAAGTTTTCAGTATCTCAGCTCCATGACAAGGCAATCACGGATCTTGTGTGGTTGTAGAAGCAAGGAGCTTGAGTCTCGCTTTGTTGTTCAGATGTGTGGATTTCTTAATGAACAACTTATTCTCGATCAATAAACACTTCCGGGCTAAGTTGCCATGGTCGATCTGTAGAACTTCTTCTCCCTGACGTTTCGTTCTCAACTACGGAGAACATCTTCGGAGGTGAGTCAACGACTGGCTGCTAGGAGCTGGGGCCGCCGCTTATATACTAGCAGCCAGTCGTTGACTCACCTCCGAAGATGTTCTCCGTAGTTGAGAACGAAACGTCTGGGAGAAGAAGTTCTACAGATCGACCACGGCAACTTAGCCCGGAAGTGTTTATTGATGAAGACGCCGGCCGTGAAAGGCTCAAATGGCTCTGAGCACTATGGGACTCAACTGCTGAGGTCATTAGTCCCCTAGAACTTAGAACTAATTAAACCTAACTAACCTAAGGACATCACACACATCCATGCCCGAGGCAGGATTCGAACCTGCGACCGTAGCGGTCTCGCGGTTCCAGACTGCAGCGCCAGAACCGCGCGGCCACTTCGGCCGGCCGGCCGTGAAAGCCTACATGGAATGAACTTATTCTCGGATTGTATTTGGTTCTGCAGCATTTAAAGCAACATTAAAATGGTTACCACGAAATCCCAACATTACCACCTCAACAACCTTTTGAAATCGTCATGACAAACTTTTGATCTTACCACGCAAATAACTGAATATGAAGAATAATAAAGCCTCATGTGGCTCAACGTTGAAAGATTAATGGAAAATTGACACAAGTGTTGAGGAAGTCTTTCTAAGAAGAATTACTAGAACGATCCTCAATAAAGCAAGGGGGACAGTGAGACACATAGATATCTGAGGAAGGTGTGATCGTCCATACACTGATCCGTTGGATACGTATTTTTTTATATCTAACTACGTCCATATAGAATTTACTCTTTTGACATAACTCCATAGGCGTGCTGTACAAAGAAATAGGGTGGAGGCTGAATTCTCGTCTTTCTGATATTTCACTTTCCTCCGTGAACTTAGTGGCCCCATCACGTAGCCTAAAAAAAAGTGATGGAGCAGATTTGTCACCAGTTTGTTTCGTTAGCACGAGAATGTCGAGAAAAGGCACAACAAAATACAGTAGCTGACGATTTTGGAAGTACCTTTACCACAATGCACGATTTACTGTTAATATTCTGTTTGCATAAATTCAAAAACACGCAGAAAAATGTAATTACTTCGTCTCACTCGCACCTTGTGTAATGAAAACAATGCAGCAATAAATGCAATTGGGACATATATGCCTCTGCTGCTGAGTGGATGAATGTGGGATTACAAAAAAAAAAAGAAAAAAAAAATGGTTCGAACGGCTCTGAGCACTATGGGACTTAACATCTGAGGTCATCAGTCCCCTAGAGCTTAGAACTACATAAACCTAACTAACCTAAGGACATCACACACGTCCATGCCCGAGGCAGGATTCGAACCTGCGACCGTAGCAGTCACGCGGTTCCGGACTGAAGCGCCTAGAACCGCTCGACCACCGCGGCCGGCTGTGGGATTACAACTCCAGAGATTTGGGATTCAGGCATTGCTCCCGAGATTCCTTCTGTCACTTATGTCTTCTTTCACCTCTGACACTGATTTATGGAAAACTAAAATGATGGAACTGTAGAATTGTTCGGAGACCCAATAATTAACTCTGTCCCACAACTATTAACTGGGTAAGTTAGTTCAAAAGTAGGAAGACGGCGAGTGACCACAACCTGCAGTAGGACAATGGCTCGCGAAGCACTGTGGTGACCAAACCAGGCCTCAGCTTGATGACGGCTTTATCTACTGCATTCTGAGAAGTCCTGATAGTCGTTTTCCTCGAGCACTATTCCTGTTCAGAGTACAAATCAAAGGAGAATGATACTGATATGCTATACATCATCCAATGTATATAGTTCATTGACGTGTTGATCGCAAATGTAGACCCTGTAAGACGAATAAGTTCCGAAAGATTCTTATACACAGACAGATTCTGTGAAAGGCCGAATACACGACTTTGTCGTAAACACTCCATTTTCTTTATTATTCATTCCACTCCCACCACATGTGTGGTGCGCAAGCTTCGGACACTTTGCTGCTCTTCAGCCTATCGAAGTTAGGCCAGTATAGCTTTCACGGGAGAATGAATAAAATGAAAGGTTTCAAAAAAATAAAAAATTTTGCGTCTCTAAATAAACACACGTACATTGAAGTTGATGATGGTGCTATGGTGAAGATAAGGCTCGTGCTTCTGGCAAGTCACTGGCAGTCAGTTCCCAATAACTACTACGAGGGTAATACAGTATGATGCAGGTGCCGGCCAGAAAGGGTGTATGTATTCAAGGTGTTGGAGTGGGCTGGGAAGTATGATTGACAAGTTGATGTGGGTAGAGGGAGGTGTGAGGGAGGGATGACAGTGGTCAGGAGGCTGGAAGCGGGATCATCTACATATTGAAGAGGCGTAGACGCTAGGATTATAGCTGGTTGGAGGAGTAAGTGTCTACATACTATTCTGGAATAGGAAGAACCAGCCAGCTGAAGTTCCGCTCGAATAGGATACAGAAGGGGCGGGCAAGTGGAGGATGGGTATGACATGTTGGTATAGGCGCACCAGAAGCCTAGGTATCCAGAGGATAGGTGAGAAAAATTGCTTTTGTTTCCCTCGTTTATGGAACGTTTACAATTTGTGACAAAGTCTGAGGAACTTCAGAAGAGAGGGCAATGTAATCAGCTGGTAGAGGTTGCGTCTGAGACGGCAAAAATATGATACTGAGTGCAAGGTGTTCTAAGACTGTAAGGACTGGTCAATTTTTGAGAGTGCTGAGATCCAAGCTATATTGGCGAAAGTAACACTGGGGCCACTAAGGCTTTTGGAAAGACGAAGGAAGAAACAAGATCAGGGGTTAACGTCCTGTTGGTGAAACAGCTATTACAGCATAACCCCGAATTGGGAAGAACGGGGAAGCAGCACAACTGGGTCCATCCATTCACCATCGTGTCATTCACCATAAGCTGTGTAGGGACATCGAAGAGAAACTAAATATGGTCGAAAATCAAGTTTGGAGCCAACAGCTTACCACAGCATCGCCTCGTTCAGTGGGTTTCACCCAAGTACAGAGGATGGCTGAATGATGGAAACCCCACATTGTCGAGTTTCCTGTTTTCTTAATTTGAGTTTGTTGTAGGCTGGGGATGCGTGATTATTGCAAGATATGAGAAAGTGAGAGTCCTCTGCCCATGTCAGCAGAGAGGAATGGAGCAGCAGGTCCACCGCCTTACTGCAAGCGCTTATCTTTCTCCACGTAATTGGGCACTGTCCTTGCATTGTGAGAGAACTGTGAATAGGAGTTAACTGTTGAGTGTAAATGACTGTAATGGATGCGTTAAGAGCTTAACATCCACATCTGACACACATTTTGTTGTGTCATGCTTTTAATAAATTTACAAGTAGATAAATGAAACAGTCAGTGATCAGAACGCCTTATTGTTTGGAAAGCAATACACTTATCTTTAGCTCCTCCAGGCTGTGGCTGCGTGAGCACGTGTGGCATTAATTGGGGTCCAAATACACAGGATCTGCAGAAAACACTGAGCGGCATTACAGTGCAAGTCTGCAGATGATGAGCAGTGAACGTGTACTACAAATGTGCCAAATATGTGTCTGTTGTTGGCCCTCGACTCTCTGTACGTGCATGCTTGGCCTAGGCTTGACTGAATGACGTTATGCCGACACTGCAATCTGAAGGCAGAAATTCGTCGCTTCTCTGCAGTCGTCATGGAACTGTTGATACCCTCGTAGACAGAACAGAACTCAGGCTGGCAGAACTCGTACCAGGCACTGGCAGAGCTGGAAATACTTGTCGTGTGTGGCGCCTCGAAGCTACAGGAGGAGTGGCTTACTACTTCATTCTCATAGGCGGTGGCGATGCTGCTTAGGTGTACAGCATCTCTGCGGTGGTCGATTGACAATTTGCTGCAGGCGATTATCGTCGACACCACGTGTGTCACCTTCAACAGTGTCACAGGCATCAGTGTATCATGATACACTGAGGAGAGGTAATGTAATGTAGAACACTGATGCGAGGTCTGGTGATGAGAAACTTTATGCTTCAATTCCCCCTCCCATCACTGGGGAAATACCAGCAATGCAAATTTCTTCCATCACCTGGATTCGAAACAGCTTACCTTTGAAGAGAGTACCACCACACACCCATGTTTATGTGCGCCATGGTGGAAGTTAGGGAGAGAGAAATGATGGGTGGTATTTATTGTAATAATTCCTTGGGTTTTTAACATAAGTGATTTTGATGTAGCAGAGGCTACACCAAGAGGTGAAGTTATCGAGGCAGATGGAGATATGCTGTTGAGTAAGATTTACAGTAACAAAAGAAGCATGGTGTGCCAGACAAGGAGCTATACAGGAAACATAATTCATTGGGACACCTGGCACTTGCCAGTTTTCTCCCAGAGATCCGAATGTGCGACTAGTGCGGAATATTTCGCTAATGGAAGAGTCATCATACCACTTTTCAATTATAGGCCACATGTCCTGTGGACAGACACCAGTGGTTCCCATTACCTTCTGCATTCTCATGTCTTTGAGCACTGCTGACTCTTCAGGGTTTTAGGAGCAGGGGAAAAAAGTGCCTTGAAGCTCTATCCACCCATCCATCATTACTGATGATTTTTATTCTAAATTTAAGCAGTAGCGAGGTTCAAACCTGGGTTCCATGACGTTTCGATTAGTATACAAAGACACTACCCTTAAATCATAGCATAGGTGAGCCGTGGGATATAAACTTGCATACAGTATGATATCACACAACTTGACTAGAGCTAGTAGGAAATAAGAGGTATTTTTTTTTTTTTTTTAAGATGGTCGAAAGTAATGGAGTCATGAGCAGCCTCTCATAAGAATTTCCTGAAATTGTAAGACGTCGTGGTCTCCTTCTTTGCTTACATATTCCGCCCTCACAATCATATTCTGCACATCAAGATACTTCATTCGAGCCCAAACTCGATAAGATAAAGTCAGTACTGTATGAAATCATGTAAACGATATGCAAATAACTAATAAATCGCAAGTGCGCACTGTGGTTGTAATACTCGAGACTGGCGTACACACATACATTCCAGACATGACGGTCACAGGAGCTTTTAGCTCGAGAGAGGCAACTGCACCCCAGGAGGCCGTTCCCAAGCTATCTACGTCGGCCAGTGACCGCCTGTAGAGCAGACAGCATTAGCCCGAGTGAAAGGATGACCCCATGTTCGGTTTAAAAGCAAATTCCGCTACATTGTGTGGGAGTGGCCAGCCTACGCATTCTTTACACATAGCACACAGTTTCAGAGATTTTCACAGGGAGACAGCAAACGCCAAACACCGATACTACACATTTCCGGATTGTTCGCGTTAAACAAAACGTCATTCTCCCGTTTTAGAAGAGCAATGCTGATTGGCAGACGATATTTCTGATGCCTTGAGCTGAAGGAGTAATGGAAGAGATCGAAAGATATACCCCTTCACGTCTGGCGTGCAGAGGGACCGTTCCGTTGTTGCTCTTGGAGCGAGAACACGTAACGAGAGCGTGCGCGCTCGTACATGTACTCAAAGAGTGAGGAACAAGTCTCTCCTCAGTACTTCACTGGGAGAGCAGCTCTGTCGAGAGCGAATCGAAGTGCAACTGTATATTGAGTCCTTGCGATTAAGCGTTGTTCACTGTGTTGGCCGCCACACTTATTGTGTGGTGAGAATTGACTGAGTAATAGTTAAACACCTGTGAGCGAATTTTTGAGTGGCATCGTGGTGGACTGGTTATCTGACCAGTGTACCACGCCAATAGACTAGGGGCGAATAGGAGTCCTTGACTTCATCAAGGTGTAAGGAGAGTTTGATTGGCAAAGGTCAAGTTATAGGATGAGAGTTATCTTATTTCTCAGCAGTGAGTGGCGCAGACAGCAGTCATCACAGCTACAGCTCTTGCGACCGCCACATTTCCTCCACAACAGTACCTTTCACTGCATATCACACGTGACAGCCTCGACTGTACCTAGCAACATTCTAACTGATAAATATTCAAGGTGAGTAGGTGCGGCTCTCAGCCATTCTGCCAAGTCAATAAGAATCTTAAACTTTGTATAGAAATTTCATTACCGAATCCTATCCTTAAGAGGTAACTTCACATTGTGGAAAGAACCCGCAAATAATGTGTTCAATTCATAACTAAAAGTGCTATTGTGATTTTTCAGAATTTTTGCAAAATAAATAATAATTTTGTTACTTTCATGTTTTTCTTACACTAACTAGCACTACTCCAGTACCAAAGTATCCCACTAGTTACGTAAGAAATTTTGTGAATTTTTGTGTCATTTCCTTACAATGGACGACTCCAGAAGGTATTTATTGCTGAAAGTTTTTCAGGGATTTCTCTTTAGAACATTAAGACTCCGTCTGACTTCTGTAGTAGTGTGGGGGTGGAAATTTCATCTTGCAGGGGCCAAAGGGTAAAGGGTACATCTCAGATTAATCTGTTGCGCAGAATGACAGAATAGCACCAACCCACACGCTCACAAAATGTATGGCTTTATAGTCTTGTGTTGTAAATGCTATATTTAATTCGTTTTGTGGCGTTATAGACAGGTATTTTAAACTGGGACCAAGAGATATGGTGGTCGTATTTGTGTGACATTGTACGTACCGAATTGTCGAGCAGTCATTAGATACAGTGAGTATATCTTTAAGATATGAAGCACTGAGTCTGGCTTGTTGAGGTTGTTTGGTAACGTGTGGTTGTTATGGATGAGAGGAGAATGAATCCTCTTTCAATAGATTGTTCAGTTCATGGAAAATGTGGCAGTGTTTTTGTTCATGTGTATCACCAATCCCAGGGTTTCTGATCTGCAGAATGAGGTGCTGGTATCAGGATATCTCACAAGCACCCATTGGCAGTACCGTCTGATTGTATGTTGTAGCAATTATCTGTGCTTTGTAGAGTGTAGAGTGACTGGGACTGTGTTACGTGACTGTAACAATTTTCATTAAAGTATAGTTGTAGCATTGAGATAACATGTGAGTGATGAAGATCTCGTTGGAGCTGACGGAACAGACATATGAATGGAATGCTATGCTGCTGCTTTGTCTTGATGTTTTATGTGGCGAAACAAGGTTATGTATAGGTTTTAAGCTGATGTTTTGGTGTGGCTGAAGATAAAGTTGGATTGATTTTTGGAATAAGTGACTTGGATGTTAAATGGAAGGTGGCTGTGGCTGTTATCGTCATCTGTTGGACGATATGGGGACGTTGAAAGAGAGTGAATGTTGTGGAAAACAGTGGTTCTAAACTGGACGCCTTTCATGTTAGGGACGCGACACAAGAAACTGTTGGGATGATGACGGTGAGCTCGACTGACGGCGTAGAAAACAGTGGATCTGAACTCAATATCTTTGATGGTGAGGATGCAATGCATGTAGTTGTTGGGATGCGGAATGTAAGTTTAGTGTCGTGAATAATGCGTTTACTTTATACTTATTAGATCATTCGAGTTGAGGCTGTGTAGATGATGCAGTTGTGCAAGGGTTGTACATTTGGGCACAGTTAACATGGGAGGTTTTACGAACTTCCAGTATGCTGCAGTAGTTTGGGTCAGCAACGTGTGGTAACCAGTGAACGAAAAACCGTTCCAAGGTTTTGTTCATTCGATGAGTTATCTCTATGCGCTGTAAATGTTCATTGCACGTTTTTGACATCTTCGGAAATGCCATTTTCGACTATGTTATGGTGATTTGAAAATGGGTCTCGGTCCGAAACAAATCATCGAATGAATAAAAAATAAAAATTTGCAACTTGGACTGGTCTTGTTTGTAATTGGGATAGACCAGGTGGTTCTGCGATACTGGGTCAGATAGTCGTCACACAGGAAGTATTTTTGACATCTGTAGCCTTGGATTTGCGATTTAGTTGATTTTACACAATGGCAGCGACAGCAAATCAGGGCTCAGTTCCTGATACGTTGGTCTGTTGTGCGCAAGCATCTAGTTCTGCTGGACAGTGATGCGTAAAACAGCCGACAGTAAAGCACCACGGTTTTAATAGTGGCGATGGCAACTCTTTCAGACAGGGCCGTTGTAGCAGCCTGCTGGATGTCGCAAACCATCTCCAACATCGCCACGTGCTCAGAAGAGATTCGCACCCGTTTCTTCTTTCCCTCCCCCCCACCCCTCCCCCACTCCCTATCTCGACCGAACTGCCACGATCTCTCCGATCTCTCGGGATTATCATGACAACTTTCCTCTGAAGATATCTTCAATGTCGGGCTTAAAGTTAGCTTCCAGACAAACGGTTAGTTGTCTACAACTCTGTAAGCTCTTGTCGCTGCTCATTCTTTAACATCTTGTCGCTACTCGAGAGGAATAGAAACATCAACTTCAGCTCACACGTTTGTTCTCGGAGTCCATAACAGTTTCAGTCATACTTATAGACTTGCTGCCGAGTGCAGCTGAGTCTAGAAACAGATGGGGTAAGAGTCTGCTTGTTTAGTAACTAGCTAACAATGCGTATTTCCGTTTATGTGCCACTATTATTCTTATGAATGTCTGCAGTAAATTATCGGCTGCAGCCGATATTTTGCTAAGGCCGTTCTTCGCAGTATTACAGTCCCTGGTTCTAATATACGCATATTCTTATGATAACTTACTTCTTTATCTGTTGTAACCCTTTTCGACCACCTTAGTTTCTTAATTAGTCGGTTTACTACCAATTAAAACCCTGCAAGTTCGATTGCCTGAAGCGGTCAAGAGTGACAACGGCAAGCATAAATAATTTTTCCGCTGAGGGAGCACAAGCCCACTGTCCCCCCTTCCTCTCATTTAAATGGAGTTACCCTCTACCGAACAAGAAGCTATCAGACAGTTACAAAGAAAGAAATTGACGATTACAGCTCGTTTCATGTGTGGTGCACGATCGATAGATGATCGAGTAAGTGATCAAGTCCAGCAACGAGAATAAAATAATAAATTTAAAGGATATAGTGATTCGAACAAATAGAGCTGTTTAGCAGACAGGTGCGATAGCTGAAAATGCAGTGTTTCCACAGTCCTACTACAGTTCATAGTATTAACACTTGTAAGGATAATATTAACAGTGTATTTCGTACAATTAACTGTTCAGTTACAAATGGAAATATTATTCGTCAAAGAAAATTAGTAAATACGAACAGTATCGTGCCAGGATCATAGATGAGAAATGTAGATCACTACACCAGTTACAGTATTGATAAAACATTAGCTTGTCTGAAGCCGTTAAGTTGCAGAAACCATTCGCCATTTTTAAAACAAGCCTTAGACTAGGTCTGAAAAAAAAACTACGTGTACAGAATTTTAGAGCGTTTATAGAAGATAAGAAGGAACACTTTTTCATATGAGGCACGTGTCGCACACGCATGAAGGTCTTATCTGCACTGGCGTTCAGAGACGCTGTTCAAAGTGCTGTGGGATGGGCCCTGTTTTAGAGGTGCTGCGTGCCTCCTACGGGAGGGAGACGAGTTGTTCAGTGTACCAGACACTGTCAGACACCCCAGGCGAGGTGGTTGCCTGTTAGGCTGAGGCTGCAAACATTATTTGTGAGACACCCACTTGTTTCGAGTGTGTTGCACAATCATTAGCAGCCAGCTGGCACTTGAGTAACGTCTCCAAAACATCACACAGCCTCTGTACATCGCTGGCGTCGAAACCTTCATGGGCCACGAGCAGGTGGGGGTACACCTTTGACCTTTGTGTCACATAAACTTGTCATAGATCCAGACGGAGAGTTGCCGAGGAATCTAAACACTGACTTTGGAAAGAGCACCAGATATTATCTTGCGTGGCATCCAAAATCACGCAAGAGCTAAAACTACATATTCAGAAGGATATTTGAATTTCATTCCTCGAACAACTGAACACTTGTCAGCCCATAACCATGAAGTGGCCTGGTCCCAGTATTAAACTTACCTACAATCTTGACATCATCTTCGTTGAATGAATCGATGTACTCAGCTGTAGTGTGCCAGTAGACACGATGGAAGGCGTACAGATCGTCAGCGAGGCTGAACATTTGCGACGCCTCTGGCTGCAGCTCCTTGCACAGCGCACTGAAGTCGTCGTCAAAGGAGAGGTTCCACGGCTGATAGCTCAGCAGGCGTTCACTCAACAGCGGCCGCCTGTAGCACACAAGGTGCCAGGTTAAAAGTTGAAAACCTAGCATGTATAGTTTATGCAAGAACGTACAAGTATTCAGAACGGATTTCCACTCAGCAGTGGATTAGAAACTTCCTGGCAGATGAGTACTGTATGCCACACTGGGACACGAACCTGGAACTTTTTCATTCTTTAAAGGATGCGTAGTAACACAGCAAAACAATCGCAAATCCATTGGTCTTTTTAGCATTTTAGCGCATCGAGATTTCATCTTTAGATTTCAGAGCACTTGAGTGAGACACCGATTGTAACTATTTCTTGCAGGTCATCCACTCCGTTCTGTGCTGCTATATCGTTTTAACTGGTTTCAGACACATCAAACAGCAGAGCTGCAGCGCTTGCCGCAGAATACCTCTTTTCTTTAAAGAAGAATTTTGTATGCATTGCAAGAGAGTGAACATGTGATATTTATGTTAAGGATATGAATGACTAGTTCAAATTAATTATAGATGATTTTAGACGCTGACATGTAGACATGTCTGTCATAAGCTCAAACAAAATCTTCCACATTACCACTTGAAAATGGCTCAAAAGGCCGAAACTACCATAGTAAAACAAATAATTTTTAAAGTCAATGGCGAATATGACGTCCTTAAAAAGATAGACATAGAGCTAGGCAGGCACGAACCGAGAGCCGCCGTCACAGCCTTACTTCCGCCAGTAGCTCAGCCGCTGCCTTCCAGCCGTCACAGAAGCTCCCCTGTACGGCTGGCGGGACCAGCGCTCCCGGAAGGATGGGCACTGCAGTGACCAGAGGCCTCGCGAGTTGCTTCCTGGGCGAATCCTCACTCTGCAGTGGAGAGTGCAGTCACTTGAAACGTCGGGGATCCGACACACGGCTCTGACCTGCCAGGGAGTTTCCTATCTGCCTTAGGTGATGTGACATCTGCGATAATTTTCCGTAAAGACTGTATGACAGCTGAAAGCAGAACTCCCACAGGAAGATGAGTTCAATGGACAAACGTGAATGTACCGTCAAGCAGGTCCACTTATTCAGTCCCTTTCAGCTAATCCAACGGCTAAGGACATCGCCATACGATGACTTAAGCTATTTCAAATCCGTCTTCGCAAGTACCAAACATTTCTTTTTATTTCACAATAAGTGTTTTGTTTTACTCATTATCAGTTGTGGCATTTTTATAATGTTTCCGCTTACATCCGGCAGTGTGCATCCCACCATCTCACACTTGTATGCTTGACGTGCAGAAGTACATGTCTGCTGACGTAAAACTTGACAAAATGACGCTTCACTATTGCATACAAATATTTGTTTATTTGGCTCTGAAGCATTCGCTCGGTCTCGTTTCGTGAGTGGTTGGTGCGGGTCTCTCGTTTGGCAGTGGAAATTATCATACAGAAATTGTTGGCCGTAAAACTTTGTCCTAAGGTCAGTGTTCCGTACATCGATTCGATGCATCTGTGTCAGGTACATGTTGTGATGAGAATGGAGCCCTCAGAATCGGGTACGAGACAATTTTTTCCTGATTAATCTACGACTGCATTCCCTATAGCCCATCAACGATGGAAAGTTTCCATACTGCCAGATACAATGCAGAACAATCAGTACTCCCTCTACTCCTTGTAGTATGTTCCTTGGTTATCACTGTTACTTGACAACGACATTGCCAATTAAAGCATGAAGCTGCATCATAATGAGTTCCGTGTGATGTCTGGGTCCCCAGTTCGACGGGAAAGCAGTCCCTCCCATAAGACAAGTGGTGCCATGGTGCTAAGGCTCGCAAATCATTTCCACGCTACGTACACCAGCACGCTGTTCTGCTTGGAGCTACAGTACCACACCTACTCCACTGACAAGCTGGGACTCAGAATCCGTGCCGTGATAAAGTTTATCGTTTGCATGCCACAGATCCAGGAAGTAGATGCATACTGACAATGATCTGAATAATCATTACACTGAGATTTTTTTGGCAAAGAATTTCGGGAAAGGGCTGTTTTTAACGCAATGGAACCGTTCATTTCATAAGGCAACCAAAGAAAGTATTTAAGTGGAGCAAGGAGGTGAACATACGGCCGTTGTGGCCGAGCGGTTCTAGGCGCTTCAGTCTGGAACTGCGCAGCTGCTACGGTCGCAGGTTCGAATCCTGCCTCTGGCATGGATGTGTGTGATGTCCTTAGGTTAGTTAGGTTTAAGTAGTTCTAAGTTCTAGGGGACAGATGACCTCAGATGTTAAGTCCCATAGTGCTCAGAGCCATTTGAACCATTTGAGGTGAACATACAATCTCCACTAAAATGGTAAAGAAAGCCCGGAAACTTCTGGACAATTAGCCTGTGTACTACACAGCAGTAATACTACAATACTGACTGCCATATTCATTTTGGGGGAACGTGCGTTGGCACACAGAGTGGCGAATCCACAGAAGACGCAATCAATACTCGCCACAGGGACGTGGAGTGTCGATAAGCGAGGCAGGCCGCTACCACGGAAGGCAATCGTCGTCAATCAGGGTACAGAGGCGTGGTCAGTGTGCTATAGGCGGCTTTGGCTTGTAGTGCTGGAGCCGTTACTGAAGGTATCATGCGAGTCCAGTAATGAAGTGGAGGAATTTAGAAATGACCGACTGTAAATGGCGATACGTGAACTACAGAAGAGACACGAAATGGTGCGCTGCATGGATTACGAGGGCGGTACCGAAGTTCCACCACTGCCGCTGGAGCTCTGTGACCCCCTCCCCTCTTGTATCTCCGGTTTTCGACTTTGTACTGACATCCAACAGAAGGTAAACACGCTGGGTCGTATGAATAAACAAGACGACGTTCTCTGGAGAAGATTCTCCGAGCAGAAGGACATTCTCTGGGAAAGCTCTTACGAGCAAAACATTCGAAGCCATAATCTGTGACGAGAGGGTTCCTCTTCCTCACTACCTCCGCTCCCTGCTGAGTCCTCGGTGTGTGTGGTCTGCCGTGTCCGGCACAGAGAGCACGCGCAGTGTCACGTGTCATTCAGCTCGCTCAAACGGGCGACATGTCTGGAACCGGCACCAGTGTGTTCAGGCAGAGTTGCACTACGTTTCATTTTGTTTATTTTATGTGCGGCGACAAATTATTAAGACAACTACGAAAATGTATTTACTTGCGATGTTACCGAATTTACAATATGTGGAAAACTTTTCAGTTATAGATGTTAGGTTAACACATTATGCGAACGAAATCTTAAGACTAAATGACACCAAATCGGAACTCTGTCACAGTTCTCCAACACGAGATAATTTTGGTTAAATACGACCCACAACTGTCTGCTCGCTTGGCAAGCACGTAAGCGCCCCACCATGCGTTCCTTACGAGTAACAGGTCGCTAGGTTTGCAATAAACCAGTTATTAATTTTTCTGGTAACCCTACTTTTTTCTAACATCACACTATATAAGACTTATGCTGTGAGAAGACATGAAGGTGAACGTCTCGAAACGTCAGCGACACGGTTGTTTGGTGTAGGCCTACAGCTAAATGCTCTCGTACGTCAGTCTGAAAACTTCGGTCTACTAAATAGCAATAAAAATGTTTCAATTTTCACATCTTTTGAGTGTCCGCAGATAATGTTCTTACTGCCAAAGCGATATAAACTTCTACAGCTCCTCAATTCAGCACTTCGTTCGGCTATATATTTCTTTTTCTGCCTCCCAAGCAATATGAATTCTGCCATCACCGCCAAAATGTAGGAAAAAATTAACAGAACTTACTCAGCCCGTAGAATGCTACAGATCTCGCTTCAATATTTTCCGGTTGTGAGAAGCTCCTCTAGTTTTGTTCACACGAAATCGGAGAACGTTCTTTGTTTTGAGCAACATCCCTCACCCTTTCACTCGCCATGAGCACATTCCCCGGCTGGAGTATATTCTCTGACTCGCTTTACTCATGTGAACCTCAAAATGTCCTCCCAAAATTTCCAGTATGAAGTATATCCTCCGTTTTACTGACAGGCCCCACTATACTTCGCCAGCACCTCAGCTCTCACCTGGACTCTCTCAGTGGTTCTTCGCCAATCATCTCCCACCCTTCGTCGTTGTCTTCATTGCTTCACCACTCACAGAGAGCCGTAGTCTGGCAGCTCCTTCGCCACTGCCTCCATCAAATGCTCCACCACCGTCGCCGCCACCTGCGCCACCGTCGACTCCCTCTCCAGCAGCGTCGCTGCCTCTGTCGCCGACACCGTCGCCAGCCCCAAACCGCGGCCCGCCCCATCGCCCCCACCACTGCCGGAGCCAGAAGTTCCAACCACATCCACCACCACTGTAGCTTCGTCACCGCCGTCATAAACTCCTGTCAATGTCCTTATCTACACCCTACTGGGGCCACCTATTACACCACAACCCTCATGCATGCAGTCATAAGACCAAACAAATGAAATAGAATGGATAAAACCTCACGATTCCAAACGAAACCAAGCCAAAAATGATTTCACTAAATTTACGGACATGAAACCAATAATTCCTCTCAAGTATCGTCCTTTGTATCTACATCTACATACATGATCCGCAAGCCACCGTGAGGTGCGTGGCGGAGGGTACCCTGTTCCACAACTAGTCGTTTCCTTTCCTGTTCCGCTCGCTGACAGAGCGAGGGACAGACGCCTGTCTATATGCCTCCTTAGGAGCCGTAATTCCCCGTATCTCGTCTTCGTGGTCCCTACCAGAAATGTATGCTCGCGTCATTAGGATCGTTCTGCAGCCAGCTTCAAGTGCCGATTCTCTAAACTTTCTCAGTTGTTTTCTTCGAAATGAGTGTCTTCTTCCCTCCAACAATTCCCTGCTGAGCTCCCGAAGCATATACGTAACACTTGCATGCTGATCGAAACTCCGGTAAGAAATCTACCTGCTCCCCCTGAATGGTTTCGATGTCTTCTTTCTATCCGACCTGGTGCAGATCCCAAACACTCGAGCAATGCTGAACAAGAAGTCGCTCTGGCGTCCTATACGGGGTCTCCCTTACACGCGAACCACACTTTCACAAAACTCTCCCAATAAACGCAAGTCGACCGTTCACCTTTCCTACCAGAATCCTCACACGTTTATTCCATTTCATCTCGCTTCGCAACATAACGCCCAGATATTTCAACGAAGTGACTGCGGTAAGCAGGACACTTGGAATACCGTATCCGGATATTACGGGTTCGGTTTTGCTACTCATCCGCTTTCTTCTACAGCAAGAGCCACCTGCCATTCATCACACCAACTAGAAATTTTATCATCTTGTGTCAACCTGCAGTCACTCAACTTATTCCATATGCTCGTTCTTCCGTTATCACCCCGCAGTGGGACACCGTGCCAAATGCTTTCGAGAAATATAGAAATATGGAATCTGCCTGTTGCCCTTCATCCATAGCTCTCAGTGCATCATGCGAGAAAAGGAAAAGGTGAGTTTCACAGAAGTCATGCTTACTAAAACCGTGTTGATTTGTGCACATAAGCTCCTGAGTCTGAAGAAAGGTGATTATGTTGGAACTGAGAATATGTTCAAGGATTATGCAGCAAACAAGTGTTAGGGATATTGGTCTGTAATTTTGTGGGTCCGTTCTTTTACCTTTATTATACACCAGAGTCACTTGCACCTTTTTCCATTCGCTTGGTTCTTAGAGCTGATCGCAAGATTCGCGGTAAATGCAAGTAAGGGGCCAATGCCGTACACTACTCTTTATAAAACCAAACTGGCATTCCATCTAGGCATTGCCACTTATTTATTTTCAGCTGTTTCTCTACGCCAGCGGTAATCATTACTATGATTTCCATACGGGACTCTGTGCGATGGTCAAACGACGGCACGTTTGTACCATTCTCCTGCGTGAACGATTTCTTAAACGAGGAATTTTTAACTTCGGCCTTCCTTTTGGAATATTCTAGCGTCAAAGCAGACTGGTCAACGTGTGACTGAATAGAAGCGTTAGATCTGCTTAACGATTTTGCAGAGGACGAAAACTTTTTCCGGTTCTCCGATGGTAGCTGTGCTTCGCGCACAGATCTTTTCACAGACGCACGAATCTCTGCAAATCTTTCTGTCCTCATTTGCGCGTTCTCTTTTGAACCGAGAATGTAACAGCCTTTCGTTCCTCAGCATTTTCCGAATGTTGTTATTAAAGCACGATGAGTCTTTTCCGCCCTTGATCCACTTAGTATGCGCATACTTTTCCGGATCACGATTTACAATCTCTTTAAACTTTAGCCATAATTCCTCTATGACCATATTTCTGGAATTAAATGATTGTATTTTATTGCCTAAGTGAGACGCTGACAACTGCATATCAACTCTCCTAGCGTTCTTGACTGATTTACTGACTTTCGTAACCATAGTCGCTATGATGACATCACGATCACTAATCCCCATATCTATGCCGACGCCATCGATAAGGTCCTGCCTGTTTGTGCTGGCTGACGAACTAACTGCTCAACACAGTTTTCGGAAAACGTGTTCAAAAGTCCTTCACAAGACTGTTTGTCTGCACGACCTGAAATGAATCCATAGACGTCCCAGTCTATACTCGGTAGGTTAAGGTCACCGCCAGCTAGTGTCGCGTGATCTGGATATTTATGCAATGCTGACTATTTACCTTCTTTGAATGGCTTCACATCCGTCCCAGCGGAGTCGGGTGGGTGGTAAAAACATCCAACAACTGATATGGTTTCCCATTGTCCTGTTATGTGCGACCACGTAACTTCACTATTGCACTCAAATTCAACCTCAGTAAAGAGAATTTTTTTGTCAACTGCAATGAACACTTCCCCTCCTACGGCGTCGAATATGTCATTCCGATAAACATTCCAAGAGTCGCTAAATATCTCAGAGTTTTTTTACTTTGGGTCTTAGCCAGCTCTCAATTCAAGAATAATTTGAGGCTGAGAACGTTCATGGAGGAGAGCAAATTTGGGAACTATGTTACAAATACTTCGACAGTTGACTGATAAAAGTTTCAGAGTCGAACTCACTTTACTCTGAAAGCTATCTGATTTCCCTAAATGTGTACCAACTGGCGAGTGTTCATGAGAGTACCTCAAACTACTGGCTAGCCTGAAACCCCCTATGTGCACTCCACAAGTACTCTGCTATCCGATTACCTGCTTCCTTTGTGTAGTGCACCCCTGTCTTCAAATCTACCCATCTCCGATTTTCAGTTCACCTTCCCAACCTCTGTTACCTTCATTCCCACTGCCTGACACAATATCGATAGTTTTATCCCGTCACACTATCTGCATGTGTCTATACACAGTGAACCAGTAACCCACTCACTGTTCTGATGACAGATGTGGAGTAGCAAATCAAAAATCCCCACACAATAAACATTGTGGAGTAACAATACCGTTCCTCAAAAACAGCTCCAGTTGGCTACAAATCATGTTGAATCATCCTGCATAATACTTAATCCTGAGTGTGTATTTTACCACCCTGACCGTGATCGGTCCTACTGCCTGTCTCTGTCATCATCGTATAGCACATAATTTCGTTCCTCACACTGACCACTGCCTCTCCACAGCTGTTTACCCACATCAATTCTCATGATGAACTTAACTGGGGATGTCGGTTGATCACCTTTCTCTCAGAAGACCTAGTCCATTTCCCAGACACACTCATCCCAAAGTGACTCTCCTACCGACCTCTTCAGATATAACTGCAGAAGTCTTTCATCCAATTGATAGCAATCACGACTGAGTCTAATTGTCCATCGTAATCCATGTTCTCCACCTCCATAGCTATCCCACAATAAGCCACCTGAAAGAATCCAACAACACCGCCACAAGACCTGTGGTGCCTGCCGGGAGCTTGCCCATTTCCACATAGGAAGCCACCTGGTCACCCTCCATAGTGCCAACATTTCTCCTACAATACTCCATTCCACGGCCCCATATGTCAACCACTCGAGAGACTATTCCGCTTTCCTCCCGCTCGCAACCTCCAGTATTTACTCTCTATGCTACGGACTGATTTAAACACACCAACCACCGGACAGAATAAAAGAACGATGGCTATCCGCTTCCTGCCCTCTGCTGACGTCTTCCCATCTTCCCTCATCGCTGCTTAGATTTTTCCTCCATCTATTGAGATGAACATGACTTGTGGCCTCTTTTCCTCACCGACTGGATGCCAGTATCTGGACTAGAGTCGCTACTACACGGTATTACCGTAATTTCTCCCGAAGTGTTTTTTTTTTGTCCCGAATCAGACGAGGACACGCTCACTTTTCGTGTCAGGTTCCACATCATTGTTTCCACAAATTATGAAAACTTCGGAAGTATCTGTAACCATCAATACTTTCTCTAGTAAATGCAGTAACATCAGTTATTGTGCCAGTTTTCTCCGCTTGTCTGTTACGAAATACGTGCCACATTTTAAGACACAATGCGAATCAAAAAATCGAAGGCTAAACGGAGTCGAAACCTTTGTAAATCACGAGTTTCTGTAACCATGTCCTTCACTACTGCCTATTAATGCTAGTTCTTTACTCCATTCTGAATTAAATGATCCCTGTGTTTTCTATAACTTTAATGAATACTTTAATGGATAAAAGTGAGATAAACTCCAAAAAACCATAGTGAGTACGACAGACATTTGAGTGCACACTGGTTTATACCTGAGTATCAAGTGCCCTGGCCTGTCCTTGTCTTCTTCCACCTCGTAGTGCTCCACCTGTTTGTTGGCGAATTGCAAGTCCTGTACCCATCCGGTTAATTTCGTGTGCAGCATGTCTTTCACACGTTCCATGTCCTTAATCCAACCGTGGAGTTGCTGATCACTTGCGTGGTTACCCTGAGACACACAGAAAATAGTTAAAATTACTTTCATAACATCCACAAGCAGCAGCCTGTCTTAATATACAGTTACATGTAGCACTATTACATGACACTGAAATTACTGCCAGCGCATGAGTGTAGTACATTCAGTTTTGTACAGGCATAAAAACATTAATGCACAGCAGATGCCTAGTGGGGTTTTATTACATAAATACATTTCTCAAACTGTGACATCAGGTACGAGAGGGGCAGGTATTTCTTGGTAGCTGACATTACAGACGTCTGAATGTATGAATGTATACTCCCGTGACGATGTATCCAACTGAAATGTTCTGGAGCTGCCAGCAGCGTCGAGTTCCTACGTGTAAAGCCACATGGCGTGGCTGGAACTCTGTGGAGATTCTATTCAAACTTTTGAACGGTTTTCGAAAACACAATGCCCAGACTGTTGACAAATCCGTCAAAATCCTACTCGTTACCAACGCTGTGAGAAACCTGAACACATGTTATGACCTTCCACAAACGCAACGATAGACATCAGCCGCTCCATATCTGAAACAGTATCTGAGGTAGTTGTGCACACGGGAAATGTCAGTTTGACTCAAAATTTTGTAGCGTTAGTCTGTTGCCTGACTGATCGCTTTTGCCGAAAATTTGCGTTTGTTGCTCGTCATCTAACACGATGTCGTCTGTATCTGAACACGTCTCGAATATTGTAGAGTTGAAGGAATGTATTGACTGTCCGAGTGTTAAGATCATTTTTTCTGGACCATTTTTGGGGTACGAAGTTCACATTTATGTCACTTATTAAGGTCTATGCTCCTTTGGCGTTGTACTAATTGTAGGCTTCTAAGTCAATGCAATAAAGATATGGCCATTTAATTACACATTTTCATACTTGAAAAATCACTCACAAAAATCTATAAGGTGCTTCCTGTTGATTTAGAATCATGACATTTTGGAAGAAGCCAAATTTCACAGTGCAAATAAAGGAAAAAATCTTAAAATCCATAATTGGTAACTATATAACTCTAGAAAATACTTTTCGTATTATTTTTTATCACTCTGTCTATTTGTCTGTCCATCTGTTAGGAATATTTTTCTCTGGATACGTTCTGGGTATCATGTTCAAATTATGTCACATACAAAGGTATACGGACCCTTGACGGCGTAAAAACTGTAAGCTTATAACTGACTCCAGTCAACAGATACGGCCGTTTATGTCTCGTGTTTTGATAATCGAAAACTCACTCATGGAAACCATATAGGGTGCTCTCCATTGACTTGGAATCGTGAGATTTGGCAACAACTAAGTTTTCCGGTACAAGTAAAGCAAAAAATCTGAAACTTGTTAACTTGTAATTATATCACATAAAATGTCGTTTTCGATTTGGACACACATTGTATTCATGACCTGTTGAAAGTATAACATACGAACATTACTGCATCCAAAAATAAATTGTATGTCGTATTCATGATTTAGTAAGTAAACAGAAATGTGTTATTAAATCTTCTCTCCCTACGTACATAAACTAAAGTCCTCTGCTTGCTTGTTCTTGTTTGTTTGGGCTGGGCTGAGGAAATAACGTAGAATTTCTGGACCGATCTTGGTATTGCTGGGAGCAGTATCTTGCCAGTAAAGTTACAGAGTCTCGATAACAGGCAAAAATCATTGGGAATCTCGATTCCCAGGATGGGGAGTTTGTACCGAACCCTTAGTGTGTGAGTCCCTCTCGCACTCTCCCATTCTGTTTTCCTTTTTTCTATCTACCCTAGCTTCACCCAGTATGTTGTTCTGGAAGGTGAGTGCTCACCACAGACATGGGTGCCGTCGGGAGAGTCTGAGGGAAGTGGGACAGAACTGCTTTTGTTCTCTGTACGTGGAGTCCCCAATTCTTTTGGGTCACACTGAAACAGGTGACAGTGGTTCCACAATAGATTATATTGAGATAGGGAACCAACACTCGAAAGTGCATATTTATTGCGTTAAGGACATACACTACACAGCATACACCACATAACAACAATGTAGCTCATAGCAATTCTTCAGTCTGAATGCATGTATTGCAATGATGCCTGCAGTTCTTCACACCCTTGCAAAGATCTCGGGTGTCCGTTGTGCACTCGAACAGTAGCAGCTGATAAACAGTGTACACATCTGACCACCAAACGGACCTACTGTACACAACTAGGCTCGTAGCACTCAAGCATCGCAGTGGCGCATTAACCTGTGCCGCAAGCACACCACTGACCCTGCTGTCAGCGGTCCATTGCATCAGATAGCTTGTGTCGTGTTCATGGTGAGGTGTGTTGCTGTGTACAGTGCGCAATGAGTAATCAAAGGTGAAATGTGCAAGCACTGCAACGAACGGATTTTGAGCCCTATGTCTGCTTGTGACAATCCAGTATCGTTCACTGCGCTGTACTGTCCAACTTCATACAGTTTGTATTGTTTGTGGATGAGGCCTCATTCATCCGTGATGTTGTTTTCAAAAGCCATAACAGGCAGATCTAGAATGAGGACAACACCCACGCCACCCATATCGGAGGCCAACAGCAAAGATTCTCAGTCAAGGTATTTTAGGGCATTATCCAAGATCATTCCACTTTGATGTTAATATTTGCAAGCACACTGAAGAATACTCACACTCATTGTAGGACTGGAAAGGGGGGGGGTCCTCTCTGATGGCCATTGCGATCGCTGGATCTTGCAACCCTCGACTTCATTCTCTGAGGTTATGCCAACATGTAGGTGTACAAAACACCTGTAGATACAGCTGAAGACCTGCTTGCCAGGGTCCAAGCTGCCCGCCTCCTGGTACAAGATTGTTGCTCACGGGCGAGGCCTCCACGACGAGTGCGGCCGCTTCATGTTTAAAGATGATTAAAGGTGTGGCTGTTGTCACACGCATCGACTCAGTCTGTGTTTCGACAAGTTTCTACACAGTTGTCACTTCTGCCCAGCTGCTCAGAAGAACGAAGTGTGACATGTCTTGGAAGACAGTAGCGTGATTGACTCGATTCCACTATCGCAGTAGCCGCCACGATACAGGAATGACCTGTGAGGATATGCTGACATCACTCCGAAACTGGGATCAGAGAGAGAGCGTCATGCACGTCAAAGGTCGTGAGGTGGTGGTATGAACGTGGGATATTTTCAAGAACGCTGCCATCCTGAATTTGGAATCATTCAACTGTATGTCAGTCTGACACCTTAGGCTAGTGTACGGTGGTGGAGAGAAAAACGGATTTACTTGTGTTGCAGATATGTGCAAATATTATTTTCTTAATACAATTTTTGTACTTATTTAAATACTCCCGAGCTCATTTTTTACAGTTCTTTTGTCAGCTATGTTTATTTACCAGGTGACATCTACACTCTCTTTGGAGAACTGTCGAGATGATTTCCCAAGTTTCTGCAATGTGTCGCTCAAAACGTAACCGATCAGCAGCTACTTGCAGCCAGCATATTCCATTTCGCGGATTTCTGTCACTGCACAATCCCACTCGTTTAATATGTGGAAGTTCTTCTTCTTACGAGAAATAAACCCGTTTGTGCTGCCTTGCGTCCACGCTTGCTAAGTAATGAGAGTAGTAGCAAGTTGAGAGAGGCATGTTCAAATGTGTACCAAACTGCTGGGCATCATCGCAATGCGCTATGTGTAAGTAGTGTTAGTGGGGAGAGAAGAAGCGTGATGGATTGCGACTTGAATTGCTGATCAGCGCACGCTGCGTGGCTGAAGGGGTTTGTAAACAGCCCTGCGGAGGGCGACCCGAGTCTCTCTCCCTCTCTCCGACTGCCAGCCAGCCCTGATACCGCAGTCGAGCGCTCGTGCGGTATCCGTGACGACGATGGTGACCGCAGTCATGGCCACGCACGTTGGATAACAATGATGACGCCGCACTGTTGTCACTGTTTACCGACGACGGTGTGATGTCGTTCATCATGGTCAGCTTGGCTGAGGATGAAAGCAAGTATACATATTTTCTATACTGTTTTTGTTTATACACTACTGGCCATTAAAATTGCTACACCACGAACATGACGTGCTACAGACGCGAAATTTAACCGACAGGAAGAAGATGCTGTGATATGCGAATGATTAGCTTTTCAGAGCATTCACAGAATGTTGGCGCCGGTGGCGACACCTACAACGTGCTGACATGAGGAAATTTTCCAACAGATTTCTCATACACAAACAGCAGTTGACCGGCGTTGCCTGGTGAAACGTTGATATGATGCCTCGTGTAAGGAGGAGAAATGCGTACCATCACGTCTCCGACTTTGATAAAGGTCGGATTGTAGCCTACCGCGATTGCGGTTTATCGTATCGCGACATTGCTGCTCGTTTTGGTTGAGATCCAATGACTGTTAGCAGAATATTGAAAAGGTGGGTTCAGGAAGGTACTACGGAACGCCGTGCTGGATCCAAAGTGCCCCGTATCACTAGCAGTCGAGATGACAGGCATCTTATCCGCATGACTGTAACGGATCCTGCTGCCACGTCTCGATCCCTGAGTCAACAGATGGGGACGTTTGCAATACAACAACCATCTGCACGTACAGATCGACGACGCTTGCAGCAGCATGGACTATCAGCTTGGAGACTGTGGCTGCGGTTACCCTTGACGCTGCATCACAGACAGGAGCGCCTGCTATGGTGTACTTAACGACGAACCTGGGTGCACGAATGGCAAAACGTCATTTTTTCGGATGAATCCAGGTTCTGTTTAGAGAATCATGATGGTCGCATCCGTGTTTGGCGACATCGCCGTGAACGCACATTGGAAGCGTGTATTCGTCATCGCCATACTGGCCATTGGTTACATGTCTCGGTCACCTCTTGTTCGCAATGACGGCACTTTGAACAGTGGACGTTACATTGCAGATGTCTTACGACCCGTGGCTCTACCCTCTCTCTGCGAAATCCTACATTTCAGCAGGATAATGCACGACCGCATGTTGCAGGTCCTGTACGTGCCTTTCTGGATACAGAAAATGTTGGACTGCTGCCCTGACCAGCACATTCTCCAGATCTCTCACCAATTGAAAACGTCTGGTCAATGGTGGCCGAGCAACTGGCTCGTCACAATACGCCAGTCACTACTCTTGATGAACTGTGGTATCGTGTTGAGGCTGCATGGGCAGCTGTACCTGTACACGCCATCAAAGCTCTGTTTGACTCAATGTCCAGACGTATCAAGGCCGTTATTACGGCCAGAGGTGGTTGTTCTGGGTACTGATTTCTCAGGATCTATGCACCGAAATTCCATGAAAATGTAATCACTGCCTAGAATGTCACTGTCACTCTAGTTCTAGAATAAAATATTTGTCCAATGAATACCCGTTTGTCATCTGCATTTCTTCTTGGTGTAGCAATTTTAATGGCTAGTAGTGTAAGTGATTCTTATGGGTTCTACTTCTTCTTTTCTAGGTGTGAGCAGGCGTTACTCGCTGTGGGATCTGAACCCAGCAGCTGATAATGATGATGACGATGATGATGATCTCTGGGGAACGACTTCGATTGTTCAGAGGCAGATTTCGCTTATTTTACAGTATTAAATTTTTTGTTTGTTATTTTTGGGATGCTCTAGTTTGTAGACGTTCTCAATGCGAATATCGGTGTTTAGACACGAGCACCAGCTACTAGTTCTTTTGCACCTGTGTTTTCGTTTGGGTTTGTCCGTATTCTTTCAGACACATTCCCCTGCCGACGTCATACACCTCCTCTAGTACCCATGCTGGATATGCCCTTAATGATAAACATGCCCACTGATGATGAGTTGCTGGAAGTGTATTCCAGTAATGAACACAACAACAGTTTTACTTGTAAGTACTCAGAATTTATTACTATTATTATACGAATACGGATTTTTATTTCTCCTTCCTTAGATACTTATCAACTGCGTCTCTTTCTCCTTCTTGTGTGCAGAGTTATTAGGAGTTCGACGTGTTGTTAAGGGGAAGAGCATTGTCCGTCAGGGGGAGAGCTGTCGTGACGTCATGGGGTGAGTCGGTACCAGAGCGGTCATACTGAGTCACTTTTCTGAGATGCAGGAAAGGGAGTTCTGTAAGACACTCAGCTGTATGCTCTACCTAGATTTATGTTCATAAGATTTTGATCAACTTATTGTGGGGTCCAGTTACATCTCTGTTCAAATGTATATACTGCTAACAAAAAGCATGTCCTAATGCCCAGAATCATGATGAGAGGAATTTAAATTGATTTCCATGGTTGCTTCTCGCTAGTGATAGAAATTAACCAAAATATACAGTGCATACAGATGCACAACAAACACCAGATGTCCACTGACGTTCTAATTTCTCGTTTATGGCCAGATGTAGGAAAGCCATAAGAAGAAGACAAACATTAACACGCTGTGTGGCACATCGACAAAGAAGTCGACCGTAAATTAGGTGGTCCCCTCTTCTTGTCCATATTAGCAGAGAAACATCCAAAAAGTGTAGACCTGCTGCTAATCTCTGAAGACGATAAGCAACACAATGTTTGGATAAAATGCATGTCCCACCTACGTTCCTCTTAAATGAAAACAAAAAAGATGCAAGATATTTTTACTGTAGATGTCTCAAGTCGATTACCAAGAGCATGTATCTTGAAAGACACCTGATTGACTGCTAGAGGCAGGAAACCATAGGTGTGGAAATGCTTATCAAGGATAAACGGTTCTCGAAGTTTAAGAATGCCTCTCACCAACACTTCTGTCCGTTCGTCGTTTACGTCGATTTAGAGCGCCTCCTAGCTCCTGTGGTACAGTGTGAACCTGGTGCCTCTGCCTCCCATATCACTGCCACAAAATGATGCATAAGATATGTGGCTACCCATCAAGTTCTGCGCACTAAAATTAAAATCTTATGTCAAGGGAGTAGTGCGAGATGGCTGCTCACTGAGCTTGAAAGTCTTTTACGGGATGTTTATAACATTTATAGTGAAAACGTCCTCATGACCAACGTGAAGGAGAATGATCCACTGTACAAGCAGGCAGCTGATCGTTATACCTGGGGACTGTGACTGGACAGAGGTGAGGAAGCTCCCTGTGGAGACTGTTGCCACGTAACGGGGAAGTCCCAGAGTGCAGGTGACAACCCATGTAACTTTAAATACTAACTGCCACAGCACACAGCCATCTTTTCCACTGTTTCAGTGAGCATGATGCCCACTTTCTAGTTCAGCACTTTGACGAGTCTGGGTTGTAGCATGATAAGATCAGTGTCATTGCTGACACCGTTGACAAATACATGCCGCTTCACAGAGGATCACACCAAGAATAATGCTCCACTTCCTGGATTCACAACGCTTCAGGCTCACGTCTCTTTAGAAATTTGCTGAACCAACGCGTCCTGAAGATATTCTTAGGTAAGGGAGCCACTTATCTCGATGATGCAGGAGTTTCAACTTGTGACGGAGAAGGAGTCTTTCCATACGAATATCTGGATTCTCTAGTAAACTAAGAGGCATTTCCATAATGAATGGAAAGAACGGGCACTTGGTGAATGAACAGCAGGACTTCGGCATCTCTGATTTATTAGAACATGTAAAATGATGAACACCATATATATCTGACCGGCAACATCTTCGAGAAGCTCTGTAGCATATGGCTGAGATTTCGTGGGATGCCATGGTAAGAAAGACACAAGCCAGCAGCGAATTCTTGACCAACGCTGAGATGCATGTCTTCCTGGAACATGCGGTCCACGAGTGACTTTGCCAATGTGTGCGCAGGTCTGCCAAGGCAAATAACTTGCAAATAATTGAGGGGGAGTACAGGTTGTCTGACGATTTCAGTTTCATCCTGTACCTGGATGTAAACTGTCTCTAAAGGCAAACCATGCAACAACGTCTTCCTTTTCAAGGGCTCTCATGGATGTCCAAAGGGGAAATCACCAGACTGAGGAAAGAGATCAAACATGTGGCTGCTGATGATGCTGTTGAGGGATATATCCTAGAGGTAGAGCTGGAATATTCCACAAGTCTGCATGACAGACACGGTGATTTGCACAGCCTGAAAGACTTTCACGTTCAGGGACTTCAACAGGTGCCTCCTCCAGGGCATTGGCGCTGCGCCAAAAATGCTTATCAGGAGACCTTTCGATTGAGGTTATATACTGAGGTATATGCTGCAATTCCAGCTGGAAGCAGGGGATCCTATCAAGATCACAAGTGGTTCATCGGGGGGCATAGGTGTGGAAACCTGCTGAACCCAGACTATTTACTGATGCGTCTGGATGGGTTTATTTGTTAGTAAAAAGGTGAAAAGGTGTTCCACTTGACTGGGTGTGTGTGTAATAGTTTGATGAACTGTTTGTCACAGTTCTGACTGCATGCTTGAGATTATGAATGTTTCATTGCACACTGCGTGCGTCCATGTGTGTGTGTGTGTGTGTGTTTGTGTGTGTGAGAGAGAGAGAGAGAGAGAGAGAGAGAGAGAGTATATATTTCCGCTACAGTCTGGAACCGCGTGGCCGCTACGGTCGCAGGTTCGCATCCTGCCTCGGGCATGGATGTGTGTGATGTCCTTAGGTTAGTTAGGTTTAAGTAGTTCTAAGTTCTAGGGGACTGATGACCTTAGAAGTTAAGTCCCATAGTGCTCAGAGCCATTTTTAGTATATATTTCGTGTGGAACATGTACAATATGCATCCGTGTAAAGAAAGTATTTTCTATGTTTATGGTGCGCGCGCGCGCGTGTGTGTGTGTGTGTGTGTATTGTTTTTGAGCTGTCATTGCTGTTCTAAGTATGTACGCACTGAAAACTTCTCTCTCTCTCTCTCTGAGTTACTAATAAGTGTTTAATAGACATTGGAAATTAAAAAATTACCTTATTCACAAAAGATTGTGTATATTGCAATGAATCAATTATGAAATAACAAAACTGTTACGTATATGACAAATCGTATATCACAAATACGAGAAAAAATGGAAATTAAAAAGCTTTCAGTTGTTTTCACAATACAGTTGTTCTTCTTTTTCATAAATGGCTCTGAGCACTATGGGACTCAACATCTTAGGTCATAAGTCCCCTAGAACTTAGAACTACTTAAACGTAACTAACCTAAGGACATCACACTCACCCATGCCCGAGGCAGGATTCGAACCTGCGACCGTAGCAGTCCCGCGGTTCCGGACTGCAGCGCCAGAGCCGCTAGACCACCGCGGCCGGCCTTCTTTTTCATATTTTTTTGAATGAAGTACCTCCTTTATCTGTTTTATATTGATGGTAGGAGCCAGAGAAAAAAGAAATCCTTTTCGAATAGAATATTTTTTAAATTTACATACATACATACATGGCCGACCGGTTCTAGACGGGATCGCGATTTATCGCCTCCAATTCGTATTTGCGTAAGTAGAGCTTTGCTGATGTGCGCCAGGAATACTCTACGCGTTTACGTGTGTGTGTGTGTGTGGGGAGGGGGGGGGGGGTGGACGTGCGTCACGTCCTCGCTGTGACAGCGTGCGGTTAGCGGTCAGCGGGCAGCTAACATCCCGTTTGCGGTCTGAGCCGCTTCGCGCTTCCGACAGCCCGGCTGTGGGCGTCACAACAACACAGGGCGAGGGAGGCCAGCCAGCGACACGGGCCGAGGCCACACAGTAGGGGGTGCAGCGTACGGACCGACCCAAAATCACTGTAGTGGTGACACGTGGCTGCAGTCGACCCTTAACCGTACGTCGATAAGCAGTATTGAAAACGAAAAATAAAATTCAGAATATCCCTCGTTGTGCAGGAGCAGTGAATTGGAAGGTGCTGCACACTTTTGAATCGGCACCTTCCAAAACGTTGGATCCGTCGTCCTTGCGATGGCGCCACTGCGCTTTCTGCCATCTAGACCTAATCTATGCCGGCCGGTGTGGCCGAGCGGTAAGTTCTAGGGGACTGATGACCTCAGAAGTCCCATAGTGCTCAGAGCCATTTGAACTATTCTGAACATACATACATACATATTTGTACACAGTATTGTGTGAGAGCCCAAAATCGTAAGCTGCGTCGCTACCTGGGCCACAGCACGCTTTGCCGTACTACTCTGCAGGGCTGTAGTGAAGAACCACGAGAGGAATTATCTCGAATACGAATACCTCAAGACTGCTGCAGCTGTCTGAAGACTCAAGTTTCATTCAGAAAGCAAAGTGCGTCTTTAAATCGAAACTATCTGTACAACATTAGTTTCACGGAATAACTTTTCGCAATTACACTTTTCCTAAGCAGGTGCAGTGTATGATCAACGAAGCGTAGCTGCACCGTAAATGTAATAAAGAAGTCGTCCTTTAAACATTCTCGCAAGCTGTGAGGTACTAACTCTACAAAATATTGGATACGTATCAGGCAAATTGCCTTTGCTGCAGTGAAATGCTTGGATGATGGTAACGAAAACAAGATGCAATGACAGGACATGATACGATGTCGGCAGAAACCATTCTTAAATACGGAACCCGCTACTATCAATCTTTGAAATTACCGTCCAGAAAACATCCGTAATATTTATAGGAAAAAAGATTTAATCTGCTCAGAACCTTTTCAGTTCACTAAAACAGGTATCGCCTAATTCTCTTCTGAAAGGATCCAAAATGAGGCTCACACGATACTATAGGGACTGACACGTTGCTACATACGCCACAAAAAGTTACACAAAGACACAGATCATACTGCGTCCTTTTGCTTTCCATGTATACTACTGTCAGAATCCTAACAGTCATAATGCACAGTGGCCATTCTATGTGTTAAGGTTGGGTTGTTTGGGGAAGGAGACCAGACAGCGAGGTCATGGGTCTCATCGGATTAGGGAAGGATGGGGAAGGAAGTCGGCCATGCCCTAAATCAGAATGGCCGGACACGGAATTGAACCGTCGTCCTCCCGAATGCGAGTCCAGTGTATGTGTTAAGACCACATTGCTGTTATTCTCGGTTGTCGGAAAATCACTGGTGGTAGTGTTCACAAATCATAGACAGAGAATTCAGACTCGATAATGGTTCGAGTTAGGCCACGAGACACGTGCAGAAAGGCTAACGACTAAGATGAATGCTCTCAGAAAGCAGCATCCGGTTTCACGTCAGTCTGGCACAGATTTTCATTGGCCTTGACGCATTCACCAGATATTCCGCTTGTGACTGTAGTAGCACAGTGCCTTTAACAAAGCCACTCGCTGGCGCAACACGCGCTAACTGGTGGACCCCAACTGCAGGTTTTCGTTATTGACGCGCGTCCTCTGTGGCTGCGGCGGCTGGGGCATTGCCGTGCCACACGGACAGTGCTGGCTGGCAGTGGTGAGCACAGGGGGCCACCAATGGCGTCGAGCCACAAGTGTCAGCTGCGCTATCGTCTGGTCATGGAGTCATGGGAAATGGTCACGTGAATGTTAAGGTGGGAAGACGTTGAACAGTTGTGACGAAATGTATGAATTATGTGGTATGTATACAGGTTCATTACGAGATTTGAAGTTGACGAACCTCCATGTTGAGAGAAGTAATTTTATAGGCCTTCCATATGGAGTAGAGATTCTTAGGAAGAGAAGATGCTGATGGAGACTTGAAATGCCACACTCAGACTCTAGACCACTCTCCAATAAATATGAAGCTAACATGCTTCAGCTTGTAAAGCAGGATTGTGTGCAAAGTTATCTGAATCTGTTAAAGAAGTAGCTAGCGCATACGAGAAAAGAAAGATACAGACGATTTTCTTCGATCTCTAACCATTCCGAGCTTAGCCTCCCTGTATCATAGCCCCAAAAGGCTCACAGAAGTAGAGGTTGGTTCAGAATTCTTCCAGAAGGTTAGTATTAGAACTGGAGAGCCAAAGATAGCTACAGTGTCAAGAAGGTAATCTGGGAAACAGTCTCCAAGAACTGGCCAGATGGTGTGTGTCATTTTCTCACCCCCTGTACGTATAATACAGTTTATAAGAGGAGGAAAAAACTCCACCTACCATACGTTCGAATGCGAGGGGAACCAACAGCTGCGAGGTGTGCGTCGCACCGAGTGAGAGTAGCTGCGCCAAGTCCCGCCTGTAGCTGGAGAGTCGTTTCCGGAAAGCAGCCGCCTGGTCCTGCAGTTCTGCACAAGACGGGAGACGACGGACTGGTGAACAAGCCAGTGGATGAGATTTCTGTAGAAGCACAGCTTTCACTTTCTGCCCCCACAAAGTGTATGCAGGTAGCATTTACCTTTTGAAACTAGATCAATATACAATGTCAGTAATCGTATGAGTTACAGCACGGACATCTTGACCAGACGTTACAAAGCTCATATTCCAGCGACAAATTTAAAGAGCACATCAAACAAAGAGAGAGGAGTACCATCACCTAACGTAGATCCAGTAATAAAAATTAACGTAATGGTAGAAGTATCAAAATACCTGAAGAAGTGGAAATATACAACTATTTCAAAAATCACCCACACAGCTTGCCCAACAATAAAACAGATTTAAGCAATAAGAGACCTCGAGATAAATTCCAGTCAGTTTTATGTGCTAATAATAGAAAGTAACATAAATGAGGATGTATAATTTGGCTATTTGACTTTGACTTACTGACAAGCGTAGGACGTAACTATTTGCACAGAATCGTGTCTATGCTGGTTTTATAATATGAGTAGTCTTTACGACGTTTCCCGTGAGTGGTATGATATGTATAGAAATGAGGAATAATTATGTCCACTCATACACGTTTTTATAATTAGGGTGTATTTATTTTAACATAAGTAATATATTTTAGTAATTCAGTAAAAAATTGAATAAGGTGTTTTGCAAGTGTAGCTGAAAAAGCCATTCTCGGCCTAAACTTTCTAAGGACCATGGAAATCTATGACTACATTTGTACTGGTACAGTACCTTACATACTAAAAGTACATTTTACAATTACATGATGATACACATGTAATGTGTGACATGTATCCCATCACATGTTTTTATCTCACTTTTTGTACTCCTTTTTCTTTTTATTTGTCCACAGGATCAATTCATGTACGAAAGTTGTTGTGAATGCGATTTATACCTTTGTGATGTTAATGTGGTACAAAGAATACACATGTGAAATTATATATATATATATAATTTACGTCAGAAGATACACGTCAGAAGATTTGTAAATTTTGACACCTCCAGTGGCCCGATGCAAGTGATGTGCTGTTTTTAGCATTTTTGTAATATAACTGCCTCATGTGTGGGAGGATAGTGGTGTTCTATACATGCCATCTGCACTTTCCTCTTCGGTTATTGCTGTATACCTGTATAAAGGGCATAGGATCGAAAATGTAGTCGTGAATACATATAATGTTACAGTTAATGGCAGACACAACGTCTTTAAGAAAAATACTGCGTTATTTTTATGCCTGTGCCAGATTTTTGGCATTTCGTTCTTATGCGAGCCTATTTTCAGTACAAAAAATACATTGCTACAGATGGAGAATGATGTGTGTACACGATGTTTGTTCTGTTCCTAATGCTTTTGGAATTACTCAGCGCAAATCGCAAAAGAGAAAGTCCGAAGAACGTGTATCGTAATGACTTTGTAAAAAAAAAAGAATCATCGGCATGAGGGACTTGAGAGCATCGTACCGACACATTACACTGGCATCTGGCTGTAGGGCAACGACTGCAGAATGTATAGCCACGGGTTGGGGTGGAGACAACAGAGTGCTGAGAAGTTCACCAGCCATCACAGACAGACCGATGTAACCTGGGTTGAGATCTGTGGCTACCACTGACACCACACCACAAGCAGCACAGTGTAGGGCGTTCTGTGGTGTTCAGCGGCGGGAGTCGCTTTTGCCTGTGGCGGTCAGGTCGACGCTGCTCTGTCCTCAGGTGGTCTCGTGAGACGTCACGGGAAGCAGCGGTCGTCGAGATGCCTACCTCCCCAGCCCACAGAAACAAACAGGGGTCAGGAAGACTCGCGATCAAATCATGTGGAAGGCATATGGAAGAGTTCTTAGGAATTTCGAAAATTTGGAAGCCAAATTATTATTCAAACTCGTTCCCCAGATAAACAATCAGTATCTCTTGAAAATATCATTCACATAGTTCTGTATGTTCAAGGACAGATAAGTGCGAGGACATCCGCACAATTACCTAAAGAGCTCTCACACTCAAGTTGCTGACAAGAATATGTATATAAGAGGAAAAAGTAGATTGAGGAAGTGCTAGATGACGATCAATTTGGTTTTGGGAAAGATAAAGGCATCAGCGAAGGACTTCTCAGTTGGCGATTGATGATTAAAGCGAGACGTAAGGAAAATCTAGGCATGTCCGTAGGATTTGTAGTTAGATAAAAATCGTACGATAATTTTAAATGTTGCAGGATTTCCGAAACTCTAAGGAAAATGGGTGTAACCTCTAGGGAAATAAGGGTTACGTGGAATTTGTACATCAAACAAGAGGATAAAGTAGGAAGACCAATAACAAACAGATTAGGTTAGGAAAGGTAAAAGACATACATCTAATCGCCCCTACGATTCAATCTGTACATCGAAGAAGCAATGACGGAATTAAAAATGGGGTTCAGACATGGGATTAAAATTCATGTTGAAAGGTTATCAGTGACAGGAATAGCTGATGTCATTGCTGTTCTCAATGGAAGTCAGAGGTAACAGTAGGAGATGTTGAGTAGAATGAACAATCTAATGGGTAGACTCTATGAATTAAGACTAAACCAAAGAGAGATTAAATTAATGATGAAACTTCCTGGCAGATTAAAACTGTGTGCCCGACCGAGACTCGAATTCGGGACCTTTGCCTTTTGCGGGCAAGTGCTCTACCATCTGAGCTACCGAAGCACGACTCACGCCCGGTACTCACAGCTTTACTTCTGCCAGTATCTCGTCTCCTACCTTCCAAACTCCGCTGCAGAGTGAAAATCTCATTCTGTAAATTAATGATGTCTAGCAGAAATCAGATCAGTGTTCAACTTGTCAGAATTGTAGACGAGGATCAAGACGAACTGAAAGAATTCTGCTACCTTGAGAACAAAGTAGCCGGCTGTAGTGGCCGTGCGGTTCTAGGCGGTGCAGTCTGCTACGGTCGCAGGTTCGAATCCTGCCTCGGGCATGGATGTGTGTGATGTCCTTAGGTTAGTTAGGTTTAACTAGTTCTAAGTTCTAGGGGACTAATGACCTCAGAAGTTGCGTTCCATAGTGCTGAGAGCCATTTTAACCAAGGACAAACTAACTCATAATGTAAAAATGAAAGAGAACATAAAGAGTAGAGAAGAACATTCAAATAGGATGTTCACGGCCAAACGAAGTCAACTAACATCAACTGTCAGTTTTGTAACAACGAAATCAAACAATCATTGATAAAATTATTTAATAGGATAGATAAAAGAATCGACTCACGAAGCAGCGGCAGAACACACATAGAAACTGTTGTGATTGGCAAGCTTTCGGAGCCAGTGGCTCCTTCTGCAGGTAAAAGGGTTGAAACGGAAGGAAGAAGGGTTAAGGAGAAGGACTGGACAGGTCTAGGAAAAGGGGGAAAAGGGGTAGATTTTGGGAAAGTCACCGAGAACTGCGGGTCAGAGGAGACTTACCGTACAAGGTGAGAAGGAATGTTGGGGATCGCATCCAGGGAGCTTAAAGGTGTTAGATAGGGTAATATACAAGACAGAGATTACTGCTAAAATATTGATCTCGTGTTAACAAGAGTGTGTCCTCCTATAATAGCCCTGTAAGTGACAAAACATATTCTATCAAAGGGAGAGCCAGCTGCGAAAAGATACAAGTCATATTCCAGCTACTGCGTAAACACTGTTTAACCTTCTACATAGGCATGACTACCATCACATTATCAATTAGGATGAATGGGCATAGGCTGAGGGTATATACTGGTAACTCACAATATCCTGTTGCAGAGCACGGTCTACAAAGTGACATTCGTGACACCAGCGCCTGTTTCACCACCTGGATTCCTCCCCCAGACACCAGTAACTCAGGACTCCGTAGGTGAGAACTAACTCTACAACATGTCCTTGGTTCTCGCCATCCAGCTTTCTATCACTGTAACTACTCTTTGATTCACTCCGTTTCAGTTTCCTGCATCTTTCATTGTCATTCCCATCTATTTTTCACCGCCCCATCCCACCTCTGTTATGTACAATGTGCTTACCTTCTCACTCTTAATAACTTGTGATCAATGTTTTAGCAGTAATCTCTGTCGTGCATATCACCTTGTCTTAAGCTCTTAGGTTTTCAAATCTCGTCCGATGCAGTCCTCAACAATTAGTCTTCCCCTCTCATCCCGTACAGTAAGTTTCCCCTGACCCACAGTTCTGGGTGACTTTCCCAAAGTCTACCCCTTAAGTTTTGAGCACAGTATTCTGTGAAAGAGAAACATGGACAGCGGGAAAACCGGGACGGAAGAGAATCGAAGCGTTTGAGATGTGGTGCTAGAGAAGAATGTCGAAAATTAGATGGACTGATAAAAGAAAAAATGATGAGGTTCTCAGCAGAATCGATGAAGAATGGAACATACCAAACGCTTTGGTAGGTAGATGGGACAGTATTTTGTCCTTGGTCATGCAACCTTATTGTTTCCTCTTGGTTCTTGTACGTATCACCTGTATTTCTTTGCAAGTTACTCCCATTTTTCTCAATATTTCGGACATCTTGCAGAAGTTTACATTTCCGGATGCTTTTTCTAGGCCTATAGGGCCTATGAATGTGGCCATTTTATTTTCCAAGTTTTGTTTCTCTCATCAGTCACAATATCAGACCTACCGCCCTCTCATGCTATTAGCCTTCTGACAGTCAAAATGATCGTCATCTGTCATATTCTCTATTTTCTTTTCCATTCCTCTGTATAGATTAGTCCTGCCGACAAATTCCATACATGAGGTGTTATGCTAGTTGTGCGATAGGCCTGCAAGTTTCCGCTCTTATCTTCATGGTTGTGTCTATTGGTGTATCCACCTTTCTCGTATATTATAGATGCCAACTTCAATAATTCTTGGTTGGCACTATCGCCAATGATTTGCTGATCAATTGCTGTGTTTTTTTCTGTTTCCCAAGGTTTCTTTTCCGTTAGCTCCTTATATCTATCTTTATTTGTCCAATTTCTACGATGCCCTTTTCATAGGTGTCCATTTCTGTTCAAATGAACTGCCTGTGTGGTATTCATCAACGTAATATCTACAGACCAAGAGAAAGTCAAATGAATTTCGTGATTGCTTTGCACTTTAGTGTCCCACTCCTTTCCGCATTTTGTTCTTCCAGACCATTCTCTTAAACTTCAATCCACTCTTCATCGCAATTCAGTTGACATCTGAGCTTATATCTGGCCCTAGGTGTGCCACACAATCGAAGAGCAGCATTTAGAAAACGATAATTTCGACTTCTAGACATAGATAATCGGACAATTCTTCCCATAAATACAGATGTACGAGTATTAACAAGAGTCTCGCCAGGACGTAACCTCAGATGGAACTTTCCTGTGCCTCGATCCTTTTCGAAGCATACCTCCCGTGGGGAAGCGAGAGTTTTCTATAGCTACCGACGGTTGCGAGTTAAAACAAAGAACGACAGAGGGAGAGAGAAAGGGACTCCCCTCTCTTCCACTCCGCTCCAAGGCCAAACGTCGTGTGCAATCATGACTGTTTGTACTGAAGCAATAATGTCATGTAATTGCAGTACGTAAAGTTTTGATATTTTTATCATTATGTAGTTTGTTAAAAGAAAGGCGAACAAACATGTAAAAGTAATGCATCCACAGTTTGAAACAGTTACACTGTTTTACATCTAAGTCAACTTAAAGATGCAGAGCTACAATTTTGTAGTATGTGTATTCTGATATAAAGCATAACATGTGGAATTTATGAAACCCCATACATTAATTTCTGTCATCAGTGATAATACCTGCTACAGTTGCAAAATTGTACATCAGCAGTTGATTTTATCACTGGGATGTGTATCAACAGTTGTGCATGTCCCATCAAGAGAAACGTGTGTTCTTATGTGTCTCCATTGTTGTTGTTGTTGTAATTAGCAGAAGTAGTATAGTTATCACTACCGTGCGCTGCTCGGGTACTTCGCATGTCGTAATGTTGACTCATGTCAGGTTATATATAAGAGAGTGCAGGAATGCCTTAATTTTATCAGGTGGAATAAACGCATAAAGAAGTAAATAAATGTACACAATGTGCCATATTCCGCCACTTTTTATAACGCACTTTACACTATTTCTAAGGACACGGGCTCTGTCGTTTCTTGCGACTCTTAGTGTCTGTTCTGCTGGGGTTGGCATCGTGTAGTGGACCCCCGTACGCTCTGTAGCATATGGCATTAAAGGTCTAAAAATTTCGGAAAAGTTACAGTACCTTCCTGCACTGTCACTTTTATCGCAACGACAATGAACGGGAGTCTTAAAACGTCACGTGTCAGAGATCTGTGCTGAAGTTTAGTGAACGAGCAGTCTGGATCGGATCACATCGCATAGTGATTTTTTAATCCGGACCTGTGTGCTACCTTCATGCTGAGTGCCCTGGGGACGCTCCCAAGACAGCAGCCGTGTTCACAGGCCGCGTGGACACGCTCCTGGCTGGACGACCACAGCCGTCCTGCCGCATCCCGACATGCCCGCTAAGCCATCCGGTCTCAGCCTCACAGCAAATGTCTGGCTCCAGCGTGTGGACAGCGGCGGTCTCAACGTCCCTGCGGTCTGGCGGCTCTACGGGACCTGTTGAGTGACGTCAGCTGAACACGACACAACTGGAGAGACTCGTGGACTCTCTTTGTCGGCCATCTCAGGCCCTTGTCGAGGCTAGAGGCGGTGTGCTCTACTGCTGTGTCAGCATGATCTCTCCTTATCTGACATCGAATGAAATCTGTCCTCTACCTTCATGTTTATTACTTGTAACCTTCCACATAAACACAACTAACTCGACCTTGTTTTGTAAGGAGAAAAACGTACGCTTGCGAGATCTCAACCCTAGATGCCAAACACCCGCCCTCTCTTAAAATAAATGGCCATACTTAACATAATACTCATTTTAGACGTCTTGAATGCAGAGTTTTTAAAGTTCTGTAGGTGCAGGTTGCCTGCCACTGGCTCCGCCCCACTGCAGCTGCCTGATGCACGAGTGCAGAGTACCGTGCAGCGGGGTGACGTCCAGAGCCCTCAGACCCGCTTCATGTCGCAAGTGTGGGAAGACGTGTGTGGAGCCGGTCACGTCTGCCCCATGTGTTTAGAAACTTTGTTCTTCAAGTAGAACACATGTTATTTAACGTGAAAAACGGGTAAGCAATATGAGCAGATAGTATTTCAATGCCATGTGCATATATGGTCAACACTGTTTAGCAATATTTTAGGACATATTCTGCAGCAGTTTTTATAAAACACACGCACACACACACACACAGATCTCTGTTACGGACAGAGGCAAGGTGAAATCTGACAATATTACTTCTTCAAAGCAAGCTTCCTAAACAGTCAGTTCGTGATTTTACGTCTCCGTCGCATTGTGCCAATGAAGTTGTTTGACGAAAATGATCGTGGTGAAAGGGTGTCGTCATCATTGTCACCACCATCCTCTCATAAAGAATAGTCTAACGTCAATCAACTATTCTTCTCTCCATTTAACGGGTCTTCTCTATGACTGCCGCAACTGAATCGCAAGGTACAAATAGTAGCACGAAGAAACGCTCATAGAGTTTCTTTTGCCTCGTGTAAGAGTTAGTCGAATAGCAACACATAACGACGCTTACCGGTCACAACTGTCGCGAGCTTTGACGTTTAAACGTGGCAATCTGACCGTCACTGTATACTGCTCCTGGAGTTGCCACACTGTCGCTTGTCGGTTGACCGGCACTATAAACGCGAACCTCTTACTCACCGTACCGTACAGAAGTTCGAGCTCCGACAATGGGCGACCGCAGCGGAGCGTGCCAGAAACAAGTGGAACACGAGCGTTGAAAAGCTATGTGTTCAGAAGGTCTTAACTGCGTACAGTCATAATCGTGGCGCAAATCTCCGCGCGACATAGACAGCCGGGGCTCACACCTGGCAAGTGTGCGTTTTGTATGTGAGACCAGGTTGGTGCTCTTCTCTTGTTAGATGCAATCGGTTGTGATTAGATAACTGTTTCTTTTATCCAGTGTGATTATTATTTACTTCTGATGTTTTTATTTCTATGCACTGTCATTAGGACTGAATTTTCAAATGTGGTGCAACTCCATCATCAAGTGTTCATAAGCATCGACGAGAGTTTTTATAGAATACCTGAATGAGCACATTACACTTTATTTAACAATAACGAACTTCCAAATAATATACTCACCAGTTTTATTCCTCCACTTAAACTCAACATGACGCCGCCTCTCACATCTCACCCTGCCGAACGTGGCTCTTGTGATGCGTCGAACAGCATGCAATGACTGGGACAGGATGTGATGCCTCAGATCAGCCGTTCGCAGCGTTGTCATGTTCCATTCCATGTTGTTCAACCTTCCAAAATAAAATGGAGTCAGCTTATGTGACAGATGATATTCTGAAACTTGACTGTATTTTGTAGACTAGAATAGTCAAAACTAAACTGAACTTGCCCTTCTCCAACTTTTACGTTTCCCATTGATAGAGGTCGCCAGCCCATTAGAGACGAATCGGGGTGTCAGACAGGAATTGTTGCGTACATCACGGCTGGTATGCGAGTCTGCTAACATATTCTGGCAAACTGATCGTTTCTGATGAAATACAAGAATTCACATACAAACATGCAGCCAGAACTCTGATTGGACAAGCACGGCAGACCGCCTTCAAAGGCATGGAGTGGGCGCTCCCCCACAACATGGCTCACCGTCTGCTCCTTGGCGCCATAGTCACGAGCAGCACTTCCACTATAATAGCACGTTTTCAAGACGTTGCCATGTCTCTCCTGTGCCGTTTGGATGAGGTTGAATCTTGGTCTTTCGTGACAAGAAAGACCATACTGCGCTACCTTACTCAGTTGGACTGAATACTTATTGCACTCTGTCTTAAGAATTAGTACCTTGGCATCCTTGATTGTGAGATTAGCAGGGACAAAATTTAACAGAACATGCAACCCCTAAGTGGGATCTGTTGTAGCAATGCCATTAATAGTCAACATGGCTCCTTACGTCTTAACTGTATGAGTGCCATTCTCCCACGCTTTAGCACAATATACGACAGCTCAATAACCAACAGAAATTGCAGCGTTGTTTTATTTGTCTACATTTGCTCCCCAGTTTTTTTTTTGCAGGAGTGTAGTGCAGTTGATTTAGAATAGAACCAAATGACTTTCACAGTTCCGCGCAGTGCTGCATAAATGACAGTGGCAGGAAGAGGGAGGCACCAAGGTAATTAAGGAAGTAGCTGCAGGAAATTTTGGTCCTATCCAGGGGCACATATGACTGCCTGTGTGCCTCTGTATCATGGAGGTAGAACTCTGTGGGCTCAGTTCCGCTTGTGTTTTGCTGGAGTCTCTATCTGTAAAAGTACTCCCTCTGTTTGGTGTCAACTCGGAGGCTCGTCGACACAGTCAGTAAGTAGCCAGTTCCACTAGATGAATTTGGTCACTAGGCGACCACTACTAACAACAATAAAAAACTACCTGGGACCTTGGAGTGCGATGAAATTGCCTAAGGGGACACGTGAAACGGAACCTGGATCAGTGGAGTGGGCTTGTGTTCACCGGCGAGTACAGGTTTCGAATGTCGACTGGGGCTCGTCGTACAAGGCTGTGTAGGCGACCAGGCACCGGTGCAGGTCTCTATCCATGGGTTCTGCTGTGGGGCGGGACTGTCGTATTTTGGGCTTCTATTATGGTAATATCGACAGTAGCACGAAACAGTATAATGGGAGTAGGATTCTTTAGGAAGGTAGAGCAGAGAGTGTGTTACAGTGAACAGTTCAGTGATACAGTCACGCTTATCACAATCGACAGCAAACCAACACCCACAACGATAGTTCAGACACTACATGCCAACGTCGGAAGCTTAAGATGAAGAGACAGGAAAAAGTATATGAAGGTACTGAAAGGGTAATACAGGACGTAAAGGGAGATGAAACTCCATTACTCATGGGAGACTGGAATGCAGTTGTAGTGGAAAACGTGGAAGAAATGGTTACTGGAGAATATGGGGTTGCGATAGGGAATAAGAGAGAAGAAAGACTCAGTCCTGTAATAAATTTCGGCTAGTAATAGCGAATACTCTTAATCGCAAGAGGAGTATGTATAATTGCAAAAGGCTGGGTAATACGGGGAACTACAGTTAGATTACATCATGGTCCGACAGAGATTCCGAAAAGATATAGTGGATTGTGAGGCATACGCAGGAGCAGATGTAGACACATATCACAAAGTAGTAATGATAAACAGTACGTTGAAGTTTAAAAGATAAGTCAGAAAGAATCGACACGCAAATGTGTCAGTTACAGAAGTACTAAGGAATGACGAGATACTCTTGAAGACCTGCAAGGCTATGGATACAGCAACAAGGAATATCCCAGTAAGCAGTCCACTTGAAGAGGAATGGGTATCTCTGAAAATGACAATAACAAAAGTTGGAAAGAAAAACATAGGTACAAAGAAAGTAACTGCGAAGAAACCATGGGAAATAAAAAAAATAACTGAAGTATTTCTTTTATTACCCATGATGAAAGAAGGAAGTTCAAAAATGTTCAGGGAAATTCAGGAATACAGAAATGCAAGTCCTGAGGGATGAAATAGACAGGATGTGTAGGAAAGCTAAGACGAAATGGCTGCCTGAAAAAAATTGAAGAAATCGAAAAAGAAATTATTGTTGGAAGGACTGAGTCAGCGCATAAGAAAGTCAAAGCAACCTTGAGTGAAATTGTTAGCAAAGGGTGGTAACATGAAGAGTGCAGTGGGAATTTCACCGTCAGAAAAGGAGGAGGAAGTGGATATATGGAAAGAGTACATTGAAGGCCTCCATGAGGAGGGAAGATTTGTCTGATGTGATAGAAGAAGAAAGAAGAGTCGATTTAGAAGAGATAGGAAATCCAGTAATAGAATCAGAATTTAAAAGAGCTTTGGAGGACTTAAGATCAAATAAGGCAGAAGGGGTAGATAACTTTCCATCAGGATGTCTAAAATCATTGGGGGGAACTGGCGACAAAGCGACTATTCATGTTGATGTGTAAAATGTATGAGTCCGCCGACATACCATCTAGCTTTCGGAAAAATATCATCCACACAATTCCTAAGACTGCAAGAGCTGACAAGTGCGACAATGATCGAACAGTCTGCTTAACAGCTCATGCATCCAAATTGCTGACAAGAATAATATATTGGGGAATGGAAAAGAAAATTGAGGATGAGTTAGATGACTATCAATTTGGCCTTAGGAAAGGTAAATGCAACAGAGAGGCAATTCCGACGTTGCTGTCCGTGATAGAAGCAAGACTAAAGAACAATAAAGTTACGTTTATAGGATTTGTCGACCTGGAAAAGATGTTGAGCAATGTAAAATGGCGCAAAGTGATAGAAATTCTGAGACAAACAGGGGTAGGCTGTAGAGAGAGACAGGTAATACACAATATGTACAAAAGCCAAGAGGGAATAATAAGAGTGGATGACCAAGAATGAAGTGCTAGGATTAAAAGGGATGTAGGCAGGGATGTAGTGTCTCGCCCGTATTTTCAGTATGTACATCGATGAAGCAATGATGGAAATACAAGAAAGGTTCAGGAGTGGGATTAAAATTCAAGTTGAAAGGGTATGAATGATAAGATTCGCTGATGACATTGCTATCCTGAAAGTGAAAGTGAAGAAGAATTACACGATGGGCTGAATTGAATGGACAGTCTAATGAGTACAAAATATGTGTTGAGAATAAATCGAAGAAAGACGAAAGGAATTGGAAGTAGCAGAAATGAGCACAGAGATAAACATAACAACAGGATTAATTGTCACGAAGTATATCAAATTAAGGAATTCTACTACCTAGGCAGCAAAATAACCAATGACAGATGGAGCAAGGAGGACATCGAAAGCAGATTAGCACCGGCGAAAAAGGCATTCCTGACCAAGAGAAGTTTATTAGTAACAAAGATAGGCCTTCATTTTAGGAAGAATTTTCTGAGAATGTACGTTTGGAGCAGAACCTTGAATGGTAGTGAAACGTGGACTGTGGGAAAACCGGAACAGGAGAGAATCAAAGCATTTGAGATGATGTACTACGGACGAATGCTGAAAATTAGGTCCACTTACAAAGTAAGGAATGAGGAGGTTCTGCGCAGAATGGAAGAGGAAAGGAATATGTGGAAGGGACGCGATGATAGGACATCTGCTAAGACATCAGGGAATGACTTCCATGGTACGAAATTGGAGAATACATCCAGCAAATAATTGAGGACGTAGGTCGCAAGTGCTGCTCTGAGGTGAAGAGGTTGGCATAGGAGAGGAATTTGTAGTGGGCCACATCAAACGAATGAGAAGACAGATGACTCAAAAAAAAAAAAATGGAAAGGTCTCTAACGTTTCGTCTCCAAATGCTGGAAACATCTTCAGAGGCTATGAAGGCTCAGGCAGCAGTTTGAAACTTCTATAAACTCTACAAACTGAACTGTTTGTTCGGATCCCTGCCACAGTCGGGCTGTGATGTCATCAGACGGCTGCATAAGAGCGCAGAGTCACGAGTGCGTGTGTTGTCGAGCTTCTGCTGGGGAACACTTGGCGCTGGTTTCTGTATTCATCACTGATGCCAGCAGCTCGTCTAATTTCACTCATTCTTCTTTCCGTTAAAGTTGCTTTCGTGCTTTGGAATTTGAATGCCCTCTCTGTAAATTCAAGCACGTACTATTGGTTGTGTATTGCAGAGACGAATTTTTAGTTTCCCTGGTCCGAGTGGATGTACTGCGACTGCCGATTTATTGCTATTTCGCAGATGACAACTGCTCTTCTGTTCCTTAAGCAAGAAATGAGTACTTCTGTTTGTACTACACATGTGTGCTTCACTGTGTATGCAAGACAATTTATATATTCCTCCTGTGGCAAGTGCTGGCCGTACATTCTTTACAGTGTTCAAAACATTCACGCTCCTTCGTAATTGGTATAAACACTGCATCAATACTATGTATTCCACGTACTATTATCATGTGAAACATGACTGCTTTTACGAATGGGAGTAAATCTTTGTTTCTTCCTCATGAGAAGCTCCATACCTTTATGGAGTTACTGCCCTATTTATCTCTTTCTCAGATTAATCATTTATTCTGAAAGTAGTGTTTAAATGGTCGGAACGTTCCTCCAACTACTCTGGTGACACGTTATTTAAGCCAAGCCGACCAATGTTCTTATTACTGCTCTTTTCAGTTTGTGACAATGACTGGAATTTTTGTGAATGTATGCACATGTGTGAGTGAGGTTTTCGCAGACCTTCTGTGCCTAACATCAGTGGATTTTCTAAGTAGCTGTACATTTTAAAATATTTCAGCTTCTTTCTCTTTCTCCATACTGGATTTTATATTATAACTAATATCATTCGGAAAGTTTAGAAATTCTGAATTCTTTTTGTCCATGAGGCTATATAACGAAGTATGAGTGTCATCAATATAACAAAACCAATGATAGGGATTTTTCTTGCTGGGCTGATGAGCTGTTCCTTCCAGTTTTACATATAGAACTCCGCTGTAACTGTGCTGAGTGTGTTCCCTGTAATGTTGTAATGAATACAGTTTCAGAAAACTGGATGATTTATTCCAGAGCCTCACAAACTGAACGAAGTTAATAACGCTTTGGTCCGCCTCTGGTCCTTCTGCAAGCAGTTATTTGGCTTCGCATTTATTGGCAGAGCTGTTGAATATCCTTCTGAGGGACATTGTTCGAAATCATGTCCAGCTGGCAGGTTAAGTCATGAAAACCCAGAGATGGTTGGAGGGCCCTACCCAGTATGTCCCAAACGTTGTCAGTTGGGGAGAGGTTTGGCGCCCTTCCTAGTCAAGGTATGTTTGGCGAACAATACAAACTATCGCTCTGAGTGTGGGCGGGCATTACCTTGCTGATATGTAAGGCCAGTATGGCTTGCCATGACGGGCAACAAAACTGGATGTGGAATATCATAGACATATCGCTCTGCTGTGTGGGTGACTACTAAAGTGGTCCTGCTATGAAAGTGAACGGCACCCCAGACCATCACTCCCGGTTGTTGGGACTTATGGTGGGCGACAGTCAGGTTGATACCCCCCAGTCTCCAAGGCACCTCCAGACACATCTTTGCTAGACATTGGGGCTCAATTAGAAGTGAGGCTCATCATTGTTACAGGCAATGAGATTCCTGGCCGAAGTCGGGTCTAGAGATGCCCCAGATGGTCGTGGAATACCAATCTTACTGTCGTCCGCCATATGGTCTGACCACCTGGATTGATGCTCAGGGGTGTCATTTCTTTTCACAGCAGGACCTGTTTGGATGTCATCTGTGGCACCCTTACAGCACACCAGTTCGCCTATGGCGTTCTGCTGCCCTTCTAGGTTAGCCATCATTGGCTAACTTTTTTCCAAGATAACGCCCACTCACACATAGAGTTTCTACTATTTGTCTTTGGACTTGCCAAACCCTACCTTGGCCAATACGTTTGCCAGACCTCTTCCCAATTGAGAATAATTGGAGCAAATAGGCAGGGACCTCCAACCAGGTCGAGATTCTGAGGATCTAACGCACCATTTGGACAAAATATGGCATGATGTTCCTCAGGGAGACATCCAACATCTCTGTCAATCAATGCGAAGCTGAAAAATTGCTTACATATGTACGGAACATCTATTAGTTTCTGGACATTTCAGATAGTTCCTTTTTTTGCCTAAGAGTGTAATTTCTATATGTGACATCGTGCTCCCTCTACGATTTTTACCCTCCTCGCTGCCTTCCAATACTAAACTGGTGATCCCTTGATGCCTCAGAATATGTCCTGCCAACCGATTCCTTCTTGTAGTAAGCATGTAACGCCGGAAATGCATATCCTCCTATTTCCATCTATTGTGCTATTATTTTCCTTCCTTGCTTTGTTACCTCAAGATATGACATTTCTATCTCTTTGTATATTGTAATTTTTTACTATTTGTATATTTATGCATTTATGTCGATGTATAATTGGTTTGTTTCGTAAATATTATTTGTATTTTTACGCTGGGTCTTGCCTAGGGAAAACTGCTATCGAACGATTACGTCGATAGGTCGTGTGAAGAATCAAAGTGTGTAGGATCTTTGGTAGTGTTAACTCTGCCGCGTGGAGCGCGGGCTGAGCAGAGAGAGTGTGGCGGGAGTAGCGAGTGGAGCAGGTGTGTTGTGTGACGCTCCCGCGAGTTGCCGCGCTTTCGGGGTTTGGCAGCATGTAATTGCGCTCGACTTGCGATGATAGTTTCTGACATGGCGTCGCGGACGGGAAACATTAACTAGCGCACATCAAGAGCCCGTTTCGTCTGGTGACCGTGTCGAGAAGAAGGCGCGCCAACATCCAGCTTCTGCAACAGCGACGGCCGACAATGAGTGACTGTCGCCACCTCCTCGACCGACGGCTTCAAACCTTCAACCAACCGACAAGGAAAACTGGACGCACGTAAAGTTTTAGAACTGTATGGCAGACCTCAGCTTTTCAAACTGTTCCATTTTCGTCACTATAATTATAGCAACTTAGCATGAACGCTTGTTGCTCATTGTCCCAATTGCATTACCAAGCAGAGTCCCTTCCTTTTCCGAAATGAACCCGAGTGTCGGTGAAATTCAAACGCCAGCATTAAAGTAATATAGCTAACTCGTTTTCACTGCTTTAATTTCAAAATTCTGTTATAAAGTATTTATAGCTGGCTACACTATTTAGATTACATAAGCACAAATTAAGAGTGCGAGTTTTGTTACCATATTTTAGCTTACTTGTGACTGCAGCTCAGCTTGGTACGTACTAAATTTTACTATTGTTAATTGTTCGGAATCATTTAATTCAAGTTCAAAGTTAAATCTCTTATTTCTAAATTGCGTAGATTCAAGTAGTTTTTGAAATGATTGTTGAGGTAGTCCAAGACTAACCGTATTTTACTGAATTTCGATGTGCTTCAGAAAGAAAGCTCACTATTAACTTCAGTCACTAAATTAACTTTCGATTTTCCGGTTTTATTAATTCTTTTGCTAAATTAAGTCAGGGTGTAGCGAAATTTATTACTTCTGACAAACTTTCAGTTTTCACACTACACGTGTCAACCTTCAGTTGCCACGCTTCTAGTGCTAATTATATGTGTAATAACCTTTCTTTTTCAGTTACTATAGTAATTGTCCTTAGGACTGGCGACCGTGATTTCCCCCAAATCTCAAATACCTAATTACCGCTAGTTAATTGTTAACGTAACGGCTGCACATTTACTTTCTTTATTAACTTTACCCCTTTTCAAAATTAATTTCCACCAGTTTCATTAGCACATTTCCTTTCATTTAGATGTAACCCTTTCCTCCCTCTTTACCGACAGGTTAACTTCGGTGACGATTGCTTTTCCAAAACTCCCATTAGGTACACGCGGTTTCATTTTTCACTGTCATTAAGGTCGGTAAGTGAGGGGGAGGTTACACGTGGCGACCGTGACAGGACACGAACCTGCAATCTTCGGATTTGAGGTTGTTCTGGACACGAATTTTGCATTGTGCAAATCTCGTAACAAAGTACTGGTTACGTACAGGCCGTTACGTCAGCGAGAATAAGTAGTGGGAGTAATCCTAATTATATTTGAGATTTGTCATTTATATTGAAAATTATTAAAATGAGTGAAGGCAACAATTACCAAAATTTGGTAGACTTGGATATGGAACAATCGGTCGAACAGTGGGAAACACGCACGGCGGTTCCCATTGTTCAGGGGCAGGCGGCTAGCATGAAAGACGCGACCGCCGAAACGCAACAAAGAGCAGAAATGGAATTCCAAACTTTAGAAAATGTTTCGGAATCGGAAGCGAAAATCAAATCTGTACCCCTTGATGATGAATACGGGGGAACATATAAAGAGGAAGCCGCTACGGTAGTTTCCGGGAATTTAACTGATTTATTGAATGTTTTGATTAACGAAATCAAGAGTCAATCGGCCAAGCTAGGAGATCAGGCTGCCAAGCAAGAAGCTCAGGCTGCCAAGCAAGGAGCTCAGTCTGAAAAAATTGAACGGATGCTAGACAATCAGAACAAAGCTATTAACGTTGTTAACAACAATGTTGGAGTTGTTAACACAAAAGTTGATAAAATCAAAGAAGATATTGTTGTAATTAATACCGAAATCAGTAATCTTAAACAGGAAATGATAGGCGTTCAGGCGGAAATTGCGAGCATAAATACTCGTTTTTATTCCGAAATTAGCAGAATCGAGAAAAGTGTAGGAGAGTCAGTTGCTCCGATCATCGAGAATAAGGTGACGGAACAAATTCAATTAATGAAAAAAGAGGATCAAAAGAAAGTGGAAACTTTAAAGGCTTTAGTGTCCGAAGTAGATACTAAAGTGAGGGAGCAGGCTAATACCTGCGAAGAGAAAAGGAGGGAAGTGGAAACGCTTGCGACAACCACTTTCCAAGTAATTACGAGAGTGTCGGAATTAGAAAAGAAACTTGACGAAAAACAGAGCTATGTGCCAATCTATGCACATAGTTCGGAATTGTTGACGAAAGAGGAGCGGTTCGACCCCTTGAAAAAAGGCGATATACACGCGACGGATTTCATTAAAAATTGTGAAAGAGTTTTACCCAGATCATGGACTAATGAGAGAAAAATTAATGCGGTTATTGACGTGCTGGCTGGTGATGCCAAGCGTTGGGGCTTAAACCTCAACATTACGAACCTGACTTTTGACGAGTTTAAAAATTTGTTTCTGGCTGAATACTGGTCAGAGCAAAAACAGCAAAGTGTCTGGCGCGAATTTGTCGTATCGAGGCCTTTCGATGCGAATTCGCGCGGTTCGATGAGGGAGTTTTGTGAGGGCTGGATCCGCAAGTTGGAATATTTGGAACTCTACAAGAAGCTTCCAGATGATACAAAACGCTACGTAGGAAGCAATTACAGGACAATCAATGATTTCCTGGAAAGAGTTGAGGACGAGGACAATTGGCGCAATAATCGCGACAGTGGTAGAGGCCGTGGTAACAACAACGGGTACCACCCCAACCATAACAACGATAACCATGGGAATAATGCATACCGCAGCAATAACAATAATGGTTCGGACCGTAATAACAATCGGTACAATGCAAATAATAACAGGAATGACAGAAACCAGTATCATACTAACGTGATACGGGCTTCACAGAATAGTAATAACGCCAGAGGGTGTGATCAGCCGCCTCAGCAGCATCAGGGGAGCGTATCTGCTGGGACGAGACAGGGAAACCATTAGCCGCGCCGGTGAGGGGCCGAGCGGGCGTGGAGAAATTTTGGCGGCCCAATAACAGGAGAAAACCCAGGTATCGTCATTATGAAAATTCCGTGTGGAATAATCAACGGCGGGAGTGTGTGCCAGTGTTAGGAGAAAGGAGTGCGCCCACAAGTAGTAGATCAGCTGTATACACGGCAGTAGGTAGTACATTCACTGTCAGTGAGAACAATTTAAGTAGTGTTCTGGAAATCGATTATAAAGTGGCAGCTGTAATACCCACAGCGGAACTGGAGATTGAGTTTAAGAATGATTCGCAATTGTTGAGAGAAGATCAGATGTCGGATAACACGTCTGTCATCGAGCGAGGGGATGCAGAGAGGGATGAGGTCTGGTTAAGGCAGTTCGGTCGCTTATACGACGAACTAAGAGATTATAGGGGTCTGTATGGGAGAAGTGTTTATGGGGAGCGCGTGCAGGATTTGCCGCGTCTCGTCCCGCAGGAAGATAGTGTTTGTGAAGTGATAGAAAGTTCTGGCCCTAACCGGCAGACTTTACCAGAAATAGTTGATGTTAATGGGGAGCACGAGCAAGATTCGTCGTGTTTCGTCCCGCAAGGGTTGGATGTTGAAGTAGTAACGGAAAGTTCTGGCCCTAACCGGCAGACTTTACCGAATGTTATAGTGGTAGAAGTAGCCGACCCATCCGACGCAAACCTCCAGTTTAAACATTGCGAAAGTATTAAGGAGAAAGATTACGAAAATTTCAGTGATAGCCGGACACGATTGGTAGAAAAGCACGTAGATTACAGCGTGTATGAGGTTAGAGCTGACATTATACGGTCAGACGATAACAGTGTGGGTTGCGCAGATCTAGAGGAAGTAATTGCAGATACTACTGGGCACATTTCTCCAGGTAGATTGGCAGATGAGATCAATCTGACTAAAGAGGAATCAACGAAGGTGACAATTAGTGAGTTGATAGCAAAGCAACACTCACTAGTTGACGAGTTAGAGGAAAAGGTTTCGGTATTGGGGGCGAAGCTACAGACTAAGCCTCAGGACAAACGTGTTGAAATTAAAACTGTATGTGAACAGAGGCTGAAAAGGCCGCCAGATAAGCAGGATTTAGGATCAAAGCCGGATGGTTTTTTCTGGAATGACCTGGATATAGAAGAGGATTTACTGTGGGAAAATAAAGAAACAGTCGAGGACAAGTGTAGACAGATAGTAGTGTCTGTTAATATGCACGACCTACAACTAAACGTGTTGATTGACACCGGTGCAGAATTGAGTGCTGTATCTGGGAAAATATTTGAGTTACTGAAAGACAGACCTGGCATCGTAGTTATGCCAGTAACAGGAGTGAAAATTATCGGTGCTACTGGGAAGGCCAGTAAACCGGTCACAAAACAGATTTTTGTCAACTTCAAGATATGTGGGGCACGATTTGAACAAGAGTTTGTCGTCGTGCCAGACTTGACTACGGAAGTTATTATCGGGTTGGATTGGCTATTAAAGTACCGTGCAGCGATTAATTGTGAAAGCAAAACTTTGACATGTATGTCACAAGATAAAACAATAGTAGTTAGTTTTGACGAGGCAGGAGACGGTGTGCATAGGCAATACCAGCCTATACACATTGTTAACTGGCCGGATGCTATTGACGTAGGTATGAATTTGAACTACTGTAATGTGAGGAATCTCGGCCTTGACGGAAGTAAAAGTTTAGTGGAAGAGATAATCAAATTCCCTCCACGGATTGACATTAGTATTGGTGTGAAAAAAGATCGTTTGCGAGAAGTAATGAAGCTAAAAGCCGATGCTCTCATACGTCGTCATGACGCTAAAGCGCGTTTTGCTAAGTTTGCAATCGGAGACTTAGTACTTGTAAAAGCTCATGAGAAATCGAGCGAGATAGACAATGAAATCTCTAAATTTAAGTTTGTTTATAATGGACCATATAAAGTCATTGGTATACCTCACACAAATGCTTATTGCTTAGAGTATCCAAGCTCTGGAAAACGATTAGGTATACGGAATATTGTAGACTTGAAATTGTACCAACCTAGGATCGATTAATACCACACAATGGGTAACTTGTACAGTATGTAAATATAGAGTGTAAGATTTAAGGATGTGCCATGTTACGATGCTTTTGCCTGACCTAGAGGTCATTAAAGAAGTTGTAATTAATAAGTAATTAATTTTGACTAAATGATTTAAGAGTAACTGATTAGTAATCATCTGAAAAATCCAAGCTGCTAGTTTAAGTTTTCAGCTGAGTCACAGTAGATTAAGGAATGTAAATATGATATTGTAACTTGCTGTAATATTTCATGAATGTGTGTTTTTATTAGTCATTGCCGATGTACTTAGACGCTGTTTTAAGTTTCAGGCTAGTACATGCGTGTCATGATGGACAGTGTTGAGTTATCCGCTGTGATAGTGTTTATGGACTCCTTGAGATTACTCGGGAGTGAGTTTTTCCGAAAGAATTCAGTGAAACGGACGTTCTGGAAACGCCGTTACAAGGGCGAGGGAGATCAAGCGTGCCGCACAGGCGGGCGCAACAATACTTGCGAGGCGAAGCCGCTGTCGGCTCTTGTGCCGCTGTCGGCTCTTGTGCCGCTGTCGGCATCCTTTGTACTTGCGGATACGGAAGGTGGAGTTGTTTTTCTTCCCGGACAGCTGATGTGAAAGAATTCTGCTGTCAATATTTATGTTTTATTTTATCTGCTGTATATTATTTTCTTGTTTAGCGTTAATTGGACATGACGAGAAAATTAATTATGAAAAGGTTACATAAAAATGTGTATTCTATGTAATTAATCATTAGTTTGCGTATTTTGATATACCTGTTTTTTTATGACCATGTACTCTGATTAATTTTGCAAATAGTATTCCATTTCTTATAGTGTTACGAATTTTAATGATTTTGGAATAGCTAAACCATTTTCTATGTTTTCTATGAATTTTGATATGTTGTCAACCTGTTTTATTTTGTGCAAGATGACAGAGTGGAATAAGATTAGGAGTGTCTCCACTCAATTATTATTGTCTAAAAATTGGTTTATGGTTAATTAGACGAATGCTAAATTTTTTTGATGTTTTGAGCATATGCATTTCCGCTGTTTCTTTTTTGGGACATTTTCTGAGTCTGTTTACGTTACACGAACATCCTCAGACAATGTGGGGCACGTGTAACGCCGGAAATGCATATCCTCCTATTTCCATCTATTGTGCTATTATTTTCTTTCCTTGCTTTGTTACCTCAAGATATGACATTTCTGTCTCTTTGTATATTGTAATTGTTTTACTATTTGTATATTTATGCATTTATGTCGATGTATAATTGGTTTGTTTCGTAAATATTATTTGTATTTTTACGCTGGGTCTTGCCTAGGGAAAACTGCTATCGAACGATTACGTCGATAGGTCGTGTGAAGAATCAAAGTGTGTAGGATCTTTGGTAGTGTTAACTCTGCCGCGTGGAGCGCGGGCTGAGCAGAGAGAGTGTGGCGGGAGTAGCGAGTGGAGCAGGTGTGTTGTGTGACGCTCCCGCGAGTTGCCGCGCTTTCGGGGTTTGGCAGCATGTAATTGCGCTCGACTTGCGATGATAGTTTCTGACATGGCGTCGCGGACGGGAAACATTAACTAGCGCACATCAAGAGCCCGTTTCGTCTGGTGACCGTGTCGAGAAGAAGGCGCGCCAACATCCAGCTTCTGCAACAGCGACGGCCGACAATGAGTGACTGTCGCCACCTCCTCGACCGACGGCTTCAAACCTTCAATCAACCGACAAGGAAGACTGGACGCACGTAAAGTTTTAGAACTGTATGGCAGACCTCAGCTTTTCAAACTGTTCCATTTTCGTCACTATAATTATAGCAACTTAGCATGAACGTTTGTTGCTCATTGTCCCAATTGCATTACCAAGCAGAGTCCCTTCCTTTTCCGAAATGAACCCGAGTGTCGTTGAAATTCAAACGCCAGCATTAAAGTAATATAGCTAACTCGTTTTCACTGCTTTAATTTCAAAATTCTGTTATAAAGTATTTATAGCTGGCTACACTATTTAGATTACATAAGCACAAATTAAGAGTGCGAGTTTTGTTACCATATTTTAGCTTACTTGTGACTGCAGCTCAGCTTGGTACGTACTAAATTTTACTATTGTTAATTGTTCGGAATCATTTAATTCAAGTTCAAAGTTAAATCTCTTATTTCTAAATTGCGTAGATTCAAGTAGTTTTTGAAATGATTGTTGAGGTAGTCCGAGACTAACCGTATTTTACTGAATTTCGATGTGCTTCAGAAAGAAAGCTCACTATTAACTTCAGTCACTAAATTAACTTTCGATTTTCCGGTTGTATTAATTCTTTTGCTAAATTAAGTCAGGGTGTAGCGAAATTTATTACTTCTGACAAACTTTCAGTTTTCACACTACACGTGTCAATCTTCAGTTGCCACGCTTTTAGTGCTAATTATATGTGTAATAACCTTTCTTTTTCAGTTACTATAGTAATTGTCCTTAGGACTGGCGACCGTGATTTCCCCCAAATCTCAAATACCTAATTACCGCTAGTTAATTGTTAACGTAACGGCTGCACATTTACTTTCTTTATTAACTTTATCCCTTTTCAAAATTAATTTCCACCAGTTTCATTAGCACATTTCCTTTCATTTAGATGTAACCCTTTCCTCCCTCTTTACCGACAGGTTAACTTCGGTGACGATTGCTTTTCCAAAACTCCCATTAGGTACACGCGGTTTCATTTTTCACTGTCATTAAGGTCGGTAAGAGAGGGGGAGGTTACAAGCAGTGATAGACTGTCTAAATAGGCTAATATGTGATGGGCTCAGCATGAAGGATTCTATTTTTTGCATAAATGAACTAAACCTTTTATATGTCTTTTTTTGCTACAGAGGACTGTAGAAGACTTGCTTGGCAGCCATGCTTGTCGAACAGTCCATAGCGCTAACAACTGGTCTTAATGGAATGATGGGTTTGTGAATTTTTGGCACACCACACAATCTTGGTGGGACCAGATCTGATTTAAAAAGACATTTATATTCTGTGGGAGAATTCGAGGAGGCTTTCACTAGCTGATGCATTTCTCAAAGTATTGCTGTTGGAGTGCTTTTGAACTCCCTGTACCTTCCTGGTTGTTATACAACGCCAGTTATACTGCAGTAGGTTCGTTATTTCATTAGCATTGTAGCATTGCCCTTATCTGCTGGAAGCTCTAGAATACAAAAAAATTGAAATCTCGGACAGGTTTATTTTTACGTTTCGTTAAGGTACTGATGTGTCAGTGCTTATTGCCTCTGGTAGTGTCTCTGGTGGTGCCTCCAGATTTAGGGGACGAAGTCTTTGGCACAGAAATACGCTATGGAACGTGGCCTAGTACCTATTAATCAAAATTGACCAGTAGGTTGTATTTTAATTATTTATCAGTACGAGCACATGTGTTAGTGTTTGTAGGAATCACGAAAGAAATGAGGAGTGTATAAAGGGGAGAAATCTTTAGAGAAGGGGTGGCCAAGACGTCAGCTCACGGGCCATGCCCGGGCACAAGTGCATTTGGCTCATTATATACATCTCCCCAATTAACATTTCTTAAATTTTCTCTGAAGTGCTCAATAAACACTGGGTTGAGCAACCGTACAGTTTTATTTCATGGTTTCTGAACTGTACACCTTGCTGTGTTTTCTAATTTAATCAATTGTACATCATGGGCTAAAAATCCATTTATCAATGGGAAAGCATATGTTAGTTTTACACCCTCTTGCTGTACAAATACATAATCTATTAGAGCGCTACTGTCTTGAGCTATATGTGTAGGGAAATTGATAGCTGATTCTATATGTAATTAATAACACTTACACTTGTCCCATCTGAACTGGTTAGAAAGTTTACATAGAAATCATCACAGATTAATAACTTCCTGTTTTTGGCTGATAGACAGCGTAAACTTTTTTATGAGTAGCTCTCAATCTCCTAATGGGGACCTGTACACTGTTGCTACCATCAACACTACATTATCTAGGTGTAGTTTATATGCACAAACTTCAAAGTGCTGATCCATGCAGAATTTGCTTACTTCTCCAGTTTTGTATTTATATCCTTGTTTTTGTAAACGGCAACTACTCCTTTATCCATGCTATATCTGGAAGTGTAAGAGGCTAAATTATACTAATTTATACTGACACTATCCATCACCACAGTTACATGGTGTTCAGTCAAAGTATATCAATCTCATTGTTATTTGTGAGGTCATCTACAGATACTAACAGATCATCTACTTTATTTTTTATTCCCCTGATATTCTGAGGAAGTAAGTTGATACTACCCTTAGCTTCATCCCTATTTACTATACATGGAGCTTCTGTTATTCTATTTTTCTTGAGTGTTGCCTGTTTGGACTTTGACCTTGACATAAGAAACCTGTCTACCTGGTGCCATTAACCACAGGGGTCACCCTCGTGTGACTGAGGTTCCCCCTTACAGTGTCGGCTAATAGAGAAGCTGACTTATCTTTCCCCTCCCTACTTCGGTGCAGGCCATGCGTAGTGTGTCCTCACCTACCAGTAGTGTGTGAGGTTTTGGCGGTATCTGGAACATCCCTTTCCTCCACTACTTCAGATAGCAAGCCAGAGTGTTAACACGCCTTACAGCAGTGTTTACGCAGGACCGAACATGGCGCTGAAAGACCTCCACAAACACCACATTTGTGTAGCCAGTTCACGTTCCTATTTCATCCAAGTCTCTCGCAATAGTACACCTTGGATTCATACCACAGGCTGTTTCCTGCTGCTCCAACTGTAATTACCTCATCTCTCTAGCATTTGTTTTCACAAAACTTGTGAGCTGGTACGCTGCACCTAATTCCTCCTGACGCTCCTGGCCTTGACTGTTAACTAGAAGCAATATTCTTCTTTTCCTATTCTGATTTGATCCCTACATGTCTTTTTTTCTTGAAGCTAATATTCTGCTTCAAAATACATTCAACTACATCTGGATGAGGCCCTTCCTGCACTAATTCAGATAGCAAGCCAAACTGATTTACTAACTGAATTTCTAAGTTTTTTCAACAGTTTCTCTTTTTGTTCCTACCTTTCCCGTCCCTGTTTCTTCCCATAGCCTACATAATTCCAAGTCCTCATTTTCTAATTCAGCCTTAAGGGCACAAATTTTTGCCTCATCTTCAGCAACTTTTCTGTCCTTTCTACATAACATAAGTTGCCATGAAGGAGCGTCTTTATCTACCCAGTTTCCTCGCCGCTACATTCGCCCCAATAAACCATAACCTACAGAGTCTTCACACCCCCCGCCTTAAGATTTCTACAGCAAACATCACATTTGCTAGACATGTTTTGACAGGAAAATTTACACAAAGGAAGAGGATAACTTGGCACAAGAGCACTGATGTTACGTAACCTGTATTAATGGGCAATGAAGCGCTAATGAAAGCAAACTTTTAAAAATCTCAAAAACTTTATAAAACTACCCTTGTAATACTTTCTAGGCCACAACGTATTCTTCAAACTCCGTATTTCCTTTAACACCAGTGATCTTAGGGAACTTCACTGTCTTTGTCAGAATGTGTCCGTTCCAGAAACGCGATTTTCTTTTTAAATCCATCCCCATCAAATGAGGAAAAAGTTACCTTGCAGTGCATTACTGTGGGCAGTGTGCAGTCAAGTCCAGTTAAAATGTGGAATCTGCACTAGACTGCACATGTTTTAATTTTCGTTCCTGCATTCCTTCATTAAACGCTAGCAAGTTTGAAGTCGTTCCAGGTATGTCTCTCGACATAACCTACGTACTTTGCAGTACGATATGAAGTCTCCATAGGAATTGTTCAGTTTCACTGAAAACCGTTGCAGCTGAAAACGGAAGATGCGTGTGACTTCAGCAATTATACCATGCTTTCTTCCAATTTCGCCATGTGACAAAGGGCTGCAAATTTAGCACAAAGTGCTTTTTGATGTACAAAACAAGGAATCTCGTCTGTCGACATTCGTGATTTAATCCTGTTTCATTGTCAATCAAATCTTTAAACTCTTTCTGCATATTCCAGAATCCGAATCAAGAACAGTTCTCCACATGAGTAACCTAGAGGCAGATATCCTCCGATTTGTGAGGCAACTTAAATCACTTGATAACAGCAAGTCTTCCGGTCCGTACTGCATACCAATTACGTTTCCTTCATAGTATGCTGATGCAACAGCTCCATACATAACAACCTCATACAACCGTCCGCTGGACGAAAGATCCGTATGTAAAGATTGGAAAGCTGCACAGGTTACACCAATATTCAAGAACGGTGGAAGAAGTAATCCAGTGAATTACAGGTCCATATTATTAACGTCGATATCCAGTAGGATTGTGGAACATATATTGCGTGTGAGGACTATGAATTACCTCGAAGAAAACGGTCTATTGACAAACAGCAAAGACGGATTCAGAAAACATCATTCTTGTGAAGCGCGAAGTGTTGAGTGCTATCGACAAGGATTTCGAAAAGGCCTTTGGCACTGTACCACACAAGCGGCTTGTACTGAAATTGGGTGCTTATGGAATATCATCTAAGTTAGCTAACTGGGTTCGTGGTATCCTGTCAGAGAGGTCACAGTTCCTTATAACTGACAGTCATCGAGTGAAACAGAAGTGATTTCTGGCGTTCCCCAACGTAGTGTTATAGGCCCACTGCTGTTCCTTATCTATATAAATGATTTAGTAACAATCTGAGGAACAATCTGAGATCAAAAAATGCAAAACGATTTAGAAAATATATCTGTATATTTTGGAAAGTGGCAGTTGATCCTAGATAATGAAGTCCTCCATATGAGTGCTAAAAGGAATCTGTTAAACTTCGGTTACACGATAAATCACTAAATCTAAAGCCCGCAGATTCAACTAAAACCCTAGGAATTATAATTACGAGCCACTTAGATTGGAGGTTGGGGTTGGGTTGGGTTGTTTGGGGGAAAGAGACCAAACAGCGAGGTCATTGGTATCATTGGATTAGGGAAGGATGGGGCAGGAAGTCGGCCGCGCCCTTTCCAAGGAACCATCCCAGCATTTGCCTGGAGCGATTTAGGGAAATCACGAAAAACCTAAATCAGAATGGGCAGACGCGACTTCAATTGGGAAGAACACATAATGTTGACGGGGAGGCAACCCAAAGACTGCGATTCATTAGCAGAATATTGAGAAAATGTAAGATCTACTAATGAGACTGCCTACGCTAAGCTTGTATGCCCTCTTTTGGAGTACCGCTGCACAGTGTGGGATCTTCACCAGATACGGTTAACGGAGTACATTCAGAAAGTTCAAAGAAGAGCTGCACGTTCTGTATTACCCCAAAATAGGGGAAACAGTGTTACTGACCTGTTATAGAATTTGGGGTGGACATCAAAAAGGCGTTTTTCATTGCGGCAGAATCATCTCACGAAATTTCAGTCACCAACTTTCTCCTTCGAATGCGAAAATATTTTGCTAACGCAGACATACTTAGGGAGAAACGATCGTCGTGATAAAATAAAGGAAACGGGAGCTATCAGGGAAAGGTATAGACATTCGTTTTTTCCTCGCACTGTTCGATATTGGAATAATCGAGAATCGTTGTGAAGGTCATTCGATGAACCCTCCGCCAGGCACTTAAGTGTGATCTGCAGAGCATCCGTGTACATGTACATCTAATGTCGTTTCACAGTAGATATGCACTACCTGTAACGTATACGAATTGAGAAACCTCTTCGCTCTCTTCTGTCACTGCCACTCATTTTAAAGAATCGCGACGGTAGATCGCTCGACTGCCTCCTTCGTGCAAACAGCCACTGGCCCAGTGAACCTCCATCGTACCGAGGTCACACAGTGAAGGGTAGACAGCGCTGACAGCGCGAGTCTGCCGAACTCGAGAGACTTGTGCCGGCCGGAAGACGCCGCACCGCGACGCCGGATGAAGCGCCGCGCTCTTCCGGGCGCCTCCGAGGAGGACCGAGCGGAGCCGAGCGGAGCCGAGCGGCAGGCAGGCCGGGCCCGCGCCGCCCGTGGGCCAGACACGCTGCACGCGTGACTCGTGGCACGGCGCGGCCGGCCGTGATTATGAGCCCCTACCCAGCTGCGGCGAAGTCATTCAGTCAACTCCTGAGGCGTCACCAGTGGCCACAGGTTGGATGTAAGATGTAATACTTCACGTATGTTCGTTTCATATATTCCAGGAAAAAGATGTCCATTTTTAAAAGTGACAAACAGCAAGCGTGTAAAACACAATGCATCAGAATAACACATATTAAAAGCATAATATTACCAAGGAATACAGCAGTATCAAGAGCCATCAACTAGAGATAATTACAGAGAACACTGCAATATATTGAGAAATGTCATTAGACGAGCTGTTAGTATCAGCTGTGAGAGTAGTATGTACAAATCTGAGAATAACATCAAATTACGCTGGTATATAACGAGGACAATGCCAGGCGAGCAGCGGAAATCTTCGGTTATCAGTTTACTGAATGTCGTAGTGTGAAGACGTTACTAACGTTAACGGGATATGCAAACGTTTAAACAATAAAGTCTTGTACGTCGAAGAAAGTTCAAACTCCTGCGCCTCACTCACTCAAATTGCTTGTAACACAATTTTAATGTGGGCAACTAAAGGTAAAGCTGAAGGAAGCAAACTGTAAGGAAATGGAAGCAGTAATTACAGAATAAATAAGGGTGCATGTGCTTGAGATCGTATATTATTTGGGACAGTATATTTTTCTATATCATGCACTACCGCTTTTGCGTCAGTCACCTAGCTCGTGAAATTTATTTTTTCCTGTGCGAAAGTAAATATTCAGCGATAAGGCTGTTAAAATAACATGTTGGTAATATCTAAATCAATTTCCACTTCCATACTCTACAAACCCCTACGAAGTGCGTGGTAGAGGGTTTTTCCTGCAGTAGCACATACTGGACCGTCTCCCCAGCCACTTCGCTCCTGTGCGCCCTGTAATTAGTGTGACCTCGTCTTTGCCGGCCCTACGAGAGCGACAGCCAGGCGTCCGTCTTGTATTCTCAGATTCTTCGCTTCATACAGCTTCTTGGAATGTTGTGAGTAGGTATTCATCTTGAGGTGATTTCTCTACATGAAATCTCAGTTTTTTTTAATCTCGTCTTTGATATAAGAACAAAAATTTGAAAAGATTCAACCTTGAACAAACACGGTTTCTTCTCTTTTTACCGATACGTATTTCGGCCATATCTCATTATCACCAGCGGGTTTCCTTTATTCTTCAGCAGAGTAAAGAGTATAAAATCGCATTGGGATACGCGTATTTTTGGGAATGTGTTATTTTTGTTTAGAACGTATTAACAGACATGTATACCATAGTAGCACATGCAGTTGTTCATGTCGCTGCACGTCATCTGCAATACCGAGATACCAGCCAAACTGGAGATAGCAGACACGGACATCAGCAACAGCATGTGCCATTAACGCATACATCTTTCTGAGAACGTTTCGAATGCAAATGTACAATTCTAAAATTATACGTTTCCCCATGTACCAATATATTCTTTCTAGAATCAAAAATTTCACTCTACAGCGGAGTGTGCGCTGATATGAAACTTCCTGGCACATTAAAACTCGAACTCGCGACCTTTGCCTTTCGCGGGCAAGTGATCTACCAACTGAGCTACCAAAGGACGACTCGCGCCCCGTCCTCACAGCTTTAATTCCGGCAGTACCTCGTCTCCTACCTTCTGAACTTCACAGAAGCTCTCCTGCGAACCTTGCAGAACTAGCACTCCTGGAAGAAAGAATATTGCTGAGACATGGCATGCCCACAGCCTGGGGGATGTTTCTAGAATGAAATTTTCACTCTACAGCCGAGTGTGCGCTGATATGAAACTTCCTGGCAGAGTAAAACTGTGTGCCGGACCGAGACTCGAACTCAGGACTTTTGCCTTTCGCGGGCAAGTGCTCTATCAACTTTTTTTTCTTTTTTTTTATGAAGAGGAAAAGAAAATTTTTCGCATCCACCCACGCACGAACCCATGACCTTCCGTATCCTATTCCCGCGCGCTAACTACTTTTTTTATTTTTTTTTTTTTTAGGAAGGTCACAGGGCGCGGTACACTCCGCACTAGCAGTGGGATCTCTTCACGGCACTGCCGGTGCGCCGAGGCCCAAACCCCTCCCACCCCTTTTCTCACGTCCCCAGTTGGGTTATAGCACTAAGTGTGCAGAAATCTTAACACAAAATTCCCATTCTCCGATGTAAGAAAGACGAAGAAACCTCTTCTGTGAGTAGAAACTGATCACTGACGGAAACTTAACAATTCTTCTTTAATCACACAAATACTTTGAAAGTCGAACACGAGTAATTCTGAACAAAATGTTTTGAGGAAACTCTTCGTGTAACATAGAAGTTTCGGAAGCAAGGTAATAGTAAATAATAATAAGAACACAACTGACTTTTAATTTTCTTCTGTTCGTTCTCGTTTAAGGTGTTGTAGTGGTGCCACATATTTAACCGACACCCATTCTTTCAAAAATGATCTTCAGCGTGTTGCCGTAGTGCTTTTTGTGGTTGCAATACGTGCTGATTTTTGCGTCTTCACACTTCATGTAAACGCGGAATTCTATCTCGTTGTCTGACCCAAGTTTGTTGATGACATAACTAACATATTTTCCCAGTAACCAGCTAATGGCGTTGGTTTTTAATTTCGGAAAGTATGTCATGTCTGGTCTCAGGAGGAGCGATTGCGTTATATATTCGGCCGAGGATCTGGCGAGAAAGGCGATTTGTTGCCTGATCCAATTCCAGTTATTCACATTGCCGCCACGGGTGAATCTGTGGATGAGTGTATCCGCCAGACTGCGTATTCCACAGAGGTGTGTCTGGTTTAAACCGATCCCATACAGTCTCTCGTTGGTGCTGATGACATTGTTAACTGTTTTGTACCATGCGGAAATAGTGTTTGCAGATAGCCCGGCATAGTTGATGTTCCGCCATACAGCTTTCCAGTCACAATTAGGGAATTTCTTTTCAGTTTTGTTTCTGCCCTCATTTAACTTCCTTTCAAGTATGATATCGCGCGTTGTGATACATGTGTTGCTTCTGATTTCGTCACTAAGGTAACTTGCTTCGAGGAAAAAGTTCCTCACATACTGCAGACGGGCATTAATGCTTCGCACATCAATCGGTGCTTGCAGGCTATGGGGTGTCGCAGCCTCAAAGAGCTTTGCGGTTATACGTTGTGGAAGTTCTCTGAGTACATGGAAAGTCCGTTTGAGGAACAGAGCAGACGCTTTATTTCGAATGTCCACCAAACCGAGGCCCCCGTTTCTGACATCCAGTATAACGGTAGTCGCACCAACCCTGAATATGTCTCCTCGCCATAAATAATTGGTAACAGTGGACATGATCCCTTTCGCTACTAGTTTGGGGATTTGAAATACCGGTGCAGTGAAATACGCTTTAGACAAAATGCAGGAGTTCATGAATCTGACTTTTCACACCTGGTCCACAGTTCGATGGATGTTCTCCGTTACAGCACCATGAACTTTCCTCCTAGCTTCCGTCCAGTTAAAAGCAGCCATCCTCAGCGGACATGCCATTAAGGCTATTCCCAAAGTTTTATGTTTGTTGTCTTGTTTTGCCCATGCCAGTCGGAGGTGATCTAGGCCCCGCAGATTCAATATTTTACTTATGTTTTCATTGGTTGTCGCTCCCGACGCTAGACAATAGTTTTGGATTTCTCTTTCCAGTGTAACTGTCTCCTCCTTATTCCTTATTACAACACCCACGTCATCAGCATAAGCTCGTATGACCGTTTTCTCACCACTCAATGGTATGCCTGTTAATGTTGCATGGACTGTGTGGAGAAAGGGCTCTAAAGATACGGAAAATAAAAACATAGATAAGGGACTGCCCTGTGGAACCCCTCGCCTTATCTGTATGGGTTTAGATGTTTGGCCATTGATTGCTATTTTCGCATTTATACCTGTTGCAATCTTTCTTAGCATGTTGACAATCTGAGAGTGGAAAGCCATTCATGACAGCGACGCAAAGAGGTATCTATGACTAACGCGGTCAAAAGTTTTGTTGAAATCTATAAAGATTAAAGCACATTTTATACTTGCCACTGACGTAATTGCAATGACGTCTCTGTATGCAGATAGACTTTCGAATATCGTTCTGATGACTCAATATTTTGTTGAAAAAGGCACGGAGTCTTTTGTCGATAATACGCGAAATTATTTTGTAATCAGAATTTAGTAGCGAAAGAGACCGAAAATTGTTTAAGTTGGTTTTGCCTTTACTCTTAGGAATCAGTACTATTTTACTTTCCTTAAACTCTGCAGGGACCGCTTTTCCGGTCAGGACCACTTGCGCCATGGAAGTGATCTTGTCCTCAATTATAGACCAGTAGCGAGCATAAAAATCCACAGGGAGGCCACCAAGTCGCGGAGAATTTTTGAGAGGTGAGTTACGCACTGCCTCATGCACTTCATCTTTAGTAATAGGTGACAGGATGTCAGCGTTTTCTGTTCCCGACAATTGTGGACCTAAAATAGTGAGAAAGTCCTCGAGAGCTGCATCGTCCACTGTGGTAGGGGCATATAAGTTGTCATAGTACCTGTGGACTTGGTCCAGTATTTCTTTCTGGCATGTGAGCCTTGCACCAGTGTGCGTCTGGAAAGTTTGACGTCTGTTTGTAGCATGCCGCACCAAGTGATACAGAGAAGCAGTTTCATCAGCTACTACTGATGTGGCTTTCGATTTAATTTTTAGTCCCTCCATCTGTTGCTGTTAAATGCTTAATAACTTGTCCTTTATTTTTTGATATCATTCAGACGAATTACGTCATCATGTGCCTCTTGATATAAGTCTCTTAAAACTTTATAATAAAACTCCATGTATTCCTCAACTCCCTGCGCCTCGCTACACTATACTGCATGACAACTTTCAGCAGCCTTGGTTTAGCCCTCCTAGTCCACCAGTCAATGACTGTTGGGTGCTTGGCTGCTGTGCGGAGGCACATAGCCCACGCTACTCTTATTTCCTGTTCCAGTTCTTCGCCAGTTAAAACAGATATATTCAAATTCCATTGCCCTCTGAATCGACGGGTTGGCTGTACACTTAAAGCAAGTTAAAAGTGTACTGTGATCGCTAAAATACATGGCAACTGTTTCAACGTCTAATAAAAAATTTTCCAAATTTGGTGGCACGTAAATTCTATCTAGTCTGCTGCGGGAGTGGCTGGTTATATACGTGAAGTCGACTGATGTCGGGTGCTGAAATTCCTATACATCTCTGAGTTGTAGATCACTTACTAACTTTTTTAACAGTGGCGAGTAGTTGAAATTGGGTTGTTGAAGTTTCTGGTTTAAAACACAGTTAATATGTCCACCTAATATAAGAGAACACGGATTTTTCCTCAATAAATAAATTAGTTCATCTTGAAAAAACATCGCACCATCCAATTTATGGGAATTTCCTGACGGGGCGTAAAAGTTAAGCACGGTCATATCAAAAACTTTTATGCCTACGGCTCTTCCTGATTCTAGTCGTTCGATTTCAGTCACCGGAATGCCTTCCCTTATAAGAATGGCTGTACCGATATTAAAGCTGTGAGGACGGGGCGTGAGTCGTGCTTGGGTAGCTCAGTTGGTAGAGAGCATGCCCACGAAAGGCGAAGGTCCCGAGTTCGTCTCAGTCCGGCACACAGTTTTAATCTGCCAGGAAGTTTCATATCAGCGCACACTCCGCTGTAAAGTGAAAATTTGGTTCTAGAAACATCCCCCAGGTTGTGGCTAAGCCATGTCTCCGCAATATCCTTTCTTCCAAGAGTGCTAGTTTCTGCAAGGTTCGCAGGAGAGCTTCTGTGAAGTTTGGAAGGTAGGAGACGAGGTTGCTGTTGTGGTCTTCAGTCCTGAGACTGGTTTGATGCAGCTCTCCATGCAACTCTATCCTGTGCAAGCTTCTTCATCTCCCAGTACCTACTGCAACCTACATCCTTCTGAATATACTTGGTGTATTCATCTCTTGGTCTCCCTCTACGATTTTTACCCTCCACGCTGCCATTCAATACTAAATTGGTGATCCCTTGATGCCTCAGAACATGTCCTACCAACCGATCCCTTCTTCTAGTCAAGTTGTGCCACAAACTTCTCTTCTCCCCAATCCTATTCAACACCTCCTCATTAGTTATGTGATCTACCCATCTAATCTTCAGCATTCTTCTGTAGCACCACATTTCGAAAGCTTCTATTCTCTTCTTGTCCAAACTATTTATCGTCCATGTTTCACTTCCATACATGGCTACACTCCATACAAATACTTTCAGAGACGACTTCCTAACACTTAAATCAATACTCGATGTTAACAAATTTCTCTTCTTCAGAAACGCTTTCCTTGCCATTGCCAGTCTACATTTTATATCCTCTCTACTTCGACCATCATCAGTTATTTTGCTCCCAAATAGCAAAACTCCATTACTACTTTAAGTGCCTGATTTCCTAATCTAATACCCTCCACATCACCCGACTTAATTCGACTACATTTCATTATCCTCGTTTTGCTTTTGTTGATGTTCATCTTATATCCTCCCTTCAAGACACCATCCATTCCGTTCAACTGCGCTTCCAAGTCCTTTGCTGTCTCTGACAGAATTACAATGTCATCGGCGAACCTTACAGTTTTTATTTCTTCTCCATGGATTTTAATACCTGCACTGAATTTTTCGTTTGTTTCCTTCACTGCTTGCTCAATATACAGACTGAATAACATCGGGGAGAGGCTACAACCCTGTCTCACTCCCTTCCCAACCACTGCTTCCCTTTCATGCCCCTCAACTCTTATAACTGCCATTTGGTTTCTATACAAATTGTAAATAGCCTTTCGCTCCCTATATTTTACCCCTGCCACCTTCAGAACTTGAAAGAGAGTATTCCAGTCATCATTGTCAAAAGCTTTCTCTAAGACTGCAAATGCTAGAAACGTAGGTTTGCCTTACCTTAATCTAGCTTCTAGGATAAGCCGTAGGGTCAGTATTGCCTCACGTGTTCCAATATTTCTACGGAATCCAAACTGATCTTCCCCAAGGTTGGCTTCTATTAGTTTTTTCATTCGTCTGTAATGAATTCGCGTTAGTATTTTGCAGCCGTGACTTATTAAACTGATAGTTCGGTAATTTTCACATCTGTCAACACCTGCTTTCTTTGGGATTGGGATTATTATATTCTTCTTGAAGTCTGAGGGTATTTCGCCTGTCTGATACATCTCGCTCACCATATGGTAGAGTTTTGTCAGGACTGGCTCTCCCAAGGCCGTCAGTAGTTGTTTCGACTCAGTTCTTTCAGTGCTCTGTCAAACTCTTCACGCAATATCATATCTCCCATTTCATCTTCATCTTCGTCTTCTATTTCCATAATATTGTCCTCAAGTACATCGCCCTTGTATAACCCACTATACACTCCTTCCACCTTTGTGCTTCCCCTTCTTTGCTTAGAACTGTTTTTCCATCTGAGCTCTTGATATTCGTACAAGTGGTTCTCTTTTCTCCAAAGGTCTCTTTAATTTTCCTGTAGGCAGTATCTATCTTACCCCTAGTGAGATAAGCCTCTACATCCTTACATTTATCCTCTAGCCATCCCTGCTTAGCCATGTTGCACTTACTGTCTATCTCATTTTTGAGAGGTTTGTATTCCATTTTGCCTGCTTCATTTACTGCATTTTTATATTTTCTCCTTTCATCAGTTAAATTCAATATTTTTCCTGTTACCCAAGTATTTCTAATAGCCCTCCTCTTTTCACCTACTTGATCCTCTGCTGCCTTCACTACTTCATCCCTCAAAGCTACCCATTCTTCTTCTACTGTATTTCTTTCATCCATTCCTGCCACTTGTTCCCTTACGCTCTACCTGAAACTCTGTACAATCTATGGTTTAGTCAGTTTATCCAGGTCCCATCTCCTTCAATTCCCACCTTTTTGCAGTTTCTTCAGTTTTAATCTACAGTTCATAACCAATAGATTGTGGTCAGAGTCCACATCTGTCCCTGGAAATGTCTTACAATTTAAAACCTGGTTCCTAAATCTCTGTCTTACCATTATATAATCTATCTGATACCTTTTAGTATCTCCAGGGTTCTTCCATGTATACAACTTTCTTTCATGATTCTTGAACCAAGTGTTAACTATGATTAAGTTATGCTCTGCACAAAATTCTACCAGACGGCTTTCTCTTTCATTTCTTACCCCCAATCCATATTCACCTACTACGTTTCCTTCTCTCCCTTTTCCTACTACCGAATTCCAGTCACCCATGACTATTAAATTTTCGTCTCCCTTCACTATCTGAATAATTTCTTTTATTTCATCATACATTTCTTCAATTTCTTCGTCATCTGCAGAGGTAGTTGTCATATAAACTTGTACTACTGTAGTAGGCGTGGGCTTCGTGTCTATCTTGGCCACGATAATACGTTCACTAAGCTATTTGTAGTAGCTTACCCGCATTCCTATTTTTTATTCATTATTAAACCTACTCCTGCATTACCCCTATTTGACTTTGTGTTTATATCCCTGTATTCGCCTGACCAAAAGTCTTGTTCCTCCTGCCACCGAACTTCACTAATTCCCACTACATCTAACTTTAACCTATCCATTTTCCTTTTTAAATTTTCTAACCTACCTGCCCGATTAAGGGATCTGTCATTCCACGCTCCGGTCCGTAGAACGCCAGTTTTCATTCTCCTGATAACGAGACGAGGTATTGGCGAATTAAAGCTGTGAGGACGGGGCGTGAGTCGTGCTTGGGTAGCTCAGTTGGTAGAGCGCTTGCCCACGGAAGGCGAAGGTCCCAAGTTCGAGTCTCGGTCCGGCACACAATCTGCCAGGAAGTTTGAATATATTCTATGTTCGGCAGAAAAATGAAGGGAACCTCTCATGACAGTAAAGCTTCGCCGAAACATGTATGGGTGAAAAAGAAGAAACTGCGTTTTGTTGAAGGCAGGACGTTTTCAAATAACTTTTATGTACAGGTAGGCTTTAAGAGAATATTTGCGACTGCCTGTACAGGTTTCTGTGTTTCGTGCATCTACGTGTTTCTGTAAACCGACTGATTCCAAAATTACTCACTGGTATGGCAAGTGAAGGATAACTATTATCTGCTTATTTTTTAAGTGCACAGTTTTACGTTTACAAACAAGTAAAGGAAGTTTTCAGTCTTCACTGCAGTTTAACTCTCGATTGAGCGCGACTATGCATAAAATGCGCCAACCGCAAATGGCACGGTCTTGTCCAATTCTCTGCATAATAAATAAAAAAAATTGCATCGTTGTTATAAAATTGCCAGCCGTACCTATACCTTCATTACAGCTTCAGCTAACTCAGTGGTAAGTTGTGTTGTCATACGTCCAAGTGAGCAGCAGAAACATATAATAAACAACGCGTGTGCCGTCTTAGAATACAAGGTACACAACACGCCCAGTCGTGTAAGTGGCGGTCCTTTCACTCTCATCTCGTTACCTTCTGCCCACAAGCGGGCCCTGCCACCCTGTACAGGCCACAACAAAGCTGGCCGACAACGAGGAGGCTGCGTGGCCACTCGACGAGGATCCAGGGTTCGACACCGAATCAGGCAAGGAAATTGGCGATGACGCTGAGGAAGAAGAGGAACAGTTTGCCACACGACGTGACCGAGGTTCGGATCCCGAACGGGAACACAGTTCAGACGATGACCGCGAACAGTCGCTCTCCGTTGTTTATATTTTTATTAGGAAAGATAAAAATGAAAATGGAATCAATTATGCGCTAATGTAGTCATAAAAACAAAAAGATAGAATATTCTAAAAATATTTGCTGGGTCAGAAAGTGTATCCAGAAAGGTCATAAGTGAAATGGACAGTACTTAGCCTGGAAACGATTGACAAAATATTAAGTATACACTCTTCTGTACTCAGTCTAAGAAAGAAATTGTACAGTATTCAAGAGAAAGGGATGCTAAGAACACTACAGAAGAAGAAATAATGGCATTACTGGGATTGCTCTACCTCTTTGAGATTACGGAAGCCAGCCACACTAATGTTGTCGAACTGTAGAAAGCAGATGGCAGAAATATGGAGATTACAGGAGCTGTGATGAGCTATAGAAGACTGCTGTTTCTTTCACGTTGCATCCGTTTTGGCGACTAAAGCTCAAGACAAGAAGGGAGAGCAACTGATAAACTTGTTGCAATAAGGCAGTTATTACAATGTGACAAATGGAGGGGTCTACATAGTCGATCAACTGGGAAGAGCGTATTCCATAGCATGGGTCACCAGAAGATGGCCACTGGTCGTATCCTATTCTGTAATGGATATAGCTGGAATAAGAACTCAAATCATTTTCGACGCAAATGAGGTAAATCCAGAAAAGGAGCATTTTCCTTGAAAGCATTTTCCCTTACGAGGCTTCAGCTAGTCAAAACAGATAAGGTTGCTTCACTTCCTGTCAACGTAGCAACTTTCCTAGAGAAATTCAAAGATCCGTGGGTTGAAACAATTGGGTAGCCTGCCACCAAGAAAAGAGGACGGTGTGTGACATGTGGACGAGAGAAAAAGAAAAAGCACCTCTACTACCTTAAGTTGCAGCTCAGACCGCAGCTTTCTTTAGCAAAAGGCATGGGAGAACAGCGCTTACATGTGACAAGTTTCAAGTAGTTCTCGAAAATGCGTAAGACAGTTAACAATGCATATAGAAAGAAATTTGTGATAAATGACACTGTCCAGCTCGACGGTTAAGATCTCATCCAGATGTGATTAGGTACACGCGGTGCTTTTGCTTTGAGGTAGTACTTTTGGACGTGCTGATAGCCAGTAAAGGAATATTTTAGTGAAATGGTTTAAAGAATTTACTTCAAAGGCCCAATGAAATCTTTACAAGTTTTCTCCCAGAGCAACTTACGCTGTGCCTACGTGACAGAAGTTGCCTGCCTTCCATGACTGTGGCAGTTCTGTCCAGTTGAAGCCGCTGACAAGAGGCGCCTTGAGCCCTGTGCTGAGACTGCTAGTGGATTCACGCCATCGGTTTTACCCAGTAGCGTGTGTGGGATACAGGTCACGTGTGTGGACACTGGAGCACTCTGCAATGCAGAACACGGTTGCTTCTCTCTGTCGTGATCCAGACCTCGAGCAGAACAGACGTCTTTCTTGGGAGACGTTTCACGAACGGCCACCAACATCAGCTAATGTGAATCGCCTCCCCTTCCGTTGCCATCTTCAATTAGTAGTTTGGCCTCCTAGAATGGCCTAAACCTGGTAACTTCCGTCTCTAGGCGCGCTCCTTGCACAGTGTGCACTGAAATCCAACATTTCCTCTCCTTCCCTGACCATGTTCCCTTTGTTACAGACAACTACACCGTCTGTGCAGTGACTGTTAACTACGTCTGCCAGATCAATAATGTCCGACATGTGCAGCAGGAGCCCCACAGCTCCCCCGCGACACGCCTGCCCTCGTCGTGCTGCCCACACATGGCCGAGCCGTCGCTCCTCGGGCCTGTACCGCCACAGTCCTGGGAGGCGGCCCTCGCGAGCTCACGTGACGAGTGTGGAGAGGGTTCTGACACCATCAGCCGGTCTGAGCACCCTCGTCCCGTTTCGTGTAGCAGGTGTAGTGCAATTTTATTCCTTCGAGGATCCATCTTTGATGAAAACTAGGCATCGGTTGCTTCACAGGGTGACCACTGAAAACATGTATATAGAGGCATGTGGACACCCGTAATAGTTTAACGAGGATGAGCAGACAGTTGACCTTGAGGTCATGGAAGGAATCATCTGGGCATTTGCCTGAAGTAATTTAGGAAGATCACGAAGTAACATAATCAGAACATCTGGTGGGAATTACACAGCCAGTATCATCCTGTATACAAGGTCAGAGTGTTAGAAGCAGCGATTTGAAAAGCTCGTAAACAAGGATACCTGATCCGTCTATTGTGACTTACGCTTGCTACTGTTTGCCCAAATCATTCCAAACAAATGACAGGAACATCATTGTCATCCTCATAATCGTCATATCAGCCTTTCCCCGCATCATGTGGGGTCGGCGTTGTTTTGCCGGATCCTTCTCTTCCATAAATTCCTATCCAGTGCTTCTTCTCTGAGCCATCTTTTCTCCCGTAGGTCTCCTGCTACCTTGCCTTTCCACCTCAGTTTCGGTCTTCCTCTTCTCCTTGATTTTTCGATTTCTAGGTCTTCAACTCTTCTCCCCGCATAGTACTCCCCTCTTCTCTGCACGTGTAAATACCATCTCAGCCTACTTTCTTGGATCTTCTTCCCTATGGGCTCCACTTTCACTGTTCCCCTGGTGTACACTTTCCTTAGTCTATCCTTTCGTGTCACCCCACTCATCCACCTTATCATTCTCATTCATTTCAGTCACTTCCATCTTTTTCTCTTGGACTTTTGTAATTGGGCAAGTTTTTGCACTATACAGCATCGCAGGCCTCACCACAGACTTGTAAAACTTTCTTTTCATTCAGCAGCTAACCTTCTTATCACACAGTACTCAGCTCAGTTTCCTCCAGTTCATCCATAACTATTTATCCTCTGCTGTATTTCGACCTCCAGTCCTCCATTACTTTTCATGTAAGAGCCTAGCTATTTAAATTTCTTGATCATCAGTTGTTCTCCTTGCAGGTTAACATATAGACTTTCCACATCCTTTGTTGGTTTTTCCTCTCCCGGCATAAATCCAAATTGTTCTTTACATACGTCAGTATCTAGACGCACCCTGTTTTCAAATATCATTTCCTAGATCTTCATTGTGTGGGACATCACTTTTATCCCTGTACAATTGCCCTTATATAGAAGCATACTGCTTCTCCACACATGCGGCGTTCTTTCTCCTTTCCAGATCTTCTGCATTAGATCCCAGAGAATATCAGTACCCTGTTCTTCCAGACTTCTCCATGCTACTATTGGGATTTGGTCAGCTCCTAGGGCCTCCCATTTTTCATTTTCTTCATCGCATGTTGGACTTCTTTCCTACTTATACTTTGGGTCATTCTTTCATTTATATCTGCATACTCATACTTCTCTCATACATTTTCCTCATTCAATAGCCTCTGAAAGTACTCCCACCACCTATTCAGGATTTTCTCAAGGTCGTATAATACTACACCTGATTTATCCTTTATCGGCCTCACTGATGTTATGTCCTTGGCTGCCTTATCTCTTGCTTTAGCTATCCGTAGGAGTTGCCTGTCGTCCTGTCTTCTTTCCAGCTCTTCATACGCCTCTTCAAAGACAGGAACATGCATACCAAAATGCCGTGGCTGACGTCTTATTATTCCGAGAACGAGGTGCCGGAGAAAAGAAAATGTCAAAACTGAAGCTGTGAGTACATGTCGTGAGTCATGTCTCCATAGAATAATTTTATTTGGAACTCTTCCAGATGGTGTTTGCATACAAAAAAGGGAACTATGAGTCCTTCTGGATGCAAAACGATTTTGTTGTTTAGTTATTTATTCCCCAATCTAGTTCAGCGACAAATGTCGCCATCATTAATGGGTCATGGGGTCTTTATATCTAAAACATGCAGAGAATAGCATAGTTATAAAACACTGTAAAACATTATTATATGGGTACTGTTTGTTTTATAAATACTGTTTTCTGTGAGTACTTTCATAATACCTTATTTATTATACAGTACGGCATGGTTTTAAGATTGTTGCTGGTGTTTGGGGCATATTTTCTGTGTGCCTCTGTTGCCGTTTTTCGCGGCATAGGTTATGTCATCTGCAACTGTATGAGCGGCTATTACTAAACAAATACAAAAACATTAACTTATGTATGTCACCGTTACACAGTTGGGATTGCCATAGTGTTGTGGATACAGTTTTGATGTGTACTCGGTTGTTACATAGTTTCTCGTGTACTTACGTTCGCGGCACGGCTTTCAGCTAGTTTTACACACAGAAAAACGTAAGTTTCGCACTTCGTTCATAATCCAAAACTTTACGCCATCTTGCCATTAGCATGTGTCGCGAGAAATGTATCGCATGTTACAAGGACGCTATGAAAATTGTAGCGGAAGTTCTGTTCTTCGTTTATGTCTTTTTACGTGTGTGTGCATTCTGTTATGTGTAGATCACTTTCGATATTAGTAGAGGTACAGTTTTTGTTCATTGGGTGTCTTGCGAAAGTGGAATGTGTGCTATCACTTTTTAGGACTCTGTGTACTTCGTTTGGATATTTTTGATTGTTTCTCCTATGGGTTAGGTCTGATAGCAGTTACATGTGAGCTGGTATATTCCAGCATGCTGAATTTTTCTGAGATTCTTTTGTCTGGTCTTAGCCTTTTATGAACTATGTTGTTTGTTTAGAATGTTATTGGGATCCCTTGCTTTTTCAAGATGTTTCCAGTTCTATGTGATATTTTATTACTGTATGTCAGTGCTTACCATATGTTCCCGTTTCCTGAAGTGATGTGGACTGCTGTGTTGTCTGTGTGTTTGGCCTGTGGGTTTTCAGATTCTTTTCTTGTGCTTTTGAGTGGGTGACCACTATTTTTATGTTTCATATTTACCTTTCTGTTGAGCTTGTTTATGATATCTGTTTTGTAGTCATTTCCAACAGCAATTTGTTTGATTATAAATGGTTCTAATGGCTCTGAGCACTATGGGTATTAACTGCTGTGGTCATCAGTCCCCTAGAACTTAGAACTACGTAAACCTAACTAACCTAAGGACATCACACACATCCATGCCCGATGCAGGATTCGAGCCTGCGACCGTAGCAGTCGTGTGGTTCCAGACTGTACCCCCCTGCGGGTTCGGGGGTTAGAATAGCCCGCGGTATTCCTGCCTGTCGTAAGAGGCGACTAAAAGGAGTCTCAAACGTTTCGGCCTTCTGTGATGGTCCCCTCTTGGGTTTGACCTCCTTTTTTCCCAAATTTCCGATGTTAGTGCGTGCCATATGGGGAAGGACGCCTTACGTGGTGTTTTTCTATTGGTCCATCATGCACCACCATCTTGCATGTTACCTATTGTCGTGTGGGGGGGGGGATTACACCCAACGTCTTCTGGGTTGTTTCCTTCTCGTCTTGTGCGCAATCGTCTTTTTAGCGCCCACGACAACTGTGGACCCTTTCAACACCTAAAATCCAGCACGGTAGCCAGTCCGTTGTGGTGGGGTCGACATGTACCCTCTTGGTGGTAGCCCCCTGACCACGGAGGGATCGCACTACAGATGCCAGAGCTGTTTCCTCCCCACGCATGCCAAGGAGTATGTGCCCATCTTGTCTGGGGCACGGGGACTCCGGGCAACGGGATATCGGCCAGGTACCTGTTGCTTTGGCTGGGTAGCGCCCTTGGAGAGAGCCCTCATTCGGAGTAGGTGGCATCTGGGCGGATGTGGCGCAATGAAGCGCAATAAATCACACCAAGCTGGTGGTCGCACGGCCACCAGCGTCTCTAAGCGAGACAGAGTTGAGTTTGATGCTGCGCAATATGACCCTCAGTCGTTCCCCTCGTTGGCTGCGCCATGGGAGGGACGCCGATCTAGTGCCAAGCGGGAGCCTTACGTACCGCAATACCTTGTCTGCAGCAGGACTGATGGTGACTCCTTTCTTACGACGAAGCCTCTGTTTTTTGTGGAACACCTGGAGGATAAGTTTGGGGAAGTGGTGGGGTTGTCTAAAATGAGGGATGGGTCCATCCTCCTCAAGACGTCCTCCCCAGCCCAGTCACGAGCGTTGCTCTTGTGTGATAAGCTGGGTGATGTCCCTGTTACCGTCACTCCCCACAGTAGCTTAAATATGGTCCAGGGGATTATTTACCATCGTGACCTCTTGTTACAATCCGATGACGAGCTGAGAGCCGACTTGGAACGACGTGGTGTACATTTTGTCCGTCGTGTACATAGAGGACCCAAGACTAAGAGGGTGGCCACCGGTGCCTTTATCTTGGCCTTCGAGGGTGATGTCTACCCCGAGAAGGTCAAGGTGATGGTTTACCGTTGCGACGTCAAGCCAAACGTCCCTCCCCCGATGCGGTGCTTCCAGTGCTGGAAGTTTGGGCATATGTCCTCCCGTTGCCCATCCAGCACTACATGTCGCGATTGCGGACGCCCCTCTCATCCCGATTCTCCATGTGCGCCTCTGCCTGTATGTGTCAACTGTGGGGAGCACCACTCTCCATGCTCGCCGGATTGCCCCATTCTTCATAAGGAGCGGAAGATAATGGAATTTAAGACCCTGGACCGGCTTACTTATCGAGAGGCTAAACTGAAATATGAAAGGTTGTATCCTGCTTCCATTCGAACATCTTATGCTGCAGCCACGTTATCGTCACCCACGCGAGCGACGGTTGTCGCCTCATCTGTGCCGCCTTCAGTGGGCCCTCGGGGCTGTGCATCTCAGTCTGCCCCCCTCGTGTCTGGGGGCAAGCCTTCCTCTGTTGCCCCCTTAGACGTTGGGGGTTAACCCTCTTCTGTCGCTCCCCCCACGCTTACTTCAGGAGTGACATCTCCACCGAAACCGGGGGGCTAGATCTCTCCCCCTCCTTCTCCACCGGCGTTGCCTCTGCCGGTTCCTCTCTCGCGGAAGGGGTCCCTCGGGGCTCTCCCTTCCTCTGTTTCTTCTCCTACCCCGCCGGATGTCAGCCAGTGGCTGAAGGTTCCGCCACCTGCTGGTCGTAGGGCTTCTGCGTCGTCGTCAGCCTCCGATGCTCCTTCAGAGAAGCTCTCCCAGCCCTCTCACCCTAAGGGCCGACGCGAGAAGAAGGAACGGAATGTGTCCAAGAAGAAGGACGTTCTGGCGGTTTCAGTACCGCCTGCTGTACACAGTCCTGGCTCCGGGGATGAGGTGGAGATCCTCGCCTCTGCCGCGGATCTCGCCCTCATGGAACCCTTGGGGGCCTTTCCTATGGACACAGTTGACTCTCCCCCGGTGGCAGCAAGTTGGCTCTGAGGCGCCGTCTGCCTCTTAGTCGCATTCACGCCCTCCCAGTCCCTTCCTGCTTCCATTCTCCAGTGGAACTGCGGCGGTTATTTCCGCCACCTGCCTGAGCTCTGGCTGCTTCTGAGTGTTTCCCCTGTTCTCTGCATTGCTCTGCAGGAAACTTGGTTTCCTGCAATGCGGACCCCCGCCCTTCGTGGTTATCGGGGATACTATAAGAACCATGCTGCCTGTCACCGAGCGTCGGGTGGGGTTTGCCTCTTTGTTCACCACTCTGTCTGTAGCTCGCCAGTACCCCTTCAGACGCCTTTAGAGGCAGTCACTGCCAGGGTTGAGCAATCACCGGCTATTACTGTTTGCTCTGTTTACATTCCTCCAGATGGGGATCTCCCCCGCCATGTCTTGGCTGCCCTGCTGGCACAACTCCCGCCACCATTGCTGCTTCTGGGTGATTTCAATGCCCACAACCCTCTGTGGGGTGGGACTGTCTCCGATGACCGCAGTCGGGCCGTGGAGCATTTGTTGGCTCAGCTCGACCTTAGCCTCTTGAACACCGGTGCTCCCACGCATTTCAGTGTGGCCCATGGCTCATTCTCGGCCATCGATCTCTCTCTTTGTACCCCCGGACTTGTCCCATCCCTCCACTGGAGAGTGCATCCTGACCTGTGTGGTAGTGACCATTTTCCCATCTATTTGTCACTGCCCCAGTGTCATTCTTCTGGGCGCCTGCCCCGCTGGGCTCTCCACAGGGCTGACTGGCCGAGTTTTACTTCCGCGGCAACCGTTGAGTCTCCCCCACAGGGTGACATTGACGAGGTGGTTCGTGTCTTAACCACGTCAATCATTTCGGCGGCCGAGGCTGCCATCCCCCGCTCTTCTGGACTCCCTCAGAGGAAGGCTGTACCCTGGTGGTCGCCGGAGATTGCTGAGGCTATTCGCGACTGTAGGCGGGCCCTCCAGCGTCATAGGCGGCACCCGTCTCTCGAGACCCTCAACGCCTTTAGAGGCAGTCGCTGTCAGGGTTGAGCTCTCGCCGGCTATTACTGTTTGCTCTGTTTACATTCCTCCAGATGGGGAGCAGGAATGCTGGGAGCGGTATATCTCATTCTTGGGCTCCCGTGTCTCCCCCTCGCTCGTGTGGTCCCGAATACGGCGGATTTATGGACACCAGACCCCTCTGGATGTCCCTGGGATCTCCTTGGACGGCGCTGTCTGCACGGACGCTGCCGCCATTGCTGAACACCTTGCTGCGCACTTTGCTAAGAGCTCTGCGACTGCAACTTATCCCCCCGCCTTTCGCTCTCTCAAGGAGCGAGCCGAGCAGACGCCATTATCGTGCCACATGCGTCGTTCTGAAAAATACAATGCTCCTTTCAGCGAGAGGGAATTCCTCGCTGCCCTCGCCGTTTGCCCTGATACAGCACCAGGACCGGACTGCATCCACGCACAGATGCTGAAGCATCTCTCCAGGACTGCCAGGGACACATCCTCACCATCTTTAACCGCATTTGGAGCGAGGGCGTGTTCCCGTCACAATGGCGAGAGGGTCTTATTGTCCCCATCTTGAAGCCCGGTGCGGACCCACTGGTGGTGGACAGCTATCGTCCCATTACCCTTACCAACGTTTTGTGCAAATTGCTCGAACGTATGGTGGGGCGGCGTTTGTGTTGGGTCCTTGAGTCGCGCGGTCTCCTCGCTCCATCCCAGGGTGGCTTCCGTCGGGGCCGGTCTGCCATGGACAATTTGGTGAGGCTGGAATCTGCTATCCGTACGGCCTTTGCCCGACGTCAGCATCTCGTTACTGTATTTTTCGATCTGCGGAAGGCGTATGACACCACATGGAGGCATCACATCCTCGCCACGTTGTATGAGTGGGGTCTTCGTGGTCGGCTCCCAGCTTTTCTTCAAACCTTTTTATTGCGCCGCTCTTTCCAGGTGCAAGTCGGTGCCGCCTCTAGTTCATCTTATATACAGGAAAATGGGGTCCCGCAGGGCTCGGTGTTGAGCGTCTCCTTATTTCTAGTGGCCATTAATGGTCTGGCTGCAGCCGTGGGGTCGTCGGTGTCTCCTTCTTTGTATGCCGACGACTTCTGCATCTCATTTAGCTCCACGACTACGGGAGTCGCCGAACGCAGGCTGCAAGTCGCCATTCGCAATGCAGCATCATGGGCTCTGTCTCATGGTTTTCAGTTCTCTGCAGCCAAGACTCGAGTTATGCACTTCTGCAGGCGTCGGACGGTCCACCCTCATCCTGAACTTTACCTCGACGGCCACCTGCTTGAAGTGGTGGACACTTGCCGCTTCTTGGGACTCGTGTTTGATGCCCGGCTCACATGGGTTCCTCATATTACTCAGCTGAAGCAAAAATGCTGGCGGCACCTCAACGCCCTCCGCTGCCTTAGCCACATGTCTTGGGGTGCAGATCGCTGCACGCTGCTGCGATTGCACAGAGCCCTTGTGCAGTCCTGGCTTGATTATGGGAGCCTGGCTTATGAGTCTGCATCACCCTCAGTGTTGAAGTTGTTAGACCCCATACACCACTGTGGGGTTCGGCTTGCAACTGGCGCTTTTCGTACCAGCCCAGTGGATAGTCTACTGGTGGAGGCCAGGGTTCCCCCGCTGCGGATTCGCCGCCATCGACTGCTCGCCGACTATGCTGTCCACGTGCATTGCTCGCCAGGCCATCCCAATCGTCGCCTGCTTTTCCCTGCCACGGTCCTCCATCTGCCTGAGCGGCGAGCTAGGTCTGGGCTTTCCGTCGCTGTCCGCGTCCAGTCCCTGCTGTCGGAACTGGGGTCATTCCCTCTTCTGCCTCCCTTCTGGGACCGTGCACCTACGCCTCCCTGGTGTTTGTCCCGACCGTCCGTCTGTCTGGACTTTGCACAGGGACCCAAGGACTCGGTTCCGCCTGTGGCCCTCCGTCGCCGTTTTCTTGCGCTCCTCGCCTCATTTTCGGACTGTGAGACTGTCTACACTGATGGTTCCCTGGTTGATGGTCGCACTGCCTACGCTTTTGCTCACGCTGCCCATGTTGAACAGCGCTCCTTGCCGGCTGGCTGCAGTATTTTTACTGCAGAGCTGGTGGCCATATTGCGCGCTCTTGAGCATATGCGTTTCTGCTCAGGTAGGTCCATCGCCATCTGCAGTGACTCCCTGAGCAGCCTTCAGGCCATCGACCGCTGCTATCCCTCTTCTCCTCTGGTGTCCTCTATTCAGGAGTCTGTTTCCGCCATTGCCCGTTCTGGTCGTTCGGTGGTCTTGGTTTGGACGCCAGGTCATGTTGGCATCCCGGGGAACGAACGTGTTGAGAGGCTGGCCAAAGGGGCGATCGACGCCCCAGCTTTGGAGATCGGCCTCACGGCTCGCGATCAGCAGCTGGTGTTACGCCGTAAGGTGCTTGGGATGTGGTCTGCTGAGTGGCGAGGCATGACAGCGCCTAATAAACTGCGGGCTGTCAAGGAGACGACCGATGTGTGGCGCTCCTCCCTGCGGTCTTCTCGCAGGGACTCTGTAATCCTGTGTCGGCTGCGCATCGGCCATACATACCTGACGCACGGCCATCTTTTGCGTCAGGAGGATCCCCCCCTGTGTCGGTGTGGGTCCTGGCTGACGGTCGCCCACATTTTATTGGAGTGTCCCCAACTGCGCACCCTCCAGCAGTCTTTTAATCTCCCGGGCACTTTGCCTTTGGTTTTAAGCGACAATGCCTCCGTGGCTGATGCCGTTTTACATTTTATCCATGGTAGTCCTTTTTATGGTTCCATTTAGGGAGGTCCTGCTCCTTTTCCTTTGTGTGTCTCTTGTCCTCGAGTCTCTCGTATTTGGTTGCAGATTATAGTGTGTAGTCGGTTGGTTGACTCTTTCCCTTTTTTGTAGTCGTGGTCAGTTAACCAGTCTCCGGCCGTCTTCTTTTCTTCTGTTTCTTTTTGTCTGGTGTTTATCTGTACTCTTCGTGTCTGTAGTGTTCGTTACCGCATTTGTGTTCTTTTAGGGCCTGGGGGGAGTCTCCTTCCCCTTGGGGTTTTCCCTGCTTCGTGCATTTCTGTCTCGCCTGTTTTTGGAATGGGGGACTGATGACCTTTGCTGTTTAGTCCCCTTAAACATCCTAACAACACCACCACCACCACCACCACCAGACTCTAGCGCCTAGAACCGCTCGGCCACTCCGGCCGGCTGTGTTTGATTATATTTAGTTCCTGTGTGTACTCTTCAGTTGAAGACGTGTTCTGTTTATCCTGTGGAGCATGGGTGCAAAGCTGGCATATTTACTGAATGTATACTGGTTGGATGAGATATGGGTAGCAGTGGTTGTGGATGTGGATTTTCTGAAGATGGAAAAATAATGTTGGTGCTTGTTTCTTGTAACTGTAAGATTCAAGAAATTTAGATTCTTGTTTTTTTTTCTCTTTCCTTTGTGAAGTGGGACTGAGGTTAGGTGTTGATGTTACTGTGTAGCTCTTCAACTGTTTTGTGTTTCATCTATAAGACAATTATGTCATCCTCGTATCGCTACCAGTCAATTATTTTGTACTCATCTGGTTTTAGAAAGTTGTTGAATATTGTGTTCTCTATACGATCCAAGAATATGCCTACTGATTTCCCACTGAGGGGATATCCCATGGCTTGCCCCCCATTTTGCAAACAGAAGTTGTTGCTGGAAGTGAAGTAGTTTTGTTCAGTGATTAGACTAAGAATGGATGAGATTTTATTTATTTGTCTTTCTGGGAATTTCTTGTACTTTAGCTGTTGTTCTATAGTGTTTATAGTTTCTTCTGTGAGTATGTGTGTGTACATGGATGTAATGTCAGAAGATACAAGTTTTGCTGTGTTGGGGGGATGTTCTTAATTTTCTCTATTATGTCTTCTGGCGTTTTGAAGCTTCTGTTGTTTGTGCATGTGTATGTTTTCTCTAGGGATGTGTACATGTGCCTCTCTGAAGTCCACCGCTGGCCTTACTAGAATGAGAAGTTTGTGGACCTTTGAGAGGCCTGTTAAGAGTGGAGCTTTAGGACTCCTTTGTATCATTCTTTTTGTCTGGTTCTGTGTGAGGATGCGTGTGATGATTTTTATTAATGTCTCTGGGTTCCATGATATCTTTGTGTTGGATAATCACTTAGGTTGGTCATTTTATTCTATCCCAGAAGTTTTTCTGTTTATACCAACAACAACAGAAGAAAATTATTATATACAAAAAGCAATAGTGGAACGGAAAAACGTAATAAACGGAGAAACAACACTTTTCAACGACACAATCTTCACTGCTCTGAGAGAACTGACGCACGACACACAACAGAAAGCACACACTTGCAAAAGAACCACTCGCCCATCAGACAGAGACACATAAATGAGGAACGGAAGTCGTCAGAACTCGCGCTTAAATTTTCATAACCTTCTTGCAACGTGTGATACATTTCTCACGAGACACGCCAGCGGCAAGTTGGCGTAACGTTATGCATTATGAAAGAAGTGCGACGGTTATGATTTTCTGTGTATAGAACTAGCTGCAAGCCGTCCAGCGAACATGAGTACACGAGAAACTATGTAACAACCTAGTACACACCAAAACTGTATCCTCAACACTACCGTAGTCCCAACTGCATACCGCTGACATACGTAAGTTCACGTTTTCGTATTTGTTTACTAATAGTCGCTCACACAGTTGCAAATGACATGATTTATGTTGAGAAAAACGGCAGCAGAAAAACACAGAAAATATGCCCCAAACACCAACAAGAATCTTAAAACCACGCTGTGATGTATAATAAATAAGCTATTATGAAAGTACCCACAGAACACAATATTTAAAAAACAAACAGTAAACATGTATTATCGTTTTACACCGTTTTATAGCTGTGCTATTTTCTGCATGATTTACATTGATGGCGATATTTGTCTCTGAAACTAACTTGAGCAATGAATAAATAAATAAATGAACAACAAAAATATTTTGCATCAAGGCGGACCGACAATGCCCACATTGTTGTTCATATCTCGGTACTACAGTTGGTGTGAGATGTGTCCGCAAAAGGCGGAGGACTGGGTTTGAGTGCCGGCCTGACACACAGTTTCCATCTGTCAGCAAGATTCAGATTTCAGATTAGTGAGAAATAACGTTATTTCTGTTATCATTACAATTGTCGTAGTTATTTGTCGTTGTCATTGTTAGTTCGAAGACCGGTTTGATGCCGCTCTCCATGCTACACTATCCTGTGCGAGCACCTCCGCTACTGCAGCCTGCATTCATCTGAACCTGTTTACTGTACTCAGCACTCGGTGTCCCTCTACAAGTTTTTCTCCCCACACTACTTCTCCATTACCAAACGGACGATTCGCTGACGTCCCAGGAGGTGTTCTGTCAACTGATCCCTTCTTTCACTCAACTTGTTGCATATTTTTTACTGTCTCTAATTCGATTCAGTATCTTCTCATAATGGTTTAATCTAAACACCTATTCTTCAGCAGTTTGCTCTAGCACTACATCTCAGTACCTAATATTCTCTTCTTGTGTCAGTTGCTTGCCATCCATGTTTCACTTCCATACAAGAATACACTCGTGACAAGTACCTTAAGAAGTGACAGCCTAAAGGTCAAATTTATGTTAAACAGCGGAACAATTACTTTCTTCCAGAGATGTTTTCCAAGCCCTAGCCAGTCTGTATTTTATGTCCTGTCTACTTCGGCTGCAATCAATTATGTTGCTGCCTGAACAGGACAAGTCATCTACTGCTTTAGAGTCTTCCTTCCTAATCTAATTACCCTTTTGAACGTGACAGGTCAACGTTTCAGGAGTCTTATTAGCTCGCTTAGTAAGAAATGGATATGTTGAGATGAACATCACTACTTAATACACACATCAAAAAATGGTTTGCATCACCTCGGTTCCGAGAGTTCCGGAACCTGTACAGAAAATTGGAATAGATATCAATATAAACATCATTTGCGCCCTTTCTATTGGTCAAGAAAACCACACGTTGCACGTAGTTCCACCATACAGCGAGACCTTCAGAGGTGATGGTCCACATGCTGTACACACTGGTACCTCTAATACCCAGCGGCACGTCCTCTGGCATCGATACATGCCTGTATTCGTCGTGGCGTGCTATCCACAAGTTCTTCAAGGCACTGTTGGTCCAGATTGTCTCACTCCTCAACGGCGAATCGGCGTAGATCCCTCAGATTGGCTGGTGGGTCATGTACCGCGCTGCACGGTGTCGTGGTTCCAAAGATGGACTTCGCCACAGACGTCGGGAGTGAAGTTGCGCATTATGCAGCCGATTGCGCACAGTTTCAGTTGTAACAGGACGTCCTGTGGCTGCACGCAAAGCGTTATTCAACATAGTGGCGTTGCTGTCAGGGTTTCTCCGAGCCATAATCCGTAGGTAGCGGTTATCCACTGAAGTAGTAGTAGCCCTTGGGCGGCCTGAGCGAGGCATGTGATTTGCAGTTCCTGTCTGTCTGTATCTCCTCCATGTCCGAACAACATCGCCTTGGTTCACTCCAAGAGGCCTGGACACTTCTCCTGTTCAGAGCCCTTCCTGGCACAAAGTAACAATGCGGACGCGATCGAACCGCGGTATTGACCGTCTAGGCATGGTTGAACTACAGACAACACCAGCCGTGTACCTCCTTCCTGGTGGAACGACTGGAACTGTCGGATCCCTTCCGTCTAATAAGCGCTGCTCATGCACGGTTGTTTACGTCTTTGGGTGGGTTTAGTGACATCTCTGAACAGTCGAAGGGACTGTAACTGTGATACAATGTCCACAGTCAACGTCTATCTTCAGCAGTTCTGGGAACTGGGGTGATGCAAAACTTTTTTCATGTGTGTATGACGGAGACATAAACATATTTGACAGAAAATGAAACTAAGTAAATGAATTATCGTTCGATGATTGACAGAGCATGAAAATAATATCACAACGGAAACATTTCCCCAATGTTGTGCAGATGTTACGAATTTAATCACAACCCATCATATCTCTGCATAAGAACATAAATCCTAGTCCGTGATTATGTAAATAGTAGTTGCAGAACATCAGGAACGTTTTCCTTTATGATATTAAAATGTCATTACGTGCAAATGAAGAACTAAGATTTGAAATTGGTGTATATTCAGTGAACAGTACACATATGCCTCTAACAGCAATAAGAACACTTGGGTGGTGATCGTAAAACGGTATGTCTTTTGTAGAAAGAAAGTAATCCACCGATTATGGTACACCATTTATGAGTGAAATTAAAAACGAACAAAGTGTGCTTGAAGTCGCCAACTACTAAGTTATTTCCCACCTGATGCTTATCATAGACGAATTAAGTGTTGGCTAAAAGTGTACAAAACGCAGACCTTCTGGAAAGCATGAACTAATCTCATCAGACGAAATGCTATCACTTATTTGAACACAGAGGTCGCTTTGGAGGGCTGGATGCCGTGCTGCAGGGGAGGAACCAGGCGGTCACGTGACGCTCCACCGTTGACGTCAGTGGTGACGGTGAGGTGACAATCGCGGTATGTACGTGCAAGTCGCTCGCGTGGGATCAGGCGGTCACCTGCGTCGAGAAGTGGCGGAAAGGAATTTTTGCGTTTCGACATGTCCATGACCACACCACTAGTAAAGTTGCACGATCTGTTGGTCTATCAATGTGTACTGTCCAAGTATCTGCAACGAATGGTGAACCACTCGTAGTGGTGTGAGGGAGTGGCGTAAAAAGATCCCAGCTGACAGGGCTGTTGACGAGTGTCACTCCAAGTGACTGACGATCGGTTTCAAACCAGACGCAAATTGCCAATACCTGGCAAAGCAGCTCCATCTGAACCAGCTGCCTAGCAGTCGTTCGGAAGGCGGCTGCACAGACTCGACATTTGGAGTCAGCGGCCGTCGCTCACACAGACACACACAGCTGCGCGCCTTGAGTGGGCCAAACCACACAGAGACGGACAGTGGCTGGGTGGAGGTGCGTCACACGAGTCGCGCGATTTCGCCTCTTCTGAAATTATGGAGGTTGCGATGGGACCGACGGCCTATAGAGGATGCAGTTCAAGGCACTGGTGGTTCCATGGTGTCATCGGTGTGTTTCTGTCGCCGCAACTTGGATTCAGTCACTACGGTCAGTGTGAACCTGAACCAGCACGTTTATTTCAACATTGTCGGTGACGAAGTGTTGCTCTATTCTCTGGTCACTTGTGTTGTACAAGATGACACACACAGTCGTGTTCCCAGGGCTGCTTGCATACACTCCCGGTTTCACGAGCACTCAGGCGCCCTACAGCACATCGAGGCGACCACTAGACAACCCGGTCTCAGAGCCGCAGACGTTGTACGGTACTGTCTGGAGCAGCAGCTGAGACGTGGCAGCCGACATCCCCACACACTGGTAGCTCTGAGGGATCTGATGCATCAGTGGGAGGCCTCGGGCAGATGCTGCGGATCTGAAGAAACTTTCGGAACTCTCTTCCCCGCCGAGTTGACGAAGTCTTCGAGGCTAGAGGCGGTAATACCGTGGTGCCATTTCATGATCCTTGAAGCAAAAGTTGACTTGAATGTGACTGTCTTACTATAAGTTAATGATGTATGGAAAGAATGGGAATCATGCACCAGCTAGTTGTACTTCACAAGTTTATTCGAATCCTTACCTAGGTTTAAACAGATATAAACCTTTCTTCCTTGGAGGAAGTAGTAACGTGTGTAAACTTTTTGTGTGAAAAGAGAAAACAGGTCATAAAGCTCAGTCAACACTAAGATGACCCATATAAATGCTAAGGTATAGCCACGTGGCTCAATGAACAGTGAAGCAATGTAAAAGTGTGAATAAACATCTGACGTGCCACTGGTTGGCTGTTCGATTCCTATGGCTTCCATAATTTTACTGTTGCTGACTGCTGCCATGTTAGAGATTTTAATTACGTATGTACAGCGAATGTTGTGGAGTATTACTGTAGTCTGGTGGTGCAGGGTGTTGACTCTATAATTGCTTGTTTCGAAAAGTAATTAATTTAGCCACTTGGAGTGTTTATTGTTCACTTTTGAACTAATTTACAACTAACAACGCTATCGAGCTACAGCTGTTGTCATCTCAAACGACGCTATACTTTTATTGATTTTTGATAATACGGTTGGGAAATATGAATATAAATTCAGTTTTAGTAAGGCTACCAGTCTCGATCGCAAAAGCTTTTATTGTTAGTTACCGCTATCAGTCTTTGACTGTCATCACCAGATGATTTACTGTCCGCTGTAGCGATATGCGGAGACAGCGAGCGGAGAGAGACGTATGCCACGAGGCACATTCCATTGACTGCTCGGTGGAAAGTGTCAACAGAAGAAGCGGCGGCAGAAGGTATTAGCGCGCTTCCTCTTTGGGTCTTACTAACGTGCCCTTATTGACAGATAGTTAGTATCGCAAAATAGGAAAAGTAGGTGACAGCATTGAGAATAAATTTAAGGAAAGAATTAGTTGTACGGATAGTAGTAATGGCGTCGAGTGGTCTACATACCTCGGCACACAGCGGGAGTCGATACAGTCGTCAGCGACCCGGCAGTCGAGCTTCTTGACGAGTTTCAAGGATTTGCGCCACCTGAGGCGGCGGAGCTGCGCCAGGGCGCCGGCGCACCACCCTCCCTCCTCCGCTCCACCTGCTGGCGGCGGCGGCAGTCCGGAGTCCAAGATGCGGTATGCCACGCGCTGCGCAGCTGACCACCTGGTGAGCGGCTGCTCCAGTCTCTCGCACGTTGCGAACCCCGGTGACAAATCTGCAAAACGTCCTTCAGTCACCTCGAGGTCTGCACTCTGACTCACGAGCTTCCATGGGCTACTCATATGCTCAGCAGTACTAGCAGCTACTGAAAGTGAAACACTAAGAGAGCTGCAGCCAACGATGATGGACACGGCGTGAGGTGTGCTGCACACTTTGCATGGGGGCTTAATTGTTTATAAAATGCAAATATTTTTAGTAGCTGTAAGTCCGATTACGCAAGTCTCGTAAACGGCTGGCCCTGACTAGTATTATTACGCAATCTGACTGCATAGAATAACAACAAACAATGAAACAAAATTTTCGTTAACACAGTTAATTAATTAAGTCCCCAGCAACTATAAAATCTACGAAGCCAAAGCACAAGTGTAATTGTTCTGTGTGTGGTAGTATGACTCAACGTACACATCTGGCACAGTTCTTCTCCAATAAGACAAGAAATTTCAAGTGCCATTTATATTGAAGTAATTAAAAAATTAGAAATACTATAATTGCGTAAGGAAAGCAGAATTACACTCTAATACAAGAACACAAGCCAGATGCTTTGTTGACTGAACCTGTAATGATGCATTATTTGAGATACAGAAATATTAAAAAGAAAAAACAGAGAATTTGTTACCTTCATATATACTGACGAAAAGCACTCAGATCATTACAATATCTCCATTGGAACAAAATCTGCTATCTCTCCCATCAAACAACTGCATGAAACATGGAACAACACTCTCCACTACCACATCTCACTCCGACTTCACGACAAGCAGTGTCCACCACAACTTCTCGGCAAGAACTCCTGCCGCCACTTCTGAACAAGAACCGCCTAGCACCACTTCTCGACAAGAACTGCCTGCCGCTACTTCTCAATAATCACTGCCAGTGGAGCCGGCGTAACAATACTCTCTGGCGCGATCTCTGGCGCTGTGGCTCAGTGTAGCCACCTTTCATATGCCCTTCCTCCACGGGCTAGAATTTGATGGTATTTTTGCCAGCATTGGTGGTGAAAATACCACCAAATTCGTCAAAAAAAATACAGACAAAAATAAAAGATAATATTAATACGTAAATATCATATAACTAGATAAAATTTTGGCTTTGCACTGACCTTACAATAGCCTAATATATAAAATACAGTAAGGAATACAAATTCTTTCATACATGTGACTTTACATAATAGTTTACACAAATATCATGTGGTTAAACAATTCAATCGATAGCGTCAGCAGTGACGAATATGTGCAGGTAAGAGTCTCATAACTTTTCACAAACAGTAATACACAAAAAATCAGTTTATACAAATGTTCACATAAAATGCTTTCACAACAAGTAGTTGACAGTTCCAGCAGTAGCACCCAGCAATGTTGAGTAGGTGCAGACACCATCAGGTGACATCATTTCAGTAGAAGCAGTCCATCAGTGGCACCCAGCAATGTTGAGTAGGTGCAGACACCATCAGGTGACATCTTTTCAGTAGAAGCAGTCCATCAGTGGCACCCAGCAATGTTGAGTAGGTGCAGACACCATCAGGTGACATCATTTCAGTAGAAGCAGTCCATTAGTGGCACCCAGCAATGTTGAGTAGGTGCAGACACCATCAGGTGACATCATTTCTGTAGAAGCAGTCCATCAGTGGCACCCAGCATTGTGGAACAGGTGCAGACAGCATCAAGTGACATCATCTCAGTAGAAGCAGTCCATCAGTGGCACCCAGCATTGTGGAACAGGTGCAGACAGCATCAGGTGACATCATTTCAGTAGAAGCAGTCCATCAGTGGCACCCAGCAATGTTGAACAGGTGCAGACACCAACAAATGACATCATCTCAGTAGAAGCAGTCCATCAGTGGCACCCAGCAATGTTGAACAGGTGCAGACACCAACAAATGACATCATCTCAGTAGAAGCAGTCCATCAGTGGCACCCAGCATTGTGGAACAGGTGCAGACTCCAACAGGTGACATCATTTCAGTAGAAGCAGTTCCATCAGTGGCACCCAGCAATGTTGAGCAGGTGCAGACAGCAAGAAGTAACATCATTTCAGTAGAAGCAGTTCCATATGTGGCACCCAGCAATGTTGAAGAGGTACACACAGCAACAAGTCATATTTCTCAGTAGAAGCAGTTCATCAGTGGCACCCAGCATTGTTGAGCAGGTGCAGAAAGCAGTCCATAATATTCACTATCACTAATCACACTGTTGATCAGAGTTTATAAGCAGAAATTAAACATGTCCTAGTGGTACCAATCATGTAGAAAAAGTACAAGTAACAGTCCATAATATTCACTATCACTAATCACACTGTTCATCAGAGTTTATAAGCAGAAAGTAAACCTGTCCTATTGGCACCAATCATGTAGAAAAAGTACAAGTAACAGTCCATAATATTCACTATCACTGATCACAGTGTTCATCAGCGTTTATAAGCAGAAATTAAACATGTCCTAGTGGTACCAATCATGCAGAAAAAGTACAAGTAACAGTCCATAATATTTATTATCACTGATCACACTGTTCATCAGCAGAAATTAAACATTTCTAAGTGTCACACATCATGTTGAAAAGTGCAGGTAACAGTTCATAATATTCACCATCACTAATCAGACAGTTCAGGCATGAACAATAGTTTGAATCCACATACAAATGCTTTTACACTAAACATACAAATTCTAATAAACACACAAATGATATCAGATAATTGTTATATTACTATTACAAATACACAAACATCAGTAAACCTATAATATTTATGGGTGTCAGTGCAAGCCACTACAAACAAATAAAATAATATTTAGGAAATAGGTGGGTAGGATTAGTAAAGGAAAACACACAAAACACACTCACTCATCTTTCATCCACATTGAGTACTACTGTGTAATTGAATAGTGTTAACTGTGTAAATGCAATTCTGTCAAAATGTGTATCAAGTGGTAGTGGCAGCAATGTATAACAGTCAATAATAGTTAAGTCAACGTCATAGTCATCATGTCAAGACCAATGTTTGCCAAGCCAGATCAAATGTACTGTTACTGAACAACTGTCAGTGTGCCAAGATATGCAAATATTTCCTCTCTCTCAAAAAAAAAAAAAAAAAAAAAAAAAAAAAAAAAAAAAAAAAAAAAAAAAAAAAAGTACTGCTTAGTGATTTAACAAAGTGTGTGTAGACAATCTTCCTTCCACTTTAGTGTTCTAGTCTGCTATCTTCATCCTCATTGTTCCATATAGACCAACAAAAAAAAATATACTCCTCACTTACTTCACCTCTTATCCACCAAAACTCCAATAATCATTAGCATCACATAATCTCAATACTTCAATAATACCTCTTACGTCGACACATATAACCTTATCATTAATAGCATTTAATTACCTCTTGTCCACAAAAACTCCAATAATCATCAACTTCATATAATCTCAATACCTCAATAATACCTCTTCAATACGTCGATACATATAAACCTTATTGCCAATATCATTTCACTTCCATAACAACTCTTTCCTCTAGTCAGTCTCCTCGAACAAGTACAGATAAAATCCTAATGCAAACCTCATCATCCCATACAATCCAAAGACACAATGTCAACACACAACCTCTGTGTAATCCATCTGAGCCAAATCTTCTGTCCATCATTAAATAAAAGAAATGCATACATGACCTCTAACAGACTTAGTTCGAATAACTCTCAGTAATTAAGTACGATTACGGAGTGTGAATGATCCTAATATTTCACAGTGTGTACACCACTTCAAGAATTATGGCAAACGGAAGCAAACATGTGGAGTATTTCTTGTGTCAAGTGTCACTTCCTATTTCAGTTGCTCACGAGAAATGCTGTGTAATAACTGTCAATGGTCTAAACCTAGTGTTGGTATGTCATGTCGTTAGCTTCCTTCCTATTAGCATAAATTTATACAGATTCCATAAAACCTCCAGCTCATGTGACTTCAATGAAGTTTCTTGTACTAATGTCGTTCGTCGAATTATAGCAGTTCATTTTCCTATGTTAAAAATATAAGGCACTGAGCGTAAGCAAAACATGCAATAGCGAGTAAATATACCAGTGGAGAACAGAATGTCAACAAGTGGATGCAGCACAATTCCCACAACGAGGCTCTGCTAAGCAAACAATCTATAATTAATACCATAGTGTAACCTAAACTCCATGTTCGTACACTGTACATCAGCATTTCTATATACAAAATTAAAGAGTAGTTATGACAACAAGCAGAAATGTATAAATATGCAATCCATACGCAATGCAGCAAATATGTATCTTACATAATAAACAGGTCATTAGCATCGTATCAGCGTAAGCAAATAAATGTTCATATGTAATCTTAATAAGTAAACATGAAGGCGCAAGCAGATAAATCACAAAGTATAACTTACATACCTAACCACATCAGCACAATTAATCAGGTGACAATTATAATTTAAATAAATAAGCACAGCAGGCACATAATTAAAAAATATGACATCAGTGAAAAAGCAGTGCAGTCAAGCGATACATAATATATACAAATAACAACCCTGTTCATTAATAATCATTGTCAAAATCAGTTAACGTACGCAAGCCCGTCGCTTCACAAGTAAATTCATAGAACATGTAATTAGCACAAAGTATGAATCACGTAATCGCGAGCAGCAAATTGCGTCTAAAGTACGTACCTAAATGGAAATATGTTACCTGAAAAATAAACTCAATTAATCGTTACCTTTTTTAGTTTATTAGTTTCTTCTTGGGAATTACATACTTTCTGAAATTTTCTCGATAGCAAGTCGTTTTAACGTCTGACACGCACAGAATTTACCTGAAGTTCTTAAATATTTTATAGAACCGTATCCTGAAAAATACTGAATGTTAATAACATAATTCATCAAGTCACTATAGCTTTATACTGAATTTAATCGGAGATATTAAACTGTGTATTTGTTTACGGCTGTCAGTGCATTCGCACTGAGCGTTCGATCAGCTGTAGGCGCGTGACGTAGGAAGCAATTGTTTGCGGTCAACGACTGCCCTGTGCGGCGCGCAGACTTGACTGTTGCTTTGAGTATATGCCGTCGCCGAAACACAGCGCGGTATCCTTGTACTCTCTGCGTGTTTACATGTAGCTGTTAGTTTCTCACAAGTATGTCATTCTACAAAAATTTTTCAAAAGTATATCATTCCACAAAAATTTTAACGTTAGGTATATGATGTATTCCTTTAGAGCATCGTGATTTAAGAGTTTCTACTTCAACAGTGCTATCATGAATAATTTTGCGAATTCTATATGGACCGTTATAAAGCAGAAAAAATTTGCGACACAAGCCTTTTCCTTTGTGAGACAAACGATGGGACTTAATTAACACCTTCTGACCAACTGACAAGATTTTTAAACGACCAGGACGCTTAGCTGATTTCTCTCTTCTAGCAGCCGCAGATGTAATATTTCGTAGAGCCAGGTTGACAATTTCAGAATGCCGCAGTTTCCATGAAGGCGGAAAAGGAACGATTTCAGATATGCGATTTGTCGGTGCTTTGTTCTTTAATATCAATATAGGCGGTAAAGAAGTTGAGTCATTAGGAAGTTCATTCAGAATGTTTTGAAAAATATGAAGATACTGATCCCACGTTCTGTGATTCTGATGACAATAAAGACGACACAATTTATTGATTTCCTTCATCCATCTCTCTGAAGCGTTAGATTGGGGGTGAAAAAGTGAAATGAAAATTGGTTTAATTTTACGATGCTGTAGAGTACGAAGCCAAATCTTAGAGCGAATCTGTGATCCATTATCTGATATAACCTTGTCAACATGACCAACTTCTTTAAGAAAATGGTTAATGAAAGCATTAGATACTGAACGAGCTGTTGCTATGCGTAAAGGTGTAAAACACACATATTTTGATGTCAACTCCACTGCTACGAAAATGTACGCAAAACCATTAGTAGAGCAAACAACTGGACCGAACAAATCAACTGCAGCCATGTCCTTTAATTTCGCTGGAATGATAGGAAACAACGGTGCTCCGTGAGAAATTGTTGGCGGCTTAGCCTTTTGACATAATTTGCATTTGGCCAGAACAGATCGAATACGTTTTTCCATATTACTGAAGTAGCAATTTTCTCGTAATTTATGAAAGCATTTTCTGGTACCAAAGTGTGCATAACTGAAATGCGTATACCAAATCAGCTTATTAACTCACTCATCAGGAATACAAACTAACCAAACAGAGTTGTCGACCGATTTTCGTTTGAAAAGAATGTCATTGCGAACTAAATAATGCTGTCTAATCGCTACGCTTTCCTTTCTCCTCCACTTCTCCTTAATGTCCTTCCAGATTGGATCCTTATTTTGCTCCTTAGCGATGTCCTGGAGCGAAGACGAAATAAAATTTTCGAACACAGCACCTTGAATATACATCAAACAATAATTGTTTTCCTTGCAGTCCTCTTCAGCACTTTGTTTCAAGCCCATAGGTGCACGAGATAAAGCATCAGCAACAATATTTGAAGAACCCTGTATGTAAACAATACTAAAATCAAATTCCTGTAGGTACAGCGCCCATCGTGATAATCTTCCATGAGTTAATTTTGTTGACATAAGAAATTCCAGAGCTCAATGATCGGTGTAAACCTTAGTATGTCTGCCAAACAAAAATGTCCGAAATTTTGTAAAAGCCCAAACAACAGCCAAAGCTTCAAGTTCCGTAATCGAATAATTCTTTTCTGATTTAGAGAGAACACGACTTCCAAATGCAATAGTCTTCTGCACTACGACGCCGTTTTCTTCTATCTCTTGAAATAAATGAGCACCTAGGCCTTTGTATGATGAGTCCGTCGCCAGACAAAAATCTTTAGATAAATCCGGGTGTGAAAGAAGTGGAGCAGCAACTAAAGCATCACGAAGTTGTTCAAATTCTGATTGAGCTTCCTCATCCCAACACCAATTAGATTTCTTTCCAGATAGTTCACATAAACGAGGTGTGGCCAAATCGTCCAATCTAACAAAGCGTCTAAGAAAATTACAGACACCAAGGAAACTACGAACATCACGTTTTGTGGTAGGAACAGCATAATTACGAATAGCGTCAAGTTTTTCTAGATCAGGAAGAATACCTTCTGTAGAAATAATGAAACCGAGAAATTTCACCTGTGAACGTCCAAATTCAGATTTTTCCAAGTTTACTGTAATGCCAACTCTTGCAAAGATACGTAACAATGAATCCAAAATTTTGTTGTGCTCACTCCAAGAACGTTTAGCAATAAGAATGTCGTCAACATATGAAGTAATATTGTCACGAAGATAAACAGGTAAAATTTCATTTAGGCTACGAATGAATGCTGCTGAAGATACAGTAAGTCCAAACGGTAATTTCCGAAACTGGTAACAGTTACCAAAGGCTAAAAAGGCAGTGTATTTTCTACAATCAGGGTGGAGTTCTATTTGCCAAAAACTTGCGCGCATATCAATCGTGGATAAAACTTTAATTCCATGAAAATGTTGAAGAAGTTCATCTAAATTTTGTGTTTTGTGGACGGTCAGTTTCAGGAATGATGATATTATTTATCTGTCTGGAATCCAGAACCAAACGAATTGACCCATCCTTTTTAAGAACAACGTGTAATGGGCTAGTATAAGGACTGACTGCAGGCTCAATAATGCCCTGATCTAACATGTACTGAAGTTCATTCTTAACCTTGTCTCTGTAAGCCAATGGAATAGCGTCCGTTTCCCGCGAAATGGTTTGTGTTCTTTTACTTTAAATAAATATTGTAAGCCTTGTATAGTTCCCGTGTGATGACTAAACACTGTAGCATGTGAAGTCGAAATTTGGTGCAGCTCTTCTCTTGCAACGTCATCTGGCACTTCAGCTTTCTTAACCTTTTCATTAATTAGTTCTTCGCTATTAATTATATCATCCATCGCGTCTCTGTATCTATTGTCATTGTCATGAATAAACACATTGTCGTCATAATGCTCAACGAAAACATCAGAAGTAAGAAACCTTAAACATTTTGTATCTGACTCAGATCTTGTTAAACACTCGAAAAATTTCAAACATTTCGGCATTCCGGCAACAGTCAAATTCACACTTCCTTCTTTAAAGTTCAAAATTGCCTTATGTGCGTTAAGAAACTCCATACCTAATATAATTTGTGTACTGAGTAATGGAACAATAATAAAATTAGCAGAAAATTCATATCCTTGACAAATGAAATTTAGGTTGGTCTGTTGTTTAACTTCTACACTTTTTCCAGAAATCGCTCCTCGAATTGTGGTTTTAGAAATAGGTAACACAGGACAGGCAATAGTTCTTTCACATATACGAAAAACTGATTCACTAATGACATTCAATGGGCTCCCAGAATCTAAAACTGCAGTGAACTTATTCTTACCCACACATACTTCAATAACAGGATGTAAAAATGCGTCTACATTATTTTCCTTTTCGTCTAACAAAATGTCTCTCATGTCTTCCAGGCGTACGTAGTGTAAAGTCGAAGTGTCATTACTTTCTGAACCGTCTATATTGCTGCCAGAAGCCGAAGCTGCTAGTCATTGTCGATTGTTTGCGTCACGTCTTTGATTATTCGCGTCATTTCGCGGATCAATTTCTACTATTTGCACTTGTCTCTCTGAAGTTCTGTCACGTGGAGGATGCCAATTAGGTCCTTCCTGTCTGTTAGATGCAAATTCTTGGTTGTGTCTGTTATTAAAATTTCTATTTTCCTGTCTGTCTGCATAACTACTTCTTGTGAAATTTCGACTGTCACTTCTGAAATTATTGTTGTATCTACTACCTTGGTTATTTCTGTAGTAAGAATTTCTATTACTGTATGAATAATTTCTGTCTTGGTGATACCGATTACTGTTTCGACATGATTGATCATTCCGGTACGAATTACCGTTGTTATAATTGTCTGTGTAATTTCTGTTAGAACGTCTGTTATTGTCATAAGGCTGGTATCTATTGTCCTGTCTGTTACGTCTGTCATTGTCAAAATTACCCATATAACGCCCGTTCCGATCACTATCCCTTTTCTCTGAAAATATATTGTAATTACTGTTACTGAAAAAGTTACAAGAAGTCCCGTCGTCGTTGTCATACTCAAGTTCTTGCAACAAAGTCTTAAAAGTCTTGATGTCGTCTTTACATCTTCCAGCTAAAGCAATTTGTCTTATGGATTGTGGCAGCTTAGTTAAACAAATGCGAATTAATTCAGTCGGGCTATAAGGGTTGGAAAGGAACTGATTCTTTCGAATCATGTCTTCAAAATATTCCGCTGGCGTGCGGAACTCAGACTGTTTGAAATTACGCTGCATAATAAGACTGTGTTTGACTCTGTCTTGCGTGTTTTCGGACCAATATACCGATAGAAATGCATGATAAAAATCATTCATTTTATTACAATCTCTAATGAGTGCGCGCATCCGCGTCGCCGGTTCGTTTTCTAAATATCCACACATAAATTCCAGTTTGTGACTTAGTGGCCAATTTGGTGGGAGAGCGTACATAAATTGATCTAACCATGAACATGGATGTATGTCATTCTTAGAATTGCGGAAGATCTTAAATTTCCGAACAGTCAAAAAGTGTTTATAGTCAAAGTTTTCGCCTCGTGGCGACAAAGACCTACCGCGTCTGTCCCAGTCCCAATGACGATTATTGTTAAATTCACGCGCCTGGCGCTCTCTTGTTGCATCCCGTAAATGAAACAAATTATTTTCTTCAAACCCCTCTGGTATCTGTGATTCTAAATTTCTTGTGCCGTCTTTTCCTACGATTTCGCCTTCAATCTGTTTGACTTGCTTTCGTAATGCCTCAACTTCCCTTTTAACGCGTTCATTACATTTTCCCTGATTTTCAACATGCTTATTTATGTTCTGCTACTCTTCGGTTTCTGCAAATGGCAATGGTACCTTATCATCTGAATCTCTGTTCCCATTTAAACTAAGATTTGTCAATTTGTCTGAAATTTCCTCAACTCTTTCCGATAAATCACGTATTTGTTCTTTCTGTTTATTTACGTCTTCCGTAAGTGTCGCGACTCGGGTTTCCGTATTGACACATTTGGTAGTTAACTGTTCATATTATTGTGTTAAGTTATTTAATCTGTCATTTGGTACGGATTCCTCGATTCTCTCAAATATTTCTTTCTTATCGTGTGCACGTTGTAAATTTAACTCTGAAAATTTCTGTACTGTCACGCGATCTCTTTCCTCCTGTTCTCTATCCTGTTCCCTTTGTCTAATCTCTACTGCAACTAATCTATTATTGTGAGCATTCAAAATCGGTTGTACTTCTTCTCTGATTTCTTTCTTTAATTCATCTTTCATACACTCCTGGAAATGGAAAAAAGAACACATTGACACCGGTGTGTCAGACCCACCATACTTGCTCCGGACACTGCGAGAGGGCTGTACAAGCAATGATCACACGCACGGCACAGCGGACACACCAGGAACCGCGGTGTTGGCCGTCGAATGGCGCTAGCTGCGCAGCATTTGTGCACCGCCGCCGCCAGTGTCAGCCAGTTTGCCGTGGCCTACGGAGCTCCATCGCAGTCTTTAACACTGGTAGCATGCCGCGACAGCGTGCACGTGAACCGTATGTGCAGTTGACGGACTTTGAGCGAGGGCGTATAGTGGGCATGCGGGAGGCCGGGTGGACGTACCGCCGAATTGCTCAACACGTGGGGCGTGAGGTCTCCACAGTACATCGATGTTGTCGCCAGTGGTCGGCGGAAGGTGCACGTGCCCGTCGACCTGGGACCGGACCGCAGCGACGCACGGATGCACGCCAAGACCGTAGGATCCTACGCAGTGCCGTAGGGGACCGCACCGCCACTTCCCAGCAAATTAGGGACACTGTTGCTCCTGGGGTATCGGCGAGGACCATTCGCAACCGTCTCCATGAAGCTGGGCTACGGTCCCGCACACCGTTAGGCCGTCTTCCGCTCACGCTCCAACAACCGCCTCCAGTGGTGTCGCGACAGGCGTGAATGGAGGGACGGATGGAGACGTGTCGTCTTCAGCGATGAGAGTCGCTTCTGCCTTGGTGCCAATGATGGTAGTATGCGTGTTTGGCGCCGTGCAGGTGAGCGCCACAATCAGGACTGCATACGACCGAGGCACACAGGGCCAACACCCGGCATCATGGTGTGGGGAGCGATCTCCTACACTGGCCGTACACCACTGGTGATCGTCGAGGGGACACTGAATAGTGCACGGTACATCCAAACCGTCATCGAACCCATCGTTCTACCATTCCTAGACCGGCAAGGGAACTTGCTGTTCCAACAGGACAATGCACATCCGCATGTATCCCGTGCCACCCAACGTGCTCTAGAAGGTGTAAGTCAACTACCCTGGCCAGCAAGATCTCCGGATCTGTCCCCCATTGAGCATGTTTGGGACTGGATGAAGCGTCGTCTCACGCGGTCTGCACGTGCAGCACGAACGCTGGTCCAACTGAGGCGCCAGGTGGAAATGGCATGGCAAGCCGTTCCACAGGACTACATCCAGCATCTCTACGATCGTCTCCATGGGAGAATAGCAGCCTGCATTGCTGCGAAAGGTGGATATACACTGTACTAGTGCCGACATTGTGCATGCTCTGTTGCCTGTGTCTATGTGCCTGTGGTTCTGTCAGTGTGATCATGTGATGTATCTGACCCCAGGAATGTGTCAATAAAGTTTCCCCTTCCTGGGACAATGAATTCACGGTGTTCGTATTTCAATTTCCAGGAGTGTATTTTTGAAACATGTCCCTATTCGTGAATCTATCCGTGTTTCCATTGTTCCCATTTGTGATCCCAGTGAGTCTAACCGTTTTTCCATTGTTCCCCTATCAATTTTTAATTCCGATCGTAACTGTGATCCCAGAGAGTCTAACCGTGTTGCCATTGTTCCCATATCTGTTTTTAATTCAGATCGTAACTGTGATCCCATTGTTCCCATCTCAGTTTTAAATTCAGATCGAAAATTTAATATTGCACTCATGAAATGCTCCATATTAACTTGTTCGAGATTCCTTTCGCCCCTAACATTTCCCACAAAACCAGCTTCCTTCGTCATGGCTGTAAAGCTATCTGTGTTCGATACTATTCCAGAATCTTCTATCGTTAATCTCGTATTCTGTGAATTTTCTGATTGAGAAAAATCTTGAACTGGTTCCGGACTGTCTTCCCGACTTATTAAATTGTTTTCAGCTCCATTATTCATGATACTGTTGTCCTGTGATGGCGAGTTCGCCAGGTCAACAATTTCGTCATTCTGACTATCTATCATTTTCGCCTTTTTCATCGATCGCGTAATCATTTGCAAAACATACAAAACTCGTCACAATACGAAAATTACGGAGAATTTAACACGTTATCACCAACAATACCATTCACACGATATGCTTCCCTCAAACACGATTAACGAACAATTGAAATAATTGCACTAAATTATCAAACCCGTAGACAAGACAACAAAAAATAAATAAATTTTGAAAAATACCATTAGAAGAATACCAATTACCAAATCTACACATGCAATATAGACTACAATTACTAACTTAAATTACTACAACTCAAATTACTACAACAACCCATAGGTGCACGAGATAAAGCATCAGCAACAATATTTGAAGAACCCTGTATGTACACAATACTAAAATCAAATTCCTGTAGGTACAGCGCCCATCGTGATAATCTTCCATGAGTTAATTTTGTTGACATAAGAAATTCCAGAGCTCAATGATCGGTGTAAACCTTAGTATGTCTGCCAAACAAAAATGTCCGAAATTTTGTAAAAGCCCAAACAACAGCCAACGCTTCAAGTTCCATAATCGAATAATTCTTTTCTGGTTTAGAGAGAACACGACTTCCAAATGCAATAGTCTATTTTTACAATCAGAAGATTTCCAAGGGACGATCCGAAACAGCGGTCGCCACGTGCATGGGGGCTTAAATATTTATAAAATGCAAATATTTTTAGTAGCTGTAAGTCCGATTACGCAAGTCTCGTAAACGACTGGCCCTGACTAGTATTATTACGCAATCTGACTGCATAGAATAACAACAAACAATGAAACAAAATTTTCGTTAACACAGTTAATTAATTAAGTCCCCAGCAACTATAAAATCCACGAAGCCAAAGCACAAGTGTAATTGTTCTGTGTGTGGTAGTATGACTCAACGTACACATCTGGCACGGTTCTTCTCCAATAAGACAAGAAATTTCAAGTACCATTTATATTGAAGTAATTAAAAAAATTAGAAATACTATAATTGCGTAAGGAAAGCAGAATTACACTCTAATACAAGAACACAAGCCAGATGCTTTGTTGACTGAACCTGTAATGATGCATTATTTGAGATACAGAAATATTAAAAAGAAAAAACAGGGAATTTGTTACCTTCATATATATTGACGAAAAGCACTCAGATCATTACAATATCTCCATTGGAACAAAATCTGCTATCTCTCCCATCAAACAACTGCATGAAACATGGAACAACACTCTCCACTGCCACATCTCACTCCGACTTCACGACAAGCAGTGTCCACCACAACTTCTCGGCAAGAACTCCTGCCGCCACATCTGAACAAGAACCGCCTAGCACCGCTTCTCGACAAGAACTGCCTGCCGCTACTTCTCAATAATCACTGCCAGTGGAGGCGGCGGAACAATACTCTCTGGCGCGATCTCTGGCGCTGTGGCTCAGTGTAGCCACCTTTCAACTTCTACAAGCAAAAGGTCAACAAGTCAGCAGACTGTCAGCACGGCGGCCACTGCTGCGGCTCCCCTTGACGAGGAAGTGGGAAGAGCTGCGCCGACAGTACAACACTGGACACTGTGCCGTCATTCCGTTTGAGCCGAGGTTCTGACTGCAGCATCGGTGTGGACGATCCGTGCATCCAGGCCCTGAGCAGAGCGGAGAATGCCACGTTGCATTCTCGCCCATCTCACGGGGAGCCACTCGGTATACAATACGTAACTGCTTACACTGATCGCAGCTGTTACATTTCTGAGTCCTTGAGACAGCTCGCTTGCGATATTTTCGACATCCTTTCAACAAAATAATTTAATGTCGCGTGTCAGCCATGCTGTTCTGCCCTAGCTTGATAGAGTTAGCACCGCTACCACAGGAACGTGCGATGTTCCTGGCTAGGCACAGACAGTAATATTTAAGTGAAAATCACACTTATCGTTAACTGGTTTGATTGGCGAGATTGGGAATAAGACATATGGACCCGTGCTCATAGATCTTTGCAGAACGCCAGAGCAGATACAGTCTTACGTTGGTGTCAGAGCTGGCAGTGCGGAACTGGAGAGGAGACTCCAGGCTGGCCGAGAGGCAGCTGGGCTGCAGGCGGCAGGGCGCTCCAGACTGGAGCGGCAGCCGATGGGAGCCTCTCCTGGTGACTTCAGATCTCCAGTCCAGGCTGGGCCGCGAATGATGACTCCGGGCATTCTGTACTCTCCTCTCCTGGAGCGCCGCACACTTAGCCTGTCTCATCATAGTCTACATGCCAAATACTGCGTCACAGTCAAATAACCGCAGCCAGAAAAGATGGAATTCCCAATGATGTAATCGGCATACCACTCTCCTCTCGCTTTCATCTCTGGGATCCGCCTCTGAGCTGTATATTCCTCTTAGCTGTAGCAGTGTTTACCCAGGGTATCTCGTTAGGTAAGCAGCAGAGGCGCTGCCATTCGTTGGTCTGTACACTTCCGAGGCAGTAGTTGCACTTCTGTCCCTTTGTACTTGTGTGAGAACGTTCAGAGCCAACGGAGCAGGGAGAAAACAAATGTAATAGCTAAGCACTCATCAAATGTTGAGATCATTTTAGAAATATTCGAACTGAAATTGTCGACCGATATGCAAGTGCGGTTGACATACGGTTCCTCGCCGCAGATAAAGCAGCAATGAAGGCACTGAGTGGCAGAGAGTGGCTTTGCACTAAAAAGCGCTGATCTGTTCTCACCTGCCAGAAAGCTTACGGCAGAATCTCTGGACACACAAAAGGTATTCTGCCTGCTCATTCCCTCGCGAGGGACTCACGTCTTTTTAAGCAAATGCGTGATAAAACCCTCAGTGAGTTAGACTGCAAAATGAAGCAAAAGGAAAGAAGAAAGCGTAATGTCTCTGTGAAGGAACAGCCGGTTAGCCCGCGCAGCTTCACTCGTCAGATCCGCTTCGCTTAGGGAGTCCGGCTGAGGCTACCTCGGCGGTGAGCTGATCTCGCCGGTAAACATTCTGAAAGTTCCGTACCTGCCCAGTGAGACTGCTAAATCTGATGACGTCTCTCGCCGTCGGTGTGACTAACGGGCTGTAAACATACACTCCTGGAAATTGAAATAAGAACACCGTGAATTCATTGTCCCAGGAAGGGGAAACTTTATTGACACATTCCTGGGGTCAGATACATCACATGATCACACTGACAGAACCACAGGCACATAGACACAGGCAACAGAGCATGCACAATGTCGGAACTAGTACAGTGTATATCCATCTTTCGCAGCAATGTAGGCTGCTATTCTCCCATGGAGACGATCGTAGAGATGCTGGATGTAGTCCTGTGGAACGGCTTGCCATGCCATTTCCACCTGGCGCCTCAGTTGGACCAGCGTTCGTGCTGCACGTGCAGACCGCGTGAGACGACGCTTCATCCAGTCCCAAACATGCTCAATGGGGGACAGATCCGGAGATCTCGCTGGCCAGGGTAGTTGACTTACACCTTCTAGAGCACGTTGGGTGGCACGGGATACATGCGGACGTGCATTGTCCTGTTGGAACAGCAAGTTCCCTTGCCGGTCTAGGAATGGTAGAACGATGGGTTCGATGACGGTTTGGATGTACCGTGCACTATTCAGAGTCCTCTCGACGATCACCAGTGGTGTACGGCCAGTGTAGGAGATCGCTCCCCACACCATGATGCCGGGTGTTGGCCCTGTGTGCCTCGGTCGTATGCAGTCCTGATTGTGGCGCTCACCTGCACGGCGCCAAACACGCATACTACCATCATTGGCACCAAGGCAGAAGCGACTCTCATCGCTGAAGACGACACGTCTCCATTCGTTCCTCCATTCACGCCTGTCGCGACACCACTGGAGGCGGTTGTTGGGGCGTGAGCGGAAGACGGCCTAACGGTGTGCGGGACCGTAGCCCAGCTTCATGGAGACGGTTGCGAAAAGTCCTCGCCGATACCCCAGGAGCAACAGTGTCCCTAATTTGCTGGGAAGTGGCGGTGCGGTCCCCTACGGCACTGCGTAGGATCCTACGGTCTTGGCGTGCATCCGTGCGTCGCTGCGGTCCGGTCCCAGGTCGACGGGCACGTGCACCTTCCGCCGACCACTGGCGACAACATCGATGTACTGTGGAGACCTCACGCCCCACGTGTTGAGCAATTCGGCAGTACGTCCACCCGGCCTCCCGCATGCCCACTATACGCCCTCGCTCAAAGTCCGTCAACTGCACATACGGTTCACGTGCACGCTGTCGCGGCATGCTACCAGTGTTAAAGACTGCGATGGAGCTCCGTATGCCACGGCAAACTGGCTGACACTGACGGCGGCGGTGCACAAATGCTGCGCAGCTAGCGCCATTCGACGGCCAACACCGCGGTTCCTGGTGTGTCCGCTGTGCCGTGCGTGTGATCATTGCTTGTACAGCCCTCTCGCAGTGTCCGGAGCAAGTATGGTGGGTCTGACACACCGGTGTCAATGTGTTCTTTTTTCCATTTCCAGGAGTGTATAAACAGTCGCTTCTGATAGGACTGTGGGCAGCTGCTACTGTTAACCGAAAAAGTCGGCATAACTGTATACGAATGCGAATTGATAATAGATGATCTTGATTGATCTCTATTGGTACTTCCAATTTTCAGGGTCCCTTTCATGTACGTTTCCACTTCATATGCCGATTAGCTGCAGTTGAAAACAAATTCCTTACTCAACGACGGGGCAAATTTGCTTATCTCATCTACAAATATTTCGGTCGATCCTGTAGTTTGCTGTGCGTCATCCAGTTGACGCTTTCTTCGAAATTTCATTATCTCACGTCTCACCCTTCTGTAGCACTGTTTGACGTCATGCAAGCATCCACTGCTTCTTTTGAAATCTCTGTAATGTATGTCGAGCATCCTTGAAACGCGCAAGTGAGCCTTGTCCTCCGTTGAATGTCTGTAGTTTTTCTTACACACTAACGCTCATATTTCTGCAGGCTTGTTCAAAATATGTTCGTAATTGTTCTTTTGCTATGCTGTCTGCGATTTTCCAAGTACGTAATTATGTTTAGTATCCGCTCCTTGGACAGCGACTGTCCTTCACTACGTGTGACTGGAAACGGGAGCTGCGGCCCTCTGTCCGACAGCGACGATGAACCACAGCACGCCTGTTTCAGTACAACTTTCCAGTGCCGTGCACGTATCTCCGTCACTGCACTCCTCTTGTACACTGTTCGCACGACACCACGCATTCCACTGACTCGTGCGCCACTTCTTTCTCACTCAGCGAAATTTCTTGAGTTCCTTTCTGATCGAATCTCGACTTTGGCTACTGTTTCTGAAGATATAACGCAATGTTTGCTTTGTTTATCGTTGCCATTGCTCTGCTTTGTAACAACATCACTAGCACTGTAGCACTGTCGTGAGTTACTCGTCAACTAAGCTCCGTAGCCTCGTGCTGTCGACATCATTTGACAGCTCCAGTCCCGCCCCCTGTTGGCATCATCAGCCAGTGTTGTGTTAGCATCGTGGGCAATATGTGGGCCGCCGAATGCTGTCACATCTGACACGCAAGTGCATGTCCAGCTTGTGTCTTCACCTGTAGCTTACAGCAAACACGGAAAATAAAATGGGTTATTGGTAGGAGTTGACCAGGAAATCCAAATGTTACTTTTACAAACATTTACATTAAAAGAGCTGCAGGATGCCTTACTTCGGCTTTTTCACCTTTGCTTTATCGCGAGCTGAGGCAGCGGCTTTTGTACTTGATAGTTCCCTTCGAAGCTATAAGGTGTGTCATCCAGAGCGATGTACGTCCGCAATCTCATTCCTCTACAGTAACTTTTATTTTGTGCTGAGATTTTCTTTTCCGCCAGTGTATTTCTAGCACCTTTGCCCTCGCTCCTCTCTGCTGAAGGAACGATCATCAACTTCCGGACGGAGGTTCAGAAGAGAAAGTGAACCTCATCAATCCCCGGGTAATGCTTTCAGACATACACTTGCTATTTGAACAAGTTAAAATGTCACACGATAAAAACTAAAGATACAGAAAAAATGATCTCATACGAGACACAATCGAAAGACGATTGTTTCATTAGATACAACCAGCTGTTTTCTGGGGCTTAACCAGACGGTAAATGGGCTGGAACGCTATTTACTGCTCTGCGCCCTTTGATTCTTTCTCGTGTGTGTAATTTTGGCAGGGGCCGTAGGGAATATTTACGTCACAGCAAACAAGAGTGGGAGAACAGACGTAAGAGAACTACAGCAATTGTATGATCACTACTTTTGGCCAATAGCTCGTCAAAATAGGTGTTTTTTCTTGATTCCTAGGCTGCGCATAGAAATCATACTCCTAAAGGACAAGCTACCGCTCCAGGAAAGTGTGTGACATAGCAGTTCGTACCACCTGGAACCTCCAGATGAATAGTACCTCCATATGTCTGTCTTTTCTGTGCGTATGAAACATATTATAACACTACCTGCAGCAACGCCTTAAAGGACAGCCAGTTTTACGATAAGCTCCACGACAGGCTGTTTCGCATTCGGTTGCATGCCATCACTTTCCATCCGTTCACGTCACCCTGTTACACCAATGTCATTTCTATACGTATTCCTTAAGAGTGGATGCCTAGCTGAGCGTCCTCATAATAAACGTAGTCCTTCACTGTCAGCCAGAAAACGTATAATTTTTAATAACAGCATATGTAAGCCAAGCCGCCTGTGAGTGTTTGATAAGTGGACTGTGCATAACGTCTTATCAATACGTACAGCAGGAAAGAGCACTTACAGGGACGGCGACAGTACTGCAACCGTAGCACAAGTTCACCGATACTGAACGCCGGGCGTTTGTCCATGTCCCGGCATAAGCAATCCAGCACCGAGTAGGTCCCGTTTCCTGCAAGCAGAGCTGCCACTGTGGCAATTACGCCCGCCGGCTGCATTGTCCGCTGTCGACACTGGAGAGCAAACAGAAGCAGTGCGCGTCGCAGGGAGCGCGCGCTCAATATGACGGCGCGCGCAGCGGAAGTCTGCCGCAGGACGGCCAAACCACGGGAAGCGTGACGCCTCTCATCCGGATGACCGCCGTGTTCCTGTCTGCCTGGTGAGAGTTCGCAAAAGTCGTCGAGTAAAACAAACGTGCTATCTGCCCTTCCCCAAGTAAGTGTTGTAGTCATTGTGCTGTTCCTAATCTATAAAAACGATTTAGGAGGCAATCTGAGCAGCCATTGTTTGCAGTTGATGCTGTCTTTTACCATCTAGTAAAGTCATCAGAAGATCAAAGCAATAGTAAAATAATTTAGAGAGTGTACCGGTGCGGTGCGTAAAGTGGCAGTTGATTCTAAATAATGAAAAGTGTTATGTCATCCACAGGAGAACTAGAAGGAATTCGTTAAATTTCTTTTACTCGATGAGTCACACAAATCGAAAGGGTGCCGTTTCAGCTAAATGCCAAGGTATTACAATTAGGGCCAACTTAAATAGGAACGATCAAATAGAAAATCTTGTAGGGAAGACTGTGTTTTGTTTGCAGAACACCTAGACAAAACGACAAGCACACTAAAGAGACTGTCACTTAGTGATGCTAGAAGAACCCTCCGCCACACACCGCCAGGTGTCACGCGGAGTACTGGTGTAGATGCAGATGTACATCCACAACTACACACAAGTCGCAATATGGCGCATGGTGGAAGTTGCCTTGCACCATCACTAGTCATTTTCTTCCCTGTTACGCTCGTAAATACAGCGATAGAAAAGCGACTCCCTTTATGCCTCCACCATCATCAGTTTTCTGCTATATTAGCAGGTCTTTGCCTCTCCATTTTCTGCGATCCATTGCCTCCTTCTTACGGCTGCTGTATGTTGTACCGTCTATTACGTCATCCAGTATCTGAAGTGTCCTCCTTCCTCGCTTCCTTTTCCCTGCTACATAAACTTCTACAACTGTTTTTATCAGTCCGTCATTCTTTATTAATATATGCCCAATCCAATTTCTTTTTCTTCTCTTTATTACATCTAGCAACTGTCTTTTCTCTCCCCCTCATCTCAATACCTCTTCATTTATTACTCTGTCCATCCAACTTATTCTTTCCATACTCCGCCATGTCCACATCTCAGAAGCCTCCAGCCTTTCTCGGTCTTTATTCCTCAAAACCCATGTTTCAGGCCATACAGAAGAACACTCCATACAAAACATTTTGTCTTTTCCTCAGTTCTCTGTCCACACTGCTGCAGAAAACTCTCCTTTTCTTATAAAATGCCTCTTTTACCATTGCAATCCTTGTTTTCATTTCTGTGGTGCACTTCCAGTCGGTGTCTATCCTTCTTCCAAGATACTTAAAATTTAGCACCTGTTCTAATATTTCTCCATTCAGCACAATTTTTATTTCTTTATTTTCTCCTAGTGCCAATACTTTTGTTTTCTTTGTGTTAATTTTCATTCCATAATGGCGTCAATGGTGTCCACTAAATCCTGTAATTGTTTTTCCCCTGTGGCTAGAAGTACCATGTCATCAGCAAACCTCAAACACCCTACTCTTCTTCAATTTCTACTCCTTTGTCATCTAATGTGCATTCGGCAATCATATTTTCCAAGTAGAGATTGAAAACGTTAGGAGATAGACAGCATCCTTGTCTTGCTCCTTTTCCTAGTCCGATCCAGTTTCTCCTCTCACTTTAACTGAGGCTTTTTGGTTAAGATATAATGAGTCTTCTGGTTTTCCAGTCCACTCTCTTTTCTCTCATTACAGTCGCCAGCTTGTCCCAAGCCACAATGTCAAATGCCTTTTCTAGATCGGTGAAGCACATTTAGAGGTCTCTTCCTTTTTCAATGAACCTTTCTCCCAAGAGTCGTAGGAGCCCCACTGCATCTCTGGTGTCCGTATTCCGTCTAAAGCCAAACTGCTCCTCGCCAAGATTCTCCTCCATTAATTTTTAAAGTCTCTTATTAACTATTCTTAACATCATTTTGGCTGCATGTGAAATGAGGCTGATTGTCCCGTGCTCACTGCATTTCTTGATTCCTTCTTTTTTTCGGTAATGGAATCATTAGTTTTGTCATAAAGTCCTCAGGCCATTCACCACTGTCACATATTTTATTCGTAACCTCAATATTTCCCTTATTTCATCTTGTTTCTAGCATTTTAATATTTCTCTCCGTATCTGTACCTACTGCTTTACCATTTTTCATTGCAGTTATGCCAGACATTACTTCTTCCATTATGATGATTGGGCTTTCCTTTCTGGTCATCATTTACACTGTTCAGTAATTGAATTCCACAGTTTCTGGTTTGCGATCTGTGTCATATAGCTCTTTTAGATATTCTTCCCATCGCTGGAGGACATCGTCACGATCTTTGTACACTATACCTTCGTCATTACTCAAAATTTCCATAGTAGCACTTCCTGCTCTGTTTTAATCCCATGTCATAGTCTTTACCCTGTTTTACAGTAAGTCGTATCTGCCCTTCCTGTCCAGTTCTTCGATTGCATTACATTCCTCTTAGCCATTTTTCCTAGCCTGCTCTTGTTTCTCTTTGCATTTCATTATTTAACCTTCGGTACATCTTTCTTGTATCTTCAGTGTTCTTGTTTTTAAATTTTCTTCTCTCCTCCACATTCGAAATCATTTCTTGTGTGACCTATCGTTTCTTTTCCCTTTTCCCTTTTACATATCCTATATTTTGCTGTCCTGCTTTAATGATTTCTTCTTTCAGCATATTCCAGTACTCGTTGACATTATCAGGTGGTTCTTTGTCTCTTAATGTGTTTATAAACTCAAGTGACAGCATTTCTGTAATTTGTTCTTTGTTGGATCTTGTCTTCTCTAGATCCCACTTCTTCACCATGACTCCACAGACACCCAAATTTCTCTGTTAGTGCTCCTTAAGCGAAATGGACGTTGACGTCAGTGAAATCGTTCTGCAGTCAGCTTCTAATTTCGGTTCTCTAAATTTCCTCTATAATTTTCCTAGAAATAATATCGTGTTCGCTACAGGGGTTCCTATTTTTGTTCATAAACCACCCCATAACACTAGCATGTTGTTCGGTCCTGGAGGTAACAACTCTGACTGCACAGTTAAATTGCTTCGACGTCTTGCCATAATAAGACCTTGTACCGATCCAAAACACTCAAACAGTGCTAAAGAACGGATTGTACTAGTGTCCTATATTCTGTCTTCTACAAATGAACTGTTCTTTCCTAAAATTCTCCTACTCGAAGTTGAGCATTCACCTTCTCCGCTGCACCCTTACATGCTCATTTCATTTCACATTGCTTTGCAACGTCACACCTAGATATTTCATCGACGTGAATGTCAAGCAGCGCGCTGCTAATTCTGTATTCGAATATATCTGCATTTAGATCTAACTATAATTCATCTTACCAACTAGAAATTTTGCTTAAGTCATCTTGTACCATCCTACAGTCACTCAACACTTAGACGTTATAGCGTCCCCAGTGCTATATTACGAAAAGACTTAAAAAACAGTATTTATAAAGAAGAGACATTTAAAAATTGAATAATATATTTTTATCATGTAGACGTAAAACAATAATTTCTCTGTCGAGAAATGCAAGGAAATGCAATGCAAAGAAATAATTTAAGACAAAATGATCTATAGAGACGACAAGATACGCTCTTTTGTTAATTTTTTTAGTCGACTTCACTTCTTCACTTGTCTTGATGATGTGCAGACGGACATCTTGCGAGTGCTGGCAAATGTAAGCATATTTGTATGAGTTAAGCATGTAATTTACTGATTTAATATTATTGTGCGCTTTTAATTTGTAAGAGGTGATCCCGATTTCATGTCCGCCTTCCTTGAATTAACCTGCATTCAAGTAATTTACAGTTCAACAATCGCAGCGGCCGATGCAGCCAACGACGCCATTACGTGGCGATATTAACTTATGAAAAATTAGCGGAAGCGGAAAACTCGCCCGCTATTAATATAATATTAATTTTTCTCCACAGCCGCCCGACGTTGCAGATAATACTTAGCTTTAAGATTCTTATTTTCAGTACCATAGCCGAGAGCCAGAGCCAGGACTCCGACTAAAATACAATGGTTAACAGAGGTAAGAAAAATACACTCGCGCGTGTGTGGGCCGCAATTATAATTAATAACTAAAGATCTTTTGCTTTAAAGTGAACTGACTAGCCGAGGAAATTGATATAAAAAGTTTATTACATTGTTTAACTTATATGCTCATGTTTTAAGATTCAGCGAGTCTAACATTCATTAACGTAACAAATAATTTGAAATTAATATTGTTAAAAAGGAGAACTTCAGGAAAGCATTTAATCGTAAAATCAAAATTAAATGAAATATCATTTTTATTAAGGCCCACCACGTAAGTCGGCAACAATAACAAAATAATAATAACAATAATAATATATTAAATTACGACGGCCGACGGACGCGAGAACGTCCCTGTACACTACAGCATCATCAGCTCACCCTGTCTGTCAGATTACGTTCTGCCGCACTCCTGGCGATGCCTTTGTCTCTCATGAACATTCGCTGTCGAGTGGAAAGTAAGGGGTTCTGCTATTATGAAATTTGCGTTCCACTCCCATATCTAGAAACCTTTTCTGCGTTCATCCGTTAAGAGACTGCACGAGCGAAATCGCTGCCTCAGGATCTGTCAGTACTTTTCTTTCGGTGTCATATTACAGCAGACACATATCCGTATGTCGCCTTCCCATCCACTCTCCCTTCCCTCCCCACTCCAATCCCCCTACATTCCCCTCCCCGACACTGTTCTTGCCCAATAAAGATCATTTCAGGTCTGTATAAAGTAGTGAAAAGAACATCACAAAGTGCAGTCAGCAGGGATGGGCCGAAAAACCAAACATACTCGACAATACCAATGTATTTTTACACCAGGCCAATGAACTCCAGCTGGAATGCAGAAACAAGCCACAGAGTATCTTCCAGATTTATCAGACCTGCAGTCTTTCAACTATTTCACACAGAGATCAGAAGTTCCTCAAGTCGGCAAGTCTCAGTTAAGTTGCAGAAGTGTGCTGTTTTTCACCAACACATATACTGTGACTGTTAGTCTATCTAAAAGCGTCAGTGTAGGTCCAGAAATAGAAAACTTTCGACGTGTTTTTGGCATCACAGGACTATCTGTGCAGCATGAGGGAGTATACAAAGAAGTAGATGACAACAGAGTGTGGTGCATTACAATCACCAACTGACTTTAAAATGTATGGGAGGAGGGTTTCAACAGTGCATATGTACAGGGAAGCTATGACTGAATCAACTTCAGGTGATATGCGCATTTAAATAAAACATTCGAGTGTGGGGAATTTGGATGATTTATACTGCATCTTAGCGACTGCTACAGATAGACTGCGGTGCTGGTATCTGAATGTAAGAGGAGCAGTGTATAAATGCATGTATTCTCGCTGTACCAGGAGAGCCTATTACTATCGAGTTCAGTGAAGTAGAATTCAGGGGTGGTATGTCTACTAATACACATGTTGAAGCACTTGCTGGACAGAATACTATACAAGCTGAATATTTTAGACTCATATGAAGCAACGTCTGAGAAAACATTGCTCTACACAATGAGTATAAAACGTACATATGTAAGTAAAGAAAATACAAAATAAATTGTTCTTCCTGCCTCACTGCGTACCAATCCCCACCATTGTACTGCACATAAACGTGGCATGAGCCAGTGCTTACTCGGGAGTCTCCATCACTGTGCTCGAGACGGCTCTGTGGCGCACGTGTCGGCCGGGCAGTGCCGTGGCGAGCTGCCGCCGCGGGCCCCACGTGGCCACTGGCTGGGTGGGGAGCCGCCAGCCCGCCTCCAGAGGAGACCTGCAGAGGCGGGGCCGCAGCCAGCAGCCAGCAGCCAGCTCCCCACCCAGCCAGCCAGCCACGGCCTCCACAGCAGTGCTGGCGCCGCAGCTGGAGGGCAGCCAGAGGGGTGGCACGCCACAGCGTGTGGCCCGCAGCAGTCAGCACTTTAATGTTAATACTGAATTATATACAGTTACTCTAACTCAGGGGTAATGTTTTGCGAAGCTGCTGTGACTGTACATAATTTTTTTAGTTCCTATTGATTTACCTTGAAGTTTCCTTTGTGCTGATATGTGAGGTGTCTATTTTTGAAGAAAAGACATGTGTAATGCAGCACACTGTAAATAACTAGACACATCTTACAATATTGATTTAAGGAAATCCTCCTTTTTCATCATTTACATCTGGCTAGGCATTTCTAGTGATTAGGTTCTTTTCTATGAAATAACAATGATATTGTTAAGAATCTTTTTTTGTAAAAAAAATGATCGATGTGTATTTTTTACTATATTCATTTTCTATACCATTTAAGCCAGCCGGTGTGGCCGAGTGGTTCTGGCGCTTCAGTCTGAAGCCGCGCGACCGCTATGGTCGCAGGTTCGAGTCCTGCCTCGCGCATGGATGTGTGTGATGTCCTTAGGTTAGTTAGGTTTAGGTAGTTCTAAGTTCTAGGGGACTGACGTCCTCAGATGTTAAGTCCCATAGTGCTCAGAGCTATTTGAACCATTTATACCATTTAATCACATATATAATTTCACATTTAATTCCATATACATTTTTAAATTAATAAACTATCTGATTTTTCCATTTAATTATGTGCCATATTTGCATTTAATTCCATGTACAAATTGAAAACTAATAATAAGAACTCTGTTTTGCCAGTCAACCACTTTTTCTTTTCTAATTTGTTTTTGCCTGTACATAATATGCGTAGGTGAAAAAAGAACCACACATTTACACGTGCACACATGTAGGCACTGAAGAGTAAAAGAAATTGGTTCATGTGGCACAGACTTGACTAATGTCTGAAGTAGCGCTAGAGGGAGCTGACACCTTCAATCCTGCGGGACTGTCCATAAATCCGTAAGAGAACCAGAGGATGGACATCTCTTCTGAACAGCACGTTGGAAGGCGTCCAAGATATGCTCAGTAATGCTCACGTCTGGGGAGTTTGGTGGCTAGAGGATTTTTTTAAATTCAGAAGAAACTTCCTGGAGTCACTCTGTAATAATTCTGGACATGTGGGTTGCCGCATTGCCACGCTGCAATTGCCCAAATCAGTCGGACTTTACAATGGACATGAATGGATGCAGATGATGAAAGAGGATGCTTATGTACGTGTCACCTATCAGAATTGTATATAGACATATCAGGAGTCCCATGTCAGTGCAACTGAAAACGCTCCACACCATTCCTGAGCCTCCAGCCCCTCGAACGGTCGGTCCCCTGCTGACATGTATTCATAAAGGTTGGCTCCATACCCTTAAATAGTCTTGTTTCAGGCACAGCTCAATGTCCTAACGGATTATCAGATGAAATTATATGACTTTTGGCGCCAGAGGTAACTCCATGTTAATGTCTCGTTTGTAATCTGTGTCTAGAAATAGGGCATGGAAAATCGCGGAAGTGGTTATAATCAATGAAGTCCGATAGATCTAGTTGGTTGCTGGCTGTTCTGTAAAAAGCATCTGAAAAGCTGGTTGGCGCCAAACTGCCGACTCAGCGGCTTCTGAGCGGTACAAACTACTGGCAGCTCGCTTTCCGTGGAGGAAAGGCCACTAAGAATGCCGCAAATGCGGTACAACAACTTGTCTGTGCAGCCGCGTGAAAACACGTAGTGGGTGGCCGAGTGGGGGCCTCGGAGGCTGACGGGAGCTGACGACGGTGGCGGCCGGCGCTGTCCTCTCAGGCAGTGGGGGCTGAGCGCTCACTGCCGAGGTAGCCGCCACGGCTGCGGCATCGTGCTAAGCCTCCTGGAAAACCGGCGCGAGTTAACCGAGCTATCAGTGACTGCAGCAAAGGCTGCATTTTCTTTCTTGTCCGAGCCTGCATTTGCACAGCCAGGGTCCGCCACCTGATAATTTTTTGCGGGCCTCAGTGCTCCCTCCACTGAGTGCACTCGGCCCCCGCCTCACCGCGGTGTCTGGCTGCGCAGCTGAGGTCACGGGCAGCGCTGCCCGTGCACTGCCGCGTGGAGGTCTTTTGTCATTTTTTGTATGAGATACAGCTGTAATCACTTCTCGAAATTATAATACATGAAATTTCCAAATCGAAAATTATAAAAGTTTTAACTTTTGACAAGAGGGAAAATGCAAAGTAGGAATGATTGGTAGTTGTGGCCTAAACAACGCTGCTGAGGAACGCGGTCTCAGAACGTGTCCTCGAGCCCGACTTCCCTGGGCGGCGCCTCCCATTATTAGTTTACCACATGAGATATTTAGCAAAATGTCACGAGACCAGTCATCTGTGCCATAGCTGTTGTAATGTCTAAATGTAGTTCTGGGAAGATAGAAATTACGATAGAAACAAGCACAGAATGCGGCGAGGTATCCAGAATTACTTACCCTGCAAGGTCAGCTTGATGGTATTACTTGCAGTAATAAACATCCACCAGTTTACCCATTGCTCACAGGCCACATCGGAGAACGTGGTTCATGTTCTCCAGTTGGACTGATCACACAGCAATACACAAAGTTTGCCACAGCCAACAACTCCAAATTGTTCCACAGGGTGTAAATAAACCAAAGAGTGTGGCTGAGGCTAAGGTTCAAAGATGTTGCATTTGGAAGGAACTTATCTTTGGTCAGCAGTAGAATTCTAGAAAACTGCACACTGATGACGCTAAAAGTAAAGAGTGTGTCAAAAAGGCCTTTGTAGCTTTCGAAATACAGAAATATATCAATCATAGATAACACTTGGTTTAAGAATCATGATAGAAGGTTGTATACATAGAAGAACCCTGGAGATACTAAAAGGTATCAGATAGATTATATAATGGTAAGACAGAGATTCAGGAACCAGGTTTTAAATTGTAAGACAATTCCAGGGGCAGATGTGGACTCTGACCACAATTTATTGGTTATGACCTGTAGATTAAAACTGAAGAAACTGCAAAAAGGTGGGAATTTAAGGAGATGGGACCTGGATAAACTGAAAGAACCAGAGGTTGTAGAGAGTTTCAGGGAGAGCATAAGGGAACAATTGACAGGAATGGGGGAAAGGAATACAGTAGAAGAAGAATGGGTAGCTTTGAGGGATGAAGTAGTGAAGGCAGCAGAGGATCAAGTAGGTAAAAAGAAGAGGGCTAGTAGAAATCCTTGGGTAACAGAAGAAATATTGAATTTAATTGATGAAAGGAGAAAATATAAAAATGCAGTAAGTGAAGCAGGCAAAAAGGAATACAAACGTCTCAAAAATGAGATCAACAGGAAGTGCAAAATGGCTAAGCAGGCATGGCTAGAGGACAAATGTAAGGATGTGGAGGCCTATCTCACTAGGGGTAAGATAGATACTGCCTACAGGAAAATTAAAGAGACCTTTGGAGATAAGAGAACCACTTGTATGAACATCAAGAGCTCAGATGGAAACCCAGTTCTAAGCAAAGAAGGGAAAGCAGAAAGGTGGAAGGAGTATATAGAAGGTCTATACAAGGGCGATGCACTTGAGGACAATATTATGGAAATGGAAGAGGATGTAGATGAAGATGAAATGGGAGATACGATACTGAGTGAAGAGTTTGACAGAGCACTGAAAGACCTGAGTCGAAACAAGGCCCCTGGAGTAGACAACATTCCATTGGAACTACTGACGGCCTTGGGAGAGCCAGTCCTGACAAAACTCTACCATCTGGTGAGCAAGATGTATGAAACAGGCGAAATACCCTCAGACTTCAAGAATAATATAAGAATTCCAATCCCAAAGAAAGCAGGTGTGGACAGATGTGAAAATTACCGAACAATCAGTTTAATAAGCCACAGCTGCAAAATACTAACACGAATTCTTTACAGACGAATGGAAAAACTAGTAGAAGCCAACCTCGGGGAAGATCAGTTTGGATTCCGTAGAAATACTGGAACGCGTGAGGCAATACTGACCTTACGACTTATCTTAGAAGGAAGGTAAAGGAAAGGCAAACCTACGTTCCTAGCATTTGTAGACTTAGAGAAAGCTTTTGACAATGTTGACTGGAATACTCTCTTTCAAATTCTAAAGGTGGCAGGGGTAAAATACAGGGAGCGAAAGGCTATTTACAATTTGTATAGAAACCAGATGGCAGTTATAAGAGTCGAGGGGCATGAAAGAGAAGCAGTGGTTGGGAAGGGAGTAAGACAGGGTTGTAGCCTCTCCCCGATGCTATTCAATCTGTATATTGAGCAAGCAGTAAAGGAAACAAAAGAAAAATTCGGAGTAGGTATTAAAATCCATGGAGAAGAAATAAAAACGTTGAGGTTCGCCGATGACATTGTAATTCTGTCAGAGACAGCAAAGGACTTGGAAGAGCAGTTGAACGGAATGGATAGTGTCTTGAAGGGAGGATATAAGATGAACATCAACAAAAGCAAAACGAGGATAATGGAATGTAGTCGAATTAAGTCGGGTGATGTTGAGGGTATTAGATTAGGAAATGAGACACTTAAAGTAGTAAAGGAGTTTTGCTATTTGGGGAGCAAAATAACTGATGTTGGTCGAAGTAGAGAGGATATAAAATGTAGACTGGTAATGGCAAGGAAAGCGTTTCTGAAGAAGAGAAATTTGTTAACATCGAGTATAGATTTAAGTGTCAGGAAGTCATTTCTGAAAGTATTTGTATGGAGTGTAGCCATGTATGGAAGCGAAACATGGACGGTAAATAGTTTGGACAAGAAGAGAATAGAAGCTTTTGAAATGTGGTGCTACAGAAGAATGCTGAAGATTAGATGGGTAGATCACATAACTGATGAGGAAGTATTGAATAGGATTGGGGAGAAGAGAAGTTTGTGGCACAACTTGACCAGAAGAAGGGATCGGTTGGTAGGACATGTTCTGAGGCATCAAGGGATCACCAATTTAGTATTGGAGGGCAGCGTGGAGGGTAAAAATCGTAGGGGGAGACCAAGAGATGAATACACTAAGCAGATTCAGAAAGATGTAGGTTGCAGTAGGTACTGGGAGATGAAGAAGCTTGCACAGGATAGAGTAGCATGGAGAGCTGCATCAAACCAGTCTCAGGACTGAAGACCACAACAACAACATTGAGATATTTTGCAGAGTCGATTGACGTGTTAGTTTGTAGCAAAGAACCTCAAGTTTCACCTACAAGTGTCATTACATTTCGATGTGAATACCATTTATGATGTGGGACACATCCCACTGGTAGTCAATTTCCGCTTCCCACATTCGCTGTAGCAAAACTGGCGAAACTTGTGCAACAGCAGCGTAGATTAGATTTTCGGGTCGGCCAAATTGTTTGCAACGGGAGGAACATACGCGCGGTCTTTAATAAAACCGCCGAACAGTCATTGCAGAGTTCGTTTCATGCTACCAGGACACACAGCGGGCACGCTCCACACCAGTGAAAGCAGCCATCCTAACTGTGCACATCGCTGGCTTTCCTGGTGGTGGAATGGGGCACTGATAGACTGAAGTACATGCAGGTTGTTTGCTGCATAATCATACACCTACCGATTCTATAAGTTATCTCAATATATTTCTATATCATTCTAAAGTTGCAAATTCCTTTTTGACTCGCCCTGTACATCTCTATTTGGATTACATTCATTATAATTAAAGTCACATCTACTGGATTACCTGGCACAGAGAGAGTCTTGTAGAAGACTCTCTATAGCTTCAAATGGTCAAGTCTTCTGATTCGAAATCTTTATTTGCCGAAATCACAATTGATCGTACAGTGATGACTAGTTTCGGCAAATTTGAACTGCCATTTTCTAAATATTCTTCCTTAATACATATTAATTATAATCTAGACGTCTGAGCTTGTAACCCCACACCCTGTATGAGTTGCAAGCCATTGTCGCCACATCAGTAGTAGAGCTAGAACAAGCCTACAAGGCTTCCACGGACATTTCTGTGTGAAGTTATCTATTTTAACTACAAGTTACTCGAGATTTAATGGCGAGCATGGACTAGAGGTGGAAGATGGGCGCTGATGATCTCATTGTATAGGATTATTGTCTGCAAATGTTGCAACTCATAGTTGCTAATACACAGCCAGAAAAAAATTTGGAGCTTATGGAGGTTAATAGGTCACTCAAGATTTATTGTTGCAACACTGCATATAGAGTACATGAAGTGGTAACACATACAGGCGAATAGCACACACAGTTCGACGAACCAGGCATCGACCCAACCTGAGACATCGATATTAGCAAGTGGCGTAGCCACTACGGGCGGCAACACAGGCGCTGACTCTGTCATCGAGTCGATAGTATGGGTGGCGAATACGGCCCTGGGATACGTGATGTCACGTCGTTGTGTAAGAGTCCTCGCTTGACACGTCGCACCTGTCACTTGTCGTCCCATCATACCCCACACCTGCTGGACTGGAGAGGAGTCCAGAGATCGTACCACCCAGGGAAGTTGCCACACATCTTACAGGGCACATTGAGCTCGATGAGCAGTATGTGGGCGAGCATTATCCTCTTGGAACAACACACCGTCTTCCTGTTACAAGAAAAGCAAAAGAGCGGGTTTAACAACAATCTGCATGTCCTCTCCAGGAACGGCACAGGTGAACAGTAAGGCCAGTGTGTTTCGGAAGAGTACACTCTTTGAGGTGGCACTCACCAGCTCTTCTTCGTATGCACAAACGACCGTCACTTGGATGCAGGCAGTATCTGCTGCTGAAGACCAGGGCGCGCCATTCCTTCTTCCAGGTGAACGAAGCCCTGGCGGCACCAGTCGATGCTGCGGTGTGGGTGGGAGAGGAACTAGAAGTGTGGGTGCCCACAGTCTCACTGCTAATAGGTGGTTCACAACTGTTTGTGTTGAGGTGTCTGGTCTCACGAGCTCTGCTACCTGTGCTGTGGTAGCTGTACGCCCTGTCGCCGCTGCCCCTGGAATAAGACGATTCTGGCGGGCGTCAGGGCTGCGTGGACGTGCAGGAGCTCGTCTGCGAGTGCGAGAGTGATCACGTGACCACTGACAGCATTAAAGAGTGGCGCAGCACGTGCTGCTTATGGGGCAGTTCTGTAAAATGACGACAATTTGAGCTCTTCCAGATGTAGGAATATATGAAATAGTTATGATGAATGATCGGGGATAAATTGAGTTTTGTGAAAAGAATATAAGATTTTTGGTTGGTTAATATTACGAAACATCCTGGTCTGGTAAAAAAGCAAGAGATAGTCAACAGACAGTCAGGCAGAAATTATCTAGCTGACTAGTTAGATTCATGGCTGACTCTAGAGGAAACATTTGGACTCCATAACGAAAATATCTGACCCTGATTTCTCGTATGAACATTGTAATGAAAATATTGGTTTTGATTACTTGAAGAGCATTAGTCTGACTTTTCTGTCTTTCATAGGCACTGAATTCGGTGTTCAGTAAGTTTCATCAGGTGAACAGCGTCGATACAATAAAAGACGCGGCGGAACGGCATTTAAGTCTGACTGATACTATGTTCCAGAAGAAAAAAAGTGATAGCTGTTCAGATATTTAGTCTCAATAGGGGGTTTACAGGTGAATGCAGTATTACTTTCACCTCATATCCCCACTGTATTAGTGAAGGAGCTGAGCTGTCCCACTGCCAGCTGCTGCGGTCTCCCAGTGGCAGAGCGGTCGGCGCCGGGGCGTCGCTCCGCCCCCGCACGGCGGCAGCAGAGGCCGGCGCTGCAGCTGGTGAGGCGCTGCGGCCGCCCCCGCCTGCCTCAGTCAGCACAGCACTGCAGCCGGAGCAGTCCCACCTCGAACGGCGGCCTCTACAGCTCTGTACACTGGCGTCAGTGTTGGGTTATTCGCGTGTGCAAACCGGAGTGACGTGAATCACACAGGCGGTGTACGCCGAAAGGCTACATCCGCGTTGACGATTTGTTCACCTGATTGTTCCGTAAACTTGTGTCTCTGATCCTATTAGTGAACGTAATACAGTACTACGGTCGCTAGAAGTGTTCTTTGATAGCGTGGTACACGGAATATGCTGGAGTATAGTGAACACGGCTGCTTGTTAAATCACTGACCCTGTATCAGTTAAAACAAAGAATAGGACGTGCCCACTGTGATTTCTTGACAAGCCCAGTGTTTGTAAGCTGTTCAGTCACAGACACGTTTGCTGGACCCACGAGTATGGTGTGGATTACTGATCTGCTAATTTGTGACACAATACTGCTTTCACTGCTCCAAGTTATTCATTCTTTTGAGAATAAAAGTTGTTCTACAAAGTGTTGAGCATTTTTGTCTTATAACACAGCTTCAATATATTTACTGTTAAATGGTGGACGTCTATTAGTACGTTTTTGACCCTGCCGGTTGCAAGCCTCGTCAATGCGATCGCGGGACATGTGTGGGCGACATGTTTACACTGGCGGGTTTTCTGCCAGATGTGAAGACACACTTCCGTTGTGGAAACTATCAAAAGCATACCGCATTGAAGTCCGGCAAAATTTTGACTTTCACTAAAACATCGCCGATCTTCGTGATACTGTCCTTTTTTTAAAGTCACTTCTCTCGTTCCTTCTTCAACAGGGGCTGTTTCGTGTGCCAAGGGAGAATAGAGCCGTGTCTTACTAACATGTTTGGTGTAAATCTGTCCGTTAGTGGGAAGCTACTATCGCAGGATCGCGATTTCTCGCCTCCAAGTCGTATTTGCGTAAGTGGAGCTTTGCGGATGTGCGCCAGGAATACTCCACGCTTTTACGTGTGTGTGTGTGTGTGTGTGTGTGTGTGTGTGTGTGTGTGTGTGGGATGTGCGTCACGTACTCGCTGCGACAGCGTGCAGTTAGCGGTCAGCGGGCAGCTAACTTCCCGTTTGCAGTCTGAGCCGCTTCCAGTTTCCGCCAGCCCGGCTGCGGGCGTCACAACAACACAGGGCGAGGGAGGCCAGCGAGCGACACGGGCCGAGTCCACACAGTAGGGGGCCCGGCGTATGGACCGACCCAAAATCACTGCAGTGGTGACACGTGGCTGCAGTCGACTCTTACCCGTACGTCGATAAGCAGTATAGAAAACGAAAAATAAAATTCAGAATTTCCATCGTTGTGCAGGAGCAGTGAGTTTGAAGGTGCTGCACACTTTTGAATCGGCACCTTCCAAAACGTTGAATCCGTTGTCCTTGCCATGCCGCCACTGCGCTCTCAGCCATCTAGACCTAATCTACGCCAGCCGGTGTGGCCGAGCGGTTCTAAACGCTTCAATCTGGAACCGCGCGACTGCTACGGTCGCAGGTTCGAATCCTGCCTCTGGCTTGGATGTGTGTGATGTCCTTAGGTTAGTTAGCTTTAAGTAGTTCTATGTTCTGGGGGACTGATGACCTCAGGTGTTAAGTCCCCTAGTGCTCAGAGCCATTTTGAACCTAAATGTATGGCCTGACACCCTTTGTCTCTTACATGATGCGAGTCACACCATGGCTTCATGCCAAATACCTACAAACAATTTAAAATAAATTTCGTCCCTTTCGAATAGCTACACCCATTGGTAACCGCTTCATTAAGTTTTAAAGATATAAATAACTGATTTATAAATTTTATATAAGAATATAAGGAGAAGATTAAATCGATTAAGTAGATATATAGATATCAAAGTAGCAAATTTTACCTGGTGATTATCAGTACAACGGAGAATACAGAGAATCTGTGGTACCCTCATGTCGTTTATGTACGAAGTAAAATATTCGGCAATGTACACTAAATTACTCCAATCCCTCCTCCACCTACACTGTTTGGCGGAAAGACCCTCGCCGCCGTGGGGTGGCGTGCGTGCCTCAGTGATGCAGATCCATCAACGTGGAAGGGGCGTCTGTGCAGGAGCCAGACCAACATATGGTTCCTGTAGAGGGGCAGCAGTCTATACAGAGTAATGCTGAAGGTATGATGGGTAAATTCAGTTCTTAACGAAAAGTTACATAATCGAATGGATGAAACATATAGAAGGAATTAACCGACAGCAAACGTCTTCAAGTATGAAGGAATCGATAGTCAGGTAACGGAACAAAGTGTGTGGTAGTACAGGAAACGTGAAGAAGCAGAACAGTGAATGGATGGAGCTATCAGGAATTCTTTACGTCATTATCTACAATTGGAAACATTACTTACAGATATTAGCATCCATAGGTTTAGTACTGATTCGCAGGTCAATTTGAGACACATTGCCCATGATATCTACTCCTTTAGATTACGAACGACTGTGCAAAGAGTGTTACTAAAATAATGGTCAACGTTTTGCTTCGAGATAGAGATTTTCTTCGGTCAGTCCCAAACTATTCTACCTGAGTTCTTCAGAAGTACAGTGCAATGTTCTTTCGGACATGCATACATATATGCACGCTTGCATGTCCGAAGAAACATTGCATCGTATTTCTCAACAACACAGGCACTTCAGCATCGCATTTATCCGCCGATACCGGGTAAGGGACTGTCAGTGAACATGTCTCCCCTGTACGGGAATATACACAACGTATGTACGAGTGCAGGGATAGCAGACACACGGTTGAAGACATAGCCAAGTCAGGGTGAAGTGGTTGACGACATATGGAAATCAGGGTCTGGTCTTGATGAAATGCAAGTGAATTTACGCTAACGCGTATGAATTTACGCACAATCTCGCCACATAAGTATTCTAATGTCAATTAAGTAGGTGGTAGAACATTGGCATTTTTTCCTGGGTTTGTTGGTGAGTTAATGTTTTCATTTTTTCCATTTCTTTCCCTGAGCGACCAGCTCGTTCTTCCTGTTCCAATTTCTGCTGAACGTGAATGTGGCGTCCCACGTTAGTACGAAAAACTAAAGGTACGTACACACTCTCAGATGAGAACAGCAGACAGTAGAGCGCTGTATCATCTGCAGTTCGATACTACTGGAGCGATGAAAATTTATACACGCGGTAGTGTTCTGTCTATACCAGTGGTACAGGCACCAGTCCCTGCCCCTGTGCATACACACTCACACACACACACACATAGTCAGAAGGTTAAGAGCTGCAAAGATGACAAATTTGTTCTTATTGAGGTAGTGGATAAGTTGCAGAACATAGTCGATGAAGGAGAACTTCCAAGTGAACCCCATTCTTATTGACAAGAAGATGTACTGGTTATGGAAACATTAGGAGCAGCTGGGTTCAGACATCTTGTCCATTCCCTCCAATGTGTTGACCATCCCACCTCAATCATGTGCAAACAGACACACTTTGGCTCTAGCCATTCCAAGACTCACGCCATTGTATAAAACAAACAACCGCTTTTCAAACTCGTAACTACAGTCTTAATAAACCATCCTATCCAATTTACTAACTTATTATGATACACAAGACTAACCCTAGACTGTACACCAACGTGAAAGCTGCACATACAGACCATACAATGAAAGTGTACAACACAAGAATACTTCTGTAGCTACTTACTTATCAAACATGAGAATTGCAACCTTTTACTGTACTCCACAACTTCAAACCTGGGAATTGACTTGTCTCATTTTCCAGAGCATGGAGTGTCGCTGGTATGTTCTATGACGCCCCCTGTGGACATCAAATGAATGACTTCTGTCGATTGCCTAGCGCTGTAAGACGAGGCTCCAACCCACTGCAACTACATTTTCGTGATATTGACAGAGAACAGGCGAATAGCGAATTACTATAGAAGGCATCAGACGTAAATTAACGGTTAAGATGGAGGTGAACGTTGTTGGACACGAATACATTTTAACGAAAATGAGATCGTCGTTAGCATCAGCCAACATGTGTCTGCATATTCAAATACATAACCTAGGGTTTTGTGAATTTAGTCTCTGCACCTGCCCTAACTGATATACAGATAACTGTCTGTTGCTTTTTCAGCAAAACCGTACTGAACATGCAAGTTTTCGCAGGAAGCGGTGAGCTTTGCTCTCGAAGAAAAGGAGGAATGGTTAAAGTTTCAACTCCTCTTGACGTCGAGACCATTCGAGTAGGGACATGGCCTCTCACTACAGATGAATGAGGGCAGAAATCAACAGTACCCGTATTTAAGGGAAGGCCGCACTGTTTTCTGCAGTGGTTTGGCCTCTGTACCACAGCTTTTCCTGTACATTTTTGGTTTCTGCTAGCGTTCCATGTACGGTCACAGTGTGCGGATGTCAGGCACTCCAGCTGTACACATCACGTGGAACACGCACACAAATGCGCACAAAACGAGTATCTGTCGAATAATGTTCAGGGAAATTTGTTGCCAAAGCATTCGTCTTGCCGCATTCCATCGACAAGTTGCGTAATCAGTCACTCAGGAATTCGTGTTCCAATGCAACATAGAGTCCAGCGGGATCTGAGTTGGAAATGTGATGTCATAGATTCTTCTACGATATTTCTGCAGCCATGGTCCAGGGGTAGTTCCGCATCCAGCGCCGGGTCGGAGGGTCGCCAGTTTACTGCCTCACCACAATACGCCCATACCTGGACAGCTTTCCCTCAGTGTTTTCGTGGCCTCGTGTGTAACACATCATCTTGGCCAGAAGCTAGCAACAGTTTACTTTGGGCTCTTAGAGTGATGTGACAGGTATACGATGTGAACGCCATTCCACTCAATACCCTTCACAGAGTTATAGTAGGATCCATTCAGTGGAGATAGTAGTAAAATACAACATTCCTTCCCATCTACAGTTTTGTGGGAACCGCATTCATACATCATATTATGAGGAAGTAGCGTCATGCTTTCTCATCAGCTAAAGTGGCCACCTTATAACTAATTGCTAGTGGAGGATATTTGTGTTGATCTCGTTTCTACTGCTCACGAGATTCTTGCCACGTCTTGGCCAGGTGCAATGGAGCAACAGAGGAAAGTGCATCTACCTGCTCCTGACTTTTCAGTTTTATCTTAGTTGCAGGGTCGTGAAACTGTTGTTAGCACACTGGCTGTGTCCGCAGTGCAACACAAGAGATGTCGTATACAGGACAGAGAGCAGTTGGGTACATCTACTCCTCACACAGTGCTCCCTGAATTGAGTCTGTTGGTTGTTATATACTGCAGTGCTGACTCCTGCTCTACTGGTGGGATCGATGGTGCGAAAAAGGAAGTTGAGATAGCTGGTGTGTGTCCTAGCATCTTCCGGAAACATACAGACGTGGGGAAGTCGTTGGGATTTCTGGTGTTGCAATGATTAAACAACAGAAAACTGAGAGGCCTCTAAATTTGTCTTTTCCGTTAGAGTCACCCTTTCCTACGACCTCTTACCGGCTTTCTCCCGTTACTCCCATTAAGTCTATTGGTGGCCAGGATTTCCTCCCTCTTTATCCAGATATGATGCTTGACTCCTCTCGTGTGTGGCGATCAGAACTGCAAGACAGAGCCTCTGGTTCAAATTGGTTTTGCAGATAATCTGGCTAATGTTCAAGAACAACCTACGTACCTGACAGCAGTCGCTCTATTGCCTCGTAATCGCTATAAGCAACGGATCTCCCTTGAGCGGGTGGCAACTTGTAAAAGGAAGAAAATGGGTCCTGGTCCGAAACTAGCTATCAAGTGAATAAAAAAGTGAAATATCCCACAGTGGCTGGTGTTTCGTTGTACAGATACTTTTTTTGTGCCAGTATGTTGCTAAAAACTTCCGTGGATTCGAGACAACGTTGATTTAACAATACTCGCTCCTAATGACTTATCTAGTGTCATAAACGTAATATTGTCAACCAAAGAAAATGAAAAGTAAGAGTTGTATCGAGTGGATGGACAGACACAACCTCATGAATCCATGGACTCTGCATATCAGCAGGGAACTGTTCAAGATGATGCATGCTCTGTAATGGTGTGCGGCATGTGCAGTTGGAGTGATATGGGACCTCTGATACGTCGAGATACGACTCTGAGAGGTGACATGTATGTAAGCATCCTGTCTGGACACCTGCATCCACTCATGTCCAATGTGTATTCTGATGAACTTCGGAAATTCCAGCAGGACAATGCGACACCCCACACGTCCAAAATTGCTACAGAGTGGCTCTAGGAACACACTTCTGAGTTTAAACACTTCCACTCGCCCCAAACTCCCAGACATGAACATTATAGAGCATATCTGGTATGCCTTTCAACGTATTGTTCAGAGCAGATTGCCAGCTCCTCGTACTATTACGGATTTATGGACAGCCCTGGAGGATTCATGGAGTTCTTTCCCCCAGAACTCATTCAGACATTAGCCGTTTTGCGGCACTTCCGCGAGCTCACGGGGACACTACACGATATTAGGCCTGTGTAACAGTTTCTTTGGTTCTTCAGTGTATAACGTAACAATTCTGATATTTAATACGGATGATACAGAAATACAGGACGTTTCAATGTATAGCTATGCTGATATTGAACGACAGGAAGAACCTGAACCTGAATGTGGATGTCCAAGGAGTGTACTCCGACCTACATATGAATAAACGATCACCATAATAAAATATGGGAAATCAGAGGTAGCACGGAAATATATAAGCGCTGTTTTTTCCACGCGCTATACTTGATTGAAATAAGAGAGAATTGTGAAGGTGGTTCCATGAACCGTCTGACAGGCACTTAAATGGGATTTGCAGAGTATCCCTGTAGATGTAGATGTGGATGTAGACTTCTGCTGCAGCACCTGGAGACCTGGTCAAGTCGGCATGACAGCGGGTATGGAGCAAAATCAGAAGGAGTGCTAGGGCTGAGCATACGCAGAAGTAACAGAGGTGGTTGTGGAATTCAAACCGGAGTGTTTGGCAGAAGAACGAAGTTGTTTTCGTGAAATTCTCAAAAAAATGGTTCAAGTGGCTCTCAGCACTATGGGACAACATCTAAGATCATCATTCCCCTAGAGTGATAACTATTTAAACCTAACTAACCTAAGTACATCACACACATCCATGCCCGAGACAGGATTAGAACCTGCGACCGTAGCAGCACCGCGGTTCCGGGCTGAAGCGGCTAGAGCAGCTCGGCCACAGCGGCTGGCGTGAAATTCTATTAGGTAAATTCACAGAAAAGGAATTCGAGGCAAAATGTGCTACATATACGTTGAAACTATTTCACGTCTGAAGTAGGAACCTCGAGAACGAAGTAAGAGAAATTAATGTGCGTACAATGGTATCTATTCAGTTACACACACTCGCTAAATATGGCAAAGAAACAGTAGATAATTCGTTAAGGTTGTTACCAAGTACCATTGACCATGCTGTATTATTCATTGATCAATGATCAGTGATTGTTTCCTTAATGGTTCCTCTAAAACATGATACTCAAAAGTGAGGTTGCATGTCACTGCCAGGGGAGCTGATGGACATCAGAACAACTTGTGCCACTTATCGCAGATAGCGACAGAAAGGGCGGTGTTCTTGAAGAACATCGTCTTCTAGTCACCCAGCAGAGGCAGGACAACACTCTGGACACCTGCAGAGTTCAGTAATTCCTCAGACACAGGAGGATCGTTTCATGTTAAAGTTCCCCAAGCCACGAGACTGAGAGTGTATCTGATTTGTTACTTCCGAGGGAAGTGTGGTATGTATTGGAGAGTAGTGAAAGTCTGTCCTGTCCTGTTGAAAGATCACTCCCAAAAGTAGCACAGTAGTACAGCTTGGAGGAATCCAGCACAGTTTAGTGCTCCCTCACAGAACAACATGGGTTATTTTAAGTTACAGTTGGCCACAAAAGATATTTAAAAACTGATCCTTTAACCAGTAATACAGGATATGAGGAACATCTGCGCTAGAGCACCTGTGTGATTCAGAAAGTTAGTCAATAAGAGCTGTCCAGCTGAAACAACACATCCCAGTAAAGTTGTCCAAAAGACAGCAGACCAGGCTTGTTGTATCTATCAAATTCTGTGTATTCCGACCAAACACCACTGGTTATTTTGGCTTACTATTCTGTCCAGCATGAAACGCCAATAAATCAGCCTGTCTGCGTCAGGTGAACTGAGGATCACCCTGCAGAGGATATCCCTGTAACACAATAACTGAGTAGATGGGTGTCGTTCTGAGCAGAGGTTAAATCAGCTGGTTTTGTAGGAACGGTGTAGGAACAGGTCTGGTGTATACTGCTCTCATCAGGGTGCCGTGACCAGGCCTCAGGGGCTACTTTCGGCCACAACTGAACACGACATTCAACCTGGGTTAGCTCTTAGATGTCACAACCAGGTTGGTTGAGCTACTTCAGCACGACTGGAGCTATGAGTGAGGCGCATTGTCGTGCTGGTAGATACCAGTGTTGCAGGGTCAGTGCAGGCTAACGCTTCTTATGTTCTCCACAGTTCAGCGTCTCCTCAACAAACACCAGGCTTCGTTTCAACCCTACGTTTCCGCACAGCATGATATATTAATCTGGTCTTGCATGTCTTCATGGTGGGACATAATGAGTATCACATCAACTGTATCACTGTAACACAGCATGGAAGGTGAGGTAATGCTGATAACGTACGAACGGCAGCAGAGCAGGCTGCATGCTGCTGCTAACTTCCGTTTTACCTCCACAACCACCACCTGTGATCTGCTATAAACTCATAATATTCACTCTCACCTTTAAAGTTATCTTTCACATCAGACTCTATAACGTCTCCACGTAAAACATGCTTTATAACTATGCAATTACAATTTTATTTATGCATATACAGGCACTGATTACGTCTGTGGGCTCTGAATAATAATAGACTAGAGACAATTATATTTTGTATTTGTAAAGGATTAAGTAGTGGATTTGTGAAATAATATCTGTGTCGGCGAGTTCTGAAACCGCCACAGAAAAGAATTAATGAAGAAAAACTCAAAGATTTCATGACAATCAGCCATTTTATAAATAGTAGCGTAAGAATAATATTGTCGTCGTCGTCTTCTTGGAGTCACATAGAGAGGAGGAACCTGTGACGCTATGTTTAACACGGAGGTAGCTTTCGTTTGTCAGGATTGTAAGCAGGACGCTATTAGGCGCTGATTATTAAGGATGGTGTGTGAACTTGTTATTCGAGTTGTAAATATAGTTGGTTAATGAGAATTCGTATGGTACTATTAGAAAGCTTGTCTGGTATCTTACACATCTATTTGTGACACTTTCAGCTTTTTAAGTCGTGTCCGCGGTGCAGAGCTGCGACACGGCGGAGCGAGCCGCCGCCGAGGCAGATACAGATCTGATAATAAGGGCAACCATACGGGAATAAGCGGTCAGGTGAAAAGTGCATTTAAAATTATTTATCACAGCAGTTCGAGATCGGAGTACAAAGCAGCAGATTTTACGTTCTGTTTCACAGGCGGACGCGGGCTGCTAATATTGTAAACTTTAACAGTGTCAGAGTTAAAATACTTCCATGTTTCAAAAGGAAACCTTGCTAAGCAAAAATTATGGGCTCGTAAAAGTTATAGAGAAATCATTTTCTGGTTAATAATGATAGTCTTACGCTCTAGTTTAGCCATCGCACTGATTAATAATTAATGTTGACGAAAAATCCACTGCAAGGTTTGAGGTTCTTTAAGCATTCCGTACTGTAACTTCATTATTTTTGACAACAGAAATAATTTCAGAACATTTTTACGATAACTGTAGGAGAGGTGGATATGTTGTGCCGTCTACTGAGTTACAGTAACAAAACTGTTCATTTAATAAGAAGCCAGTTCCAGTATAATAATAATTAATCTCATTTGTTCCCAACATAAAATTAACCAAAGTAAACCAGTTATAACACTCCCTTTCTGCTACTGTTATACCATAACCTCAAAACTGGAGGCAATTTGCAAAACAGAATTATTTTGTTGGATTAATAATGGTATAAAGCAACAGAGCAGTGTTACCCTCTGAGAGGAATTTTGCTAGGTTGACCGTGTTGTTCCTAACGGAGGTGACTTCTCGGAAATGAAAGTCAGAATTACGTAAATATTTGAATAGTAACAAACAAAATTTGGCCTAGCTATACTGTTTATAGAATAAGGGAAACGGTCGCCAGCCTAATTAGGCAAGAGAAAGATTACCGTTCTCGTTTAAGAAAGTAGGTATAAGTAATTATAACGGACAAACACAACCTAGACTTAGCCACACGCGAGTGCAATGAACTCTGACACACATATGTTTTAAGATTGAAGCTAACAACTGGAGCAGCACAAACTATTTGCAAAATTATACGAGATACCGAAACACCCTATTACTTTCAGGCTTACATAAAGTGAATGGTCTTTATAACATTACTATTAACATGCACTTCTAATACACAAGATACACAAACACTTAGCAAACATGAATATATAATGTTTGACAACTGCAGCTTTCTCACTTTTACCACTGCGAAACACAATACTGACCAAATTGCAAGAAACTGACTCACCTTTTAGAATTTACTACAGACAATAATGGGATCATTTGCCTTATAAGCCTCAGTCTTAAGAACTTTTAATATTGAAGTTAGCAACAGCACTTTAAATAGCAGTTTTAATAGGAAAATTATTTTGAGCAAATAACATTTACTTTAACTCACTCTATTGCCACATTAACTTTAACTTTCTTTTTACTAAGTTCAAGAGGCATTAATTAGCAAAACTCTAGGCTTTAATTTCTTTTAGTAAGGACACTCGGATATCACTTTAGCTCAAACGGAGAGGAACCTGAGAGGTGTTATGATGAGGAGAAAAATCAGGGTAGGTACATAAATTCACATATAAATTACCTTATATTTCAGCACATTAGCACGTCCATTAAGCTGATCCTTCACTGTACATCATTATAGTATTACGTTGCAATGATTGCGCAATGTGGTGGCAACTGCATGTTGGTAGGTGGAATTGTAGGCAGAATTGCTGGACTGTCATTTCTTGGTGGCGATGATAGATACAAACTCCAGAATAGTTCCAGCTATTTATCCATCCATCCGAGGCATTGGAAAGTAGCAGGAAAAGCCTCTCTCGGAACCAGCGCAATATGCATCTGTTACATGGCAGTGCACGGGCTCGTAGCTCGTCTCCGACTCGTAGCTCGTCTCCGACTCGTAGCTCGTCTCCGACTGACTATCAGTTCCACCTTTTCCACCCAGGCCAACCACAATTTGCGCGCGCTACACAGTTCCGTTCCCGAGGGGAACCACTACACCTTTACATACAGAATAACTAAGAGCCCTAAGTGAGGATCAGCAATTTACATAACAGCAACCAAATACATTAAATAAAACAAAACATTTACACATATTGACATCTCTACAAAAAAATTATTCACACAAAATTACAATCATATACAGTAAGTTTTGTTCCCTCGAAATGGGACAAAGAATATAAATTGCAGATACACTACTTTGCATAGAATCAAATCACGACATCAAAGGTTTGACAAAGAAAAGAGTATACAATTTTGTGTTATCTATTCAATCAAATACATTTACAGGAGCTTCACGATGTAATATTAAATGAAAAAAAATGAGTACAGCATTAGAGCTATGGTGTTACACAGTGTCCAGAAAAAATAACTGGAGCGCGAAAACTCATGCAATGAATTTTGGCAATAATATCCCACATACTAGCAAAAGTACGGCAACTAACAAATCTGAGCCTGGGGTAGGGGGAGACACAGTAATACGGTGTGACCTCCGGAACTGGAACCTGGGGGAGGAAATCGACATAAAACTGCAGTCTCCGTATGTCCATCTATCAGTCACTCGACCTGAATTTCCAGCTGTTCCATCTCACTTCATCCTCGAGCCGCGAGTTAACGTCATTCCATTCCAGTCTGGGCATCATACGTGAAATGCATGCAAACCCAGTAATATACAGGCAGGGACAAATAAAATGGCGAGGACGAATGGATACAATTGGAGGTGAATGTGACGCAGACACCACGTATATGCCGGCCACGTGATCCAGACCAGTGCAGAGCGCAGTGCGAGCTGTGTCAGTGCGAGTGGAGCAGTGCAAAGGAGGCGACGGTGCTCACAGAGGAGCAGCGGGTGTCCGTTGTGGAAATTAACGTGACAAAAAAGGCGGTGGAATGGTGTGGTCAGTTGTTTTTCAAGATGTTGAATGGTCTCAAAGTGCCAGCAAGAAACGCCACGCAACGTTCAGTCCAAAAATGGCCTCAGACAGTATCTGTTTTGAACAAGTCAAGAAACATTCCGAAACATGCCCGGACGACAGAAAATGTGACTGGAGCTCACCAGAAAATGCTATAATGTCCTATCAAATAAATCCGACGCCTGTTGCAAAAACTGGAATGACACGTCGATCATGCTGACGAATATAGCTGAGCCTCCACATGCATCCCTACTGAGTGTCTGTTGTTCGCGCACTAAAACCAGCAGAGTTCCATTAGCGCCTCCAGTTTTGTGATTGGCTTCTTTATGTCTGACGAAGTCTGGTTTCACCTGAGTGGTTATGTCAACTCACAGAATCACTGGTTCTGTGCAGCGGAGAATCCATATAATTTCCAAAAAACACAGCTGTATTATCGCAACGATGGGGTTTGGTGTGCAGTGTCTGCACACCACGTTATTGGCCCCATCTGCTTTCATTAGAGTCTGACTTCAGGGCGTTACGTTGCCAACATTTTGAAATCATTTCTGGCAGCAGTAACGGAGGAGGTAAACACCTACAGTTAGTTTCAACAGGATGGAGCAGCTGCCCATACAGCCAGCCAAATCTAGGAGTTGTTAGCGGAGATCAGTCTGGTCACGACCGTAGCTGGCCAGCCATTTCACATGATCTGTCACTGTACAATCATTTTGTGTGGGGAGCTCTCATGTCTAGGGTGTGTCGCAACAACCCTCATAGCCGTCAAGGACTGCAGCAGAGCATTTGGGATGAGACTGCAGCAATCCCAGCGGTCCAGCTTCGATCCACGTTCAGCAGCTGGCTGACCAGGATCCACAAGTGCCAAGAGGTGGACGGTGGTCACTCGCGACATCTGCTACAGACAGGTCAGTACTGTATTTCCTTCACCCTGCTGTGGTCCTTCGAACCCTGGAACTCTGTCCTCTGGGCCACTTTTATTTGCCCCAACATATAAACTGGCGAGCTATATTGAAGGCTAAATTCATCATCAAGTCTCATCATAAACACATATATCCTCAGATCATTAGTTTGTAACTCGACAGCATGACATAGCTAGCAATTAAGGAGATGCAACATTGATGATGTGCCACGAAAATTGCTCTGGGCCACAAACTCCGTTACAGCATGCAACTAAGTTTCTGACGATGACGTTCTTATGTCGTATGTTCTCGAAATTCCTTCCGTGTTAAATATGAACAAAAAGTTCAAGTTCACAAGAAATATCACCATCGTCGTTATCAAAAACAACAGATTACCAGTGGGCTACCAGACAAGGGGTCGGTGGCAGCCCCACCGTATACATTGCCGAGCTACCTCGAATGCTGTTTTCTCAAGTTTTGATGTAAATAATTTGGCGAATTACTTTGTAGTCTCCTAGGGGTAAGATAATTACCGTCATTCCGGTGAAAGCCAAAGCCCAACATTCTGATGTCTACAGCCTCTTACACAGCAGAAAATGTAAGACATGAATGGCGTGTCGCATTTTTTATTGAAAAAAACATCCATGTCCGTCTTCCGAGAAATACCTGCTCCTTTCTCTTCATTTGTATTAAATATATTTTAGTTTTCTAACCTTCTGTATTTTTTACGAGTGTTTTTCTGTGGTTTGGTAAACAGTTCCATCATACACAGTGCCGAAAACTCGTCAGGGCGTAACCAGCGTCTGACAGTCATACGCAGACGTAAAAAGCACCTGCCGTAGAAAACTGCCGTGTCGCTGCACACCTCACGCGGTTATACACGTCTGTGACGTCACGACATCAGCATTTGTGACACGCTTATTAGGAGTTAGTCTGACCCAGCACATCCAGTCTGGAGAGGCCGGCCCTACATTCCTTTCACTACATTAATGCTTTGTAAGTGTCCAGAATTATGAAGGGCAAATTCTACATTTGTTTTTGCCTCCTCAGCGGTATTGTGTTGCGTGGTTCTCGTATTTGTCTGTCTTCTCTGTAGAAGCAGTGGAGGAAACTCAGTGCAGTCGCAGAGTGGCGCTGAGGCGGCCTGCGGCAGGGCACCCACTTTCCACTCGTCGCCGCTGATTCTGCATAAAGCCTCGATGCAGCTGACATCAGTACCCCATTCCCACCCGCTTCCTTTCTTCCCCCTCCACCTCAATTTACATATAAAAATACATATTCCTCACACACTGTCAGTCGAACAACGATGAATACAATACTGAAATTTTTTTGTTTTAGTCTTCAGTAGCAGTTTATTTATTTTGCTACTGGTTACGTTTACTTCCCAAGTAGATGTAACGTGTCAAATACAAAAATCTGACACAGTTACTTCGGAAGTGAGGGTCACGAATGCGTGCCAGAGGATGGCCTGAGGATGGTAGTATGTACCAAAACTGGTAGCTGGGAGGGAAAATAAACAAACTGTGGCTATAGTCTAAAACCAACATTTTCAAAACGAAAATAAGCGCTCATTTTCACCTTCTTGTCTCAGTCCAACTCAACATTATTTCACCTCGGTGTGAGGGCGGTTTGGTTGACCTATTATAAGTAGTCACGTAATCGGTTTGATAGTTTATGCTTAACGGATCTGAAAGCATCGACATACAGTGAGTTTTCCTTAGTCACCAATGTATTTGTTTACTGTAACAGACTTGTCCGAGTTTGCTACACCAGCCTCTCGCGCACTTTGGTCCATCCACCTACGTACTGTGCACTTGGCTGAGGTTTGGGCACCTTTTTTTTGTTTTTCGTTTTTTTTTGCTTTATTGTGATTTCATTCCCCTGCCCCATATGGGCAGGGGAGGGCTGTCAGCGGCACAATCCGCCGTTCTTCAGCCGAGCGACATGACAACTAAGATAAGAAGAAATGTTACATACATAAGGCGATAAAAAAGGGGAACATAAAACAGAGAAAAGGGAGAAAATGGAGATAAAATTAGACTGACATGGAGACGTTCACAGGGGACAGTTAAAAAAGTCACCAGGAAGTTAAAAAACACAGTTGGCGATGCTTAAAACACAGAGAATAATGGACATGCACAGGTTAAAAGTCGGCCACAGTATTAAAAAACTCCAGAACAACACACTTGAAACCCACTTGTAGCACACAAGATGAAGAATGAAACTGCCAGGTGGGTCCTGCTGGGGGAAAGGTCAGAGCGGATGTAAAAGGAGGGAGAGCGAGGGGCAGCAGTGGAAGCGGCAGGATGAAATTAATAGGGGTGTCAGCGGGTACATGAAGAGGCCAGGAGATACGTGTGGCGGGAGATGAAGAGGAAAGACAGGGCAGGAGGGAGTGCAGAGACACTGAAAGAGGGCACAAGAGAGGGAGGGAAGTAGGAGGGGGAAGCCGCTCAAGAGGAGGAAGGGGGAGGAGAGGGAGCTCTGAGGAGGAGGCACGAAGATGGGGTCAGAATTGGTAGGAAGAGTAGATGTCAGGGTGAAGCTCATCATCTGGGAGGGGTAGACGGTGGAAGTTGAGATGGAGGGTGTGGAGATGGAGAGAGGGTGGGACACAATGGTAAAGGTGTGGCAACTGGTTGGGGGTGGAGAGGAAGGGAGACACCTGGGGGTGAGGGGGATCAAGGCGGCGGACAATACATAGTGTGCGGATGTGTTCAAGGAGAAGGAGAAGGTGGGGGAGGGGGATGAGGTCATAGAGGATGCTCGTGGGGGATGGAAGGCGGATGTAGAAGGCGAGGTGGAGCGCAAGGCATTTGAGGATTTGGAGGGCTTTATAGAACTGGGGAGGGGCGGAAATCCAAGCTACACTGGCATAACAGATGATGGGGCGGATCAAGGATTTGTAGGTGCGAAGGATGGTGGAAGGATGCAGACCCCACGTCCAGCCGGACAGGAGTTTCAGGAAGCAGAGGTGGTTGTGAGGTTTGTTTTGGATGGTAAGGAAATGGGGAGTCCAGGTGAGGTGGCGATCGATTGTGAGGCCAAGGTATTTGAGGGTAGGAGTGATGTGGATAAATGGTGTAGAAATCATGGAGGCGGAAGGAGTAGGTGGTGTGGACTATGATCATCACCTGGGTCATGGAGGGATTGATATGGAGGAACCACTGGTTGCACCAAGTGGTGAATTGATCAAGGTGGGTTTGGAGGGTATGTTCGGACTATTGAAGGGTAGGATAAAGGGCTAGGAAGACGATGTCATCAGCAAACTGGAGAAGATGAACAGGTGGGGAAGGTTTTGTCATATCGGCAGTGTACAGGAGATAGAGGAGAGGGGAAAGTACAGAACCTTGGGGCACACCAGCAGAGGGATAGAAAGTACTGGAGTTGGAACTGTGGATAGTCACATAGGAGGGACGATGGGAGAGGAAGGAAGCAACGAGATGGATGAAGTTGATGGGGAGAGCATACATCTGAAGAGGAGCCCGGGATGCCAGACACGGTAATAGGCGTTCTGGAGATCAAGGGAAACAAAGATAGCAGAGCAACGGGAGTTAATTTGGAGGGAAAGAAGATTGGTAAGGTGAAGGGCGTGGTCGTTGGCGGAGAAGGAAGGCCGGAAGCCACATTTGGTAAGGAGGTGGTATTGGTTAAGGTGGCGGTGAATACGGTGAGAGAGGATGGTCTCAAAGACCTTACTGAACATGGAGGTGAGGCAGATGGGACGATAGGAAGAGGTATCAGAGAGGGGTTTGTTAGGTTTAGGGAACAGCAGGACATGGGAAGTCTTCCACAGGTCGGGGTAAAATCCAGTGGAGAGGAGGACATTGTAGAAGGTAGCAAGGACAGACAGGAAGGATGTGGAGGATTCCTCGAGGTGGCGGTAGATGACACCATCATGACCAGGGGCGGTGTTGCGTTTGGAGCAGTCCCGGCGTTTTTTTGTTGTAAGGAGTTTCCAGATGTGTCGCTGTAATTGCCGGTGGCGGGTGAGAGTATCCCGGTCACGGGTGCGGAGGAAGGAGCGGTAGAGCTGTGAGGGTGGCCAAATCATCCGCTCTAACTGTCCAGATTGTTCTTCAAATCCGTAGCGAACAATTGTGTCCTGGTGACATGACGCATTGTTGTTTGGGAAGATAAAGTCAATGAATGGCTGCAAATGTTCACCAAATACCCGAGCATAACCATCTCTAGCCAACGATTGATTCAGCTGGGCCGGAGGACCCAGTCTGTTCCATGAAAGACAGCTCACACCAAGATGGAGCCACCATTTCTATTGGTGGACGGCCGAAATGCCACTCAGCTGCTCTGTTTCCATGATCTTCTGCATACGCTATTACTTTCAGTTTATAGCCCACATCATATGAATACTTTTTATTTTTTCCATTAAGAAACTATGTGAACACCTGGCTGAAAATGATTCACAAGTTCGTGGCACCCTCCATCGGTAATGCTGGAATTCAGTATGGTATTAGCCCTTCCTTAGCCTTGATGACACCTCTTGCAGTCATACGTTCAATCAGGTGCTGGAACGTTTCTTGGGCAATGGCAGCCCATTCTTCACGGAGTGCTGCACTGAGGAGAGGCATCGATGTTGGTCGGTGAGGCCTTGCACGAAGTCGGGATTCAAAACATCCCAAAGGTGTTCTATATGAGTTAGGTCAGGAATCTGTGCAGGCCTTTCTGTTACAGGGATGATTTTTTAGTCCAACCACTCCGCCAAAGGCCGTGCATTATGAACAGGTGCTCGATCGTGTTGAAAGATGCGATCACCATCCCCGAATTTCTCTTCAACATTGGGAAGCAAGAAGGTGCTTAAAAGATTAATGTAGACCTGTGCTATGATAGTATCAGGCAAAAGAAGAAGACGTGCAAGCCCCATTCATGAAAAACACGACCTCACCATAACACTGCTGCCTCCTAATTTTACTGTTGGCACTACACACGCCGGCCTATGACGTTCACCGGGCATACGCCATGCCCACACCCTGACATCGGATCGCCACATTCTGTACCGTGATTCGTCACTCCATACAGCGTGTTTCCACTGTTCAATCATCCAATGTTTACTTGACAGGATTCGTGGCAGAACAGTCTTCTTTTGATTGTAGTAAATCAGCTGGAGGACGTAGTCAAGAGTTGTTTCCCTGATTCTAAAATTTCAGATGCTACTCAACTGCGTTGAACTGAATGTTTCCAGATCGTAAACAATGTGATGGGAGAGAGCCATAACAACGCAGAAAGAAGTTCCAAGAAAACTGAGACACATTAAATTCAGTGTTCTCACTGATGAATCAATAGATGTAGAATATGTTAAAACCTCGTGTGTTCTGGTTTGATATTTTGATAAGGACACAAATAAAACTGAAAGTAATTTTCGAAACCTTTGTGAAATTTTAAAACATGGTGGATATGATAAGGTGCAACAAGTAAAAATCTTTATACCAATAGAATGCTTTCATTTTCTGAGTACAATATTTCTCAAAACAATCTTATAAGATTTACTTCTGCTGAGTGCAATTGTATGATGCGATCAAGAAACAGTGTTGCTACTCGCTTAACTGAACGATGTCCTGGACTAATTATACTCAAATGCATATTTCACATTTTCACATATGTGTCAGTGAAGCTGGTAAATGACTTTCCAAACCTAACTAGGAATATTCATAACAATTTTAAAGCTAGTGTTGAGTGTCAGGATGTGCTACAAACAGGCCTCCATATAGTATAGACGCACTTGCCTTTTAAGGACATGTTTATCCTTTAGTGGGAAGCCACTGACGCAGGAACGCATATTTGTATAACGAGATCATTGCGGATGTGCGCCAGGAATACTCCAGCTTCTTACGTGCGTGTGTGTGGGAAGAGCAGGCAAGAGTGCTGGCGTCATATCCCAGCTGTGACCGCAGGCGGCTAGCGGTTTGCGGTCAGCTGAAATCCTGTCTGTGCTCCAAACTGCGTCCCGGTTGCGACAGCGCGGCTGTGGGCATTATAATGCAGGGCGTGGGAGGCCAGCGACACGGACCGGGACCGTACAGTTTGGGGCCCACCGTACGGGCCAACCCAAAATCACTACAGCGGTGACACATGACTGCAGCAAACACTTACCAGTACATTGATAAGCATTACAGAGAATGTAGAATTAACTTCAGAATTTCCATCGTTATGCACGAGTTGCGAATCGGAAGCCGCTGCACGCTTTAGAATCAGTACCTCCCAAATCGTTGAATCCGTCGTCCTTGCCTTGACGGCACTGCGTTCCCTGCCCGCTAGAGTTCTGGCCCTGACGCCAACTCATTTCTTTTCCTGGGGTTATGTGAAACACCTATGTCCAAAACCATTACACAACACAAATCGCTCATTTCTGATGCGACAATTCATCCACAGACGCATCTAAGTGTATGATACGAAATGTTCTCGCTTGCATACTGTCTGTGTCGACAAGTGCTTCATACAAAATACCTATAAAGAATCTAAAATAAATTTGCTCCGTACGGAATATCTACAGCCACTGGTAATCGCTTCATTCTGTTTTATCTGTATACCTAGAGATACAAATACGTAATTTATAAATTTTATATAAGAATATGAAGAAAGACTCAGAAGACTAAAAGGATTCAGTAGACATAGACAATCTTATCCGGCGATTATCAGTGCAAGGAACAATATAGAGAGCCTGTGATACCCTCATGTCATTTATGAACCAAGGAAAATATTGGACAGCGTAGGCTACAATAGTCTAGTCCCACCTCCACCTCCACTGTTTAGCAGCAAGGCTATGCAGGAGTGGGGTGGCATGCGTGCCTCAGTGATGCAGGCAGCCATACTACAGATGCAACAACGTGGAAGGGGCGTCTATACAGCAGCCAGACCAACATATGGTTCCCGAAGAGGGGGGCAGCCTGTTCTTTAGTTAGAGGGGACCAGTCCAGATGAGTGTCAGAAGGTCTGGCCCTGCAACATTATCCCACCGGCCCTCCATACGTTGGTGTTATGGGCGGATGATGGCAAGCAGAAAATACAAGTGTCATGCTCCCATCGTAGCAGAATCTGAAATGCGATACAGATTAATTCTGAAGATAAGATGACGAAATAGAATATATAATGAAGAGGTACAGGATCAAACTGATAGGAAACGATAGAGGCACTGTCCGACTAATAGAAGGAATCGATTGACAGGATACATCCTCAGATATCAAGGAATCGTTAAGTAGGTAACCGAAGGAAGTGTGAGGTAGTGCAAAAAAAATCGGAAAAGCAAGCAATGAATGGTTGGAGGTATCAGAAATTCCTTACGTCACTAGGTACACCTGAAAGCATTACATACAGATATTAGCATCCATACGTTACATCCTGGTGCGCAAGTCAATTTGCGACACATTTCCAGTTCTGCTGATGACAAAGAACTATACAGACTTTCCCTCAGACCACAACTCAAACATGTCCTACGGACGTAAACAAAGTAAAAAGTGTCACTAAAATATTGGTCAATATGTTTGTTTCGCACTAGAGCTTTCCGTGCGCCAGTACTGTACTGCTCCACCTGTGTTCTTCAGAAGTACACTGTAATGTTCTTTCGGACATGCATGCAAATACGGACGCATGCATGTCCGAGGAAACATTCCATCGTATTTATGAACAACACAGGAACTGCAGTATTGCATTTATCCGCCAATACCGGGCAATCGATTGTCAATTAACATGCCTCACCTGTACGGGAATATATTTAGTCTAAGTACGAGTGCAAGGGGTTGCCGACATAAGGTTGACGACATGTGCAAATCATGGTCTGGTCTTGAAGAAAAGCACGTGAATTTACGCTACTGGACAAGATTTTATGCGCTATATCTTTCATAACTATTTGAATGTCAATTAAATAGTTGGTAGGACACTGGCATTTATTGCTGTGTTTGTTTGTGACTGAAGCTTCACATTTTTTTCATTTCTTTCCCTGTGTGACTAGCTCGTACTTCCTGTTCCACTTTCTCCTGAACGTGAATGTGGCGTTCCACGTTCGCTCCAAAAATTAACGCAAGCACACATTCTCAGATGAGAACAGCAGACAGTAAACCGGTGTATCATCTGCAGTTCGATAGAAACACAATACAGTGACAAAGACAGAAATAAAGAACTATTTACCCATTGTGTGATAATGCAATGACTACTGTAGCGATGAACAAGCGGTAGTGTTGTGTCTATAGCAGTGGTACAGGGACCAGTACCTCACCCTGTACATACACACACTAACACACACATAGTCAGAATGTTAAGAGTTGCAAAGATGACAAATTTGTTCTTATTGAGGTAGTGGATAAGTTATAGAACATAGTCAATGAAGGAGAAGCTCCAAGTGAACCCTACTCTTATTGACAAGAAGATGTACTGTTTATGGAAACCTTAGGAGTGGCCGGGTTCAGACATCCTGTCCATTTCCTCCAATGTGTTGACCATCAAACCTCAACCATGCTAACCAGACACACCTTGAATCTAGCCATTCCAAAAGCCAGGCAATTGTTTAAGACAAACGACCACTTTTCATCCTCATAACTACTGCCTCATGGAAATATGCTATCCAAATTACTAACACACTAAAATACACAGAACTACGCCTAGACTGTAAAGAAACGTGAAAACCGGAAGTACAAATCATACAAGAAAAGTGTACAACAGAGGGATACTTCTGTAGCTACTTACTGACCAAACATGGGAACTGTATCCCTCTACTGTACTCCACACCTTCAAACCTGGGAATTGACTTGTGTCATTTTCCAGAGCTGGTATTTTCTATGAACGCCCCCTGTGAACATCAAATGAATCACTACTGTCGGATAATGTTCAGAGAAATTTGGTGCCAAAGCATTCGTCTGCCTCATTCTACAGACAAGTTGCGTAATTAGTCACTCAGAAAATCGAGAACAGTTCCAATGCAACTCATTCACCAGAGCAATCTGATTTGCAAATACGACGTCATAAGGTATAGATTCTTCTATGATATTTCTGCATCTGCATCGAGCACCAGGTGGGAGGGTCGCCAGTTTACTGCCTCACCACAGAATGTGCATACCTGGACAGCTTTCTCTCAGCGTTTTCGTGTCCTCGTGTGTAACAACAGTTTACTTTGGTCTTTTAGAGTGATGTGAGGCGTATATGATGTGAACGCTAGTTCACTCAATATCCTTCACAGAGTTACAGAAGGATCCGTTCAGTAGAGATGGTAGTAAAGAACAACACTTCTTCCCATCTACAGTTTTGTGAGTACCGCATTCATACAATATATAATGAGGAAATAGCGACGTTCTTTCTCATCACCTAAAGTGGCCGTCTCTGATCTAATATGCTAGTGGACGATAATTGTGTTGAAGTCCGCCTTGGAACAGCGTCGAAATTGGCGTTAGTTGATCTCGTATCTACTGCCCGCGAGATTGTTGCCACGTCTTGGCCAGGTGCAGTGGAGCAACAGAGGAAAGCGCATCTACCTGCTCCTGACTTTTCAGTTTGAACTTCGTTGCAGGGTCGTGAAACTGTTGTTAGCAGACTGGTTGTGTCCGCAGTGCAACACAAGAGATGCCGTATACAGGACAGAGAGGAGTTGGGTACATCTACTCCTCACTCAGCACTCCCTGAAGTGCGTCTGTTGGTTGTTATATACTGTAGTGCTGACTCCTGCTCTACTCGTAGGATCGATGGTGTGGAAAAGGAAGCTGAGGTAGATGGTGTGTGTCCTAGCATCTTCCATAAACATACAGGCATGGGGAAGTCGTTGGGATTTCTGATGTAATGATTAACAAAAGAAAAACTGAGATGCCTCTAAATTTGTCTGTTCCATTTAAGTCACCCTCTCTGATGGCCTCTTAACGACCTTCTCCTGTTACTGCCATTAAGCCGATTGGTGGTCAGGATGTCCTACCTCTTTATCCAGATGTGATGCCTGATTCCTCTCATGCGTGCCGATCAGAATCGCCTCTGGTTCTAACTGTTTTTCATGTAATCTGGCTAACGTTCAAGAACAACCTATGTACCTGACAGCAGTCGTTCTTTTGTCTCATAGTCGCTATAAGTAGCGCATCTATCCTGAGCGGGTGGCAACTCGTAAAAGGAAGATAATGGATCCTGGCTCCAAACTAGCTATCAAGTGAATAAAAAAGTGAAATATCCCACATTGTCTGGTTTTTCGTTGTACTGATATTTTGTTTCAGCCAGTATGTTGCTAAAAACGTCCTTAATTTAAGTCTTGTTGTCAGGGTCCTCCAGGAATCCGAAGAATACCTCGCATCTAATGACTTTAGTGTCATAAACTTAGTATTATCAACCAAGGAAAATGAAAGGTAAGAGTTGTATCGAGTGGATGGACATGTACGGGTATAGAGGCAACCTCATGAATCCGAGGACTGCATGTCAGCAGGGATTGTTCATGCTGGTGGAGGCTCTGTAATGGTGTTGGGTGTGTGCCGTTTTTGGCTGATATGGGACCCCTGATACGTCTAGATTCGACTCTGACAGGTGACACGTATGTAAGAATCCTGTCTGATCACCTGCATCCATTCATGTCCATTGTGCATTCCGACGGATTTGGGCAACTCCAGCAGGACAATGCGACACCCTATACGTCCACAGTTCCTACAGAGTGGCTCCAGGAACAGTCATCTGAGTTTAAACGCCTCCGCTGGCCCTAAACTCTCAGACATGAACATTATTGAGCATTTGTGGTGTGCCTTGCAACGTGCTGTTCAGAAGAGATCTCCAGCCCCTCGTACTCTTACGGATTTATGGACAACCCTGCAGGATTCATGGTGTCATTTCCCCCCAGAACTAATTCAGACATTAGTCGCGTTGCGCCACTTCTGCGAGCTCGTCAGAGGCCGACATGATATTAGGCCGGTGTAGCAGTTTCTTTGGCTCTTCAGTTTCTTCTTCTTCTTCTGCTTTTACGGCGTCATTGGACCACTTCAGTAAATCATTTCTGGTCCTCTTCTTTGGTATTTTCCCCTTCCGAGTGGCCCAGTATCTCTTCATTCGTTCCGATGCTTTTCGTCGTTCCTCATCTGTAAATACCCTTTTCATTGTATGTCGTTTGTCAATTCTTGGTTTAAATCTTATTTCTGTGTCCCTCTACTTCTTTAAATTTGGCGTTTTGTTCTGCAAATCATCCAGAGTTATTTCCAGTTCTTCCATATCCTCTCTTATTTCCTTAAGCCATCCTCCTTGTTGTTTCAAATTCCAGAGTTTCTCAATAATTTTCCTTGATAATCTGGTTTCTGGTGTCCTCAGAATGTGACCACAAAAAGAGATCCTTTTCTTTCGTATAGTATCGGTGATGGGCTCCATTTCTCTGTATACCACTTCATTTGGAACTATCCGCCATTGCCCAGCTTTTTGATATTTCTTATTTATGCATGTTCTAGCAATTCTTCTCTCTACTTTTAAAATTTTGTCAATTCTGTTTTTCTGGGTGACTTTAAAAAGAGTTTCATTTCCGTATGTAACCTCTGGTGGAACCACCGTCTTGTAATGTTTTAATTTTGTTTTAATTGATAGACATTTTTTATTGTACGTAGACCATGTTAGTTTTTGAGCTTTTATCATTTTATTAGTTCTTGCTCGCCATGCAGGTTTCTCGTCCAATTTATGTGTTATAATTTCACCCAGGTATTTAAATTGTTTCACTATTTTAATTTCCCTATTGTTCACCGTGATGTGATCTATTACAAGTGGATCCGTTACCATTATTTCGGTCTTTTCAAATGATATCTGGAGTCCTAATTTTTGTGCTATATTTTGTAAGCTTGTTATTTGTTTCGTGGCTTCCTGAATATTATTAGCTAGTAATGCTAGGTCATCAGCAAATCCCAAGCAATTTAGTTTTATTTTATCTTTCTTAGTTCCAATTTTAATATTCATAGGATTTTCCTTGTACCGTTCTCTCATTACATATTCAAGAGCCCAATTGAATAGCAATGGTGATAAACAATCTCCCTGTCTCAACCCTGTTTTAATCGTAAATGGTTCAGATATTTCTCCTCTAAATTTTACTTTGGATTTGGTGTTTGCTAAGGTTAACTGTATCATTTTTATTAATTTAGGATGAAGTCCAAAATTCCTTAATATTTTCATCATTGAAGATCTATGGATGCAATCATACGCCTTTTTGAAATCTACAAAGATTATGACTAGTTGTTTTTGCCTTGTTTTGTAGATATCCATAACTAACTTCAAGGTGATTATCTGTTCTGGGCAGCTTCTCCAGGATCTAAATCCTCCTTGATATTCTCCCAGTTCCAGTTCTAGTTGATCTTTACAGCGATTGTATAGTATTCTTGCCATGATCTTATACGTGCAGTCCAAAAGGGAAATTCCTCTATAGTTGTCTGGATTTGATTTTTCTCTTTTCTTATGTAATGGATGTATTATAGCAGTAGTCCAATTTTCTGGTAATTTCTCTTCATTCCAGATTTTTACTATGCATTGGTGTAATCCTATCTTTACTGGTTCTGCTGCATATTTCCAAAATTCAGCAAACGTTTGATCTTCTCCGCTTGCTTTGTAGTTTTTGAGTTCTTTCAAAGCTCTGTAGACCTCATTAATTGTAGGTGGATTTATGTTTTCTGCTGGCGTTTTAATTGGGGTTTCTGTGTTTATCTGAAGAAGTTCTGGGGGATCTTCACAATTTAGTAACTTGTTAAATGTTTCTGCTAGAATTTCTGTATTTTTACTATTGCTATGGGCTAGGTTATTATCTTTATCTTTTAACATTAATGTTGGAGGATCATATCTTTGTAATTGTCTGCCATATGTTTTGTAATAGTCTCTTGAGTTTGTTTTTTCACTATTTGTTTCTATCATTAGAAGTATATCTTTTTGGTACTGACGTTTAACTCTCCTTATTATTTTTTGTGTTGTCTTCCTTTGTTTCATGAGTTCCAAATATGATTTTTCCGTTTTTTCATTTTGATGCCTTAACCAGGCTTGGTGTCGATCCAACACTGCTTCATCACATTCATCGTTCCACCACTGGTGTTTTTTCCTTGGATTTATAGGGGAAACTTGTTCAGCTATTTGTTTCAATTTGGGAATTATTTCTTCCAGATCATCTGTTATTTTTATATCCCCTGTTTGTGCTTCATAATCCTCATTTTGTATCAGTTTATGAGGGTCATAGGTTCTCTTCTTCTTCTGGTGGGATTTTTTCTTTGCTAATGGGGTTAATTTAATTTTAATTTTTATCATGTAATGATCTGATCCGGTATCTGTCCCTCTCAGTACTTTCACATTGTAAATTTCCTTGTGGTAATTCTTGTCCATGCAGACATGGTCCAGTTGCCATTCTCCTTTTTTCCAGTCTGGATGTTTCCAAGTTTTTAGTTTACTTGGTCTTCTCTTAAAATACATCGACTTTCAGATCATGTCATGGTTTCTGCAAAATTCCACTAGTCTTATGCCATTTTTGTTTGTTGTTCTTTGTGCTGTCCATTTCCCTATTATGTCTCTATATCTCTTTTCCCTTCCTAACTGGGCATTGAAGTCTCCAATTAAAATATTGATGTGATTTTTATTAATGTTATTCGTCGTTTGATCTAAGAGCTCCCAAAATTTTTCTACCTCTTCTCTGTGTTCTTTTTTATTATTTTTATCATTTGTCGGGGCATGGGCATTTATTATTGTGTACATTTTATTTGCAGCTTTTAGAGTTAATGTTGAGAGCCTGGGAGATTGTGCTTTAAATTCTATTATGGACTCTATTATTTTCAGACTCACCACGAATCCTGTTCCAAATTGTGGACACTGTTTCATGACTCTTCTCCCTGGTATTCCCTTATAAATCCTATATCCTTGTGATTCTATCGGCTCCTGATCAGTATTTCTCATTTCTTGAAGTCCGGTTATGAGAATCCCCTTGCGATCCATTTCATCCGTCTGAATTTTGAGTTTGCCTGGTTGTATGAGGTAATTTGTATTGTGTGTCGCAATGTAGTTTATTTGTCCTGTCTTGAGTTTTGGTCGTCTGTCCGTTTTGGGTATTTTCAGATGCTCCGACTCATCCAAGTTATCTTTCAGGTGACTGCCCACCGTATCCGAGTGCAGTCTTCCTTGGTTATTGCCAAGCGGTGGACTTTTCCTTGAAAGATTTCCTTCCATGTTTGACTTTCAAAGGTAGTCAACCTTGTATGGAGCAAGCTCCGAGTTACAACTACGGTTGTTAGCCGTAGAGGTTGTTTAGTGTTTGGTCCGCGAGAGCTATTTTATTTCGCTCAAGTCCACCGGTGAACCGGTGAGGACCCTACTATCCGCCACCTGGGACGCGTCACGTCGGAGTATCACCTCTCCGCCTGCTACGACACCGTAGTAGGTTCGTGGCTCTTCAGTTTATAATGGAACAATTCAATAGGGATGATAATGAAATACATGAGGTTTCAATGTATCGATATGCTGATTTTGAACGACAGGAAGGACCTGAATTTGAAGGGGGATGTTCAAGCAGTATACGCCGACATAATATGAAGAAACGATCACCATAATAAGACAAGGGAAACCTGAGCTCGCACGGAAATATATAGGTGTTTGTTTCTTCCGTGCCCTATACAAGATTGGAATAACAGACAACTGTGAATGGGGTTCGATGAACCCTCTGGCAGGCACTTAAATGTTACTTGCAGTCTATCCATGCAGATGCAGATCTAGACGTCTGCTGCAGAAGCTGGAAACCTGGTCAAGACGACTTGACCGCGGGCATGGAGCAAAATCAGAAGGACTGCTAGGACTGAGCTCACGCAGAAGTAACAGCGGTGGTGGAATTCAAACGGGAGTGTTTAGAGGGACGAAGTTGTTTCCGTGAAATCCCATTCGGTAAATTTACAGAAACGGAATTCGAGGCACAGTGTGCTACATTTATGTTGAAACTATTGCATGTCTCAAGCAGGACCATCGACGACGAAGTAAGAGAGATTAATGTGCGTACAATGGTATCTTTTCTGTCACACACACTCGCTAAATATGGCAAAGAAATATCGTTGTTGCCAAGTGTCATTGACCATGCTTTATTATTCATTGATCAATCATCAGGGATTGTTTCCTTAATGGTTCCCCTAAAACATGAGAGTGAAAAGTGAGGTTCTATGTCACTTCCAGGGGAACTGATTAACCTCAGAACAACTTGTGCCACTTATCACAGAATGGGACTGAAAGGGCGGTGTTCCTGTGAAACATCGTCTCCTACTCACCCAGCAGAGGCAGGACAACACTCTGGACACCTGCAGAGTTCAGTAATTCCTCAGACACAGGAGGATCGTTTCATGTTAAAGTTCCCCAAGCCATGCGACTGAGAGTGTATCTGATTCGTCACTTCCGAGGGAACTATGGTACGTATTGGAGAGCGACCCTGTGGTAAAAGTGAATTAATGTCTTGTGCTGTTGAAAGGTAACGCGCATAGCAGCACAGTACTACAGCCTGGAGGAATCCAGCACAGCTTAGTTTTCCCTCACAGAACAGCATGGGTTATTTTAAGTTGCAGTTGGCCACAAAGGATATTTAAAAACTGACCCTTTAACCAGTAACACAAGATATGAGGAACGTGTGTCTTCAGGAAGTTAGTCAGTAAGCGCTGTCTTGCTGGAACAACACATCCCAGTAAAGTTGTGCAAAAGGCAGCAGACCAGGCTTGTTGTACCTTGCGAATTCTGTGATTCCCGACCAAACACCACTGGTGTTTGGTGATTCTGTCCAGCATGAAACGCCAATATATCAGTATGTCTGAGTCAGGTGAACTCCTTGCTGAACGTATCTGTGTAACACAATAACTGAGTAGATGGGTGTCGTCCTGTTCAAAGACTAAATCAGCTGGTTTTGTAGGAATGGAGTTGGAACAGGTCTGGTGTATCCTGCTCTCTTCAGGGTGTGCTGAACAAGCCTCATGGGTTACCTGTGGCCACAACTGAACACGACATGGTACCTGGATTAGCTCTTAGATGTCACAACCAGGTTGGTTGAGCTACTTCAGCACGACTGGAGCTATGAGTGAGGCACATTGTCGTGCTGGTAGATACCAGTGTGGCAGGGTCAGTACAGGCTAACGCTTCTTATGTTCTCCACAGTTCAGCGTCTCCTTAATAAACACCAGGCTTCGTTTCACCTTACGTTTACGCACAGCAGGATATATTAAACTGGTATTGCATGTCTTCAGGGTGGGACATAATGAGCATTACGTCGGCTGTATCACTGCGCCAGAGTATGGAAGATGAGGTAACAACCACGATATGTGACTGTCGGTTACAGATACACTCAGTAAGTTTCCTGCCATCTCATCAACAATCAGTACGTATGCATTTTATGTTAAGAGGTCCTGACTATTTGATTCCAAAGACTGATCTTTTATCTCTGTGCCATAAAATCTTAGAAAATTGTGAGAGGGAGAATCAGTTTCACGCAGTATGTTAGTAAAAGCGCGTCGTCTTGCTGAAAGTAAACATGTTGCAGAGTCTTCAGCAGAACCGACAGCATGTATACAGCACACTACTGTGTCAATTCAACATTACCCTGGTGCAATTTTAGGTTGTGATTGCGCATAGGACGGTACTCAGTCTTGGTCGGGTATGTAATGAACACGAGAGCAGAGCGTGGAAAGCAGTGAGTACAGTCGCGGTGTCTTGCTGGAAGCACACGTTCCAGCGACGTAGTGGAGGAGCAAACAGAATGGGCTGAACTGGACTGAATAACCAGCGGAAGGTTGGAGCTGTCTGACATGTTCAGTGAGTGATCGAGCGTTTTGCTGCTGGAAGAACACGTGCCACTTGTGACGCAACACCACAGTATGTAACACAATAATACAGCATTACAAGTGAAATATTTAATTATGTTCTTTCTTTCCAATATGATTTTTTTGTTATATATAATCAGTAGCATCTGAAGTTATATACACTTGCGTGTACTATAAATGTTTGCATTTTTCGCCATTTGGGTACTGCACGGATATAGTGGGTCGACTATTTTTTGATATAATAGAATGAATTTGTAATGCATATAACTTCATTTTTATGGTTTCAGAGTACATATTACAATAACAAACATCGTAACAGCTTTTCTTGACGTTTTGGTTTGACGATTTGTGCCGAAATTGCCGAAGATGAATAATTTCGCGAGTTTTATTACAACCTGTAAACTTCACACTTGGATCCAGCACCACAGTTCTGCACAGTGGGTGTCAGTAGAAATTAATATCCCAGGGGATTATAACTGACCTGCATCTGCTCAGGGAGGCGAGTACTGGCTGTAATTATTCCATGGCAGCGAAATTTGGTAGATATGCTAATGCATTAATGCGGAAACCACTCTTTTCATGCAAGATGGGACAACAGCTCGAGTTGTTCACCACGCAGAGAAATCGTCAGATGTTAAAGTAATTTCGAGTATTCCCCAAAAGAGTGCTAAATAACTATTATTTTTTAGCACATAAATGACGTAGTAGATAACGTCAGAATTTTCGTGAGATTTCGAAGAATGATGCTGTTGTATACAGAGAAGTCGCGAATTCAAACAATTACTGCGAAATGCTGGAAGACCTGGAGAAGATCGACGCCTGGTGCTGGGAGTGGCAGCTGACGCTCAACATAAACGAATGTAGTATATTGGAAATACGTAAACAGAAAGACTCTTCATTGTATGTCGACATGACCGCGAAACAATCACCGGAAGCAGTTATTTCCGTAATATATGTAGAAGCTATGCTTATGGAGTGATTTGAAGTGCAACAACACACAGAATAGTCGCTGCTGAGATAGACGCCAGAGTGAGACTCGCTGGAAGCCAACGTACTCAAAATGGTTCAAATGGCTCTGAGCACTATGGGACTCAACTGCTGTGGTCATAAGTCCCCTAGAACTTAGAACTACTTAAACCTAACTAACCTAAGGACAGCACACAACACCCAGCCATCACGAGGCAGAGAAAATCCCTGACCCCGCCGGGAATCGAACCCGGGAACCCGGGCGTGGGAAGCGAGAACGCTACCGCACGACCACGAGATGCGGGCGCCAACGTACTGTTTCCTCCTACATACATCTTGCGAAAAGACCACGAAGATAAAAGTCGAGAGATCTTAGCACAGAAGGAGGGTAACTAGTGGTCGCTCTTCCTGCAAATCATACACGTCTGGAACAGAAAAGGGGGAGGGGACAGCGTTGCGCAAAGTACCCTCCGCCACACAGCGCAAGGCGGCTTTTGCAGTATAGATGTAGATGTCCTTGTAGATGTTACCACATGTCGCTAACCTTACTATTTCTCCCTGAATATGCAAATGAATTATATCTAAGACTTAAGGTCTAATTATTACTTTAAAATACACCACGCCTAGTTTCTTGATAGTTAAATAAATAAGGCGATAACCAGCACTCTTACCTTAACTATTCCCTGTCTTTCCCACAACAAGTTTATATCTATTACATCCCCCAGGCTGCAGTTCTGAAGGTCGTACCTTACTACTGTCTCTAGCCCCTTCGCCACAGCCTTGGATATATTACGTGCCATTAGCATCACGCCCTATCTGTACTCACTTTTAATGTGCCACAGAAGGCTACTCTTTTAATAATGACAATTATAATAAAATACAGTACCTGACAAAAAAACATTAAATATCGAGAAGGGGAGGAGAAAACGAAATGAAACTTCAGCTCTATAGGGAGATAATCGGTGTAACTTCCGTAATTGCAAGATCGATTCAAATTCACAGAGATGTGGGCATATGAGCCCAGTTATCAGTGTGACGTTCCACCGCCTCTGCTGGGATGGGTGTCATGCAGCCGTTCTGTACCCACCTGGGACCAGCAGGCACACGGCTGTTGATACTGACACTGGGACGAAGCCGGCATCCGAGGCTGTCCCACACACATTCCGTCAGGGTCAGGGAATACTTCAACACGACACTGCCCGTTCACAGAGACACGTGCAATATGTGGCCGAGCATTGTCCTGCTGGAAAACAGCACCATGATACTGTCACACTAGAGGTAGCGCATGAGGATGCAAGTTATTTCTATTCATTAAGTAAACGGAGGTAAAATTTGTTTCATTTTCTTTATCTAATATCAGTACTGCCCTTGATCTAATGGTAAATTTAAAAAAGAAAAAAACTAATAATATTCACTATCACCTTTAAAGTTATCTTTCTCATCAGACTCTTGCAACCAATTTTGTCAATAATGTCTCACATAATAGGAAAAGACGGCAAGTAACAAATCTGTGGCATGGGGTGGGGGTAGACACAGTCTAAACATTCTGCGTGGTGTCTGTGTTTTCTATATCGTGTCTCCCTACCACTTTCGCACAATGACGCTCTGAGCATGCTTTTTAGGGAATTGACTAGTTTGAAGCTGGGACCTGTTGCTGGTAAGGAGACGTCAGACCACACACAACATGTAGAATTCAGAAGCGTTCAGTGAGACTAGCGATGATATACCCAAATATTTAATGCTTTCAGCGTCAGCTCCACTGCACTCCCTGTAAAGGAATCTTAATAGTAACTAAATTTAGTGGAAGGGGTTCCAGGCTTTCCAAGTTTTAGTTAGCTGGTAAACTAACGTCGAAAAAGCAGTTAAGTTTATCATTGGAAATTTTATTCTACTCACAAAACATCGTTTATAAATTGCACTATTGATAAAAGGAAATGTTTTAATACAGGGTGGTAAAAACAGACTGTGTTCAACAAAAATGTGAACGAATATTCCCTGAATGGGTTTCCAAGTTCTACAATGGATCGAAGGATGACCTATGCCTTATCACATCTATAATCTAGGTTTAAATTAAGTTTCACAAAACAGAAAACTATCAAAATTGTCTACAGTGACCCACAATTATCTTTAATTACTTATCTAACTTGTCATAATTTATAGTGGCTGACGTGGCTTCTCAATAACTATATAACAGAAAAATCATCGCATTTCAGATTTTTACTTCAAGTGGCAAATGTGAACACCATGAGCTTTATTGACGACCTGCACTAGTATTACGTAAAGGGGGTGTAACAGATGAGACTTCTGCAGTTCTGAGTGAAGCCTTAGCGCTAAAAAATGCGGCATCGCGTGCGTTCATTACCTTGTCGGTGCTCGTCAGGGGGCGGCGGCCGGCGCAGCTCCATCCAGCTCGCCCTCTTGGAAGCAACTCTCTCTCCTCCTTACTACAATTTACCGAAGTTGGTTGTAAAAGAAACTATCTGGATCTGTTTCCATCTGACCAATCAGGCTCTCAATGTTAACCTTAAGCTCCGCCTACAAAAATTCTGTCTATCCAGTGAGAAACGTTATACCTTTCGTGGTGGGGCAATGTTTTTAAAGTTTGCAACGTAACAGAGACACGAAAAAGTCTCACGCTAAAACTTGCAGTTGGTGTGGCCCTTTTTGTGTTATCGTAAGATCTATACTGTTCTTTTGGAGGGCTCTAGCTTTTAACATGGGCTGGGGGGTGGTCCTAACGTAACAGAGACGCCAAAATGTCTCACGCTAAAAACTTGCGGGTGGTGTGGTCGTAGCGGTAGGCTGGTGACGTGGGTGTCCGTCCCTTATCGTAGGGCCTTCTCGCTTGACACGGTTCTGCTCTCGGCTTCTGTTCTCCTTTCTCCCCTCGGAACTGCGTCTGTCTCACGGTGGGAAGGTATAACATGCATTTAGGCATTCTTGTGTTAGTCGGTGGTATTCCATTTGCTCACTCGTTACTCGTATTACTTTGGTTAATTTAATGTCACGATTTATTCGGAGCTATGTGACATACTACTGGATTTGCTTATCATGTCAGGGTTTTCATGGAAGGTGTTGGATTTGCTTGACACCTTACAACAGTAATACGGGGCGAAATCCAGAACTGGAACCTGGGGGAAGAAATCGACATAAAACTGCAGTCTCAGTATGTACATCTCTCAGTCACTTCCAGCTGTTCCGTCTCACTTCATCTTCAAGCCGCGAGTTAACGTCATTCCATTCCAGTCTGGGCATCATACGTGAAATGTAAGCAAACCCAGTAATATACAGGCAGGGACAAATAAAAATGGCTCCGACGAATGGATACGATTGGACGTGAACGTGTGCACATAACAACACCCTGTGACGTATATGCCGGCCACGTGATCCAGACCAGTTACGAGCGCAGTGCGAGCTGTATCAGTGCGAGTGGAGCAGTGCAAAGGAGACGATGGTACTCACAGAGGAGTAGCTACGTGACAAAAAAGGCGTTGGAATGGTGTGGTCAGTTGTTTGTCGAGAACTTTAATGGTGTCAAAGCGCCAGCAAGAAACGCCACGCAACGCGTAGTCCAAAAATGTCGTCAGACGCTATCAAAAACATTCTGAAACATGCACAGACACCAGGAAATGTGATTGTAATTCACCAGAAAATGCTTTAATATCCTACAAATTAATCCGACGTCTGTTGCAAGAGACTGGAATGACACATCGATCATGCTGGCGAATACTCTACCTGGGCCTGCACATATATCCCTACTGAGTGTTTGTTGTTCGCGCGTTAAAACCGGAGACGTCCCTTACTGCCTCTAGTTTTATGACTAGCTGAGATATCAATGAATGGCTTGGACATGGATCCATTCTTTATGTCTGACAAGCCTAGTTTCACCTGAGTGGTTATGTCAACTCACAGAATCACAGAATCTGGGCAGCAGAGAATCAGCATAATTTCGAAAAACACAGCTGAATTATCACAACGATCGGGTTAGGTGTGCAGTGTCTGCACGCCTCGTTATTGGCCCCATCTGCTTTCATCAGAGTCTCACTTTGGGGCCTTACTTTGCCAACATTTTGAAATCATTTCTGGCAGCACTAACAGAGGAGGTAAACACCTGCAGTTAGTTTCAACATGGTGGAGCAGCTGTCCATACAGCCATCCAGTTCCATGAGTCTTGTGTGAAAGAGTTGTTAGCGAAGGTCAGCCATTTCACCTGATCTGTCACTGTGCAGTCATTTTGTGTGGGGAGCCCTCAAGTCTAGGGTGTGTTGCAACAACCCTCATAGTCTTCAAGAACTGCTGCAGAGCATTTGGGATGATACTGCAGCAATCCCAGCTGAATGACCAGGACCCACAAGTGGCAAGAGGTGGACGGTGGTCACTCGTGGTATCTGCCACAGTCTGGTTAGTGCTGTACTTCCTTTCCCCTGCTGCGTTTCTTTTTGCCCTGGAACTCCGTTTTGTGGACCACATTTATTTGCCCACCATATAAACTGCTGAACTATCTTGAAGGCTAAATTCTTCATCAAGTCTCATCGTAACCACATTTATCCTCAGATCACTAGTTTGTAGCTCGACGGCATTACATACCTAACAATTAAAGTGATGGAAAATTGATGATGTGCCACGAAAACTGCTCTGGGCCTCAAATTCCGTTACAACGTGCAACTAAGTTCCTGATGATGACGTTCTTGTGTCATACGTTCTCGACATTCCGTCCGTGTTAAATTTGAAAAAAAAAAAAGTTCCAGCTCACAACAAATATCTCCATCGTCGTTTTCAGAAACAACTGACCACCACTGGGCTACCAGACAAGGGGTCGGTGGCTGCCCCACCCTGTACATTGCCGACCTATTTCGAATAATGTTTCCACAAGTTGTGATGTTAATAATTTGGCTCAAAAATGGTTTAAATAACTCTGAGCATTATGGGACTTAACATCTGAGGTCATCAGTCCCCTAAAACTTAGAACTACTTAAACCTAACTAATTTAAAGACATCACACATCCTTGCCCGAGGCAGGATTCGAACCAGCGACCGTAGCGGTCGCGCGGTTCCAGACTTAAGGGCCTAGAACCGGTCGGCCAAAACGGCCGGCAATAATTTGGCGAATTCCTTCATCGGCTCCTAGGGATAAGATAATAACTGTCATTCTGGTGAAAGTTATTGCTCTACATTCTGATGTCTACAGCCTCTTACACAGCAGAGAATGTAAGACATGAATGGTGTGTCGCATTTATTATTATGTAGAACATCTACGTCAGTCGTCTGAGAATTACCTGTTTCTTTCTCTTCATCCGTATTAAATATATTTTAGTTTTGTAACGTTCTTTACTTTTTCCTAGTGCATTTCTGTGGTTTGTGCAAACCGCTGCACCATACATATATTTTTATATTTTTTTAAATTTTCTGAGAAGTTCTCGCCATAAAAAAAATCATTTTTCTTCATATTACTGGCATCCCAACTCGTAGATCATATCCACGACACTCTCGACTATTTTGCGACAGTACAACACTAACTGTCCTTCATTGAACTTTTATTATGTCTTCCACCAACTCAGTCAGCAGATGGTCCCATACCGCAGAGAAAAATTTCAGAAGATGTCAAGGAAGGACTTAATACTCTCGTCATGGTGGGACGTTAAGCGCCCCCAACCCAAGGCGAGAGCAAAGGGTGTGTGGCGCGGGGAAAGCTGCGTTACGAGAAGCACACCTACTGTCTCTCCTGAGTTGAGCGCGGCTGTTGGGCGATGGTATGAGGGTAAATCTAACGACGAATCCAGAACCCTGCGGCCTGGCTGCTGCAGTTCCTCACTTCCTGGATGACGTTAAGAGTCTCTCAACCCAAGGCGAAAGCAAAGGATCCATGGCACAGGGGGAGCGGCGCAAAAGGGACACAACATCTGGCATATCTGGGTTCCGGGCTGAGTGGCAGTTTAGGGCCGGTGCGGCACGTTGCTGGCCTTGGTTGCGGCGTGCTGCGCCCGCCCGGCGCTGCTGCTCCCCAGAACACAGGGACGTGCCACCATCTGTGTCTCTGCTGCTGGTGGCCTGGTTTGCTGTCGTGAAATCTTACCCCAAGTCGGCAAGTGTGCCTCGCCACTCCTCTGTCTTCCGAGGCATGTTCTGCCAAGCCCACGGGGTGGTAACACAGCCAGGGTTAGGCTAAATGGGTCCACACCCCCGAACAAGCGTGACCAGCCCACCACCTGAGTAGGAGTGGGTCGTTGGCCGCAAGGTGGAAGCTCAGACCAGTAGGGGTCGAAGGGCGACAGGTGCGTCCGCCTCTACGGACTGCAGGCTGTTCTTGCCGATGCAGGACGAGTGAAATCGGCGGTGACCAAGTACTGAAGGGACAAGTGTGCTGGTAACGAGGCGTTGAACCCGGCAGCTGAGGGGTCCTCGGTCTAGGGGCGAGGCCGGCGGTGGAGCTGTAGTTTAGTCCCTCCCCGCCCATGCCAGAGGAGTCGGTCCAGGTTAAGAGAAGTGGTTCCCAATCTTTTTCACTTGCCAATAAATGATGGCTACCGGAGAGAGAAGCGATTCTGGTACTTCCTTAAGGGTTTCAATGCTAGCCCCTACCTCGCCACAAGATGGCCTGGGTCAGGCGACGGAGGATAGTGTTGCGACTTGGCAAGACAGCCAAGCCACTATGACCGGTAGCCAAAAGGCACGCGTTAAGCTCACGCAGGATGACGTGGGGTCTGGAACAAGACAATGTAATTCATATAGCCAATAAGGTACGTTGCTGCTGGAATACTTAATTTTAATCCACAATTGGTGAACATCGGTCTGACGGTACATGCATCACAAGATAAATAGCAATTGATAATGGCGCCTTGCTAGGTCGTAGCAAATGAAGTAGCTGAAGGCTATGCTAACTATCGTCTCGGCAAATGAGAGCGTAATTTGTCAGTGAACTCTCGCTAGCAAAGTCGGCTGTACAACTGGGGCGAGTGCTAGGAAGTGTCTCTAGACCTACAGTGTGGCGGCGCTCGGTCTCCAATCACTGACAGTGGCGACACGCGGGTCCGTCGTATACTAGCGGACCGCGGCTGATTTAAAGGCTACCACCTAGCAAGTGTGGTGTCTGGCGGTGACACCACAGATAGCATCACGTATAGGCATACAAGGAAAACTCGGTTCCTAGATCAAAATACTAAAAACGTAAAATTAGTCAGGACGCAGTCCATCAAAAATTAGCTGGCAGCATGGGCAATTGTCAATGCCAAGTTAGAAGGCAGATTTGAGGAGCTAGAAGAGGAAAATGAAAGACTAAGAAAACTACCTGTCAAAACATGGGCTGGCGTGGCTGCACGAGCAGGACCAAAGGCCCAGTCAATGGAGGACACCATGGGCAAGGTCTCCAAACCACCGGACACAGCGGTCTTTTTAAGACCAATGCCCGGCCAAGCTGTCAAGAAAGTTCAGGAGATATTCGCCACTGCAGTAAACCTGGTCAGAGAAAAATTAAAATCAATAGAGTTAAGGCAGCTAAATATGTAGTCATAGTTGATGTTGCTACAGAGAATGATAAAAACAAATTATTAGCTAATAAAAAATTGTGCACGTCAGTTAAATGTGAGCCGCCCCAGAAACGAAACCCACTCGTTATTTTGTATGATGTCCCTACAACACTAACAAATGAAGATTTATGTGAAACCCTGCACCAACAAAATTTAGATGACATGGACATAAATACCTTTATGAAAGATTACAAGCTGAGTTTGAGGACAGGACCTAGGGACCGAGATGTAGTCCATCACGTCACGAAGGTCTCACGGGCCTTGTGGAAGAAACTGACAGCTCTGGGAAAGGATTACATAGGGTTCCATGCCATAAGCGTCATAGATTACCTCGTGGTACCTCGTTGCCACAATTGCGGAGACACAGATCATATACACAAATACTGTAGTAGGAAGCGTGCAAGCTCCAAGTTCAGAGCTGAGGACCACTTGAGAAAAAACTGCAATAAACCTGGCGTCTGTATACCATGCACGCATAGGGGCAAAAACACATTTGGTGCAATTGGTAGAAATTGCTCAACATATAAAATGTTGGAACAACGCCTGATTTCCTGAATAAATTATGGCTGATGGTGTCAGTGAGACCAGGAGAGACAAGAAAAGAAAGTCTCCGAGTAAGAGGAGGAGGGATGCTGACAGGGAATGCAAATTTAAGGACTTTTTAAAGTCTTTACCAGAGTCAAGAGAACGAAGAACAACTAAGGTTGACATATGTATTCAGACCGAGCCTGTGACTCAGGCTCCTATTGGTTTCTCCTCCTCCGTCAACTGGGGGCCTACTCAAACTGATGAAGTGGAAAGATATGTTGGGCGACCAGTGGCAGTGGGCTGACCAGTCATAATCCAACGCAGCCCAGTATTAGACAACAGCTCGCGTGTTAGTGCAATAAACAGTGCCATGCCCATACAAGAAGGAGTTTCATAACAAATACTACGGGAAAGCACTGATACCAGCACGATGCAGCTGCAGGCAGCACAAAGAGCTATGGGAGCAGACCCGAGAAGAGTGTTCTCAAACTAAGAGCTTGACATGCAGCTGCCGCACTTGGAGCAACCTGATGTCTTGACAACTGCGCTCAGACACGTCGTACGCATAGGGCACAAATATGGTAGAAAGGTAACCTTCTCGACAATGGAGGCTGTGGACAGGATACAAGTCAATGAATCTCCCTGCGTGACCTCATTAAAAAGGTTTTCGAAAGACGAGATGAAAGATTTGATTTGGAGGAAATTTAAATACCGTACAGTGTGTCCTAGCAAACGGACACATTGCGTTAGATTGGAAAAAGACCTGGCCTGATTGTAACGTACATACTTATTTTCCTTAATGTCAAGTGAAATATTGATTGGACAGATAAACACACACAATAGTCGCTTGGTCATGCAGGAACTGCTAAGGGCAGTGGAGGATAGGAGGCTGGAAATAATCTGCTTGTAGGAGCCATACTCCCAAGCTGGATAAATCTCCTTTATGGCTGCCACTTGGCACGTAATGTACACTGGGGAGGAGCCAAAAGCAGCTATAATTTTAGCAAATAAGGCCTTACGAGTTGCTACCATAGCACAATTATCAAATAACCACTGCAACATCGTAGAATTACAATCACCTGTAGGACTAGTGTACATCATTAACACGTACTTCCAATATAGAGGTAATTTTGATGACTTCTTGAATCATCTCACTCGAGTCACCACGGCTTAGCAGGGCAAAAGATTATTGTAACCACCGATATGAATGCTAAATCCCCCCTATGGTACAGCGGCACTAGAAATGCGAATGGGGAGAAGGCTGAAGAGTTAATCATGGCCTCCCAACTCGTTGTGGCAAACAGACCAGGGAATCCCCACACCTATAGAGGTGGAGGTGGATTTGGAAAAAAACATAAATGTCATCCTGTCAACACCCAGTGCCATCAGTAACATCGAACTGGAGAGTCCTAGATAAAGTCATAACAAGTGACCATAATCTGATTGTGTTTAGCCTTAGTGACGAGTAGTGCCACTGGGACCTGGGGTGGGAGATCCAATACAACATCAATAAGACATGTTGGTAATGCCTAGCTCTGGAGTGTGACATTCGTCCGTTGCCTGAGGGTGATGTAGACGTTGATAGGTATGCTGAAAAGATGGTGGGGTCTGTAGTTAGAGCGGTGAAATCTGCTGTACCACCCAGGAGGAGAGCCATTGAGGCCTCCCCATCACAATGGACTGCCGAACTACAACGTATGCACCAGTCTGTGAGACAGACGAGGAAGTATTACCAGCGAAGTGTCGTCTGGCAAGAAAAACAGTTCTGGCTGCAGCGATACAGGGCAGCCAGAAAGGTATTCCAGAAAGAACTGAGGGGGTCAGGGTTAAAAGCTGGGAAAGATATGTGCTGCACCAACTGGCCACTGCCCGTAGGGGAGTCCCCTATAAGTGGGTCAGAGAGAAAAAATAAGATCTCTCAAGGTTCTCTCGACAACCAGAGATGGCGACCAAATGATAGAGTCCTGGCAGGAGTCTGCCGATGTCCTTCTACAGATTCTGTTACTAGATGATGAGGAGAATGAGGACAATGAGATTCAATACCACATCTGTAAGGAACATCATGCAGAGTACAGCAACAACACCATGGTGTATCCCTTTTCGAAGGAAGAAGTGGCAGTAAATATTAAATCTTTCAGAAGAGGGAAGGCTCCAAGGCCAGATGGCATAGTAGCAGAGGTTGTACAATTCCTCGCATAGCAGCTAGCAGCCCCTTTCAAGGCTCTTCAATGAATGCCTAAGGCTTGGTAAATTTCCAAAAATCGGGAAAAGGGCAAATGCGGTAATTATAAGGAAAGGAAAAGTTGAGGACCATAAGGAAAGCAATTCCTACAGGCCGATATGTCTCCTAGATATCCTGGGGAAATTTATAGAGAAGTTTTTGGCTGACAGACTGTCGATACACAGGATACTGTGCAGGATGAGCGACAGGCACGGTTGAGGTCTGCAGCTCAGCCCCACGCAAGTCTGTGGTAGGCATCATGGTGGACATCAGTGGCGCCTTCGATAACCTGTGGTGGCCCTCGCTCTTCCCTCCCTTGTGTGAGAAGGAGTGCTCAGGGCCCCTCTGTGGCTGAGGAGCTGTTAAGAGGAGAGGGAGGTTTGGTTATCATCACCCAGCGGAAAAATAAGTAAAACCATCACAAAGGGTTGCCCCATGGATCTGCACTGGGGACGCTCTCTTTGAATGTAAATAGAGAACCGCTGCTAGAGAAATTGTAACTCAGCTAGGACATACTAGACATGACAGCCTACGCAGATGACATCATGCTGGTTGGTTGCCATAGCTGTGAGGACCTAGAACCGAAAGCGGAAAAAACAATAACATCACTTTCAGAATGGTGCCACGAAGCGAAAATAAGGATTGTACTACACAGATCCACGTATCTATTGCTGAAAGGTAGCCTGATTATAAATCCAACCATTAGAATCAAAGGAACACCAGTTCTACAGCATCGCGAGGCCAGATATCTAGGGGTTGTAGTTGATGAAAAGTGGAATTATACGTCAGATATAGACACCATATCTCAACGAGCCCTACAAGTTGTAAACAGTCTCACCAACATAGGTCATAAAAGATTCCATCTGAAACCCAATCTCACAAAACTCTTATCACGATAGTATTTCAACATCAATAGTAGGATACAGGTGTGGGGTCTGGGCAAACAGGCTCACGAGGCCTGCCATGACCGTGAGAAGGGTGCAGAGGAATATGCTGTTACACTCTGTTGGGGCATATTGAACTCATACTCGGGGGGAGGGGGGGAGGGCGTTGTTGGTGTTAATGGTGCTGTATCCATTAGACATCAATATACAGGAGCAGGCAGCATGGTACTGGATAAACAAAGGAAATATCAGAAACACCAGGGAAATCATGGGGGTACAGTTAGGTGACAAGTTTGCTATCAGATAAAGGGGGGAGGAGCTATGGCAGGAATCATGGGAAAATGAAGAAACGGGGAGAAGGGTATTTCAACTGCTCCCTAATAACAAGGAAAGATTAGAGAGGGGTTACTTTGAGCCAAGTAGAGGGCTGCTGCACTTTCTTACAGTCAATAAACAAACCAACAAAGGCTGAGGGGCACCTACCCAATACCGCCGGACGCGGAATGGCCGCGCTCCAGGATCAGGCAGGCAGGTGTATCAAATCTCATCAACAGTAACAGCACTTCCAATTTGTCACTGGGTATTAGAAATATAAGTTAGAATGTAGATGAACTAACAATACTAACAAGATTAGAGACTCCAGCGAAACGCAGTCTTTGGTTCCTTTTCCGACAACATTTTCTGTAACATCGTTCAAATTCGAATAGTTCGTAACTGTAATTCCTAGGTATTTAGTTGAACTGACAGTTTTTATATTTGTGTGATTTATTACGTATCCAGTACGTGAAGGATTTCTTTTCGTATTCATGTGCATGACCTACCTCTGTGCATTGTTTAGAGTTAGTTGTTACTTTTGGCTAAATAAATTGGCATTTGGCGATTGGTTTTGATCTTATGCCAACTTTACTAGAGGGTTAACGGCAGAATAATGTGCAAACACTCTGACAAAGCTGTTCAAATTGTATCCTAAATCGTTTATACAGATTAGGGACAGCAGACGGTTTACAACCCTTCCCTTTCGTAACCCTAATGCCATTTCTGTTTTACTCGATGACTTTCCGTCAGTTAGTACGCCCAGTGACCCTTCCGCCAGGAAATGACGGATCCAGTCGCACATCTAGGACAAAGTTGAATGGGTTTGCAAAATGATTACAAGCCGTTTCTGACAAACTGTATCAAAAGCCTTCTGGAAATCAAGAAAAGAACCAGTTCAAAGTCCGTTGTCGATAGCACTCGCTACTATGAAAGCTAGGTGTGCCTCAGAAGAACGATATTTACTGAATCGGTGGTGAGTATATCTCAATAGACCGTTTTCTCCGAGACAATTCATAATGTTCGAGCCCAGTGAATGTTCCAAATCTTACTGCAGATCGACGTTGCTGGTATGGGCCAGTAATATAGGGAATTACTCCTGTTTGTTTTCGTGACTGTTGGTGTGACGTGTCGAACTTTCCATTCATTAGGGGCTGATATTTTGTCGATTTAGCGGTTGTAGATGATGTCTAAATATATAGCACCATACTCGTAAGGGGACGTGACTGGTATACAATACGGCCGAAACAGTTGCCTTTATTAAGTAGTTTAAGTTGCTCCTCTACATCGAGGATATCTACTTCTAACTTACTGAAGTCGGCTGCTGTTATTGACCGAATTTTGTATTATTTACCGCATTTCGTGACTCCGCTTTAGCGGCACTTTGATCAGTAACATAACCACTGTCATCATACTGAGATGGCACCGATTGTGTCTTGCCTCTGATGTACTTTATATACGACCAGAATCTCTTTGGGTTTTTCTACCAGATGTGCAGGCAAAGCTCCGTTGTAGACACTACTAAAAGCATCTCGCATTAAAGTCCGCGCAAAATTTTGAGCTTTTATAAAATATTGCCAATCTTGGTGATATTCCATTGTTTTAAGTTTCCCGTGATTTTTTCCTTTCTTCTTGAATAGTGACCTGTCCTGTGTGCAATAGGAGATTAGTACCGTCGCTTAGTAATATATTTGGTATAAATCTCTCGATCTGCGGGAAGCTACTAATGCAGGATCGCGATTTCTCGCTTCCAAGTCGTATTTGCGTATTTGGACCATTACGGATGTGCGCAAGGAATGCTCGACGCGTTTACGTGTGTGTGTGTGTGTGTGTGGGAAGTGCGTCATGTCTTCACTGCGATTGCATGCGGTTAGCGGTCAGCGGGCAGCTAACATCCCGTTTGCGGTCTGAGCCGCTTCCAGTTTCCGCCAGCCCGGCTGTGGGCGTCACAACAACACAGGGTGAGGGAGGCCAGCGGGGGACACGTGCCGCGTCCACACAGTAGGGGGTGCAGCGTACGGCCCAACCCAAAATCACTGCAGTGGTGATACGTTACTGCAGGCGACTCTTGCCGGTACGTCGATAAGCAGTACAGAAAACGAAAAATAAAATTCAGAATTTTCATCGTTGTGGAAGAGTAGGGAATCGGAAGGCACTGCACACTTTTTAATCAGCACCCCCAAAACGTTGAATCCATCGTCCTTGGATGGCGGCTCTGCGTTCTCTGCAACCTAGATCTATGGGCCAGACACCCAAGGATTTCTTGTCGTGGGGTTAAGCGAAATACCTTGTGTATATGCCACATTCGCCGAAAACTATTCGCCCATTTCTGAAGCGTCGCTTACTTTACACACACTCCAAATTGTATGGCGTGACATGGTTTGTCGCTTACATGTTACACGTGTCATCATGGGCTTCATGGAAAATACCTATAAACAATCTAAAATAAATTTGCTGTGTTTCGAATAGCTACACCTATTGGTAACTGCTTCATTAAGTTTGAACTCTACATCTACAAATAGATATACATAATTCGACAAACTTATATAACAACAAAATACAAAAGAGTAAGGGGATTAAGTAGACATATAGATATCAGAGTAGCAAATCTTACCTGCGGATTATCACTGCAAGGGAGAGCCTGAGAAACTGTCGTACCCCCATGTCATTTGTGCACTAAGTAAAATATTCGACGTTGTAAACTAAATTAGACCAATCCCGCCTCCACCTGCATTGTTTAGCGAAAAGACCGCCGTGGGGTGGCGTGATTACCTCAGTGATGCAGTGTAGATGCAACAACATGGAAAAGGCGTCTATAAAGGAGCCAGACCAACATGGGGTTCCCAAGATGGGCAGCAGCCTATGGTGGATAACGCTGAAGATGGGTACATCGAGTATTTAATGAACAGGTGCTGAATCGAAGTGATGAAACATATAGAAGGAATCGATTTTCAGTACATGACCGGAAGTATCAAGGAATAGTGAATTAGGTAATGGAACGAAGTGCGTGGTACATAGAAAGGGAAGACGCTAAACACTGAATGGTTGGAGTTATCAGGAATTCTTTACGTCATTAGCTATAATTCGAACCATTACTTCTAGATAGTAGCATCCATATATTTAATCCTGATACGCAATGCAATTTACAACACATCGTTCATGATTTCCAGTCCTGTTGATTACAAACAACTATACAAACTTTACCTCAGACCTCAACCCACATGTGTCCTACGGACGTAACCAAACCAAAGAGTGTGCCTAAAATATTGGTTTTCCTCATCAGGATCGACAGCAAACCAACACCTACAACGATAGTTCAGGTATACTTGCCAATGATTCAAGCGGAAGATGAAGATATGGAGATAACATATGAGGGTTCTGAACGGGTAATTCAGTATGGAAGGGGAGGGGATACAAAATAGTCATGAGGAACTGGAATTCGATTGTAGGGGAGGGAGTAGAAGAAAATGTTAAAGGACAATATGGGCTTGGCAGTAACAATGAGAGAGGACAAAGACTAATTGAGCTCTTCAGTAGATTTCAGGTAGTAATAGCGAAGGCTCTGTTCAGTATTTACAAGTGGTAGGGGTAGGCCTGTACTAGGAAAAGCCTCGGAAATATGGGAAAAGTCCAGTTAGATGACATCATGGTCAGGCAGAGATTCCGAAATCAAAAGAGATATGGAATCCAGTGCTAGAATCAGGTACACGCAGAAGCTGATGTAGACTCAGATCACAATTTAGTAATGACGAAGAGTAGACTGAAGTTTAACAATTTGGGCAGGAAGAAATAATGCGCTAAGAACTGGGATACAGAAATACTCATGAATAAAGATAGATGGTTGAAGATCTCTGAGGCTATAATTACAGCACCGATGAATAGCTCAGAAGGAAATTAAATTGAGGAGGAATGGACATTTATAAAAAGAAGGACTACATAATTTGGAAAGAGAAACATAGCTAAAAAGAAGGTAATTGAGAGGAAACAGAAAAAAGGTAACAGAAGAAATACTTCAGCTGGCTGACGAAAGGAGGAAGTACAGAAACTTGCAGGCAAAATCAGGAATAAGGTAATACAAGTCATTTAGGAATGAAATAAACAGGAAATGCATGAAAGCTAAAGTGGAATGGCTGCATGAAATGTGATGAAATCGAAAAAGAGATAAATAATTGGCGGAAGGAGTGACCCAGGAAATAGAAAAAACCTTCGGTGAAATTAAAAGGAAGGGCGGTAAAATTACGAGTCCACTGGGAATTCCACTGTTAAATGCGGAGGAGACAGCTGAATACAGTAATAGAATCACAAACAGCTGTGGAAGATGAAAGTTTGATCTCCCATTTTCGGCAACTGATCTATTTCAGAATTTCGCTACCAGAATGAAGATGATGGTCTCAGATTAGTGTTTGGAGTAGCAAAACAAAGGATGTAGACAGACTGAATTTCAGGAAATGTAATTTCCAGGTCGCTGTTCGGTAATCGCTCTATGGTGAACGATTGGTTTGACAAAACTACGTCCTCTTTTTTGAACGATTGGAGGAGCTGCTCATGTAATCTATAAGAAAGAACATTTTAAATTAGGAATTAAATCACGCCAGTGTCGGATGAATACCACATTGAAATGTGGCGTCTTCCCAGCTAGATATGCTGAAAATTAAAATTGGTGAGACAGTTAATAATGAAATTAAACATGTGGACTGGAGTACTTAACTCAAGATAAGCTAGTATATTATAACTACAATTACAGGCCGTAATGCTTACATTATGGAAGTAGACTGCAGAAAGACAAGAGTGAACACCCAGGTTTTAGTATCTGCTCTCAAAAATTTTACGACGACACAAATAAAGCTGAACGTAAATTGTGGAACCTTTGTGAAATCTCTAGGCACGGTGAATATGATAAGGTGCAAGAAGTAAAACGTTTTATTCTAATCTAATTCTTTCATTTTTTAGTACAACTTTTCTGAAAACAATATTATAAGATTTGCTTCTGCTGACTGTAATTATATGAAGCGTCCAAGAATCGCTGCTGCTACTCGGTTAACTGAAAAACTTCCTGAACTAATTATTTCCTAATTCATATTTTACTCTCTTCACAAATGTGCTAGTGAAGCTTGTAAATGTTTTCCCAGAGATTGGGCGACCTAGCTATGAACATTCATAAACATTGTAAAGCAAGTGTTAGGTGACAGGAGCAACTGCATGAATTTAAAAAGTTTTTAGATATCAAAATTCATAAATTGTTGCATTCATCAGAGATAAGACAGCTGTGTTTGCAGGGCATGGTAGTGAGAAATTAAGAAGAGTGGAATACGTTGGAGGTGTTTCCTTTTATTAAAAGTACAACAGTTCTCTGCCAGTCAATCGAGGTCCATGTCAACCAGTTTCCAAGCGAACATTTTGTATAATAGCTGCACACAGAGGAGATGTGGAGCTCGGCACCTGTAAGAAGGGCATCGGTCACAGTGGCACATAACGCTGCACGTCTCCAGTGGGCCAAACAGCACAGGAACTGTCCGGAGGCTGACTGGAGAGTGTGTGTGCGGTGGGGGGGGGGGGGGGGGAGGGAGACGAGTGCAGTGTGCTCTGAGCGGTCGCGTCTTTCAAATGATGTGAGGTGTCAAGGCCACTGACAGTCCAGTGAGTTGTTTAACTTGCCCTGTGTCGAGGGCACTGTTCAGGTTGCAGACGCTTCTGTGATGTTATGATAATGTACCATGAATATCGTGAATGTAAGTCAGGTCGTTTATTTCAAGATTCTTGGTGACCAATTGTTGTCCTTCATCCTACCCATTCATGACGAGTGTGCTATGGACAGTTACATCTTCCAGGTCTGTACACAAACGTTCCTGCTTGTAGGAACCTTCAAGCACTCTATCGCGCCTTGAATGGTTCACTAAGCAAACAGATCCTAATCCTGCAGATCATGCAGGGGTCATTTGGAATACCAGATCAAACCAAAAACAGTACTGAAATGGAGAGTTGCAGCCTATCTCCACGTTGAACTATCTGTTTACTAAGCAACAAGTAAAGGAACAGGAAGAGAAGTTTTGTGAGGAAATGAAAGTTCTGGGGAGAGAAGCAAAACCTTTAAGCATTCTGCATGACACAGTTCCGCCAGCAACGCCGAAACTCATGGGACAGCAATAGAACTGAATGGATAATATCTTGAAAACCGGTTGTAAATGATTTTCTACCAGAGTAAAAGAGTGATAATGTAATGTAATGAAATTAAATGAGGCGCTGCTGAACGAATTAATTTACGAAATTATGTAGGGATGAGCTTTGCTCTATGGGCAACAGAATAACTGAAGATGGACGAAACAAAGGGCGACAAAATGAAAAAGTAATAGCACGAAATGGGATTTTGCAGAACGGAAAAGCGTATCTGAAAAAGAGGAATATACTGCCATTGAATGTAAATAGAAATTTTATGAACTTCTCTCGAAGGTATTTGACTTATGTTGAACAGCAGTTTAGGCAAGATGGGAACAGAAGCTTTTAAAAAGTGGCGCTACAAAATACTGTTGACTATTTAAGGCGTAGATCGAGTAACTAATGTGGAAGTACTACACTGACATGGGAAAAACGGAAACTTAAGCGGTAACTTGCTTAAGAGATTGGTTGGTTTGAGAGGTCACACTGAGACTTCAAGGAATTGTAGAGTTTCTAATGAGGGAATTAGTGCAGGTTGAAACTGCAGAGGGGGACCAACGCTCGACTACCGTAAGAAGGCTGAAATTGATATCACGGCAGTGGCTGTACAGAAGTGCAAAGTGCAAAGGACGGTAAAGTACCATCAGACCAGCGTCTGCACCACAAACAAGTGTTGACCAGATAAAGTGTGTAGGCGGACAACACGTGTACATGGCCGCTCCGCAATTGACTCTAAAGTGCCTGGCAGAGGGTCTGTCGAACCACCTCCAGCCTATTTCTGTACACTTCCGCTCTCGAACATCGTGCGTGAGAAATGAAATGCTACCTCCGATTTCTTGTACTTTATTACGATTATCGTTCCTCGCTATGTGGATGGACATCCACAAATTATTTTAATATTCGCAGGAGAAATTTTTAACTGAATTTGTCTCGACGCAACTAAAAACATCTTTGTCTGAATTATTGCCACCACAAACCCACAGATCATATGCGTGACACTCCTTCCTCTACATCGCGCTGGTACAAAACGAACTGGTTTTGAGCTTATGTTGACTTTCAGTCAGTTATTACGAACTGTGTCGTTTCTGACAGGAATACACGATTACAGACGAACAACTGGGACGATACTCCATAGGCACGCAATGTGACTACGTCTTTTGTGAGCAACGGTATCAAAATCCGTGCAGAAATGTGGAAAGGAATCCGTTTAAGGTACCTTGTCGATAGCACTCATTACTTTGAGTGAGTGAAGAGCTGGTAGTGTTTCAGAGGAGCGATATTAACTGACTGAATCGGTGCTGAGTAAGTGATGATAAGCCCGCCCGGCTAGCCGCTCGGTCTAAGGCGGACGCGTCAGCGGACTCGGAAGTGGACCCTGACACAATCTGGTCACGTAATTAAGCCAGCCATGAGATCGAATTTAGCTTCTTGTTTGTTAAAGTGTGCTGGCTCATACGCTTCTTCCTTTGAATATTGATAGTTGCGGCTAGCTTCTTCATGTAAATTGTTCTGTGTTTCTTTTGCAGGTACCGTATTCCTGCAAGAAGTCGAGTCAACATCTTTTTCTGTCTCGGTTTTTTGCATGTGTTTAATGTGGCTCCCATGTGTTCTATATGTTTTTTTGGGGAGGACATTTCCATTGAAGGAATTGAAATCCTTGATAATGGTAAAGGGATAAGACGAACTTTTCTTCACGTGACCATTCTACTTTCTGTGTCATCCAGTACGTGACGCACTTTAGATCTATCCGAATTTTTGAAGGAACAGGTGATTCATTTGTTACACAAATGTTTGGATACTATTTTGACAGGTGGTTGTTCTAACTGTGAAGAGTGTCCTCATTTTTATTTCTGTCGGTAGTAGTTAAATTCCAGAATGAGATTTTCACTGTGCGGCGGAGTGTACGCTTATATGAAACTTCCTGGCAGATTAAAACTGTGTACCGGACCGAGAGTCGAACTCGGGACCGAGTTCGAGTCTCGGTCCGGCACAGTTTTAATCTGCCAGGAAGTTTCAGTAGTTAAATTGTCCGTTCTTTGCGTCTGTAGATATCCGACTTCCTGTCACTTTTACTTATTTTACTGTTTCTTCTAGCGACGGGTGTCACATATTTAGTCTGACCAGACGTGTGAAAGGACTTTGGCTATCGATGCCATCCCCGCCGACTTCACGGACCACAGTGTAGTGGCTGTCACATTACGTCACACACGACTGTCGGTGAAAATGTTCTGATTCCGTTGGGTGTTGAATACGGCGCAGATGGAGATCCTTACCGTATTAAGGTGAACCCAGAAGTGTTGTATCATAGTATCTGGTCAGCTGCGTGATAAGCCTCCATTTTGGAATGCTGAGTTCAGAGGGCAAACCCGAGGATCTGACAAACGTTGATACGATTGTGCGCTGATAGAGCGCGGAAATTTCAGAGCAGGCAGGAATTTTACAACTCTCTCTTATGTGGCCTTTAAGAAAGTGCGCATCAGGCTCTGCTACGTATTGCAGACGTCAGGCGCTAAAGGCGCGATTATTAGGAGTGAAGCGGCGTCAAGTGGATTGGTTGAGGTGGCGTTCCAAACCACGTCCGCTGGGTTGTGGACGAACTGACTCCTCTGTATCATCTGATTCGGCATCAGACTCGTCTTCCTAATGCGTGTACCACGTCTCTCGAGATAGACGAGGGCAATGTTGTGACGGCACAAATGGACATGGTGTATGCTCTGCACCATTTCTACGTTTGGCTAAATGATGTACCCATTAATCTTTTTTTTAAAGTCAGTACCGCCATTAGACTGTTGTTTATTTACTGTGTTACATTTACACTTACACAATCATGATATAGTCTTCAAAGTGCCATTATCAAGTGTCTTTTGAAAGTAGGTTAGACAATAACAGTGAAATACATAACACATGACATGACCATATGTTGTTGTCGTTGTGGTCTTCAGTCCTGAGACTGGTTTGATGCAGCTCTCCATGTTACTCTATCCTGTGCAAGCTTCTTCATCTCCCAGTACCTACTGCAACCTACATCCTTCTGAATCTGCTTAGTGTATTCATCTCTTGGTCTCCCTCTACGATTTTTACCCTCCACACTGCCCTCCAATGCTAAATTTGTGATCCCTTGATGCCTCAAAACATGTCCTACCAACCGATCCCTTCTTCTAGTCAAGTTGTGCCACAAACTTCTCCCCAATCCTATTCAATACCTCCTCATTAGTTACGTGATCTACGCACCTTATCTTCAGCATTCTTCTGTTGCACCACATTTCGAAAGCTTCTATTCTCTTCTTGTCCGTACTAGTTATCGTCCATGTTTCACTTCCGTACATGGCTACACTCCATACAAATACTTTCAGAAACGCCTTCCGGACACTTAAATCTATACTCGATGTTAACAAATTTCTCTTCTTCTGAAACGATTTCCTTGCCATTGCCAGTCTACATTTTATATCCTCTCTACTTCGACCATCATCAGTTATTTTACTCCCTAAATAGCAAAACTCCTTTACTACTTTAAGTGTCTCATTTCCTAATCGAATTCCCTCAGCATCACCCGACTTAATTCGACTACATTCCATTATCCTTGTTTTACTTTTGTTGATGTTCATCTTATATCCTCCTTTCAAGACACTGTCCATTCCATTCAACTGTTCTTCCAAGTCCTTTGCTGTCTCTGACAGAATTACAATGTCATCGGCGAACCTCAAAGTTTTTACTTCTTCTCCATGAATTTTAATACCTACTCCGAATTTTTCTTTTGTTTCCTTTACTGCTTGCTCAATATACAGATTGAATAACATCGGGGATAGGCTACAACCCTGTCTCACTCCTTTCCCAACCACTGCTTCCCTTTCATGCCCCTCGACTCTTATAACTGCCATCTGGTTTTTGTACAAATTGTAAATAGCCTTTCGCTCCCTGTACTTTACCCTTGCCACCTTTAGAATGTGGAAGAGAGTATTCCAGTCAACATTGTCAAAAGCTTTCTCTAATTCTACAAATGCTAGAAACGTAGGTTTGCCTTTTCTTAATCTTTCTTCTAAGATAAGTCGTAAGGTTAGTATTGCCTCACGTGTTCCAACATTTCTACGGAATCCAAACTGATCTTCCCCGAGGGCCGCTTTTACCAGTTTTTCCATTTGTCTGTAAAGAATTCGCGTTAGTATTTTGCAGCTGTGACTTATTAAACTGATAGTTCGGTAATTTTCACATCTGTCAACACCTGCTTTCTTTGGGATTGGAATTATTATATTCTTCTTGAAGTCTGAGGGTATTTCACCTGTCTCATACATCTTGCTCACCAGATGGTAGAGTTTTGTCAGGACTGGCTCTCCCAAGGCCGTCAGTAGTTCAAATGGAATGTTGTCTACTCCCGGGGCCTTGTTTCGACTCAGGTCTTTCAGTGCTCTGTCAAACTCTTCACGCAGTATCGTATCTCCCATTTCATCTTCATCTACATCCTCTTCCATTTCCATAATATTGTCCTCAAGTACATCACCCATGTATAAACCCTCTATATACTCCTTCCACCTTTCTGCCTTCCCTTCTTTGCTTAGAACTGGGTTGCCATCTGAGCTCTTGATATTCATACAAGTGGTTCTCTACTCTCCAAAGGTCTCTTTAATTTTCCTGTAGGCAGTATCTATCTTACCCCTAGTGAGACAAGCCTCTACATCCTTACATTTGTCCTCTAGCCATCCCTGCTTAGCCATTTTGCACTCCCTGTCGATATCATTTTTGAGACGTTTGTATTCCTTTTTGCCTGCTTCATTTACTGCATTTTCATATTTTCTCCTTTCATCAATTAAATTCAATATTTCTTCTGTTACCCAAGGATTTCTATTAGCCCTCGTCTTTTTACCTACTTGATCGTCTGCTGCTTTCACTACTTCATCCCTCAGAGCTACCCATTCTTCTTCTACTGTATTTCTTTCCTCCATTCCTGTCAATTGTTCCCTTATGCTCTCCCTGAAACTCTCTACAACCTCTGGTTCTTTCAGTTTATCCAGGTCCCATCTCCTTAAATTCCCACCTTTTTGCAGTTTCTGCAGTTTCAATCTGCAGTTCATAACCAAGAGATTGTGATCAGAGTCCACATCTTCCCCTGGAAATGTCTTACAATTTAAAACCTGGTTCCTAAATCTCTGTCTTACCATTATATAATCTATCTGATACCTTTTAGTATCTCCAGGATTCTTCCAGGTATACAACCTTCTTTTATGATTCTTGAACCAAGTGTTAGCTATGATTAAGTTATGCTCTGTGCAAATTTTCTACACGGCGGCTTCCTCTTTCATTTCTTCCCCCAATCCATATTCACCTACTATGTTTCCTTCTCTCCCTTTTGCTACTGACGAATTCCAGTCACCCATGACTATTAAATTTTCGTCTCCCTTCACTACCTGAATAATTTCTTTTATCTCGTCATACATTTCATCTATTTCTTCATCATCTGCAGAGCTAGTTGGCATATAAACTTGTACTACTGTAGTAGGCATGGGCTTTGTGTCTATCTTGGCCACAATAATGCGTTCACTATGCTGTTTGTAGTAGCTAACTCGCACTCCTATTTTTTTATTCATTATTAAACCTAATCCTGCATTACCTCTATTTGATTTTGTATTCATAACCCTGTAATCACCTGACCAAAAGTCTTGTTCCTCCTGCCACCGAACTTCACTAATTTCCACTGTATCTAACTTTAACCTATCCATTTCCCTTTTTAAATTTTCTAACCTACCTGCCGGATTAAGGGATCTGACATTCCACGCTCCGATCTGTAGAACGCCAGTTTTCTTTCTCCTGATAACGACGTCCTCTTGAGTAGTCCCCGCCCGGAGATCCGAATGGGGGATTATTTTACCTCCGGAATATTTTACCCAAGAGGACGCCATCATCATTTAATCATACAGTAAAGCTGCATGTCCTCGGGAAAAATTACGGCTGTAGTTTCCCCTTGCTTTCAGCCGTTCGCAGTACCAGCACAGCAAGGCCGTTTTGGTTAATGTTACAAGGCCAGATCAGTCAATCATCCAGACTGTTGCCCCTGCAACTACTGAAAAGGCTGCTGCCCCTCTTCAGGAACCACATGTTTGTCTGGCCTCTCAACAGATACCCCTCCGTTGTGGTTGCACCTACGGTACGGCTATCTGTATCGCTGAGGCACGCAAGCCTCCCCACCAATGGCAGGGTCCATGGTTCATGGGGGGAGGATGACCATATAAGAATCTGTATTTGTAATGCTTACTTACAAGTGTTATAAATTTCCTAAGACGGCATACTATCGAATTAAAATGCACTACCAGACACAGAGTCGGTGGTTCTGGCAGAGCCTACTGCTTTGCTTCATTACTGAGTACACCATCTTGACTGAATGACAGTTGGCTAAGTGTCAAATTGTCTTGGTCAAAGAAATTGGTGTTACTAGCATGTCACTTTTTTTTAAATCTTTGGACTCAGTGTCCAGTAGGATAGGAAAGGTTAGGAGTAATTTATTTTCTTTGGTAGCTGTTACATCTTTTGCAGTATCTGTTTATCTCAGTATACCATGAAGTTGCCTGCTCATAAACATAAACACTAACGAACCTGTCGATAACATACGCTGCATCCATAAATATAGCAGTCCAGCTAGTCATTGATGTTGTTTGAAGTACTCTTTCCTCCCTCTGAGATATACTACTTTAATGAGGAATCAATATACCTCACCTCAAACTTCAGTCAATAACCAAAGGACAAACTAACTGTCTCTATAAAACCGTTTATTTTATTAAATTTATGGAATAAATTTTAGTATCACAACTATTTAACACATAAAATACTATGATACACGAATCCACACAGAGAATATACTGATACACACTTAAGCCATACCTTCACTTTGGACACATCATTCCCACACAATGACCTAACATATGGTAAATTTGATCCTAGCTTTAACATTTAAAAGTGCCCATTTACCATAGGTGTATCTTAATTTTAAAAAAGTCAGTCACTTCACATTTTTATTCTTATTCCTTTATTAGTTACCCTTTTGTTCCCCCCCCCCCCCACTATAATAGCTTCTTCATTTTATTAGTCATTTTATAACCCAGCCCCAATCCATCCTTCTCCTTCTATACCGTCCTCCCTTACATTTACACTCCATATGCCTACAGAAGTCAATGAATGATTCGTAGTATTCTTGACCTTGTGTTTCTTCTCAATTGCTTATTACCTCTCTAAGAAGTAATTATGATCAATAATGTTACATTTGTCTTTGTTGTTAAGAAATACGAATTAGCCCATTTGTTTGGTATTCTGTGTTCACTCAATCCACAGGTCATGTCTCTGTTATTGTGCTGCCTGCGGCTGGGGATTGCTGATCTGTCTGTCGATGTTGGTCTATTGACGATACTCCATAGGCACGCAATGTGACTGCAAGCAGTTTGTGAAGAACGGTATCAAAAGGTTCCCAGAAATCTGAAAATTAATCGGTTTAAGATTGCTTGTAGATAGCTCTCATTACTTTGAGTGAAGAGCTGTTTGTGTTTCATACGAACCATGTGCGCTGAATCAGTCCAGAGTAAGTGTCGATATGTCGTTTGCTAAGAGATAATTCATAATGTTCGAACACAGTGGATGTTCAAGGTCATAGTGAAAATCGATGTTACTCGTATTGGTTTCCTTTCGTCACCGTAGGTGTGGTGTGTGGAATATTTCAATCTTTAGGTGCGGGCATTTTGTCGAGCTAGCGGCTGTGCATGATTCCTAAATATGGAGATATTTGACCAGCGTCCTCCGTAGTTGATCCAACAGGTATACGTATTAGGTAGTTTCAGTTGCTTCTCTACATCGACGGTATCTACTGCTAATTTACTCATGTTGTCAGCTGTTGCTGATTCGAATACCGTAATATTTACTCCGTCTTATTTGGTGAAGGACTTTCGGAAAACCGTGTTTAGTGACTCCGCCGTAGCGGCACTTTGATTAGTAATATTACCACTGTCGTCGTGCAGAGATGGTATTGATTGTGTCTTTCCACTGGCGTACTTTACATACGACCAGAATCTCTCTTGGTTTGCTGCCAGATTTAGAGACAAAGATTCATTGTGGGAAATATTAAAAGCTTCTCACACTGAAGCCTACTCTAAATTTTGAGTTTCTATAAAACATCGCCAGTCTTGGAGATATTGCATTGTTTTAAATTTCACAACGTTTCCTGTTGTTTCTTCTTCGAAAGTGACCTGTTTTGTGCGCCATGGGAGAGCAGTTTCGTGTCATAATCATCTGTTGTTATAAATCTCTCGAATGCTGTCGATACTACCTTTTTTTAAAAATTGAAGTGAAAACCGGTCTAAGCCTGCATAGGTTCGAAAGCTTATGAAGTCATGAAGCTAACGTTTGTCTCCTCTTTTTTAATAGACATATTTTTCTTTGATTCTCAGTGAATTTGGGTGTTACGTTGTTCAGTCTAGCTGCAACAATCCGTGTAAGCGTCATGATGCTCCAAATGTGCTCAGAATTATTTGTTACTGAATGGTCACTGAATGTTTTCGCAGACGTTGGCTCCGGAACCAATTCCTTGAAATAAATTTCGGAAAAAGCATTTAGTGGATTTTCGGGCAATATTTTATACCTATCACCGACATTAATATGCACTGTCACAAACATATCGAGGGTAGACTGGAGTCACCACCATTTACAACGGCTATTCGGAGAGTAGGGTGCGATCGGCCGCGAAATGGAAACCACAGTGATAGTATAAAGTGTTTTGTTTGTAACAGTTAGCTACGCGATCACGATACTTCTCTACACACTCGGCACCCCGACTTAGATATTTGTCGTTGCGTTGTACCAACTTTCCGACATCCTTGTCACAGAAAGCAGCCACCTGTGCTGTCCGCCAATTCTCTGAGCTGGTCTGCAGCTCTCTGTCTGTTCCAAGAGGGTGTCCTGAAAGCGAGCAGTTCATATGAGCAGAGATAAAAACTCAGAGGGAATCAAGTCCGGGATGTATGGTGGCCAATCAAAACTGTCCATCCAAAACGCTGCTGGAGCGTCCGTTGCCACAGCAGAAGGAAACGCACGACCGGTACGTTAGGCAGGGTTGCATGAAATCAGGCGACACACAGGGCACGCACCCATACTTGACGGCAGACACTATATTCGAGTCATCTTTACGTGCTCACTGTGCGGTCAGAACTGGAGAGAGTGACATGACGCGATCGATTACCATACTAGACTCACTGCCAATCACATCTGTGCAAAGCATCATCAGATTTTCTCTGTGCTTTCCATTTTACACCTGATCGGATCTTACTTCCCAAATAGGGCTTTACGTGATTGTGTTAGTGGGGTACCTGTCTGACATAAGGATCAAAATTTCCTTGAACCCTTTAAAAACTATAGATTCTCTATTGGGAGGTCGATGTGAAAATGTATTTTAGGCATAAACTATTAAATAGTATTGGGAGCTTGTGACATATGGCCTTGGTGGCTATCGACGGTTGTGAGTAACCATTACACATTAAAATTGAGTTTGCGTCAAACACGTGGGCGAGAACAGCACACTAGTCAGCACACTAGTCCACCACAGACAGGTCTCCACACAGTATCGATGTACTTGCCGTTTAAGGACATGTTATGTCTTACTTGCGTAACGAGATCACTGCGGATGTGCGCCAAGAATACTCCACATGCTTACGTGTGTGTGTGGGAAGTGCGGCCACGAGTGCTGGCGTCATATCCTAGCTGTGACCGCAGGCGGTTAGCGATTTGCGTGAGCTGAAATCCTGTTTGTGCTCAAACTGTTCCTAATTTTGACAGCGGGGATGTGAGCGTCATTAGCATTACAGGCAATGTAAAATAAACTTTAGAATTTCCATCGTTGTGCAAGAGCGGAGAATCCAAAGCCGCTCCACATTTTTCAAGCTGCACCTCCAAAAACGATGAATCCGTTGACCTTGCCATGGTGGCGTTGCGTTCTCTGCCTGCTATATCTTTGGGCCTGACACCCAAGGTTTTCTTTACGTGGGGTTATGCGAAGTACCTTGTGTTTGCGCCGCCTTTGCCGGAAACCATTCCAGAACACAAATCACACATTTCTGCTACGCCACAAACTCCACATACGCTTCTTAATGTGTGGCGTGAAATGGTTGGAGGCTTAAATGTTGTATGTGTTACCAAGGGCTTCATACAAAACACCTATAAAGAATCAATAATTAATTTCCTCCCTGTTTTATATCTACAGTCACTCGTAATCGCTTCATTCAGTTTTAACTGTATATCCTCAGATACAAACACTTAATTTAAAAAATTTATATAAGAATCTGAAAAAAATAAGATTCAGTAGACATATAGACGTCAGAGCAGGCAGTCTTACGTGGCCATTATCAGTGCAAGGGAGAAATCAGAGAACCTGTGATACCCTCATGTCTTTTATGAACCAAGAAAAATATTCCGCACTGTAGACTACAATACTCCAATCCCCACTCCACCTCCACTGTTTAGCAACAAGGCCATACAGAGGTGGGGTGGTGTATGTGCCTCAGTGATGCAAACAGCCGTACTGTAGATGCTACAACTTGCAAGGGGCGTCTATTCAGGAGCTAGACCAACATATGGTTCCCGATGAGGGGCAGCAGCCTATTCTTTAGTTAGAGGGGACCAGTGCAGGTGACTGGCAGAAGGTCTGGCCTTGCAACATTAGCCCACATGCCCTCCATGCGTTGGCAAGCGGAAAAAAAGCTGTCATGCTCTCATCGATTCAGCATCTGAGATGATATACAGAACAAAGCTTAATATAAGATGGTTAAATCGAATACGTAATGAAGAAGTATTGGGTCGAACTGATAGAAATCAGTCCTGGTACAATCTGACAAATAGGAGGAATCGATTTGTATGACATATCCTCAAGTATCCAGGAATCGTAACGGAAGGAATTGTGTGGTATTACATAAACATCGGAAAAGCTAAGCACTGAACGGTTGGAGGTATCAAAAATTCTTTATGTCATTAAGTACACGTAAAAGCATTACTTACAGATATTAGCATCTATAGGTTACATTCTGAGGCCATGTTAATTTGTTTATGATTTCTAGGCGTGTTGATTACAAAGGACTATACAAACTTTCCCTTACACAACCCGGACGTGTCACACAGGATCTACACAAAGTAAAGAGTGTGACTAAAGTTTTGGTCAAAGTTTTCTCCTTGGACGAGAGTATAAAATTGCAATTGCTGTGTTCTTCAGAAGTACAATGCAATGTTGTTCTGGACATGCAGGGGTTGCTAACACATGCTTGACGACATATCGAATGCTGGGTCTGATCATGAAGAAAAGCAATTGAATGTACGCTAATGGGCATGATTTTATGCGCCAACTCGGCACATAAAGCCTTGAACGTCATTTAAACATATTGTAACACACTGGCACTTTTTCCTACGTTTGTCAGCGAGTGAAAGTTTATACTTTTTTCATATCTTGCCCTGTGCGACCAGCTCGTACTTCTTGTTCGGCTTTCTCGTGAGCGTGAATGTGGCGTTCCATCTTCACTCCAAACAGTAAAGGGAAATACACGCATTCAGATGGGCAACAGAGGGGAGAAAAGCGGTCTACCGTATAAAGGTCGATAGAGGCCCAACACAGCGACAAAGAAAGAAAGATTTCGTCATGCGAATTTAATTATGTTTTTAATATATCACCAAGATGTTCACACAGTACAGGAGTGAAAAGAAATATGACGACTGTTACTTCCGAACAGTACTTGAGTAAATATTAAATTGTGCAACGAGTGAAAGTTGTGGGTGTAAACTTGAGTAGGAGTCCCAACGTCATTTACACTGTGTATTATAATTTCTGATATTAAACTGATTTTCTACGAAAAATGCTTTGAAATTCGATGTCAGCTTGTGATTATATATTTTGTTAAGGGTTTACTATACACATTTTTAATAGGGATTTTCGGATTTAAATTTTAATGTTAAGGAGTTAGCTAGTTTTAGCAGTAAGTTTCACAAATCTCGTAATTGTCATAATCTTAAATTTGACCTCATTCTATCACCACTGGTTGCCATCGATACTGGATCAGGCTTAATATTTAATGAAGAATATTGCAATGATTACATTTTTTAAAGAAAAGAATAGGTTGGGCGACATGATTTTTTTGTAAATATTGAGTAGGAATTTCTTGTTAATAATCAGTGATGAACTCTTCTCGGGTTATCAGCCAAGTGGTGGCGTCGTCTTGTCGCAACGTTTCAATGAGTTTCGTACCCATCATCTTCTGGCGAACATCACGCCACCACTCGGCTGTAACCCGAGAAGAATTCATCAATGGAATAAGCCGAGAAAGACTGAAATCACAGATACGTCTGAATTAGTGTTAGCCCAGCACCTGACCACTTTATACACCATCACACCGACGCTAGCAGACCACACTGAGAGCGCAGTGAGAGGGCTTGTGAGCTTGCCAGGTGGTAGTCAAGAAAATTAGTCGAGAAGAAGCTGACGGCAGCGCGAAGGCAGTGTTGTAGCGGCTGCGCGGAATGCAGGGACGCTGTCTTGTTGTCAGCACGGAAACAGTGGGCTGGCTGAGTAACGCCTGTCGGTGCTGCAATATCCTCCTGGAAAGGGTGCAGGCCAGTACACAGTTGTTGCTGTTTAGTATTTCTAGCCGCGTGCTACTCTTGCGAATACAAGTGTATATGGAACAATTTCTCAATTGGTTGGACAGGTCGTGGCACATCAGCTACAGTCGCTCCCTTGAAATGGCCACCAAGAAGTCCTGACCTCACCACACCTGACAACACGTGATGGGGAGTCATTGAGGCACATGCATCTGCACGTCGCTATGCTGCAGACGAGGAACTGTGCAATGCTCTTCTAGGGGCACAGACACTAGTCCCTCACCCTCTACGCACACACAAACCGAATGGTAAGAGCTGCAGAGATGACGAATTTGCTAATATTGAGTTAGTGGATAAGCTGACAAAAAAATGTACTCTTTTTGGAAATGGTAGGAGTGGGTGGGTTCAATCACCCTGCCCGTTTCCTCCAATCTGTTGACGACCCCACCTCAACCAGGTGCAACCAAAGACACCTTGAAATCAGCCATACCAAGATCCGTACAATTGAATATGACAAATAGCCGCTTTTCACCCCCGCAACTACTGCCTCATGAAACCATCCTATCCAGTTTAGTAACTCACTAAAATGCACAGGACTAACCATTGACTGGAAACTAACATGAAATCTGCACATACAAATCTTACAGTAAAATTATACTACAGAAGAATACTTCTGTAGCCATTTACCGATCAAACATGAGAATTGGATCTTTGTAGTGTACTCGACACCTGCAAAGCTGCAAATTGCCTTGTCTCATTTTCCAGGGCCTGGAGTGTCGCCGATATTCCTATGACACCCCCTCCAAACATCAGATGAATGACTACTGTCGATTGCTCAGCACCGTGAGACGTGCCTCAGTCCTACTGGAACTACAAATTCTTGATGTTGACGTAGAATAGGCCAGTAGGGGCTGTCTAAGGAAAGTGGCAGACGTAAATTAACGGTTAAGGCGGAGATGATCATTCTTGGGCTCTAATATATGTTTTTAGAAAACTGGGGTTGTCTGCATCAGCCGACATGTCTCCACAGGCCCTTACATAATCTAAGCTCTCGTATACTTAGTTTGAGCAGGACCCTCAGCTGATATACGGATTACTATGTGTAGCTACTTCAGCGAAACCATATTGCCTGTGACAGGTATCGAACGAAACAGCGAGACCTGTTCCTGAAGGAAAGGAGGAATGTTTGAACTTTAAAGTTCTCTTGTCATCGAGACCATTCGAACAGTGACATTGGCTCTCACTAGACAAGGATGTGGGCAAGAATCAACAGAACCCGTGTTGAAGGAAAAGTCACGCTGGTTGTCTGCAGCGGTTTGCCGAAACCACAAAAATTTAAATCTGGTAAGATGGACCGCGATTTCATCGTTACCTCTCGTAAACGCGGCGCCGAGTATACCACGGCTATTGCTACACATTTGTGGTATTTGTTGACATTCCTCGTATGGTCATAGTGTGGGAATGTTAGGCATCCTAGCTGTATACGGCTCTTGGAACACGCACACAAACGCGCACAAGAGAAATATTTGTGGAATAATGTTTGGAGAAACCGTTTGCCAAAGTATGAGGTTGCCACATTCTACAGTCTAGTAGTGTAATTAGTCATCCAGGAACTCGTGAAAGCTTCAATGCAACAGTGTGACCAGAGAAATCTGAGTTTCAAATGTGATGTCATAAGATACAGATTCTTCTACGGTATTTCTGCAGCCTTGGTCCAGGGGTGGTTCCGCATCGAGCGCCAGGTGGGAGAGTCGCCAGTTTACTGCCTCACCACAGTACGCGCGCACCTGGACAGCTTTCTCACGGTGTTTTTTGTGTCGTCGTGTGAAGATCGTCGTCAGGACGCTAGTGTCAGTTGTTGTGTGAGTCCACTGATAACAGAGTAGTCCGCTCATAATATTGGCCATGGCTTTTCTGGAAAAAGGTAAAGACAGCTTCAGTTTCGACAAACCCACTGGTTCCTTCCAGCTTGGGTCTTTTGAGATTCACAACTGGCTCTTTGATACAATAGATGAAACATCTGATCACGTTCATACTGTCTATTTTCATTCTGATATGTCTTTTTCGTCAAGTTTTTGGATCAACTACAAGTAGATAGGTTGCTTTAGCCTCCATGTTCTCAGGTTGCGTTTAAGCACTGAGATGGTTCAATAAGTATGCTGCTTCCTGGTAACGAGGAAGTGAATTATATAAATACCTGAGTGTTTAATCTCCCACCAGAAGCTGATAACAGTTCACATTTCTCTCTTATAGTCATGTGAGGGGTATACACTGCGAAGCTAGTCCATTCAATACCGGTTATATTGTTGCAGCAGGATCCGTTCAGAGGACATGGTAGTCAAACAAAACATTCCTTCTCATTTACAGATCTCTGATTACCGCACTCATGCAACGCATAAGGGCAAGTGGGGACGTGCTTTCTCTGCAACGAACCTTAAACCTAATGTTCAGAGGCAGGTATTGTTGTTGAAAGTCTCCTGTGAACAGTGTCGGAAAGGGCGGTTGGCTGCTCTCGTTTCTACCCCTCGCGAGGTTGGTGCCACCTGTTCTCCGTGCGCAATGGAACAACACCGACACAGCACTGTCCTGAAATTGCTGTGGCCAAACTGGCAGTGAAGAAAGTGCAACATGAGAGATGTCGTATGCAAGACAGTGAGGAGTCGGATACATCTACCCTTCACACTCCGCCCCCTCAAGTGAGTCTGTTGGTTGCTGTATCCTGCAGTGTTGAGTCCTGCACTACTAACAGGGTCGATACTACTGTAGTAGGCCTGGGCTTCGTGTCTATCTGGGCCCCAATAATGCGTTCACTATGCTGTTTGTAGTAGCTTACCCGTACTCCTATTTTTTTATTCATTATTAAACCTACTCCTGCATTACCCCTATTTTATTTTGTATTTATAACCCTGTATTCACCTGACCAAAAGTCTTGTGCCTCCTGCCACCGAACTTCACTAATTCCCACTATATCTAACTTTAACCAATCCAATTTAGTTTTAAGTTAATCTTATGTCTCGCTCAACTGACACAGCATTGTTGCTGTCTCCGCGACTGACTGTTGCTACTAGCACTACATCTTCATACGTGTTTCCGGGGCTGGGTTTACAGCGGTGAGCTGTCGACACTGCTAAAGGTGGAAGTGCTCGCCGACTATCAGAAGCACCCGTGTAACATAAGTGATTAGTTTGCCCAGTGACGAAGCACCGGGGAACATTTGGTCACTCTCTTTCAAAAGGGAGGATTTCGAGCTAAATGAGTGCACGAGCTACGCAGTCATCATATTCCAAAATCCTTGCTTCCATGAAAGTAGTGATGTAGGCTACGTCGGTCGTCAGAACTAAAACTCTACGAAAGGCGAAAATTTTTGACACAACAGAACGTTAATCTCTAACCCAGTATTATGAATTCCCTCTACAAGTAATGTATCCTGGCACATCTTTCTTATCTCGATATTATATCGTTATCCGTATTCGATTAAGGAGAAGTCATAGCCTTTTATTCCCTGTAAAAATCGGACATTAGGGATATTACTTCACCAAGCATAATAAAATACATCACACGTACTCCTCAGTAAATGGCAAGAAAACTATGTGCTTCCCATCAAACCGATATTCGGTCTCCTGTGAAAACGGCCAGCTAAAGGAGCCACAGCCCAACAAGAACAGAAAATCGTCGAATTACTGCAATGCTATCGTTTGTGTGAAAAACGAATTGTCGGGACAGTGTTTGAAACGTTTGCTGTCGTTACACCTAGCCAAACGTAACAAGGATAGTTATCGGACTAATACTGCGACTCTTGTGGAAATTCGGTTAACTGAATTACTACATGTGTGACACTAATACAACGACGAGATCAGTTGTCGAAATCAGTTCTTGATTCCAGGTACAGACACTACAACTGTCTGATCTATTTGCTTTCAGATACCATCAAGCAGGGATTGAAGCATGCGACGTCTGTTTCTGCATGTCTATGGTCCATGGCATGAAGGGTGGTGTTTGTCCACAGACGAGAACTAGGGGCGTATAACGCAGTCAAGCACCGTAAAATAAAGCTTTGGTGGCCTTCGTTCTCGCGATCGCTGCTGCCCAGCGATACGAGCGAATAATATCGCTGACACAAGTTACATTTTCTTTTCATCGCCTTTTCAGTGAATTAATTCTCGACTTGGATGCGGTCCTCCTCCATTGTGTAAAGGCCCTCGACGCATCGTTTTTTATCTGACGAATGCTGTTTATAGAAACAGAGGGAGAACAGCGGGTCACATTGCCACGAAGTAAAACTGGTTCTCACACTGAGTTTATATTTCGCATCGATACGAAACAGGTGATGCTGTTATCTTTTCTGCTCCCCTCTCCTCTACCTCCTGTACACGGCAGATATGCCCCAACTCCCCCTCCAGTACACCTCTTGCAATATGCTGATGACACCGCATTCCTTGCCCTCGCTCCTACCCTCCACCGGTCCCAATGCCTTCTCCAGCATCACCTTGACCTTTTTGCTTTATGGTGTAACCAGTGGCTCCTGGAACTCAACCCTTCCAAGACCCAGGCCATCATCGTAGGTCATACCACTCGCTCCTTCCAGCTCCTGGATTTCTCCCTTACTGTCTGCGCCCGTCCTGTCCGCCTTACCCCCACCCTCACCTACCTTGGCCTCACCATTGACCATCACCTCACCTGGATCCCTCATCTCCGCTCCATCCAATCCAAAGCCCACAACCGCCTCCGACTCCTCAAACCCCTCTCTGGCCAGACATGGGGGTTGCACCCCTCTACCATCCTCCACACCTACAAATCTTTAATCCGTCCCATCCTATGTTATTCCAGTCCTGCCTGGATATCTGCCCCCCCCCCCAAATTCTGTCCCTCCAGATCCTTGAGCGTCATGCACTCTGCCTCGCCTTCCGTATGCACCTCCCATCCCCCACGCGGATCCTCTATGATCTCATTCCATTCCCCCATCTGCTCCTATTTCTCGAACTTATCCGCATCCTCTACACCTCCCACCGTCTTGAACCCCCACCCCCTGGTTGCTCCTCTCCTCTCCGATCCCTGCCCCCTGCCACGTCTTCACCGTTGTGTCCCCCCTACCCTCCATCTCTACGCCCTACATCTCCTTTCCGAAGGTGGCTTCCATCAACTCCCCCTCCTGGATGATGCCCTCTCTCCCTCCATTTATCCCTCCTATCAACTCTGATCCTCACTAACCCTCCTTTCCTCTGTCCCTCTCCCCCCTTCCATCCTCTGTCTTCCCTGCCTCCCCTCTCTTTGCCCCCATCTCTCCCCCGAGTCCTTTTACATTTCCCTCCTCTGCCTCCTCTCATTCCCTCTCGCGTCTGCCCTTCTCCCCCTTTATTAGTCCTCTCCCTCCTTGGTTCCCCCCCCTTTTCGTTTTTTCATCTCCTCCCTCCTTGTTTTCCCCCTCCTCCAGGTCCCCCCCCCCATCTGCCTTTGGATCGGGAGTGCCATATTTGTGCCGCCATTTTCGTGCAGTGTTTTACGGTGTGTTTTTCCAGTGAGTGTTCTGTGTTGTGTCTTTTGGGAAGTGTAGCAAACAGCCATCATACTGTCGCTGGGTGTGATTTTTTTATCTCTTGCGAACAGAAACCAGACTGTCACCATGTTTTTAATTGTGTGTCTATTATGTTACTTGTCTGATTCCTGTGTATTTTATCAACATTGCCAACCCCTTTTGCTTTCTGTTTTAACTTTCCGCATTTTTACGCCATTTTACACTTTAAATCACCATTTTATCGCCTGTTTTTCCTTGTTTCTTTCTTCTTCGTTTTTTTACAAAAAAGTCTGTAGGCTGTAGAGCAGCGTAGTAAGCTGCTGCCAGCCCGCCCCCTTCAGGGGGAATTGAAAATCAATAAAGAAAAAAATATATCTTTTTTGTTGTGTCTAGACAAGCGATAGTTGGTGACAACATATCCGCTAATTCTACATACATGATTAAGATATCAGCTTCAATGGAAAGGGATATTTCTAGCCACTCCAAACATCAAAACCATGGAGTGTGAACAAGTTCCCCCTTTTACCGCTTCGCATATTCTGCACAACGCATGTCATCCAGGTGAGCATAATAAAACAGTATCAAGTGAGTTAACTGGCTTGGATAAAAACGTTATAAAGGTAGTTTTAACGATTTCTTTACGTGTTTTCCGTAAGGTTTTCTCATGCAATCGCCTCCTTCTCATGTAAGTTAACATCAGCAGGAGGCAGCTGTGTCAGAAGGCCATCCATGAATGTGCGGAGTACGAAACAGCGCCCTCCGGATCCAGTGAAATAGTACAACTGGCCAGCGACTAGGAGTGTGATTTCCATGTGGGAACGGACACGCATCTCGCATATGTAGGGATACGCGAGCTTCTCATGTGGGAAGATATAAAAAATTAAGTCGCTGCACCAAGTAGGGATTCACTCTCATTTCGATGATGAACGCTTGCATGTGAATTATTTCTCCGTTTTCATTTACTTCAGAAAACTGCCATTACTCACGAGAAAATTAAGAAAGATATAGTTACAGAATGATGGTCGAATTGTCAGGAGACCATAGAAAGTGCTGGAAACGGCAAAATGACAGAATGCGTTCATTGCGATTTATAGCTTTGAAATTTACCAGATGGTAACTACGTGACAGAAAATGAGATACGTTTAACAAAGCTGCTACGATGTAAGATGTAAAATATGTTTCTTCATTACAGAAAGTTATCAAGTGAAGTAGTGAATGTATAAATGTCGTGACAAAAGGGTACGTCCTGTTACTATGGGCAACATATGAGACCCTACAGCATCGGTATTAATGAAGCGAAGGACCGTTGGTCAGTTCTCAAAGCATTGAAAATGAAATACAATTTGTGTTGGTACCATTGCTGCTGTGATTCTGAGTAAAGGCGAAATAATTTTATTGCTTCTGTGATGTGGAAGTGATGACACAGAGACTTATGCATAGTGTGATATCAACTCCTCAACTCCTCTTTGCATCTGGATATCTATCAGGTGTACAGTAACCTAGTGAATAAGCCTTGTGTGCATAGTTATTCTTGTGCACAATGACTCTTGGACATGCAGTAACTCTTGTGGATGTAGTAATTCTTGCATGCACAATAGTTGTACTCTTGTGTGTGCAGTAACTCTCATGGGTGCAGTAACTCTTGCATGTGCATTAACTCTTGTGCATGCAGTAAATCATGTACATACAGAAAGTTTTGTGTGTGCAACAACTATTGTGCATGCAGTAACTCTCATACATAGTTACTCTTTTGCATGCCATAACTATAATGCAATCAGTAACAGTTGGGTGTGCAGTAACTGTTGCATTTGCAGCAACTTTTCTTTACACAGTAAAACTTGCATGTAGAATTACACTGGAATGTGCAGGAACTCTTGCACATTCAGCAATTCTAGCTAGTGTAGCAACCATAGTGTGTGCAGGATCTCTTGCATGCACGTATTTCTAATGGGCAGTGTAGGTCACACTTGTGCAGTAGCTCTTGGATAGACAGTAACTCCTTCATGCACAGTGACTCTTGCATGTACAGTAACTCCGTTGTTTTCAGCTAATGTGTGTGCAATAACTGTGGAGCTTGCATTAATTGCTTTGCTTGCTGTAATGCAGAAAGAAATGGAGAGAGAGAAAAGTAGGAAGTAGAAAGAATGGAGGGAGGGTGGGAGGGAGGGAGGCAGGGAGGGTGGGGAGGGAAGGGAGAGAGGGAGAGGAGGTGGGAGGTTTGAGAGAGGGAAAGTGACAGGGATAAGGGGAGGAGGAGGGGAGGAGGACGGAGGTATGGTGAGAAGATGGAGGAAGGGTACAGGGCAAAGAGGATAATAGGAAGAGAGGGGCTCAAATTCAAAGATATAGTAGCAACAGCAATTGAGAGATTCACACCTCATAAATTGGTAAGAGATGGAACTGATCCCCCATGGTACACAAAACAGGTCCGAACGCTGTTGCAGAGGCAACGGAAAAAGCATGCGAAGTTCAGAAGAACGCGAAATCCCGAAAATTGGCTAAAATTTACAGACGCGCGAAATTTGGCATGGACTTCAATGCGAAATGCCTTTAATAGGTTCCACAATGAAACATTGTCTCGAAATTTGCTAGAAAATCCGAAGAAATTCTGGTCGTATGTAAAGTACACAAGCGGCAAGACGCAGTCAATACCTTAGCTGCGCAGTGCCGACTGTATTGTCACCAACGACTGTGTCGCTAAAGCGGAGTTATTGAACGCAGTTTTCCGAAATTCCTTCACCAGGGAAGACGAATGGAATATTCCAGAATTTGAAACAGGAACAGCTGCTAGCATGAGTTTCTTAGAAGTAGATACCTCTGCTGTTCCTGATCTATGTAAATGACCTGACCTGACGATCTGAGCAGTTCTCTTAGTTTGTTCGCAGATGATGCTGTAATTTACCGTCTAGTAAGGTCATCCAAAGACCAGTATCAGTTGCAAAACGATTTAGAAAAGATTGCTGTATGGTGTGGCAGGTGGCAGTTGACGCTAAATAACGAAAAGTGTGAGGTGATCCACATGAGTTCTAAAAGAAATCCGTTGGAATTCGATTACTCGATAAATAGTACAATTCTCAAGGCTGTCAATGCAACTAAGTACCTGGGTGTTAAAATTACGAACAACTTCAGTTGGGAAGAGTACATAGATAATATTGTGGGGAAGGCGAGACAAAGGTTGCGTTTCATTGGAAGGACACTTAGAAGATGCAACAAGTCCACTAAAGAGACAGCTTACACTACAGCCGTTCGTCCTGTGTTAGGCAGACATATTTAAAGACCTCATGTCTGCCTGTGTCTGTATATGTGTGGATCGATATGCGTATGTGTGCGAGTGTATACCCGTCCCTTTTTCGCCCTAAGGTAAGTCCTACCGCTCCCGGAACTGGAATGACTCCTTACCCTCTCCCTTAAAACCCACATCCTTTCGTCTTTCCCTCTCCTTCCCTCTTTCCTGATGAGGCAACAGTTTGTTGCGAAAGCTTGAATTTTGTGTGTATGTTTGTGTTCGTTTGTGTGTCTGTCGACCTGCCAGCACTTTCATTTGGTAAGTCACATCATTTTCAGGTGTATATATATATATATATATATATATATATATATATATATATATATATATATATATATATATATATACTACTCTCCATTAGTTGGGAAACTTGGAAACACCTAGTAATTATAGACAACAGAAAGAAAAAACAGTATAAAAATTCATTTTGTTGTTTTGCAAATGTTTATTAAGCTCAAATAATACACAGGAAGGTGCAACCATTAAATTTTCGTTTCCTCAAATTAGCCAACCTTTGGTCTCATCACTGCCTTGCACACTCTCAGCACGTGCTGCATCAGTTTTACCAAGATTTCAGTTGGAATTAATCTCCATTCTTTCTGTAGGAAGCCCCACAATTGTGATCCACTCATGATTTCCCATTTTAGGCTCCTCCTGTCCAATTCATCCCATAGCAGTTCGATTGCATTACAATCAGGGGATTGTGGCGGCATTTCCATATTTTTCAATATTTTATGAACCCATAGAGACTTCACATAGTTCTGACACAAGCGAGACGTATGTTTTGGGTCGTTGTGTTGCTGGAAGTTAAGCCCTTGCACAATCAGACACAAACCAGATGTCTTAACATGTCGCTGCTAAATGGCATGATTATCCTTTTGGTTCATTTTTTGCAACTATTTTCACCAAATATCCGACTTCATTCCCTCCATAGGTTCCCCATACCATCACAGAACCCCCTCCATGCTTTACAGTTGGAATTACGCACTGTGGATTCAAGCGTTCATGGGGTAAATGGCTTAAAAACTGACGGAATTTACTTCCAAATATTTGGAACTTGGATTCATCAGTTAGTAAGACTCTTTCCCAATCCTCCGCTGTCCAATGTTGGGGTGTCTTAGCCCACTGAAGCCTTTTCATCTTGTTAACAGGGCGCAACAGTGGTTTCCTTGTTGCTACATAACCTTGTCAACCGCCAGTCGTTGTCTCACTGTTGACTCACCCACTGGAGTATCTCTCGTTACGTTTATTCAGCAGTCAATTCAGGGATAGTTTCTAATCTTTTACGTTTACTGGTCACTACCAAATACTTTCCTTGGCGTTCTGATATCTTCCTGAGCGCTCGTGAGCGAGGACGATCTCCATAGGAGCCTGTTTCTTGACGCTGGTGTATGGTTTTGACAACTCCAGTGATGGAAATCATCAGTTTCTTTGCTATTTGTCGGACACGATTGACATATTGGTGGAATGTGATAATCATTACCCGTTATTCATAAGGCTCAAATGGTTCAAAGGGCTCTGAGCACTATGGGACTTAAATTCTAACGTCATCAGTCCCCTAGAACTTAGAACTACTTAAACCTAACTAACCTAAGGACATCACACACATCCATGCCCGAGGCAGGATTCGAACCTGCGACCATAGACATCGTGTGCGTACAGACTGTGACGCGTAGAACCGCTCGGTCACTCCGGCTCATAAGGAATCTGGCACTTTGTGGTCATTTTCAATTACTTTCGCAGCGTGTTATACCTTTATGCAAACACATCTACAAGTGAACAGAAATATAAACAACGTACCTCTGCATAGCCATGCAGTCTACTCGCGCCACCTGGGTTGTTTAGTAGGACTGCTTCGTCAGGTAACGTTGGTTTACATAAATGGGAACGATATTAGTATGTTGCAAAATGTATGTATATGTACAATGATTAAGAGTACAATACTGTACATGTAATTATTAACCGTTACTTGAGCTTGCTATTCCGTATTCTAACAAATAACTCACATAGTGTTTATATATACTTTATATAGTGTAAATAATAATATGTTTACTATAATTGCGATCACGCAAACATGTTTTTCAGGCAATTAAATGGAGACTGATGAGGAGCAAACAAACACTAATTCTCTGGTGATACGAAAGTATGATCTTCCATGAAGTTGGTAGACATCGATTAATACAGTGTTGACACCAAGTTGTAGAATAGGAACTGTGCCAAACTGCAAACTGCTATCTGTCACAACAGCAACAGAAATTTACAGATCAAAAACGCGCAAATCGCCGTAGATTGCAGCATTACAATATTTAAACCACAAGCACTGCTGTGTGACGCCAGTGGAGAAGTTTTCTGAAGAGAATCGATGGTAAGCAATTTGCTCTAATGTGGGATGTGAGCGAGAGGTGTACCAGCCCCACTAGATATGCCTAATGCATTGTGCATCCAACAGTGCACGTGAGATACCAGCCCTGCTAGATGTGCCTAATGGCATTGTTTGTCCAACAGTGTGTTTGACATACCAGCGCTGCTAGATATGCCTAATGGTGTTGTGTGTCCAACAGTCTGCATGCCAAACCAGTCCTTCTAGATACGTCTAATGGTGTTGTGTGTCCAACAGTGCAAGTGACATACCAGCCCTGCTACATACGCCTAATGGCATTGTGTGTCCAACAATGAGCACCATATACCAGCCCTGCTATATATGTGTAATAGAGTTTTGCAGCCAACAGTACGTGTGTGGCAGGATATGTGGTGGTCCCTCTGGCCTTCAGAGTGTGTATATTGTGCTGCCTGCTCATAGTTACACTCCATGCTACGCAGCACAGGAAGTGTTCCTTTCACGGATTCTCGAGTTGTCATGCGACTTGTCCCCTGTGCTCTGCTTGATACCAGCCCCCTAACAATGCGATCACCAAAAGCAACTGACTGCGAGAGAAACTCATGTCTCAAACACTTCGCACCTACTGCACTTCACAACACATTCTCAACTCTACGTTACATTCCTTAGAGACTATTCACCACAACTTTTAATGACAAAGTATACGACGTGCCCACACTCGGTTTTTTGTGTCTTCTATAATTGCAAGCTAACAACTTTCCGTTATTTGCCTTAATGTGAACACTTGATTCTATCCATGTCTCATTCTTCTAGATCAACAGAAAGCACACTACTGGCGTCGATGGCGCGTCTCTTCGTGTTTTAAAACATGTAACATAAGTGGCAGTCACATCTGATTGACTTCACTTAGGAGCACGAAACTCTTACACCGCCAACAGACCATCAACCTCAGTTTGTGACATAAATTTGAACTTGATACACCAAATTGTTCCAGGAAAAACGGTTCATAAGACGGACGCACAAGCCAAATAACTGATGAAAAAGTGAGAGAAAAGATATTTTTTGTGTTAGATAATTAACTAAACATCTGTCCATATTTGTCAGTTGAGGCAAACCATACAGTGATAACTGAATGATGCAGACAAGAGTATTGGGACAACCTGCATTCTGTGCCACTTTCCATTGTTGCCAGATCTATCGAAAATGGCGGCGATGACGTCATCCAAGATGGTGGCTGTGATGTCATCAAAGATGGCGGATTTGGGTGGGAACTTTAAATTTTGGTGAGAAGAAGGTCAACTGGGCTACCCGCACTAGCATAGCCCCCCGAAAAATGGGGGGAAGTTCAGATTCCAACAGGATAACGAACACATCACACCACAGTTATCTATACTAACCTAAGAAAATGGCAGGAAGATAGGTCACTTGGGCTACCTCCACTATCCTATGTCAACCGACCACCACCTCTTCCTAGGAACTTGTGGGGAGTGGACTCGACCTGTGCTTGATGTAAGTCTTTATTATTTTGCAAGCACTATTTTATTTAAACAATTAGAGGCACTACCACCATCCAGTGTGGTCGCCAGGGTGTCCAGACTTCATCTCACCTAGTCACAGTAGCACCACCAGAGGGTGCTGTCATCCTCCTGTAATGTAATCGAAGATGGTGGGAGGGAATGGAGGGAAACAATGGGGTCACCATGAAGTCTGGAGTCCAACTGATCTAGTACACAGTACCACCGCCAGAGGGCGCTATAATACATGCCATAATCCAAGATGACCACCATGATGATGCAAGTACTGTTATCCAAGATGGCGGGAAACAGTGTGTCCACCACAAGGTCTGGGTCTAGTACACAGTACCACCACCAGGGTGTGTTGTCATACATTCGATGATGTAATCCAAGATGATGGTCTGGGGGGGGGGGGAATGGTGGGAAAAGGACTCTGTCTGAGCTGTACATAAGTTTCTATTTTACAGAAAGTGTGTCCATCACAAGATCTAGAGTTCAACTGACCTAGTACACAGTACTGCCACCAGAGGGCGCTGTCAAACCATGCACAGGTGCCCTCAAACATGAGGCAGCGACATCCTTTTCATCTTGACACCTAAAGAATTCCTCCCGAAAATAAGTGATCACCTAGACACTGTTGCTGACACAACCTGATGGGAGTGAAGACCTATTTGCACAGTGAAGACACCCCAGGGGCGCATGCACCTCCACACCGCCATGAGTCACCACCAGATGCAAGCCAGTGTGACCCATCACTCCCTCACTGCTGCTGCCTACACTGACCGGGTGAAAGTTGCGAATATTTTCGAGTATACAGTTAGAGATCTCCAAGTGTTATACTAACATCACAGAACTCCAGCATGCACTCATGCCATTCCCATATGCAAGACACTTCTGGGTAGCAAACGTGTTTTCCCATTACTGATGCGATACCTGAGGATACTAACGTCACCATATAGCACAGGGTGCATTGTTCCTAGCACGACTTGTGAGATGCATGTAACCATGCTTAACCACCCAGCATGACTGATGCAATGCCGTGAAGTGCGCATGCGTAGCTACAAACCATCACAAGCACATCTAACAAGTTTCTCAGTGCTATACTGATGTCACATGGCTATGCAAAACAACAGCCAGGTCGACCTCTCGGAAATTGTATAGTGTGCCAGAAAGTGTTAATGCTCGCTTTCTTGATGTCCCAGCTTGTATGCACGAAAAGTCTTGCCCTAACAGAAACTGTTTACGAAAATAACACAGCATAACGTCGAATGCGGTTTTCCTCATTGTCCTAACGTGGCACCCCAACCATTATGTCTTACCCTTCCTGCTTTCAACATACACAAACGTTCTCACCACTGTGTAGAGATTCCTATTCCCAGCAAAAAGGATGTAAATAAATAGAGAACTATGGTTAGCTCTTATCGAATTTACACTATGAATTACTGATGCTGCAAGTGTGGAAGCACCCTCTACCTTTTTTTCTTTCTTTCTGCAGACCAGACTTTCAGCAGTTATTTTATACAGATCGCTATATTGCACCAGCTATTAAATCTTACAAACTACCCTACATATCATCAAATATGGAAACACACTTATTCAATTACACTGCTCTCCCACAGAGGACAGGACCTTGAATATTAGAACGTGAAACCGACCCAAAACCCATCAATATATCACAGTGTACCCAACATATTGTCAAATACAGAAAGATTCCTACTCAATTACACTGCCCTCCCACCCAGGACAGGAGCTTGAATATTAGAACGTGGAGCCAATCTCCAACCCATCAATATATCACTGCATACTGTGTCGATGTAGTAAACATACAATTCCTATCCTGCACATACAAAAATCGCCCCTTTTACATCATTCGTACATGTAACGTGAAGTCAAACAGCACAGTACATACATCTACATCTACATCCATACTCCGTAAGCCACCTCACAGTGTGTGGCGGAGGGTATCTTGAGAACCTCTATCTGTTCTCCCTTCTATTCCAGTATCGTATTGTTCGTGGAAAGAAGGATTGTCAGTATGCCTCTGTGTGGGCTCTAATCACCCTGATTTTATCCTTGTGGTCTCTTCGCAAGATATACGTAGGAGGCAGCAATATACTACTTGACTCCTTGGTGAAGGTATGTTCTCGAAACTTCAACAAAAGCCCGTACTGAGCTATTGAGCGTCTCTCCTGCAGAGTCTTCCACTGGAGTTTATCTATCATCTCCGTAACGCTTTCGCGATTACTAAATGATCCTGTAACAAAGTGCGCTGCTCTCCATTGGATCTTCTCTATCTCTTCTATCAACCCTATCTGGTACGGATCCCACACTGCTGAGCAGTATTCAAGCAGTGGGCGAACAAGTGTACTGTAACCTACTTCCTTTGTTTTCGGATTGCATTTCCTTAGGATTCTTCCAATGAATCTCAGTATGGCATCTGAAGATCAACTTTATATGATCATTCCATTTTAAATCACTCTTAGTGAGTACTCGCAGATAATTTATGGAATTAACTGCTTCCAGTTGCTGACCTGCTATATTGTAGCTAAATGATAAGGGATCTTTCTTTCTATGTATTCGCAGCACATTACACTTGTCTATATTGAGATTCAATTGCCATTCCCTGCACCATGCGTCAATTCGCTGCAGATCCTCCTGCATTTCAGTACAATTTTCCATTGTTACAACCTCTTGATATACCACAGCATCATCCGCAAAAAGCCTTAGTGAACTTCCAATGTCATCCACAAGATCATTTATGTATATTGTGAATAGCAACGATCCTACGCCACTCCCCTGCGGCACACCTGAAATCACTCTTACTTCGGAAGACTTCTCTCCATTGAGAATGACATGCTGCGTTCTGTTATGTAGGAACTCTTCAATCCATTCACACAATTGGTCTGATAGTCCATATGTTCTTACTTTGTTCATTAAACGACTGTGGGGAACTGTATCGAACGCCTTGCGGAAGTCAAGAAACACGGCATCTACCTGGGAACCAGTGTCTATGGTCCTCTGAGTCTCGTGGACGAATAGCGCGAGCTGGGTTACACACGATCGTCTTTTTCGAAACCCATGCTGATTCCCACAGAGTAGATTTCTAGTCTCCAGAAAAGTTATTATACTCGAACATAATATGTGTTCCAAAATTCTACTACTGATAGACGTTAGAGACATAGGTCTATAGCGCAATACATCTGTTCGACGTCCCTTCTTGATAATGGGGATGACCTGTGCCCTTTTCCAACCCTTTGGAACGCTACGCTCTTCTAGAGACATACGGTACACCGCTGCAAGAAAGGGGACAAGTTCCTTCGCGTACTCTGTGTAAAATCGAACTGCTATCCCATCAGGTCCAGCGCCCTTTCCTCTTTTGAGCGATTTTGTTTCTCTATCCCTCTGTCGTCTATTACGTTGTCATCTGTGCGACAATCTAGAGAAGGAACTACTGTGAAATAGCTTTGGAAAAAGACATTTAGTATTTCGGCCTTTAGTCTGTCATCCTCTGTTTCAGCACCATTTTGGTCACAGAGTGTCTGGACTTTTGTTTTGATCCACCTACCGCTTTGACATAAGACCATAATGTCTCAGGATTTTCTGCCAAGTCAGTACATAGAACTTTAATTTCGAATTCATTGAACGTATCTCGCATAGCCCTCCTCACACTACATTTCGCTTCGCGTAATTTTTGTTTGTCTGCAAGGCTTTGGCTATGTTTATGTTTGCTGTGAAGTTCCCTTTACTTCCGCAGCAGTTTTCTAACTCGGTTGTTGTACCACGGTGGCTCGTTTACATCTCATACGATCTCGGTTGGCACATACTCATCTAACACATATTGTACGATGGTTTTGAACTTTGTCCACTGATCCTCAACAATATCTGTACTTGAGACAAAACATTTGTGTTGAGTCATCAGGTACTCTGAAATCTGCTTTTTGTCACTTTTCCTAAACACAAAAATCTTCATACCTTTTTTAATATTTTTATTTTTGACTGAAATCATCGATGCAGTAACCGCTTTATGATCGCTGATTTCCTGTTCTGCGTTAACTGTTTCAAATAGTTCGGGTCTGTTTGTCACCAGAAGTCTAATATGTTATCGCCACGAGTTGGTTCTCTGTTTAACTGCTCAAGGTAGTTTTCAGAATAAGCACTTTAAAAATTTTCACTGGATTCTTTGTCCCTGCCATCCGTTATGAACGTTTGAGTCTCCCAGTCTGTATCCGGCCAATTAAAATCTCCATCCAGAACTATAACATGGTCGGGAAATCTACTCGAAATATTTCAAATAACTTCCGGGAATTCAGCCAGGTAACACTTTCAGCGACCGCCGATATTTCGGCGGGAGAACACCCCGCCATTTTCAAGGCAAACTGCAACGGACAGGCGGCGTACATGCAAATTTAATACCTCGGTTCTCGGACAGAAGCAGGAAAGATAACACACACACACACACACACACACACACACACACACACACACACACACACTGAACACTAGTGCCACCAAAGATGACCAAAGTCAGAGCTATCGATAGTGAGACTATGAATTCGCAGGTGAGGCAGCATTGACTCTGTTCCTCTGTTTTTTGGCAAGGGAGAGAGCCGGATTCCAAACAGAGTTTAAACAGAAACCTCCATCCCTGTTAACGAGGTTGCTCGCTAATTTAATCTCAACTGCCTCCCTAATCACACTGTCCCAATAGCTGGGCGTGCATGCCAATATCTCGGTGTTATTATATAACATGGGGTGACCAGTATCCAAGCAATGTTCGGCAATAGCAGACCTATTTGGCTGCTGTAATCGTGTGTGCCGTTTATGCTCAGTACACCTGTCCTCCACGGTCCTGATAGTTTGACCAATATATGCCATGCCGCAGCTACAAGGAATACGATATACACCCGCCTTACGCAGTCCAAGAACATCCTCAACGGAACTCAAAGGTGCTCTAATTTTAGATGGAGGTCGGAAAACACATTTCTGTAAAATACGACCGATCTTATTGGACGTGTTTCCTACGTAAGGCAAAAAGGCAGTAGACTTAGGTTCTAATGGGGCCTTCACGAGGCGCTGCTGACCGGCCGAGCCGCCAGTCGCCGTGTTTCAACAGTCGGCACACTTCTGTCGGCTCGGCACTGGCAGCAGAAGTAGCGGCAGTGTCGGAGCTGTCCACAGCAGCAGCTGCGCCAGCTTAGAGTTGGGGCGTGCCGCTCCGCGCAGTTTGAAGGATTGGGCGCCTCCAAGAAGAGCAAACGGTCACCTTCTGTTCCCTGTTACGACCACTTGTGTGCTACTGCGTGAAGACGTGAACTTTACGATACAAAATGCTTAGACGTAAACGTGTTGTCCTTTCTATGAGGGACAAGTACGAGATTATTAAAAGGTTAGAAGAAGGTGAATCTGCAACCACTTTATCCAAAGAGTACAAGGTGGGGAAGTCGACAATTACGGATATAAAAAAACAAAGAACGAGCGTAGAAAATTTTATAGCTATGCTTGCTTTCTGCAGTCTCACAGGAAACTAGACATCGCACAGTGTAAATCATATTGCTATTGCGGCTACCATAACACGCCACACACACTGGATGATTTTAAATAAAAGCGAGTTACAACATAAGCAAACTACCGGAGTTTTTGCGGCGTTGTGTTTTTTTTTTTTTTTTCGAAATAGTCTTTTCGATTTGTGCTGCTCTGTCAATTTCTGTGCTTGACGATCCCCATTGAAGTACTGGAAGGCGTCATTTATGTGGGTGTCACAAATCATGTGAGAAGCGTGAGAAGCGTGCGATACTGGGTCTTATTTGTTGACATTGTCATCATAAATTGGTACATCTAACCAATGGTTGTTAATGACTGTGGTTTACCGAATATACAGTGATGTCCTTGTACTACTTTACTGTCACACCTGGTGTGGTATGGCAGTTCAATGATTGTAGTAAGTTGATGATTGCCGACGACTGTCGTGCATTATATGTGCAATGACGTCTTGGTACTCCACACCTGTTTCTGTTTGGCAGTTTGGTGATGTGGTGTGGAGAATGATATTCATTTAGCTTAATCCATTTCTTGATAATGTTTGTTGGTACAAGATTAATATGCTGTTTGATGTTCGTTCGCATTCTTTTGACTATGCAAGATTTATATTTTGAAAGATGGCTGTAGTGGTTACCATGCCTCAAAGTTCATGGAAAGAATTTTGTAATAATTTTTAGTATAGGAGAAAAACGTATTTTTCGCTCTTCTGCTCTACTTCGCCTTGCGACTTCTGGTCTTCTCTTCTTTCTTGCATTCTTCTGTTTTTGTTTGTCTAGGAATATGTGAATTTTAATGTATGAGAGATCTAGGATTTGTAGGATTTGACTGCCTTTCCCTAATATTATTTGATGAGTTTGTATATCTTAGTATTTCTTGTAGCTTGATTGCAGTCTCTCGTATCATGGTTCGGCCCACGCTCGTCCCTTGAGTAGCAGTGTTGTGACATATGAAATGTCCGGTCTGTGCGTTGTCCTCCTGAAGTCCAACCTGGTGGCCCTGCATTTGCAGTATCCCGTTGGTCTTCACGTCGTTATCATTGCCCTAAGTGCTTTCTCAGCATGTCTGTACCCTCTCTGTCGCTATCTCGAAGCATCTGGTGTTGAGGGAGCTGGCGATTTGTTGGTGGCGATGTCGCTATGATGCGTAGATTTCTTTTTTCTTGTTTTAGAGGAGTTTATTATCGATACTTGCAACAACTTATAACTCTAAATAATGCAAAAATGTTTTAACAGTTGCAAAAAGATAATCTAATTAAAGCATATATATATATATATATATATATTGTTAGTTTTCTATCTCTCTTTCTTTCTTTTAATTAATGTGGTAATTTGTTGATTACTTAATTAGCTTTTATTTAGTGATTAGTATAAGATATGAGGTTTCTTTTGCCCATTTGTGTCTTTTCTTTTCTTTTCTTTTACAGTTCTTTTCATTCGCATGCTTTTAAATGACTCACGTGGTAGATGCCGATACACTTACCTGTTCTTACCTGTTTTTAGGTTCATTAACTCCACGGTATTTTCGCGAGCGATTCTGGAAATTATCATCAGCTTTTTATAGTCTGGAAAAAAGTTACGGCATTTATTTTGGCTCTTGTGTGAAAGGTAATGAATCTTTACGAATACTTTCTGACCCAAGGGGAAGCGTTTCTTTGTGGCAAACTTGCCTTGGGTGATCTTACGTCTCATTGCTGCTGAGCGAATGTTCCGTAAGGCAGAAGCTACGATTTGTCTGTGTTTTGTTTTCATTTGCGATACTCTGCTCCGTTGCATCATGTTCTTTCACTTAATTCTCGTCAAATATATCGCTAAGTCCCGTCAACAATTCTTCAAAGCACAATTCTTCAGCAGACGGAAGTGGTGGCAGTTCATCCTCACTTTCAGAATTTTCCCCCTCTACGCTGTTTTCCCAGGCTCTGTAGCATAATTCAAGTGTATCTGGTGCTGACTCTTTATCGGAAATTTTCGTAAGTCCCTGTTTATCTGAATTGTGGCTATTGTCAGTTTTTTCTAATTTTGATTTATCTACTTGGAAGAAACGATTGTTTTGTTTTGATTGTGTTAATGGGTGGACGTTAGTTTGCCTAACCTCTTCCGTATTTTCCTGTCAGTCTTTACGATTTTCAGGATTCTGTGGCCTTACTTCTGGTTTCCCTTTGCTGTGTTGTTCTTGTCTCAGTGCACCATGATTCTGTCTGTAATTATTCGCACCCTGGTCTTGCCAGATGCTGTTTCTGGCATCGTGACCGATTTCAAAGTACCCTTGACCGTTGGCATTTGGTTCCTAAACCCATATCCACCACTGTATAAGTGTCCATTACCATTCCAATTCCGGTACCAATTATTCTGGTTCCCGTTTCTATGCCAATTACCTCCATTATGCCACTGTCCTGAGCTGTTAAATTGCCTGAAATTAGTATTATTAGGATTACGATTATTATTATTAGAATATTCGTTCCTAGTCCTCTCCTTTTGCTGTTCCCTTTCCTTTCTTTTTTCTTTCATTTCGTTTTCTTTAAATATGAGTTCGAGCTCCCTTAAGACCTCTTTGAATTCCTCGGTATTTTCGTTTTTTCGTACAGTCGCCTGTTGATACTTTACCGGTAACTCCATTCTCTCCGTTACTGTGTGGTTTATCTAAGCATTGATTCTTTTCGTCCATTGTGTCAAAGAATTTTACAACGCTTTTTTCCCCTGAGTTTTCATATGGTGTCATCTGAAGTAACTCGTATTTCATTTTGTTTTGCGCTTCCTTAGACCAATATCTTTGGAGAAATGCTGTTCTGAACTGTAAGTAAGACGTACAGGTAGCAGCGATGTTTTGCATCACCTCCGCTACGGTCCCTGACATGTGTGCACAAATAAAGTCAAGTTTGTGAGCCATCTCCTATGATTTGGCAAGCCTACCTGGAACTGATCGATCAATTTGCGTGCATGCAAACTACCGCCTTGTTCCTTGAAATGTTGGAATTTTCTAACTGTCAGAAAGTGGTCTGTATTGTATCTACTCATAAATCCGGGTTTTGCCTGATTCAAAGACTCAAATAATCTGCCATTCCTTGTGTTGTCTTGCCTATTCTCAGGCAATCCACTGCCTGTCTATCTATTCTCAATTTCCTGGCCCATATTCGCATCATATCGTAATACTGGTGAACAAAGGTGTTGTTCGTTTGTCTCTACACTCGTCGTTCGCGGTACTGTACCTGCGCTACTGTTATATTGTGTCATCGGGTTTACTGGTTCAGTCGCTTGTCTTTCCATTGGTATCGGCTGACTGTATGTGTCCCGTTTTTCTAGACGCTGTGCCTGGTTCTGTGGCGTGTCATGTGTCACTTTAGTCGGGGCCTTCTGTTTCGACTTCTGCGGAAGTGTTACTTCTGGTCTTTGGTCTACTTGAACTTTCTTAGAGAGCGCGTGTTCATGTACTGAATTAATGCTTGACGTATCAGTTGTTTCGCTACAGGTGTAATCGGTTTCGATCTTTTCTTCGATAGTTTGTATAAACTTCGTTCGAAGCTTTTCAAACTGTTTTTAAGTTTTACTTTATTGATCCGCTGATCACACTTTTTCAGTGCAACTTGTGCGACCTTGCTTCGAATCACTTGTTCTTCCGAAATTTGTATTGCTGTTCGAGTGGCCTTTTTGGCCTTTTCCATCTTTTTGTCAACGTTGACGATGTCCAATTGGACCTTATCCACGTCGGTGCGTAATTGCAGCTGACCTTGTGTTAGTACCTGGATTCTTTCCCTAGATTCTTTCGCGTCTTCATTTACCTGAGTGAACTGACTACCAATTCTGGCGATCCTTTCTTCCATTTGGATTTTAACCTGCTGAATCTGTGTCTTAATCTCTTCTCTCAGTTTTCAAAAAGGTTTCTGCTGTGTTTCTCACCTTGTGAAAACCAAACTGATTGTTACACAGGAGAGTGAGGTTTTCGAAGTAGCTGCTTATTTGTGTGCATGTAGCAGTACTTCAAATATCTTTGAAAATATTGGCACAATTCAGACTACTCTGTAGCTATGGGGATACTCTTTGTCCCCTGGAATAACTTTTGATACCTTGAATGATTCAGAAAGACTCCAAATTCTACACATTTATTAAAAATAAAAGCTAATGGTGTAGAGACGGAGAGTAATGTCTTTTTAATGATGTAATTTGACAACCAATAGCAATTCGTACTTTTAGAATGTGAAAATTTGGAGATAGTTTTTGTAATGCAGATGTGATAATATTCCATTGAAATACCTGATCACCTGACAGTGGGGTTTTAATCAGGTCCATTGCTCATGAACTTGTTGCTTCAATATTGTTATTTATTTCTTAAATAGAGTTTAAAAAGTAGTGATTTCATTCCTCGGCGTCTAGGGGAGTTGCTTGTGTGCATTTTAGTGTGCCCTTTTTTTATTATTTGCCATGCTGCCTTGCATTTATTTGGGGCCATTTCCATTTAGTTTTCCACTGCCAGTTTTAGCCATGAGGAGCTTTTGCATTTAAGACAGGTCCTATAAATGTTCTACCTCTATTCTGTCCTTTGGGTACAGACATTCTTATGCGCCTTGTACAGGATGAGCATGTTTTCTCTGGTTTTCGAAAGTTCTTGAGAAAGCTTGTTCAGCCTTTTATTTTTAGGTGCACTTGGAGATTTTTTTCTGGAGACTAAGAATACCATAAATCTGTACATTTATTTAGAAAGTTATCAAAGATCAATTCAGCTCCCCTCTTCCCGAATTGACTATTACATATCAAGTCCTACTTTGCACTACCTAGACTCTCAATAAACTCTCTTATGTACTCTTCCTTTTGACCTCTTACCAGTACCACTTCAAGTTGATCGATTTTAATTGGTTACCTGTTATATGGTGTGAGGAGCCTGCCAGACCCTCTCCTGCAAGCCTGAGTGTGAAGTCTCCCCTATGGAAATTCACTACAATAATGTCTATGCACACATTCTTATGTGTAGTACAATTACACACATCAAAAAATGTTTTGCATCAACTCAGTTCGGAGAGTTCCAAAACCTGTACACAAAATTGGAATAGAATCAACATAAACATCATTTCTGCTCTTTTCATTGCTCATGAAAACCACACATTGCATATTGTACCACCACGCGGCGAGAGCTTCACAGGTGGAGGTCCAGATTGCTGTACACACCAGTGACTCTAATACCCAGTAGCACGTCCTCTTGCATTGCTGCATGCCTGTATTCATTGTTGCATACTATCCAGAAGTTCATCAAGGCATTGTTGGTCCAGATTGTCCCACTCCTCAATGGCGATTCGGCGTAGATCCCTCAGAGAGGTTGGAGGGTCACATCGTCCATATACAGCACTTTTCAGTCTGTCCCAGGCATGTTCGATAGGGTTCATGTCTGGAGAACATGCTGCCCACTCTAGTCGAGCGATGTCGTAATCCTGAAGGAAGTCATTGACAAGATGTGCTAGATGGAGGCGCGAATTGTTGTCCATGAAGAAGAATGCCTCCCCAATATGCTGCCAATATGGTTGCACTATCAGTCGGAGGAAGGCATTCACGTATCGTACGTTATGGCATTTTTCATGATCACTAGCGGCGTACGTCGGCCCCACATAATGCCACTTCAAAACAGCAGGGAACCTTCAAGTTGCTGCACTAGTTGGACAGTGTTTCTAAGGCGTTCTGCCTGACTGGGTTGCCTCCAAACACATCTCTTGATTGTCTGGTTGGAGGTATATGCGACACTCATTGGTGAAGATAACATGATGCCAATCCTGAGAGGCCCATTCGGCATGTTGTTGGTTCCATCTGTACTACGCTGCATGGTGTCGTGGTTGCAAAGATGGGCCTCGCCATGGACGTCGGGGGTGAAGTTGCGCATCATGCAACCTATTGTGCACGACGTCCTGTGGCTGCATGAAAAGCAGTATTCAACACGGTGGCGTTGCTGTCAGGGTTCCTCCGAGCCATAATCCGTAGGTAGCGGTCATCCAATGGAATAGTAGCCTTTGAGCGGCCTGAGCAAGGCATGTCATTAACAGTTCCTGTCTCTCTGTATCTCCTCCATGTCCGAACAACATCGCTTTGGCTCACTCTGAGACAGCTGGACACTCTCCTTGTTGAGAGCCCTTCCTGGCACGAAGTAACAATGCAGACGCGACCATCTAGGCATGGTTGAGCTACAGACCACATGAGCTGTGTACCTCCTTCCTGATGGAATGACAGGAACTGATCAGCTGTCAGACCCCCATCTGTCTAATAGGTGGTGCTCATGCACGGTTGTTTACATCTTTGGGCAGGTTTAGTGATATCTTCAGACAGTCAAAGGGACTGTGTCTGTGATAAAATATCCACAGTCAACAGGAATTCTGAGAACTGGGGTGATACAAACCTTTTCTGATGTGTGGATTTGTATAATATAGGTCCAATGATAATAGCTTATTCAGAAATGTTCTTGTAACTAGCCCCTCTGTGCTTGCCATTTCTGCATTGAAATCACGACATATAGCAATTAATGGCTTATTATTAAATATTTTTTAACTACTAGCTCAAATTTTTCAAAAAAGAACTTTATTTCTCACAGAAGCTTACATCTCAAATAGAGAAGAAATACATAATAAATGACCAGACAAACATCAGCAACCAGGCTGTATTTAAACGAATAAAACATATTGTAGGGAAAGAACAACCCACTAGACACCACAAAATAATACCACAAACTAGACAATACCTCCACCCTGGATCATACACCACTGTGCCATAATAAAGCAATAATTTACACACTCAGTAGTCCAGACATGATACCTTCACACACACACACACTAGTCGTAAAATATAAACACTAACAGCGCGATAGCAGATACTCCCACCGTTACCAAAACAAACAAAAGAAGAACGCATCTCCTAATAACAAAACAAAACACACAAAATGGTGAGACGACACTAGTACTTCTCAACACTGAAACGTGAATATTTAGTATAGTGAAAGCGCTGGGTACTAAATACCGGAAATATACATGTGGATGAACAACAAGAATAAAGTAAACAATAACAAAAACCGTTAGTAACCATAAGAATTGAAACTGTTTTAGTAGTAAGTAAAGCATAGGAACTGTTCATTATCCTAGCAAACAAAATTGTAAAGAAAAAAAAACATATTGTCACAGTGGCAACTGAAGATGGTTTAGAATAAAGCGAAATGCGTCTGTCTTAAATAGACTTCACTGCAGCTGCAAAAAACAGCAATTAATCTATAAAATTTGCGTATCTGCACCTGCAGAAAAATGAGACCGAGAAAGAGAGAGGACAACATGTATACGAAATGAAAGTGTACATGTACCGATTTCCCAAATGCGAGAAAATGAGAAATCGCTGGCTAGCTGTAGTACCCAGAAAGGATTTTGTGCATGCACATCATGTGAGTAAATGACGATAAATTTGTAATGTGTTATTTGTTTCCATCACATCACATATGTCAGCTGTTTTTAAAAACAATTGTGTCATATCTTTATATCTTCTTAATTTAACTGTATAGGCTAAAAGATTAATACCATGCTGGCTGTAGAATGTTAGGCGTTAGAGTAAAAGCGTTGTCAAAGGATAGTGCTATTACAACACGACGTGGCATGGACTCGACTAATATCTGCGGTAGTGCTGGAGGGAATTGACATCATGAATCCTGCAGGGCTGTCAATAAATCCGTAACAGTATGAGGGGGTGACGATCTCTCCTGAACAGCACATTGCAAGGCATCCCATTTGGAAATTTATGGTATGGTCTTATGGGACCAAACTGCTGAGGTCGTCGGTCCCTAAACCTACACACTGCTTAATCCAACTTAAAGTAATTTACGTTGTGGACAACACACACACCCATGCCCGAGGAGGGATTCGAACCTCCGACGGCGGGAGCCGCACTGACCGTGACAAGGCGCTGCTACTCCACGTGGCAAAGCATCCCAGATATGCTCAATAAATGTTCGTGTATGGGGAATTTGGTGGCCAGTAGAAGTGTTTAAACTCAGAAGAGTGTTCCTGGAGCCACTCTGTTGCAATTCTGGACGTGTGATGTGTTGCGTTGTCCTGCTGGAGTAGCTCAAGTCCGTCGGAATGCGTGGTGGATATGAATGGATGCAGGTGGTCAGATTTGTCACTTGTAAGAATCGTATCAAGACTTATCAGGGGTGCCATATCACTCCAGCTGCACAAGCCCACCATTACAGAGCCTCCACCAGCTTGAATAGTCCCCTGCTGTCATGCATTGTCCATGGATACCTGAGGTTGTCTCCATACCCGAACATGTCTGTCCGCTCAATATAATTTGAAGGGAGACTCGTCCGACCAGGCAACAGCTTTCCAGTCATCAACAGTCCAATGTCACTGTTGACGGGCCCTGGCAAGGTGTAAAGCTTTATGTCATGCAGTCACCAAGGATACACGAGTGGCTCTGAAAGCCATTATAAATGATATTTCATTGAGTGGTTCACATGTCGACACTTGTTGCTGTCTCAGCATTGTAATCTGCAGCAATTTGCGGGAGGGTTGCACTTTGGTCACATTGAACGATTATCTTCAGTCGTCGTTGGTCCCTTTCTTGCAGGATCTTTTTCCTGCCGCAGCGGTTGGAGATTTGATGATTTAGCGGATTCACGATATTCACAGTACACTCGTGAAATACTCGCACGGGAAAATCCACACTTCATCGCTACCTCTGAGATGCTGCGTCCCATTGCTTGTGTGCCGACTATAATACCACGTTCAAACTCACTTAAATCTTTGGTAACCTCCCATTGAAGCACCAGTAACATATCTAACAATTGCGCCAGACACCTGTTGTCTTATATAGGCGTTGCCGATCGCAGCGCCGTGTTCTGCCTGGTTTCATTACCTCTGTATTTGAATACGCATGCCTATACCAGTTTCTTTGGTGCTGTAGTTTATAAATTTCCTATGAAAGTAAATTGTTTACACGATACCAAAAGTATTCTGAACTCTGTTGAAAACTGCGCATCTCCAGATTTTGAAGATATGGAGCACTTATGTGGGATAATAGTTGGTACTTTATATATGCTTATTGAAGACGCTGATGATAAAGGCTTTTATTCAAGTTTGTAAAGCTTCAAATACATCTTGTGTGTAACAGGCACAGACTAACATACAACCAAGACAACTTGCAGGTTTTCTCTCATACGGAAATTATTTATCCAGCTGCTTACAGGTCCATGATGGAATCTGGAAACCCGCTACATAATCTGCCATCCATGCACAGTTCCTTTTGATCTACCTTTTCCTGTAATGCTGTAACAGAACTGCCTACTTTGTATGGTTTGTGAGTTCCTTCAATGTAGCTACCATTGACTTTCTTCATGCTTACTTCTACATCCATTCTAAAAATTATTGTTACCTGTAAATATTTGCTGTTCCACATTTTCTTTGAGCTGGGATGTGTTGCTACTTTGAAGAGCTCTTGCAATTGCCATAAAATACATTTTACTTTCTCAGTTCAATTTTTCCTATCGGTACTTTTACTTATGTTTTGATATTTTTTGGTATTCTGTGGATAGATGTAATCAAATTTGGTTTTAATGCCAATTACTGCAATCCAGGGCGCCATTTCAATGCAGATAGTATTGTCTGAAAATCACATAACATTTCCTTACTTATGACCTCTTTTTACATACATAGTTACAATCCCAGGAAACAGCTGATTGACTATTAACTAACCTTGTATAAAGTTCCACAAGTAACCGGCGTTCATTGGATTAACTGCAGCTCTTAGAAACATTGCCGTGATGAGAACAAATTGGAGGAGGAAAAGTTGGATTTCCTGGCTATGTTCTTCTATTGCTGGGTTAAATATAATTTTCTGTTTGTTTTATGCTATTGTCTTTATTTATTCATTGATGCATCACGTCCCATAAACCCAATGCTGCTGAAGAAGTCAAGATATGTATTAACAACCAGAAGGCATATCATGTGAGGTATTCAAATAATAAATTATGTCAGGAGAAAAGTAGAAAAAAGTTTATGCATTCCTTTGTAATATTCAGTTGCCGTTTTTGTCTACTACTTTATGCTAAGCATTTATGTTGCATTATTCGTTTCAGAGATTATCTGTCTACTCCCTGGAATTAAAAAAACTGATTAATATGAAGAATAGCGTTAACTGAAAATACAAGGATTCTCATAAAATACTCAAGTGGGTAGTGACATAGTCTTTTGTTTCTTCTGAATATCTTGAGATTTCTGATTTTCTGCCTGATGTCTTTAATTGGCAAACTAGATTTCCTAGTGAAAGTATTCTGGCAATGTTTATCTGTTTCCACTTCATTTGTCTCTGGAATGTTTTAAAGGATAAGTGGATTCATAGAATTATAAGAATATCTTCTTGGAGAGAGATTTATCTTATTCTGTCTGCCCTCAGTAAACTTTCTCCTGTTACTCATATAGTAAATTCTCTTTGAATGGTGAAGCTGAGTCACCACTTATGATTCTAATATTTGAACTTTCTCTCTCCTTTAACTAAACATCACCAATGAAGATAGTTTATCTCTGCCCTATGACCATTATAGGCAGATAAACCGTTTACCATTGAGTTCACATTCGTTTCATGAAAAATAGCAGGAACTAGTGTAATGATGCTTAATTTACTCTATGCCATTTTTAGTTGGGACTGTTATTATGGGGAAAAACCGAAGTTGGACAGCAGTTACCTCAACCAGTACCTTCAGTACAGTCAGTATTATACAAAATGAAATAAATATTGAAATAGTCACAAACAATGACATCCTAACTATTTCTACTAAATATTAGCACTCTAATTACTCGATAAAGTTTAAAATATTTCTGTGAGAGCGAAAATAACTTAACTGTGATACTCAATTACAACCGTGGCCTGCAGTTTTGTTCCAATTTTCATATATACAGCCAATTCCCCTTTCCTTATAATATGCATCCAGTAATTTGATACTGACTATCGTCGTTTTAGTGCACTTGTTCAATATCTGTGACTTCCAAATGATGTTATGTTGCACACAAGGCAGCTGTACAACTACTTTCTGGTTCATCACTTACGTGTAGTTGTATGAGGAGCCCGTATTTCTTATGTCTCATGCTTGGTATGTATTAATGAAAAATCATACTTATTTCGATAAGGTATTCCACATAGTTAACAGCGAACACAGTGTACTTTCAGGAAATTTGCATTGCAATTCGTGTGCAACTTTATTCAGCTGATACAAAGATCGAACATAGGTTTACCTCAGTGAAGTTTTCATAGTAATCTGTGCACAGCTTCCTTCCACTGATACAAGGAAATAGCTTTGTTTCAATAGTGAGACAAGCATCGCAGTATCTTCTATTGTACTGCTGTGTGTGCTGTTTATTTGACTGTCTTTTGTAATAGTTTACTGATGGATACTGTCATACAACTTTTCTGTGCTGAAAAATAAGTTTTCATTTACTCTGTGGCTCGATAATATTTACTATTTTTTTTTAATCATTCTTGATATATATTTTGATCTTTATTCCAATGTGATACATGCTAATGTTATTGAACTATACAACTATCTACAGAATAATTATGGTGATTTATACAAATATAGCTATTTCTGAAATCATTTTGAACTTAAACAACCTACTGAAACTAGTTTTCATGGATTCTGTTGTTGGTTGGTTTGTGGGAGTAAAGGGACTAGACCGCTACGGTCATCAGTCCCTTTTTCCAAATACTAAAAACACCCACAGAGAATAAAAGCGATTAACAGAATAGATCACAGACGACACAGAACAAGAGAGACTTAGACAAAGACCAGACAAGACGAACTAAAATCACACAGAGTGTGACGGTGGTTGGCCGACCATAGAAACAAAACAGGAAAAGTCAACCACCAAGAAACACATTAAAAACTCAGATTAAAATCGTAGGCCAATGGCCAGAATCAACACAAAAGAACGTAACGAACACTCAAATTAAACGATAAAAAACCCCTGCCCGAATAAAACGTAAAACTAAGCCAACTATAGCAGGGTCATCACATAAAAGGGCAGGGAGCGTATCAGGCAGCGCAAATACCTGCCTGACCACAGCTAAAAGGGGGAAGGCCAACAAAATGTGGGCCACGGTCAAAGCCACCCCGCAGCGACATAGAGGAGGGTCCTCCCGCCACAGTAAATATCTGTGTGTCAGTCGGGAGTGGTCAATGCGGAGACGGCAAAGGACTACTGATTCCCTGCGAGTGGCTCACAGGGATGACCGCCACGCAGCTGTCATCTCCTTGACAGCACGGAGTTTATTATGCGTGGCCAGTTCCCGCCATTCAACGTCCCATAGCGCAAAAACTTTGCGGTGTAAGATTGCCCTCATATCAGTCTCTGGGAGGCCAATGTCCACATATGGTTTACTCGTGGCCTCTTTCGCCAGGCGGTCAACATGTTCATTGCCCGGGATACCAACATGACCGGGGGTCCACACAAAGACCACAGAGCGGCCGCAACGGGCAACAGCATGCAGGGACTCCTGGATAGCCATCACCAGACGAGAACGAGGGAAACACTGGTCGGGAGCTCATAAACCGCTCAGGGAATCGCTACAGATGATGAAGGACTCACTTGAGCAGGAGCGGATATACTCTAGGGTACGAAAGATGGCGACCAGCTCAGCAGTGTAAATGTTGCAGCCAGCCGGCAATGAACATTGTTCGGAATGGTCCCCTAGAGTTAGTGCATAACCGACACGATCAGCAAACATCGAGCTGTCAGTGTAAACAATGCCAGAGCGCTGATACGTTGCGAGGAGGGAAAGCAGGCGGCGGCGGAAGGCCTCCGGAGAGACTGAGTCCTTCGGGCCCTGTGCCAATTCCAGCTGAAGGCCAGGGCAAGGCACACACCATGGGGGTGTACGCAGAGATGCCCTAAAAGGAGGCGGAAGAGGTAAAGCCCCAAGACCGGAGAGAAGCACTCGGACGCGGACCACGATCTTACATCCACGATCCCTGGAAGATGGACGTGCGACTCTGGGAATAGTAGACGATAGTTAGGATGCCCGGGCAAGCTAGAAACATGGGCAGCATAAGCGGCCAATAAATGTTGGCTCCTCGATCGCAGTGGAGGGACACCTGCCTCCACAAGTATGCTTTCCACAGGGCTGGTGCGAAAGGCATCAGTGGCAAGTCGTATCCCGCTGTGTAGTGTTTGGTCCAGCACCCGCAACGCAGATGGGGATGCTGAGCCATAAGCCAGGCTCCCATAATCCAGACGGGACTGGATTAACGCCTGGTAGAGCCGTAACAGGGTAGATCGGTCAGTGCCCCAGCTGGTGTGGCTCAACCATGTCAGAGCATTTAGATGCCGCCAACACATCTGTTTAAGCTGCCAAATATGAGGCAACCAAGTCAACCGGGCATCAAAAACTACACCCAAGAACCTGTGTGTCGCCACCACAGCAAGAAGTTCGCCGTCAAGATAAAGCCGCGGCTCCAGGTGAACAGTGCGTCGCCGGCAGAAATGCATAACGCAGGTCTTGGCTGCCAAAAACTGGAACCCATGAGCTACAGCCCAAGACTGTGCCTTACGGATAGCGCCCTGTACCTGATGTTCAGCAGCTGCAATGCCAATAGAGCTGTAGTAAAGGCAGAAGTCGTCAGCATACAGGGATGCGGAAACAGAATTTCCCACCGCTGCAGCGAGCCCGTTTATTGCAATTAAAAACAGGCAGACCTTGAGGACAGATCCCAGTGGTACCCCATTCTCCTGTACTCGGGAGAAACTATGGGAGGCCGCGACTTGCACGCGAAAGGTACGATACGACAGAAAATTGTGGATAAAGATCGGCACAGGCCCCCAAGACCCCATCCATGAAGCGTAGAAACGATGTGATGACGCCATGTCGTATCGTACGCCTTCCGCATGTCGAAAAAGGCGGCGACGAGGTGCTGACGGCGGGCAAAGGCAGTACGGATGGCCGACTCCAGGCTCACCAGATTGTCGGCGGCGGAGCGGCCTTTACGGAACCCACCCTGAGATGGAGCCAGAAGGCCCCGTGACTCCAGTACCCAGTTCAACCGCCGGCTCACCATCCGTTCAAGCAACTTGCAAAGAACGTTGGTGAGGCTAATGGGATGGTAGCTGACCACCTCCAAAGGTTTCTTCCCAGGTTTCAGAATGGGGATAACAATACTTTCCCGCCATTGCGACGGAAACTCACAGTCTACCCAAATGCGATTGTAAAGGTCGAGGAGCCGTCACTGGTAGTCCACTGAAAGGTGTTTCAACATCTGACAGTGGATGCTATCTGGCCGGTATCAGGACAATCGGCGAGGGCACTGTGAAATTCCCACTCACTGAATGGAACATTGTAAGATTCAGGATGGTGGGTGCGAAGAGAAAGGCTCCGCTCTTTAATGGAGCGGAAGGCCAGTGGGTAATGGGAAGAAGCGGAACTCAGAGCAAAATGCTCTGCCAAGCTGTTGGCAATTTCGTTGGAGTCTGTACAAACTGCTCCATTCAGTGAGAGCGCAGGGACGCTGACAGGGGTCCGATAGCCATAGAGGCGTCGGATCTTGGCCCAGACCTGCGATGGAGAGACATGGAGGCCAATGGTGGACACATACCGCTCCCAGCACTCCTGCTTGCTTTGGCGGATAAGGCGGCGGGCCCGCGCACGTAGCCGTTTGAAGATGATGAGGTGTTCAATGCAGGGATGTCGCTTGTGACGCTGTAGCGCCCGCCGGCGATCTTTAATCGCCTCAGCGATCTCAGGCGACCACCAAGGCACAGTCCTCCTTCGAGGGGACCCAAAAGAACCGGGAATGGAAGATTCTGCGGCAGTAACGATGCCGGTGGTGACCGATTGAACCACCGCATCAATGTCATCACTAGAGAGAGGCTCAATAGCGGCAGTGGAGGAAAACAAGTCCCAGTCAGCCTTATTCATGGCCCACCTGCAAGGCCGCCCAGAAGACTGACGTTGTGGTAGTGACAGAAAAATCGGAAACTGGCCACTACCACACAGGTCGTCATACACACTCCAGTCGACAGACGGTAAGAGGCTAGGGCTGCAGATCGAAAGGTCAATGGCGGAGTACGTGACATGCGCCACGCTGAAGTGTGTGAAGGAACCATCATTTAAAAGCGAAAGATCGAGCTGTGCTAATAAATGCTCAATGGTGGCGCCTCGACCTGTCCCCACCGACCCACCCCACATAGGGTTAGGAGCGTTGAAGTCGCCCAGTAACAGGAAAGGGGGCGGCAATTGGGCTATCAGCGCAGCCAGGACATGCTGCGCAACATCATCATCCGGCGGAAAGTAAAGACTGCAGATGGTAACAGCCTGTGGCATCCACACCCAAACAGCGACAGCCTCTAAATGTGTTTGTAGAGGGACAGACTCGCTGTGAAGAGAGTTAAGGACATATATGAAGATGCCACCAGACACCCTTTCATAAGCTGCCCGGTTCTTATAATAACCCCGATAGCCACGGAGGGTGGGGGTTTGCATTGCAATGCAGAAGAAAGGGTGAAGGCTGATAAGTTGGCGGAGCTCATCTACATGGTGGAAGAAACCGCTGCAGTTCCACTGGAGTATGAAATTGTCTGTCGCGGAGAAGGCGTGCAGGGACTAGGAAGGCAATATACGCCGCTTGTTCACTCGCTGCCACCGATTCAGAACCCGCACGAGTGACATTCATGGCGTCGGAGGGACCGGCGAGATACAGGTCTTCAGCAGACGCCAGAATCTCGACCTCGTCCTCAGACACTGAGCTTGTTGGAAGCAGTGGGACGGGTGCCACCGCAATGTCGGGATTCTTGGGTACCTTTTTCTTTGTCAGCTTAATTCGCTCTGCCTTTGGTGGTTCAGGCTGGGAGGGCTTGTGACGCCGGTGGTTGTTTGAGCCACTTGTTGCTGTCTGCTTTTCTATCGGTCGGAACTTGTGAAGGGAGGTCCCCAAGGGACCCCTTCCTGGCGAGAGGAGCCGAAGAAGTCTTACGTATCTTCGGCTGAGAAGGGGGAATTGACGTCCCCGATGGTTGAGGGGGCGTTGCTCATGAAGTAGATGGAGCAGGAGCAACAGGGAGTGGCGTGCCCCCCACCATCAAGGGGACAGGCGTGGTTCTCTGGCTCTGAGAGCTAATGGTGTGTGATGCAGCTATAGGAACTGTAACAGGAGCGACAGTGGCGGCATTAGTGGACGTCATTAGTACTGGATGCAGTCGTTCAAACTTATGCTTAGCCTCAGTGTAGGTCAGCCTATCCAGGGTCTTGTATTCCATTATTTTCCGCTCCTTCTGGAGAATCTTACAGTCCGGCGAGCAAGGGGGATGGTGCTCCCCGCAGTTGACACAGATGGGAGGTGGGGCACATGGAGTGTCAGGATGGGACAGTCGACCACAATCGCGACAGATGAGGCTGGAAGCACAGCGAGAAGACATATGGCTGAACTTCCAACAATTGAAAGCACCACATCAGGAGAGGGATATATGGCTTGACATCACAACGGTATACCATCACCTTGACCTTCTCAGGTAACGTGTCACCCTCAAAGGCCAAGATGAAGGCACCGGTGGCAACTAGGCGATCCCTCGGACCCCGGTGGACGCGCCAGACGAAATGGACCTCTTGTCACTCTAAGTTGGCGTGCAGCTCGGCATCGGACTGTAATAGGAGATCTCTGTGAAAAATAATGCCATGAACCATATTTAAGCATTTATGTGGGGTGATAGTAACAGAAACATCCCCCAGCTTCGTACAAGCGAGCAAGGCTCGTGACTGGGCAGAGGATGCTGTTTTTATTAAGATCGACCCTGACCGCATTTTGGACAAGCCCTCCACATCCCTGAACTTGTCCTCCGAATGTTCTACAAAGAACTGAGGCTTCACAGACTCAAACGATTCCCCGTCAGCTCTGGTACAGACGAGATACCGGGGCGCTTTCGCTGTCATTCATAGCCTGTCGTTCCTCCCATGTTGTGGCCAGGGAGGGGAACGATTTGGGGTCATACACATTAGCCTTAAAGTGAGCTTTGGAACGCTTAGAGACTGCTGACGGCTGGCTGCCAGCGAGAGATGATGTACCAAGCTTCATTGCGGGTTATCCGCCCTGATGCCACCTACTCCGACCAAGGGCCCTCCCCACGGGCGCCACCCAGCCACAGCAAAGGCCACCAGGCAGGATGGCCATTGCCGGGAGTCCCGATGCCCCAGGGAGATGGGCATCTACTCCTTGGCATACGTGGGGAGTTAACGGCGCAGGCATCAGTAGAGCGATCCCTTTGTTTTCAGGGGGCTACAACCAAAAGGGTACATGGCAGCCCCACCACAACGGACTGGCTACCGTGCTGGATTTTAGGTGACATGTCGTCCATGGTTTTCATCTGTGCAGAAACTGGCACTGCTCATCGCATGGCGGAAAGTGCACGCAGGAACGGGTCCATGCCCAAGAGATGGAGAGCGGGCGGGACTGCAATGCAACGAAGAATAAGCTGGTGAAAGTTCTCAACGCAAGAAGGACACAATGCTCCAAGTAAGGCGCCCTTCCCCGCCTCGCTCTTCAGAAAAATTTTGAGATACGGAGGTCAAACCCGAGAGGGGACTATCACATGAGGCCGAATCGTTTGAGACTCCTTTTAGTCACCTCTTACGACAGGCAGGAATACATCGGGCCTATTCTAACCCCCGAACCCGCAGGTGGGCATGGATTCTGTGTTTCACATATTAAGCAGTGTAGAAAGAAAAATAGGAAATAAGTGTCTTTTGATTAAATGGATAGCACATCTGCAGAATTTTCACTGAAGAATCTAAAAGTCACATAAATGTTTTGCATTTAAAGCCCTACAGACCTGGAAAATCAGGGAAATGAAAGATGCTGGTCATATTTTCTGTTTTAATGAACAGTGTATCAGGAAATACTCTATTCTGTCAAATATTATGACTCTGATGTGTACCCAGCACGTTGTGAAATATAAGTGGAGATGAAAATGTACTAAAATAATCTGGAAAATAAATTCTTATGGTCCTGTTTTTATATGCAAGAAAAGGTAAACTCCAAGGTGGGGGAGAAATTATAATTATAGTTTGTATTCAGGCCTATAGATGCATATTTGCAGTACATTGACAAGACTATTTTGAATGCTCATAAATCATCGAGCAGTTTCGTACCATTGTTTTATGTAATGGCATGAATTTCTTTAGTTAAATCACAAGGCTATTTAGGAGAAGAGAGCATTGAAAAACCGCGGCTTTTTTAGATCTGAAAGTCTTTAGGTCCAAACACTCTAGCTGCAATGTTCATCACAGCGCAGTTCTGATAAGCCTGTGACGTCACAGGGATACACGCAGCCCCGTGGTGCATGTGGTACTGGGCCACACCACACCTCATCGTCTGTGGCAAGAGATGGGGAGGGAGTCCAGTATGAAAACACTGGTGATGCCAAGGATGGTGCGCTGTGTGCTGCCACTGCTGATGGGGGTGCAGTCCTGAAAGCACGATGGGAGAAGGCGCAGCTCTGAGAGCCCAGCTAATGAAGCAGACCATCATATACAGAAACTGGCTGGTGTATGCTGAGGTGTGAAACGAGAGTAGCCCAGCACCATAATTTCACCCGAGGGGCTGAGGGTGAGGGTGGATGCCACCACCCAGATGGACCCTCCCTCGACACTGCAGAGATGCTGGAGACCATGGAGGGGATTCCATAAGAAGATGGAGAAAATACACCAGCTTCAGCAGCAACATTCCGCCACGACTTCTTCTCGACGTGACTTCCTGGCCTTGCTCTTTTGTAGGATGAGCAGCTTGACTGCTTTACTTACATGCTCCAAACCGTGTTGGTTCCGATCTTTTAGCATCAGAATTCCGTTAATCTGGTGCAGCTCAGGGGAGGCGCAGTGCCTTGTTTTGAATTGTCTACAGTTTTCTCAGTGACATATGAATACTTTGGGTAAGATACAGTTGGGTTCACTGTTGATAAAAACTTCTTCTGCCGTCCAATCTATGCGCTTCCACGACTCTGTTCATCTTGGCAACATCCCAAAGTCCGTTACTCGTCACTTGTCTTTGAATATGGTTCGCATAGTAATTTTTCGAGGGTACTCATCCTTCAAACTGATGTAGAACTCTGGGCCAATCTGGAACAGAGAGGCATTCGTTTTATTCAGTGAATTCAGAAAGGACAATGGCATCAGAACTGGAACCATTTCTTCTGTCATTTGAGAGGATACCCTCTGAGAGAGGGTCAAGATTATGGTTTATTGGTGTGATGTGAAGTCATACATTATCCACCATTTAAGGTGTTTTTGGCGATTGCGTTTTATCCCCGTCTTCCCGCTGTACAGCAGACTTTCCATGTTGTGAACATGCACACCCACTCTATGAGAGGAGCTCCAGTGTGCTGCTGCCCTTGTGTGTTAATTGTCATGATCATCACTCTCCATGCTCACTGGATTTCCTTGTTTATAAGAAGGTAAAAAAAATCCAGCAGTGCAAGTCCCTTGCTCATTTGTCCTACAGCAAATCTTGTCAGAAATAATCTTCACCCTGCATCTACCACATCTAAGTTCGCCTTTCCCTCACCACCTCTCCTCTCCCCCTTCCCTGTGGTTCCCACACCGTTCACTCTAGTTGCCATTTCCCTTACATGTTTGGAGAAGTGTCCCTCTTCTTTGGCACCTAATGGTGATTGGGTCTGCTCCTGGGACTTGTTCTACCGGTGTCTCCTAGACTAGAGGCCTGCTGCCACAAGTCAGCTGAAGGACCCGCATTCTGCTTGCTCACTCTCAGTTCCAGATCTCGTTGATGCCTGCTCTCTCTCCAGGCCCTACCCTCTTTGGATTATGAAAGAGGTGGTGGAGGAGGAGGAGGAGGAGGAGGAGGAGGATCAGAGGAGAAGGTGTAGCAATTTAAGTCCCAGAACAAGGCCCCTCCTCTGCCCTCAGAGGAGCTGACTCTCCCTTCGCAACCTGAGTCTGACCTCTTGTTTATTGATGTCACCCTGCCCTTGTTAGTGATGGATGTTGACCCAGTGGCGTGACTGGCTCTGGTCTGTGTGCCTCTCATTTTTATTCCTGTTCTGTACTTATTCAATGGGACTTTAGTAGCTACTGCTCTCACCTTCCTGTCTTCCAGTCCCTTAATTTCTTTTATTTTGGAACTTGTTTTATTCTCCAGGAATCTCATTTTACTGATGGTCATTCTCTAACACTTCAGGGTTCTATTTCGTCTGTCAAAACCCAGTTGGCCCTTTGATGGCTTCTGGTGGCGTTTGCATGTTGGTCCATATGGACATTGTTAACACATGCCTCTCCCTTAAGGAGACCCAGAACGACCCATGTCCTCCATGTTAATTTTAGCAAATAGAAGGAACATTTTTTCTAAAACCATTAAACATATTACTCTCCAATTTGGACTACATGTTCAGTGAATATTTCTCTACAAAGTTATAGTTCCATGTTAAGATATATTTATTGGTTTTTGTTTTACAATTTTTTTAAACATATGCTTATTTTTTCTCTAAAATTTTGCAGTTTTTCTTCTATAACTCTTTAATTAAACAATATTTTTTTACAATTTGTTATAAAAATGAAGGAAAAGAAGTAAACAATATTAGTATAAATTTCATTGATATACTGTTAGCACTTTTTGAGAAAATGTTCCTTGAAGATGAAAATTTTAAAGTCGCAGGAAATGGCTTCTAAAGTTTTTAATACATTCCTGCCCCATATGATGGATTATCAGCATCCTCTTCTTTTTTCAGTGTTAATTTCCTTTTCACTGGTCTTTTCTTCCCTTTTTCCACATGTTGTAGGCTTTTGTCTCTTCTTCCTGCACCTTTTAGTCTTTCTTCATCAATTAGACGCATTGTGGAAATAGTGTTGTGTTCTGATTGGAAACCTAAATGTTTCAGTACATCACATTTCTACATCTACATCTACATCCATACTCCGAAAGCCACCTGACGGTGTGTGGCGGAGGGTACCCTGAGTACCTCTATCGGTTCTCCCTTCTATTTCAGTCTCGTATTGTTCGTGGAAAGGAGGATTGTCTGTATGCTTCTGTGTGCGCTCTAATCACTCTGATTTTATCCTCATGGTCTCTTCGCGAGATATATGTAGGAGGGAGCAATATACTGCTGGACTCTTCGGTGAAGGTGTGTTCTCGAAACTTTAACAAAAGCCCGTACCAAGCTACTGAGCGTCTCTCCAGTAGAGTCTTCCACTGGAGTTTATCTACCATCTCCGTAACGCTTTCGCGATTACTAAATGATCCTGTAACGAAGCGCGCTGCTCTTCGTTGGATCTTCTCTATCTCTTCTATCGACCCTATCTGGTATGGATCCCACACCGCTGAGCAGTATTCAAGCAGTGGGCGAACGAGTGTACTGTAACCTACTTCCTTTGTTTCCGGATTGCATTTCCTTAGGATTCTTCCGATGATTCTCAGTCTGGCATCTGCTTTACCAACGATCAACTTTATATGATCATTACATTTTAAATCACTCTTAATGTGTACTCCCAGATAATTTATGGAATTAACTGCTTCCAGTTGCTGACCTACTATTTTGTAGCTAAATGATAAGGGATCTATCTTTCTATGTATTCGCAGCACATTACACTTGTCTATATTGAGATTCAATTGCCATTCCGTGCACCATGCGTCAATTCGCTGCATATCCTCCTGCATTTCAGTACAATTTTCCATTGTTACAACCTCTCGATACACCACAGCATCATCTGCAAAAAGCCTCAGTGAACTTCCGATGTCATCCACCAGGTCATTTATGCATATTGTGAACAGCAACGTTCCCATGACACTCCCCTGTGGCACACCTGAAATCACACTTACTTCGGAAAACTTCTCTCCATTGAGAATGACATGCTGCGTTCTGTTATCTAGGAACTCCTCAATCCAATCACACAGTTGGTCTGATAGTCCATATGCTCTTACTTTGTTCATTAAATGACTGTGGGGAACTGTATCGAACGCCTTGTGGAAGTCAAGAAACGCGGCATCTATCTGGGAACCCGTGTCTATGGCCCTCTGAGTCTCGTGGACGAATAGCGCGAGCTGGGTTTCACACGACCGTCTTTTTCGAAACCCATGCTGATTCCTACAGAGTAGATTTCTGGTCTCCAGAAAAGTCATTATACTCGAACATAATATGTGTTCCAAAATTCTACAACTGATAGACGTTAGAGATATAGATCTATAGTTCTGCACATCTGTTCGACGTCCCTTCTTGAAAACGGGGATGACCTATGCCCTTTTCCAATACTTTGGAACGCTACGCTCTTCTAGAGACCTACGGTACACCGCTGCAAGAAGGGGGGCAAGTTCCTTTGCGTACTCTGTGTAAAATAGAACTGGTATCCCTTCATTTGATAATGTTTCCTTCACTATTTTGGGAATCCTAATCCAAATTAAATAATTTACACTTTCATTTGGATTTTGTGTTTTCCCATGTAAACACTTTCTCAATAAACTTGGCGGTGATAAATCTATGAATATGGACTTAATTACATCAATTACAGCATTTGGTAGACTGTTTTTATGGGCATATTCCTTTCCTGATTGGTAGTTACACCATGAGTCACTCCCTGTGGGGCACAGCGCATGTTGTGGGTACTCATTTGTTGTGCAGTATGAAAAAATAATGCCCATACTGCTGTCCTCATATGCTCAATGCTTCTTGTATTTTGCCTAATTGCACACCCATAATACCTCTGCAATCTATCAATTGCATCATCTGTCAATCTTCCTCTTCCTCCAAGGGTCTTACCATCACTAAGCTTCTCGGATCCTAATGTCTGCTTTAGTTTGCACAAGTGAGCCCCCACGCGCAAGTGTGACAGTTGTCATTCCTCTGCCAAGAGCATGCTAATATTTACTGCAGTAATTGCGTACGCGAACACCATACCTTTAGAAAATCAGTTAAATATAGTTCCTCAAAAACAAACATAGTAATTAAATTTTAAAATATTTTTTTGTACAGTTAAAGTTAAAAATTTACCTAAAACATGCGCTTATATGCAAGAACACTGATACAAACAATATTTTGAAGTACCATATATGAACAGTACTTTCTCAACCTACAATTTTATAAAACCTTTCTTGTATGAAATATGTTCAATTAATGGTTAAAACTTCATACTTCTATTTTTCTAAATAAATAACTAAACACAAAATATATTTCAAAGGGTCATCTCACAGTATAAAATTTTGTAACATTGCAGGTATAACTGACCAATTTTTAACATACTGATCTTTTAAATCATAGTTACAATTAATCACGAGAGCATCCGGTAATTGCCAACTTCCAATTCTCAACATACTGATCTTTTAAATACAAAGTTACAATTAATCGCGAGAGCATCCAGTAATTGCCAACCTGCAAAGCAAGCCCTTCTAAAATTACCAATACCTCTCACACAACCTACCACTTTCTATTTTTTTTTGTCTTTATTGTAATTTTAATCACCTCATACAAGGCGGGCTGGCAGCAGCATATTACACTGCTCTTCAGCGTTGAGCGGTACAATAACATGACATATAGGTGGCACAGATAATACAATAAAAACGGCGGGCAAAAAATGTAGATACGAAAAACAATAAACATGAAGCCATTCACGCTGGACGAGAAAAAACACTAACATTTGTTGACACGGTGCACAGAACACGGATGACGGGGACGGCACACGTGAACAGTGGTGGTGTCACGGCGAAAGAACACTAAACACAAAACGAAGGCACAAACACGAGACACTGATGGCAATGAGCTGCGGCGCGCGAAAGTCCAGTGAACGTGTACGATTCCGGGGACCTGCCAAGAGATGAGGGGAGGGGGTAGGAGAGGGAGAGGGGAGAGCAGAGATGCCACAGGCAAGGGAGATAGGGGGAAGGGAGAAGCCCAGGTGAAGAAGGGTGGTGGAAGGGGCATCGGGGGAAAAGAAAGAAGGGAGGGATGGTGCCTAAAGGAAAAGACAAAGAAAGTGGGGGGGAGGATCAAAGTTGATAGGAGGGATAGATGGAGGGGAGGAGGATATCATCAGGGAGAGGGAGCTGGCGGAAGCCACCTTGGTAAGGAAGGTGGAGAGATGGAGACTGGGTGGGACGTGGGAATACAGGCGTGGCAGCAGGTGGGATGGGAGAGGATGGGCGAGACAAGCGGGTGAGGTGAATCGAGTACAGGAGGTGTACAGGATCCGTATCCTTTGAAGGAAAAGGAGGAGGTGGGGGAACGGAATGAGATCGTACAGGATCCGCGTGGGGGAGGGGAGATGGATGCGATAGGCGAGGCGGAGAGCATGGCGTTCAAGGGTTGTAGGGATTTATAAAAGGTGGGGCAGAGACCCAGGGTGGATGGGCGTAACAAAGGATGGGACGGATGAGGGATCTATAGGTGTGGAGAATGGTGGAGGGGTCCAGACCCCACGTACGGCCGGAAAGGAGCTTGAGGAGACAGAGTCGGGAGTGTGCCTTGGCTTGGTTTGTCCGGAGATGGGGGGCCCAGGAGAGGCGACGGTCGAGGGTGACGCCAAGGTAGTTGAGGGTGAGGGTGAGGGCGATATGACGGCCATAGTGAGGTAGAAATCAAGGAGGCGGAAGGAAGGGGTGGTTTTGCTTAAAATGATCGCCTGAGTTTTGGAGGGATTGACCTTGAGCTACCACTGGTTGCACCAAGCAGTGAACCGGCCAAGATGGGATTGGAGAAGGTGTTGGGAGCGCTGCAGGATGGGGGCAAGGGCAAGGAAGGCCATGTCATCGGCAAACTGGAGAAGGTGGACGGGGGGTGACGGCGGCGGCATGTCCGCCGTATACAAAAGGTACAGAAGGGTAGGGGAGGACAGAGCCTTGGGGCACACCGGCGGAGGGAAAAGAGGTGTAGGAATCCGTGTTAAGGATGGTGACGTAGGAAGGACGGTGGGAGAGAAAGGAGCCGATCAGACAGACGTAGTTAATGGGAAGGGCGAAGGTTTGGAGCTTGAAGAGGAGATCGGAATGCCATACGCGGTCATAAGCACGTTCGAGGTCCAGGGAGACGAAGATTGCCGAGTGACGGGAAGTAAGCTGTTCGGAAAGGAAATGAGTGAGGTGAAGGAGAAGGTCGTCGGAAGAGAAGGACGGCCGAAAGCCACACTGGGTAGGAGGCGGTGCTGGTGGAGATGCTGGTGGATGCGGCGGGTGAGGATAGATTCCAGGACTCTCCGTATAAATAGGCACGCGCAAACGCTATGAACTCATTCTCTGACTCGCCTTGAAGATGGCTGGGAGGTTTCTAGCCGAAATATCGCAAGAAGCATTGTCACTGTCCCGAGTGCACGCCCGAAAGATGATGGAACAACAATTCTTCAGTTTGCTGAGGGTAGCATAATACACTTCAGAACTGATCTTTGCATCATGAGGGAGTACATCAAGCAGAATAGCCCCTTCAACAAGTTTATTAAAGAGACTACCTACACTGTAGTTGTTGGTCCTCATATGGAATGTTGCTGTGCAGTTTGGGATTATTATGTGACAGAATTGACGAAGGACATCGAAAAAGTTCAGAGAAAAGCAGCTCGTTCTGTGTTATCGTAAAATGATAGTACAGACTGTCATAGATTTGATACGCAAGGGACTGTGACACTCATCAAAGCAACGTCATTTCCGTTGTGGCTGTATCTTTTCATGAAAATTCGATCGTCAACTTTCTCCTCTGAATGCGAATATATTTTGTCAGCGAAAAAGGAGCGTTATAATAAGAAAGCAGAGATGTTTCAGAAAGATTTAAGTGTTGGTTTTCTCCTAGCGCTCTTCGAGAATGGAACGGTAGAGAAAGGGTAGCAAAGTAATTCGATGAACCCTCCATCAGGCGGGATTGTGAACTGTAGACTACTCATGTAGATGTAGATGCAATTATTCTCCAAATGACTGTCAATTGCGTTGGCGAAGGTACATAGGATTGTACCACTGTTGGGTAGGGTGATGTTAGACTATCCTCCCCCCCTCCCACACACACACACACACACACACATGCACACACACACTTTTGTAATCTTGGTTGAGGCGACAGACTGATCAGTAGCGTAGCTCGAGGTCTAGTTTAGGGTGAAAGATGATAATTCAGTTGAGAATCGACGAATGCCTAATAAAGGTAATGGTAACAGACGGACCTATAGTTAACCTTATATTTTCGTTTGTGCCACATTTAAATACAAGCGATTCACTTTTCATCATACAAATTGAAAGTGCAAGGTAAATTCAGAAAATGTGTTTTGGGTAATGGACAACGTTCCCACGAGTATTTCGACGTGTACTATACGAATATATAGTACATAAACTGCAAAACTGCAAGGGGGGAGGGGAGAGACCCACTTATGAATACTTTCTTCAACACTACATGAATACTTTTTGCATGTGTCATCAGGTACTGAAGTTAAAACATTCCCGATTTCAGCTTTTAATATATCTGTACTTCTGATTCGTTTTGCTTGCGTAACATCAACCCTAAAGACATAACCAAGTCTTCATGTATAATAACCTGGCGGAGAATTTACGTCTATAGGAGGGCCTTAACAAGGGGAAAGTGGAAATTTCATTGTGTACTCAGAGTTTACATTTAATTATCATTGGTATGAAACGTGCAACCACTTGAAAGCTACAGCAATGAAATAATCAATTTGCACCCATTACAGGCGACAACATGTCACTTCCATTACATGGAAAAAGGTCACCTGACCAGAAGTAGCTGTTAGAACACATACTTGCCTGTGCCTGTTAGTTGCTACCTGTAACTATTTATGATGTAATATCTACAGTAGTAAACTTCATTTTAAATTTGGTAGGGTGTTGAAGGATACAAGTTGTGAATTCGTGAACTGCAATTTGAAGCTGTGACAGATCAGGACTGCCTCAGTAATGCACTCATGGAGGTTAGGGGGCATGAGGACAACATCCGGAGTGGAACTGCTTTCAGGGTGAGGACGCAGTGGGAGAGGGATTATATCACCATGGAGGTAGTCAGTAAAACGATGGCACCACTGGAGTTCAACAGGGGACCAGTTATGGATCTTAATGTCAACACTAATACGGTGTGTGGTAGGAAGTGGTATAGAATGGGGTTATTTGCGTGGATAAAGATAGTGGCACAGGTAACAGTCATTTTGATGAAGAGAGTGAGAGTAAGGTGTTTGGTAGGAGTAGTGTAGAGGGATTATGGCCAAACAGGGATGTTGGTCAAAACACAGTCCTCTCACAGTAACCCAGCTAAGCTTGTTTCTACTGGGTTGCAGAAGGTGGTAAATATATTTTCCCCCAACTCCTACTCAGTTCCGACTTAAATTGCAACAATCAATTTCTTAAAGCTGAAGAAATCACAGCAGTTGCAAGATGCATGGGAGCTAACTAAAACAAGGATCGAATTTTACTGTAGCAGATAGGTTCGAGAAAGGTGATTCGTTTTGAGATATGAGGGTGTTAGAAATATGATTCGGTAGTCGTTGTAATCAATAAATGACTTCTCCACAGGATCCTACGCACGTATGTGCTTGAATGGGAGGACTCAATTCCAAATCCCAGTATGCTCCAGCGTACACTGTGTATATTCCATGTAGAACCAAGACTTTTGTGATGGTTGTGCTTTTTTTCCACATTTAGCTGCTTGTAAGACGATTAAGTCTCTCTTTGTAGGACACAGTGGAACCATACGCGAGAAAACGTATTAGACATGTCGACCCATGGTTGATTTTTGGGCAGTATTACTTCGTATCGAAGGCAATCAGTTATTGACAATGTATTATACTTAGTAGTAGGGGACGTCTGATAGGTTCGCCTTGAGCCTGAGGCTCATAAACTATGTGTTTGTGTTCCGAAATTTGCAACGGAAATGCCTATGTCCAGTCATAATGAAGGTATGGGTTTGAGGTGCAATACTGTGATGACGAGGGGAGGCATACGTCAAGTCATAAGAATGGTCAAGATATTTGTATTTCGAGAGCTACAGCCATCAGCAGGGTGTATTTGGATAACAGCTGATGTCACGGCCGCCATCTTCGATAACAGTACTTTGGGATGACACTCCTTTTTTCCTACTATTAAGGTAGTGGTTGGAAAAGGTATGGTGGCAGTAGGGTTATCATTTGACATGGCTGACGTATTCTGCAGCATTAGCGATGGTAGCAGCGTGAAGGCAGCGGTGATGGTAGCAGTGATGGTAGTAACGATGTTAGAATAGTGAATAAACAGCAGTGAAATGGAGATGGGGACAGTAATGAGAATGGTGCACAAAACAGAGTGCCGATGAACAGGCAATCTTGAAGGCAGAATAGACTGACGATGAACAGGCACACACACAGAAGAGCTGCTGAACAGATCCAAAGCCTAGGGGCATTGCCTATACCACGCCAAATTAGCACAACTGAATTAGTGGTAGAGCGTACACTAGCTGATTGGTACTAACCAAAGCTTTTTTTTTTTCATTCAATCGCTGGTGGGAGTGGTGGGCCCTTTCTCAAATAGGCTGTTGGGTTCAATTAGGGCAAGGTTATATCTTTATACTGTAGTGACAAGAAAAGGGAAGCTAGATTGTGGTAGACATTTTGTGGCCAAATGCTCTCCAGTGAATGAACGAAGGGGAATATTCCAGTCGAATTTCAATGATATAATAGAAATTCAAAATTTAGTTGAGTGGAATAGAGATTATATTCCAGGAATGTTATCCTTTTTCACTCATAGGTGCATAATTGTTATAGATGTTTAGAAATTGTGGAACAATAGGTTGACAATGAGAGCTAGATCTATTGACAGCTTCTGTAACAATGTAAGTTCGAACTGCTTATTGCGTGGGTGTGTTTATATTCAGCAGGTAGTAGATATTTCACAGTGAGTGAAGCATTCTTTTGTGTTCTGTGAAAAATTACTGGATTAGGTGAGAAAGTAGTGTAGACGAAAGCTAAGTCAATTGAAATAAGATAATCATTCAAAGTAAATGGAGAAACCAGCTGGAGAAAGGGGTGAAGAATTTGTCACAAGAAAGAATTATTTGGGGGAGGCTAAAAGAACTGGTTTAAATTGTTTATGTTGTAACAAGTGCATGGCTGGTTTGAAAGCTGCAGAAAAACGGAGTGTGATCGAAAATTTGTACAGTCGATGCCCGAAAAATGTAGGAGACACATATCTGTTAGAAGTGATAGAAACACACGATATTGTTAGACAGAGGCCAACCACAGAAAATCCAAACAAAACACGTCATACTGCTGATACTTCGTGTTGAAAGAAATCGGGTGGAAACTTGTTGTAAGGCGTATGTTAGTTTGCATGCTGGTAAAAATAAAGTGGTACAACGTTTAAACAAGGTTTTATAGAGTATTCAGTCGTCTATTGACATGAGAGAAAAACATTCAAACCGTGGAAATACTCTTGCAACGACTACAGCTAAAATTTATGAACATATCTATTCATTTCCCAAACAAGAGTCGTAATATACTTCCATTCCTACCACACATTCATCCATCGATGGCCTAGATGGAGGGACATCCGAACTGAAGAAGGAAGAAGATGTAGAGCTCCTGAAAGAAATAACATGATGTGTTGATAAACGTGCCAACACCTTGTAGATATACGGGGCCGAAATGCACGCTATCTAACGCAGATGGGCGTGAATTCTGGAACAGGATAAGTAGTGAATTCTAATAAGAAAAGTATGCAGCTCCTCGAATACTTATCTTTTATTCTTTGATGTGGTACATCGCTCTTGATAATACAAATAAGACTATCTTCAGATACGGTTAATGGCGCCTTGCTAGGTCGTAGCCATGGACTTAGCTGAAGGCTATTCTAACAGTCTCTCGGCAAATGAGAGAAAGGCTTCGTCAGTGTAGTCGCTAGCAAAGTTGTCGTACAACTGGGGCGAGTGCTATCCCGTATCTCGAGACCTGCCCTGTGGTGGCGCTCGGTCTGCGATCACACAGTGGCGACACGCGGGTCCGACATGTACTAAATGGACCGCGGCCGATTTAAGCTACCACCTAGCAAGTTTGGTGTCTGGCGGTGACACCACATAACATATGTAATAAAAAAACACGATCAGTTCTAAGAAGCTGGAGGATGTCTACAGGTTCAAACACAATGTGCCCGAAAAAGACAGGACATTTTGTGATGAGATCGTTCTGCGAAATACTTCTGTCACAAGGATCAGTGACATTGATGAGTGAAGCATCTCGAAATGATTCTGTAAATTTTAGTAGGTCCACATTTTGTTCTATCAGAAAATATATTGTCCATTAACAGCTGTAAATAATAGCTATTGTCTTCAGTGTTTTGTTTTGTACTATTTTCTGACTTAACTTAATTAAACTAATAACCTTCAAATTTATAATTAAAGGAAAAGTTAAGTAATAACCTTCAAATTTATAATTAAAAGAATGATTTTTAGGCCTTCCCAATAGCCTTCCTTATCATTATTGATAGAGGTGTTTAAACAGTAATTGGAAAAAGGAAAGTATTCTGTCATGTTTAATCATTAATTACTAATTAACTTTTGACACTCCTATTACGACATTTTGATTTTCAACATGGCGATCAACGTGAAAGTTAGATGTGGTTCTCCGAGGAAAATTGTTAATTTTGCCATTAAAAAGGAGGCATGTGCAAGTTGTAAATACGAAATCACAAAGTTAAACGAATATGTGTCCAGCTTACAATGTATAATCAGTGCTCTGAAAGTGGAAATTTCGAATTTTCAGCTTGGAAAAAGTGAGCCTAATAGTCGACAAATTCCGCAAAGCGTCGCCCCTGCTAGCAAAAAATTGATTGAAGTCACTTACAAAAACAGCACGCAAGAGATACAAAATCGTGTAAACAGTAAAGATACTGGTGAAATAATCTTTGTGCACGAGAACCCTTTTGAAGTACTTTCAGCTGTAGACTGATATCTCAACGAGCTGTGTCGAACCAAATGGCAAGAAAATGGACATCAGGACAAAGAACGACAGAGTCGCTTTCAATCACAGGAAAAAAAAAAACAATGCAACAGTGAGTATAGTCACCGACAGTGAATCAAAATCAAGTTTTCCTGTAGTTGGATTATCGACTAATATGGACAAAAAAGACAAAACAAGCAGTTCCGCCACGCAACATCCAAGTACTGGCAGGCCTAAAAACAATTATCATCAACCAGCAAAAAAGTATAAAAGAAACCTATTTGCACATACTGAAGGCCGCAACCTAGCAGCCAAATTTCAGTCTAGAAGCAGTAACAAAATTACTGGCATAGTGAAGCCAGGTGCAGAAATTTCTGGCAGTCGCTTCCATGAATCATGACATGAAAACAGCAACAACAAATAACGACTCTTTCGTGTTCTTAGGGGGAACAAATAACTTAGCAAAAAATGAAACGAAAGACATAGTGACCTCACTTAAAAGAAGGCTACATAAGCAGAGAAGTTCAAACGTGATCGTCTTCACTGTTCCACATCGACATGACGTGCCTGGTCATGTGTTAATAAAGAAGAGCGAAGCACAAATAAACATATGCTAAACATATGCATGAGATTCAAACATTTGTAGACATAAGCTGTGAAGGAAGAAGATTCCACACATTCCATGGCTTACATCTCAACAGACTAGGGAAGTACTTAGTTAAAATAATGGATCCAAGAAATAGTGACCAGCAAATTGAATGTGCAGTGTTGTGCTACAGAGGCCATCCCTCGCAAGAACAAAACTAACGAATACTTGGGAGAATCAACCACGAAACACTAAGTCAGTAAAACAATACATCGGCAGGAGAAGAGTGATATTTTTTAAGACAATAAAACCTTCCACCAGCGCAACACCAGATGCAAATGTATGTGTTTCATATGTGCCTCAAGCAGACGTCAGTCAACACGAGAATAATTTATTGCTTTTGCATTATAATGAACAGGGCTTAGGAAACACAACAGATGCTTTTGAATAATTTATCACAAGACTATCTCCACATGTAGAAATAGTGACAGAACACCAGAAAACAGTGAACAACATTCAGTATTGCAAATTAGAAGGCTACAACCTAGCTATGTTGTATTGCAGAAGACACAAGAAAGGTGGTGGTGTTGCCAACTACTCAGAAAAAAATGTAAGACCTTAACTACCTCGGATAAAGTGCTATGGGAGAACAATTTCTGTGTTGACAAACATTTCGAAATTGCAATTCTGAAAATCACATTTTACGCTATTCCTTTCCACGTCATACTTGTATATAGATCCCCCCATGGAAACTAAGATGCTTTTCTGAAATCACTTGATAGATTATTAAGGAAATTAATGTCAGGCTGTAGAAGAGTAAATCTTGTTGTACTGGGGAGATGTGAACATCAACACTTTACATGATAGGAAAACAAACGTTTTACAGATTGTAATCTGTCTTAAGGGGCTAAAGATCTTCTTGGACTATACCCACCAGAATAGCTAACACACATAGTAGTTCAGTTGATCATGTTATCGCAAATTATGACCACATCATCTCACCAGATATAATAAATGGTCACCCCTCAGATCATTTACGCCAAACACTAGTATTAAAATGTAATACAAAAATCAAACCAATAAAAATGTACGAGCGCAGGAAAATATTATCTGTAAACAACATTGCTACGCTAAGACACAGTGTAGGCTGGTAATCATGAGAATCATTTATAAGTACCATTGGGGTCAACAATAAATGGAACATATTCACAGAAATTATGACTGAACACTTAAATAAAGCCATGCCATTAAAAAAAGTGAGCGTCCAAAAAAATCAGCCTTCAAAACAAAACCTGTGCCATTAGATTTTAAAACAACAGATCTGAAAGAAAAAATGGGAAACATGTATAGTGTACAAAGACTAAGTCACAGTTACATAAACAACTCTACAATCGACAGAAATATAAGTATCACAAAGAAGTCAAGAGATTAAAATCAGAAATAATAAGCCAACAGATACGTGATTCAGATAACAATTCAAAGATTTGCTTGTCAATTGCAAATAAAATCAGAAACAATGAAACAAAAACCAAAATTAATAATACACTATTAACTGTGAATAATGAAGATATGTCTGATCCCCTTCTAGTCTGCAATGACCTTAATAATTACTTCATAGATTCTGTCAAAAACGATGTCTCTATAAAACAGGATATACAGCACTCATATGAGTCCTGTAACAAACAAAACTGCTGTACACTACATGCAGCAAGCTCATATGACATTATGCAGCTTATTGATAACCTCAGAAAGAAAAAATCACCAGGATTAGATGAAATTTCTCCATATCTATCGAAGAAATGTGAACATCAACTAATGAAACCACTAGTTCATCTAATAAACTGTGTTCCTGAAGACATTGTGTTCCATGACAATTTTAAACTATCTGTAGTGAAACCAATACACAAAAAGGGGGAAATAAAGCATGTACAGCACTACAGACCCATTGCCCTAATCTCAACTTTCAGCGAACTGATAGAGAAAATAATAAAAAAAAATCTTGGAACATTACTACAATGCTGACATATTAAATGATCTCCAGCATGGTTTCAGAAGAAGTTGAAGTACCACTTCAGCAACACTACAAATTGCCCATAATGTACTCGAAAAAATAAACAAAAAATCCCAAGCAGCAGCAGTATTCCTGGACTTCCCAAGGGCTTTTGATAGAGAACATCATGATGTGCTCTTATCAAAAATTGCGAAGAATGGTGTCACTAGAACACGCATACAGTTGCTAGAAACATATTTAAAGGGTAGACAACAGTGTATTGAGATTGTGTAATGGAGGAATACTGGAGCAGAGAAGGTCAAGTAAGGAAACATACATTTTGGTGTTCCTCGGGGCTCTATATTAGGTACAGTCCTATTCATATGCTATGTAAATGATTTCCCAAGTTCTCTTGACAATAAGCAATTGATCACTATGTATGCAGATGATACATCTGGTGTCTGCTATGTAGATGATGAGCCCATCCTAGCTGAACAGACAAATAACTTTATTGAAAAGGCAAGAGAACATTGAAAGACAGAACCAAAAAGTAAACATAAGAATCTAATATTATTCCTTTTAAAACAAATGGTCCAAACAGAAAATACTGTGATCGATGAAATTCTACCAGAGACCTGTACAGATGGTAAATTCTTGGGTGTATGCATAGATGACCGACTTTCATGGAAGCAGCACGCTGATTATGTCTGTAACAAAATAACACCCAGTCTATTTGTATTAAGATTATCACCATATCTTAATTCTGAAGCTCTAAGGACTGTATATTATGGATTAGTGCATCCTTTCTTGTCTTATAAAACAGTATTGTGGGGTGCGGCATGGCAAACTAATATGAAATGAGTTTTCATACTGCAGAAGCAAGCCTTGAGGATCGCAGCAAAAGCAAAAGCAAACCCCTATTCATTAGACACGATATTCTCACAGTTTATGCCATGTATGTTTTAGAAACTACAATGCTAGCGAAAGAAGACACTGAGATCACTAAAAGGAACATGGATATTCTTAGCTACGAAACAAGTTATAGAAAAGATTTTCAGATGGTTAACAGAAGATTACCACTGAAAAGCCCCTGTGCCAAAGGAGCTGCTTTTAATAACTTGTTACCAGATGAAGTTAAGATACTGACAGGGGATGCTTTTAAAAAGCGAGTCAAGCAGTGGCTTATCCAAAAATGCTCTTATAACTTGAATTCATCATTAATTAAAATGTAATAAGAAATAATGCAAACTGAATAATTGTAACTGTAAAAACTTTATACTTGTTGGAAACGCACATGCCTGTAAAATTACGTATTACGAGCAATAAATTGAATTGAATTGAGGCATAACCATTGTTAAAACTACTACAATTGCTTAATAGTGAAGGTTTCAGTATGATGTGTAGTTTGGGCAATAAAAAGTTTTTCTCGTACTCTCAAAAACTTGGTAAAAAGTATGTTATCCTTTTTCTACTCAGCTGTTGAACTGTAACAAATTGAACCAAGAATCTTTGATGTGAAAATGTCTTCAGATGCCATACGATTATGAAATGCAAGTTATAAGGAAGGATGAAATCTAGCATGAAATTTTCTGCATTTGAAAACAAACAACGTCACGTGAACAGACCTGAATGTCGTGAAATCCAATTGGTTTTTCCTGTTTCGGGCCAGGGGCTACACTAAGCGCTGCACAGAACCAAACGCATTACTGCTGCTACAGGGTGTTTCAAAAATGACCGGTATATTTGAAACGGCAACAAAAACTAAACGAGCAGCGATAGAAATACACCGTTTGTTGCAATATGCTTGGGACAACAGTACATTTTCAGGCAGACAAACTTTCGAAATTACAGTAGTTACAATTTTCAACAACAGATGGCGCTGCAAGCGATGTGAAAGATATAGAAGACAACGCAGTCTGTGGGTGCGCCATTCTGTATGTCGTCTTTCTGCTGTAAGCGTGTGCTGTTCACAACGTGCAAGTGTGCTGTGGACAATATGGTTTATTCCTTAGAGGATTTTTCTGGTGTTGGAATTCCACCGCCTAGAACACAGTGTTGTTGCAACAAGACGAAGTTTTCAACGGAGGTTTAATGTAACCAAAGGACCGAAAAGCGATACAATAAAGGATCTGTTTGAAAAATTTCAACGGACTGGGAACGTGACGGATGAACGTGCTGGAAAGGTAGGGCGACCGCGTACGGCAACCACAGAGGGCAACGCGCAGCTAGTGCAGCAGTTGATCCAACAGCGGCCTCGGGTTTCCGTTCGCCGTGTTGCAGCTGCGGTCCAAATGACGCCAACGTCCACGCATCGTCTCATGCGCCAGAGTTTACACCTCTATCCATACAAAATTCAAACGCGGCAACCCCTCAGCGCCACTACCATTGCTGCACGAGAGACATTCGCTAACGATATAGTGCACAGGATTGATGACGGCGATATGCATGTGGGCAGCATTTGGTTTACTGACGAAGCTTATTTTTACCTGGACGGCTTCGTCAATAAACAGAACTGGCGCATATGGGGAACGGAAAAGCCCCATGTTGCAGTCCCATCGTCCCTGCATCCTCAAAAAGTACTGGTCTAGGCCGCCATTTCTTCCAAAGGAATCATTGGCCCATTTTTCAGATCCGAAACGATTACTGCATCGCGCTATCTGGACATTCTTCGTGAATTTGTGGCGGTACAAACTGCCTTAGACGACACTGCGAACACCTCGTGGTTTATGCAAGATGGTGCCCGGCCACATCGCACGGCCGACGTCTTTAATTTCCTGAATGAATATTTCGATGATCGTGTGATTGCTTTGGGCTATCCGAAACATACAGGAGGCGGCGTGGATTGGCCTCCCTATTCGCCAGACATGAACCCCTGTGACTTCTTTCTGTGGGGACACTTGAAAGACCAGGTGTACCGCCAGAATCCAGAAACAATTGAACAGCTGAAGCAGTACATCTCATCTGCATGTGAAGCCATTCCGCCAGACACGTTGTCAAAGGTTTCGGGTAAGTTCATTCAGAGACTACGCCATATTATTGCTACACATGGTGGATATGTGGAAAATATCGTACTATAGAGTTTCCCAGACCGCAGTGCCATCTGTTGTTGACAATTGTAACTACTGTAATTTCGAAAGTTTGTCTGCCTGAAAATGTACTGTTGTCCCAAGCATATTGCAACAAACGGTGTATTTCTATCGCTGCTCGTTTAGTTTGCATTGCCGTTTCAAATATACCGGTCATTTTTGAAACACCCTGTATGTGCATGAAGTCAGACAGGACCACTTGGTGGCCATATTTGTAGGCTGCGTGTTTTCGTTTTCGCTTAGTTTCTTTTGTGTAGTGAATGATGTCCAACTACAAGTGCTCTGAGTGTGTTCAAGATGTGCCAGGTTGTGATGTTGTTGGCTCTAACTGTCACAATCGCAATACTAAAGCGACTGAAGTAGTGCTTCACGGTTTCCCTCGCGATGCACGTCTGCAGAGGATTTGCCTGTCGAAGTGCTGTAGAAAAGACGCTGCGACTGTTGCAAATGCTAGAATATGCTCCCGCCATTTCAAAGCAACTGATTATGTTAGAAACTTGCGTTCGGTATCGCTTAATTTACTGCGCAAACGGGCGCTTAAAACCAACGAATTTCCGTCGCGTAATTTTCATTGTGGTAGTAGCGTCAGTGATAGCACGCCACATGCAACAGAACGTAAAGTCCGTTGAAGAAACACAGAGACATTAAAAAACTTCCGTCCCAGATGATGTTGTTTGTAATGATTCAGATGAAACCACTTCACAGAATTACTTAGTGGAATTACAGTGGAAAACTACTCATTTAAACATCCTGTAGATGAAATTGGGAACATATAATAAACATCTTTGAACTCTATTGTCATTAGCGAAACAACACCTGCACAATGAAAAATGTAAAAGGAATACACTTGTGTTTCGTTAAATTAATCGAATGCTGAACAATGTATTATCATCCACTAAAATCAGGTCTTTCTTACAGAAAGTAAAGCGGTTTCCACGAATCAAAGGACATTTACATGTCGAATACTTAGCACACTATTTCTCACGAAAGTTACAATTTTCTCAGGATATCTTCTGCCTCTGCCAAATGAGTTTTATCTGACCTTAGTCAATAATTGTGACCTCATGCGGTCCGCAACGCTAGCAAAACAAATTAAATTAGTGTGATACTGTACGCTAAAATCATGTCATCTGACCTACAACGACAACAAACATGAGATATTATCTTAAAATTACTTAAACCTATTATCAAAAGTTAACATGGAGACATGAACAGGTACACAAAATATATCCATATATAAACAAATTCAATGTTGCAAAATCATTATCACGAACCAAAGCAGTATCAGCTGGTGCTGACATAAATAAAAACATGTAAGTGAAAGTGCAAAATACAATTTTCACAACAAATACAGTGATACAAAATCATTAATAAACCCAATGGAATGACAGCTGGTAAATAACCACCTATGGAAAATAAGACATGAGTACAAAAACACACCCAGAAACCAGCTCGTTGACACGCTGTCATTTTGCAGTTTCGTCACATGGTATTTTCACTGGGTATTCTCTTTAGGTGCTGGGGTGGGCGTCTCTTCTAAAGGCGACTTGGAGAATAAGCTACTAGGGGACCACAACACTGAATTGGGGAGTTCGCGGCGGCATAGATTGTAACGTCCGTTGTAACCCAGGTTGTTCATCCTAGACAGCACCCCGCGACGTTGCCTCGTGCCCGTTTCCACCCTCTGCGTCCATACTGTGGGATGGTTCGGCGTTGCAGATTTGCAGGACATCGCCACTTATGGGCCCTGCCTCATCATCGAGAAGGCGGATTGGTGGTCGTCGTCCGTGTGTTGTGGAGGAATGTGTTTTACCGACACGCGCCCCCGTCTCCTGTTGTGTCAATGGGGAGACACGCGCTCTTCTGCGTCGCATCGAGGTCGACGTAAACTCGTGCGGGTGTCGGGCTCGAGACCCGCTTATCACCTCTTTGCACCGTCTCAGCTGATGCGTCAGTGGTGGGACCCGCGTCCCTCCGGGCAGTGGGCGTTACCTCACCGCAGCAGCCGTCTGGACTAGCGGCGCTCAGGGATCGGCGGCCTCGCCTGGTGTGCGTCATACTTTCCCTTTCGCTTGTCAGATGACTAGCGCATGGGGTGGAACGCCGGCCATCAGCTGGCGCTGCCGTGGTGACACGCCTGCGGGCTCCGGTGTGAGCCTGTGCCTGGGGGAAGACCAGCATCCCCTCCCCTCTGATGGGGAAACAGCTGTGACCGCTCGCCGCATCACTGCTTCGCCGTTGATACCAGGGTTCTGCAACGCCTGCCAGTGGACCAAGCCCTGTGCTTTCTGATGCGGAGGCTCCCTAGGCGGCCTTGCACCCACATAAGAACTGCGCTCACAGAGATCGTTACAAAATATCATGTGTACAGATTACCACAAAATCTTCGGAGTTTCTCACTCCTGATCAATACATGGAATAGTGCCCAAAATTAACTTGACAAAAAGGGCCTTCTTAACATTACTAATAAAAAAACAATGAAGAAAATTAAATAACCAATATTCAAACAAAAATATCCTTTTTATAAAATATAGTTTTAGCATTACATCTGCTGTCAATCATTCAGGGTAGATCTTGTACAAGGTTTGGTCAGGATTTGGATAGGATTTGGCGCCGCTCCTAGCTACAGACACAAAACTCTACGTACTCCTAACTACGCTCTCACACACAATCTACACAGCTCGTACTAGTCACCATCACCATATAGCCCGACTACAATTCCCACATATAAACAAAATATTCCTTTCAACACCAATACCCATATCGTTGTTCATTGACTGCTCCTCCAAGGTTTGCAGAACATGTTTGCTGATCTGTGAAAAATTTCCGAGACTTCTTTTCTATGGACATTGCATAATAAAAGTTATGATTAATGAGACACAAGGTTCATTCAAGTCACATCTGGAATGGTAAATGTTTCAACATCTATTCATCAGACTAATGCAAAAGGTCAGTGGGCATAAAAATGGAAATAAAAATCATCCTATCCTATTAGCAAACACATAAACACTTCGTCCTATAAGTACATAAAATACTGTCAAAAGAAATCCATTGTCCAGGGCCATGAGTACCCAACTTACTGCTATCATAAGATACTCATAATGATTACACACTTACTTACCACATGTCCCCAGGGGTCCTCACCTACCGTCATGTTATTTCAGCTTGGAGGTAGTCGCATTGATTCTCTATTAAATATCAAGCTGCCTGAGTTTATAAGCTGTTTCCATATACGCCCTCTGGGGTTTCACATTCTGGTGCCATATCTAGTAGTATGTGCCGGCAAGTTACACTTTCCAAATATCTTATAAGATGGCAACTCTGAAAATCAAACACTATTAATCTCCCTTCGTACACAAATTCTTCACCTACAAGTCACCAAGTCGCTTCATCAACATCGCAGTATATTTGAAAAATCTCACTGAATCATGCTCACCTAAGGGGAATAAGAACACTAAAACTGTAATTTATCATCAAGAATTACCTTACTACCATTGACTCGCCACGCCAACACACCCGATACCTTTTTAGTCATCAAAGAACGAAAGCCATCTTACTGTAACAGGAAACACTTCATATGAGCCTCATAATCATTCACATTCAGATGTTTTGAAGCTGCACAACACTACTCCTTTCTGCTGACAAGAAGAAATAACTACACACATATTGGGGGACCCTTTACAATTCATAGAAAATATAAACTTTAATTTCAATCACACCAGAGTGAATCAAAACATTGGAAAATATACACTGTAATTTCACGAAACAGAGGCGACTGGGTTTACCGCGGGCACACCAATACTGTGGCCCTCCCTCAACAAATCTTCCCTAATATCGCCATCCTCTATCAAATGCACATCAATATCACTGGTCCTCATTAAGTTGACGCCAACCGAGTCAGCCGCTAGTCATTGATCCCTTTGATTAGAGGCATGTGGCGGATTGTGCCGCGGGTTTGCGGGACGAATTTCAACACCCACTGGCGGACCACCCGTACTGTTTACGGCACCCCTGTTGTTGCTTGTTCGATAATTATTCTGTGGTCGATCACGACTACCGTTCCTAGTTCCACTATAATTGCGCATAAATCTCTGCCCATTACCGTATCTTCTAAACACCCCGGGGTGTCTCTGATATACTCTCGGCGAATGATGACCATTGGTATCGTTTGTTTTGCCCGCGTTCCGTGAGGAGTCGCGACGCTGCCAACGCTCGCGCGCCCTGTAACTCTGAGGCGACCCGTTACGTCTGGAGTGCCACCTCTCTCTACGGCTGCGGCTTCGCTCGCGCGGCCGCTGCTCGTAGGCGCTCTGACCGTAATTCTGCGTGGTGCCATTCGCATCGCAATCAAGCTCTAAAAGGAAATTGCGAAACCCCTCTACGTCATCCTTACATCGCCCTGCAAGGATAACGTGCCGCAACTGCATTGGAAACTTTCCCAGGCAAATACGAATAATTTCCGCAGGTCCATAAGGATCGTCAAGATGTTCATTCGCCTGCAGTATGTGCTCGAACATCTGCACAGGGCTGGAGAATTTTGACCTGTTTGGTAGCATAATGAGTCCGTGTTTTACACGACTTTGCGCTGCCAGTGACCAATTGATCGACAGGAAGTGTTGTCGAAACTCCCCAACAGTGTAGCAATTGCGTGCAATTGACCTCATCCGCGCCGCTGGCTCACCTTCGAGGTAGCCGCACATATACTCCATCTTGTGCGCACTGGGCCACGTAGGAGGAAGGGAGGCCCACGGGTGAATCCCCATAGCCGAGTTACGGAAGACTTCAAACTTCCTCACCGTCAGAAAATGTTTAAAGTCAAATTCGTAAGTTTCCCTTGGCGAACGTTCCTGAGGGGATCCGCGGCGTTCCCACCTGGTACGAGATCCGTGATCATGACGATGATCTAATTCGCCATCGTTCCCGGAATCATCGTCGGAATAATGGCCCTTTCGTTCATTTCTTTCAACTTCATGGGCCTTTAACCCTTTTAGGTGAAGTTCTAAACGGGCAATGCGCTCACATATTCTCTCGGTAACCCCTCTTTGTTGTATTTTTATTTCACACTGTCCACACGGACATTTCGTTATCGACCGTATTTCGTCTGCATCCGCTGATGACGAGGTAATCGTTTCCCTATTATTGTCAGACTTACGCACCACTGCGTCTGAGATCCTGGCTATTTCTTCTCGCATCTCTCGGTGGGCCGTGTCTTGTTTTGTTTGCGTAAGCCCTTGCTCTCGCTCGAGAGCTATTATCGCCTGGCTGAGGGTTTCTACCTGTGCGCTAAGGTGGACCGGGCACTTAGCCGCAGTGTCCTATATTCGGGACACAAGAGCCGCGTGGTCACTCTGGCATTGTTCTGCTAACGCGCGGAGATCCCTGGCGGAATTTTGTCCTACTCGGGACTCAAGAGCTGCTTGTTCACTCTGGCATTGTTCTGCTAGTATACGTATATTCCCAGCGAATCTTTCTTCTTGCTTCATCACCTGCTTGCTAATGACTTGCTGCCGCTCTTCTAAGGCGGAGATGCGTTGGTCAATGATCGCCAGTTTCTCCCCAACACCCTGTACTATTTCACTAGTCAATCTTTTATTCGTTTCCCCGATATGCCTCCTATTTTCTTCGGCTTGTTTTTTATTCACTTCCTCGATATGTCTCCTATTACTGTCTAGTAATTGTCGTAGCATAGCCTGTAATGAATTTGCATCTATTGAATGATTCGAAATCACTACAGCGGGCTCAGGATGGACAACACTTGTACTTGCGTTTTCCGCGTTTCGTTCCTGGTCGGACTCGACGTTTTGACCTCGTCCTTGTTCAGGGTTATTGTCTGGCAGGTTTCTCCGATCACGGCTCCCTGAACAGCTACGCGTCTCCATCATAAGGATAGTTACTCGGTGCTCCAAAATACAACAAGAATAATGCCAAAGTCTCCTAATGGACTCACAGTCCCCACAAAGCACCCAAGATTTACTATATGACACTGGTACCCGCCACAGGACAAGAATCAACCCAAACTTGTAACACAATTGAATCCAAAATACAATGTCAATACAGTAATACATATACAAGATAAAACATGTAAGAAAATGCACACCTATATCATAAATTCACGTAAATTCTGTGTCACAGAAAGACAATATACCAATTAGCACATCCAACCGAAAATAACTAATCCTCACTGCGCATCAGAAGATCTCTGGTTTACCAAAATCCTGGCAGGGTCGCCATGTGTAACTAACCACGTTACTATGGGTTATTCCTTATTATTGGGAATGGAAATACTTATTGCTTATGAAATCAACGTGAGAAGAATAGGGTCGCCACCGACTCAAACCATACAACTAATCAAAGATTTGGTCGAGTCGGAAAATAAATTAATTTGATCACAGACAAAAACTCACAAAAATGCATACGTTGTGAGGTCGCTCACAGCGGATACGATGTAATTAATAGTATTGCCCATGCGATGTTCATGACAATCAAACATTTAAAATAAAATAGAAAATGCATGAACACTGCATAAGATCAGCTCCCAGCAACACACCTGAAAATATGACTTAATGTAAAGCATTTGTTATAAAGTACAAGAGGAGACTAATCGCTGGACCTGTACATAAGGAAACGCATTGGATGTGCTAATGGGAAGGCTACGAGGTGAGTGGCTTAGGCGCAAAAACGTAATCTCGAAACACAAGAGAAAATTGTAGATAAAATCATTTATTCCTAAGATAAGGATGTGAGGCATGTACACGATTCCTGATAACACGTGGTTTGTGGAGGCACAATTTCTATGTATAGTGCCAAATTCCAACAATATCACATCATACAATCATGTTAACATTTTCTAAAATAAACATGCTATCGGACAGTTAGTGATGCCGGTAGACCAACAACCATAATGTTCTACCACGTGGTTGGCTCCCCACAGACGAAAGACACGGAAAGTAAGGAAAATTTACGAGAAGGCAAGGCTCTAAATATTTAGAAAGGTGAAAGCTTATACAGGCACAGCTGAAGGCAAACAGACATTCATACAGAAGCGAGTGCTCACTCCTTATCGACACCTTTGTGTGGCGCTCTTCCGGCGGATCCAAGTCTGCTACAGAAATTTGATAAAAGAAAAATCTGCCAAAGTTTTGCATTCCTTGCTGCGACAAGGCAAAGCAATCTTCCAGATTTGAAAAGCGACACCAAAGGCTAACAGCTCTCCCCTCGCCAAGTAGCAACGCGCCACGCGGTCAGTCTAACTCACCCTTCTTCGACTGGAGCACAGCTGTGGACGCTTCCCGTACCGGCGGCAAACTGCCTCCCGCTTCTCCAGCCTCTTCCACGCTCTGCGTGGACCGGAAAACCCCAAGATGCCATTTCCGCCACCAACCTAAGGCAGGTGGATTTCTCACAAGTAGCGGAATCCTCTTTGCCGACTTGACCACTACGAGAGTTGGCTATTCTGTGCAACTGCTGCTGAATCTGTACGACTATCGCAGAATTTCTGCAGCAGACTACGCCACCGTCTAGCAACGTGACACACAACCACATTCATTCAATCACACTACCATGAGAGTAAAGAGAATAGATAAACAAGGAAAAGAAAGAGAAATGGTAATGAAAATGGGCTACCGGACTAATGAAAGGTGGCTACAGGACCCTCTCAATCTCTTCGTTGCATTATCTTGGTAGCCCAATGTCCAAGTTCCCACCTTGCTGCAGGCCAATTGCAAGCACCGCCACATCAGTTGCACCCACATACTACATGCTAACAGCTTGGTATTATCCACATGGAGCATTAGTTGCCGTGAAGAGAGAGTACTGGAGGGGGCCAGTCACACCTTCTGAAGTAGAGGCCAGTGACCACTCAGCTGGCTGCCCTGATGTTCTGTCTGCATCCATGAGCCAACAACATCACCAAAAACCACTCGTGGACCCACAAAACTTTATTTTCACTCTCCGGAGTATGGCCTGCAGCAGCACCATCCACCTTCCTCCTTCTTCCAGGCATCAGAAGTGTGAGACCAGTGCTTGACAAGATTTTCTCATGCCTGCATGGTGGCATTTATCCCCCTCTCCTCAGTCCCCACGCTTTCACCCTCCCAATCAACCAAGACCACTTTTCACCTTCATCCCTACCTATCCTTTCACCCCTGTGCAGCAAGAAACAATGCTCAAAATCCTTTCCTTAGCATCTACCAAGTTAATAAGTGCCAGGGCCATCTTTTGGCATCGCACTGTTGAAACTGCAAAGGAGACGCTCCATGTAGTGCAAGAGACATTCTGCAATGGAAACTGACAGCACGATGAAGGCACCATCAGAGGTGAACCTTCAGGTAGCTGCTTAGAAGGTTGTCTGAGAAGAGGAAAAGGAAGAAGATTATCAGGACTCAGGCTGGTGTTTATCACCATTTTTTATTTTCTGATTTTACATAAACCCATTCATCCAGAGAGCTTGAACCGATTTCTTAAGTTTGTGTCTGATGCACATGGGGCCTCAAGATAATGCAGCCCTTTCTTCCTTCCGAAGCTGCATTTCCTTCCCTGAATGTCTATCTCTCTGCTGTCACTCCTTCCCCTCTGAATTCCCCTTCCTCTCTCTTGGTGTCCTCATGTAGATTGGCCTAGCTATCCTCCTGGTTTCTACTATCACATATCTACTATCACTTTCCATTTTTGGCGGTTTTGGTCCCCTTTGGGGTTTTACCATCCTTTCTAAATTTTGTCACCATAATGTGAGACAACTGGGGGAGAACGCCCTAGTTAGCGTCTTTGTCACATGACTTTACCACCTCTCCCATCATTCCCCTGACTCCATTGTCTATAATGCTATATAGCCAGCATAGTAGCCAGGCCATGTAGTGGTATATTTCTATTGCAGTTTGGTTGAGCACCTGACAATAATGTCCACTGTGCAAGGTGGCTCTTGCTGTGGTTGTGTGGCACAAATGGGCAGAGCCCATCATTGGAGTGGGTGTATAGAGGTGGACACTCTAGGTATGAGAGACATTAACTTTTCAAAAAAAGCTTGCCATTCTTGTGAGGTCATTTCTTTATTGCCAATGGAGTTTTCATGATGCTTCTTGAGGACTTACTCTCCCTGGCTACCCTCTGGGAGTAGTGCCAAGTATGTCAGCATGGGGTGAAACACTTTAACTCTTACCTGGTCTGTACCAGGACTGATGGGGACACTTTTACTGCCACCAACAATTATTATCCATGAGAACTATCAAAGACAAGTCCTGTGACTTGGATTCTTTGAGTAACATGTAGTCTGGTTCATTGTTGATCAAAACTTCTTCTGCCATCCATTCTGTGGCCATTCATGATTGTGACCACCTTGATGTCAGCCCAGAGCCCATTACTCCTTACCAGTCTTTGAATATAGTCAACTAACCATTTTTCACAGGGAACTCGTTCCTCCAGGTCAATCTGGAAGAGCGAGGTATGCGTTTTGTTCAGAGTGTTAACAAAATCCATAAGGACAATAACATTGATACTGGCACATTTACTTTGTCATTTGAGGGGATACCCTTCAAGAGAGTGTCAAGGTTATGGTTTATCAGTGTGAAGCCTTACATGCGACCATCTGTTTTTGGTGATTGTGTTTTGCCAAGTTGTCATCCCACTGTACAGGAGATCCTTTATTCAGGGAATGTGGACACTCACTCCATGGGGGAAGCCCCTGTGTGCACCGCCCATGTGTGTTAATTTCCATGATCATAACCCTCCACACTCACTGCTTTGCCCAGTTTATAAGTAGGAGAAGAAGATACTGTAACGTAAATCCCTTCAATGTTCTTCCTGTGCTGTGCCTCATCAGAAAGATGGCCAGTGTCTATGATATCCAACTTTGTCTTTTGGATACCCTTTCCCCTTCCCTGCCTCCTTATCCCAGTCCTGCCACCACTTCTCTCCCACATCCCTGTGAATCCCACGCCCTTCCCTCTGGGTGCTGCCCTCTACCTGGCTGGAGATGTGTCGTCCCCCCCCCCCCACTCAGTTCCAGATCTCATTGAAGCCTGCTCTGTTTTCAGGTCCAGCGATCTTTACCCTATTAGAGAGGAGGTTTAGGAGGAAAATACGAAGAAGGATAAAAAGAAGAGGAAGCTTAAGTTCCAAGAACAAAGCCCCTCCAGTGCCCCAAAGACGCTGAATCCCTTCTCAAACAGTCTGACCTCTTGTTTATTGACGTCGCTCTGGCCTTGTTAGTGGCAGATGGTTCACAGTGGTGTCTATGTCCACTGTCCTAACCGCCCTCCCTTAGTAACTCCACACTCCCTTCCTTCAGCTTGAGGATTTTAAAGCCATTCATCACTTGTAGGGAGGTGCTATTTTATCTACTCAGGCTCTCCTCATAGAAGTTCCTTACAGCCTACGACCTGCATCTTCTTAATTATGGTCCCCCGTCCCATTTTGGTGCCTATAATGGAATTTATTGCGTGATTGATGTTTTGTTCAATCCCACTCCGCTTCTCCCTTCATTATACTGGTCGCTGCACGGTGACCTCTGCAATAGCGACCGCATCCCATTGATTCTCTTATTCCTTTACCAACTCCCGATGGCCAGGTTATCGTGTTGGGTTTCCATCATGCTCATTGGTGGCTGTATACCTCCTAGGGCGTGTTTACCACGTCTTTTTCAGGTTGTATTTACAAAGTTTTTAGTGACATCTCCAATTTAATTAATGATGCCGACGGCATTGTCACTCAACGGGCCCATTTTGCCACCAGTTGGTCCCATGGTAAAGCATAGCCATCGCCATACCCATCCGTGATCGATGTCGATTCTTGCAACGCCTTAAGTAGCACCTGTACTCAAGGTGCCTTATTACCTTTAAATGCCTTCATGCCGAAAGATGTTACTTAATTAAACACAGCAGTTGCAGAGAGGTCGTACTGTACAGTTCCCCAATGCGCCACAGCCATCTGGCAGATGTTCAAAATAGCTCACTGTCATGATGGACACAGATACACAGGAATGGAGATGACAGCACTACAGTAGAAAAATTGTGAAGTGTATTGATTTTGATGTAAATCGCGAATATTTACCATCCATAAACTGTAAATTACTCAACAATTCATTTCAAATGTTTCCTTTCCCAGAGTAGTTTATCTGAAAGAAAGCACTATGCAAAACATGGCACACATCTGAGTAAATGGGCAAATCATTAGTCAGCCTGATCATTGTTGTTGTTGTTGTGGTCTTCAGTCCTGAGACTGGTTTGATGCAGCTCTCCATGCTACTCTATCCTGTGCAAGCTTCTTCATCTCCCAGTACCTATTGCAACCTACATCCTTCTGAATCTGCTTAGTGTAGTCATCTCTTGGTCTCCCCCTACGATTTTTACCCTCCACGCTGCCCTCCAATACTAAATTGGTGATCCCTTGATGCCTCAGAATATGTCCTACCAACCGATACCTTCTTCTGGTCAAATTGTGCCACAAAGTCCTCCTCTCCCCAATCCTATTCAGTACCTCCTCATTAGTTATGTGATCTACCCATCTAATCTTCAGCATTCTTCTGTAGCACCACATTTCGAAAGCTTCTATTCTCTTCTTGTCCAAACAATTTACCGTCCATGTTTCACTTCCATACATAGCTACACTCCATACAAATACTTTCAGAAATGACTTCCTGACACTTAAATCTATATTCGATGTTAACAAATTTCTCTTCTTCAGAAACGTTTTCCTTGCCATTGCCAGTCTACATTTTATATCTTCTCTACTTCGACCATCATCAGTTGTTTTGCTTCCCAAATAGCAATACTCCTTTACTGCTTTAAGTGTCTCATTTCCTAATCTAATTCTCTCAGCATCACCCGACTTAATTCGACTACATTCCATTATCCTCGTTTTGCTTTTGTTGATGTTCATCTTATATCCTCCCTTCAAGACACCATCCATTCCGTTCAACTGCTCTTCCAAGTCCTTTGCTGTCTCCGACAGAATTACAATGTCATCGGCGAACCTCAAAGTTTTTATTTCTTCGCCATGGATTTTAATACCTACTCCGAATTTATCTTTTGTTTCCTTTACTGCTTGCTAAATATACAGATTGAATAACATTGGGGAGAGGCTACAACCCTGTCTTACTCCCTTCCCAACCACTGCTTCCCTTTCATGTCCCTCGACTCTTATAACTGCCATCTGGTTTCTGTACAAATTGTAAATAGCCTTTCGCTCCCTGTATTTTACCCCTGCCACCTTCAGAATTTGAAAGAGAGTATTCCAGTCAACATTGTCAAAAGCTTTTTCTAAGTCTACAAATGCTAGAAACGTAGGTTTGCCTTTCCTTAATCTTTCTTCTAAGATAAGTCGTAAGGTCAGTATTGCCTGATCATTAGCCTTTCTGAAAGACATAGGACTAACAATTAGAAGAATTGTATGAAGTATTAATGACATTCACACTAAGATATTTTTATGTAGATGAATGTATAAATAAATCATGGCTTAAAATAATTAAAAGCAAACCAAAGGTACCAAGAGATAATAAGCATATCCCCTGTAATGACATGTCCAGCAGTTTTTTTCTCCTGGTGACGTTATCTTCGAATTCCGATAGTCTAATAGTTACTGAGTGTGCAGTGATGAAAGCAAAGGGCGGCTAATTGGAGGAAACGAAAATTTAATGGTTGCACTTTCCTGTGTATTATTTGAGCTTAATACACATTTGGGAAACAACAAATTGCTTGTTTATACTGTTTTTTCTTTCCATTGTCTATAATTACTAGGTGTTTCGAACTTTCCAAACTAAAGGAGGGTAGTATATATATATATATATATATATATATATATTATATATATGTATATATATATATATATATATATATATATATATATATATATATAATACAGAAGCGTCCGATCTTACCCGTCGGCTTTGACCCGTGACGTAAGCGTGTTGTGGTGTGTGACGTCATTACGGCGCGGAGTTTGATTTGCGATTGTGGCGTGTTTGTAGATGTCTTGTTTTTGTTTGTCGTGCTCTCTGGTGGTGTGTTCATGGTTTTCGTTTGTTTCGTTTGTTTCGTGTGGTGGGGTCAGTTTTCTGTTGCTCAGATGTTGGATTTGAAGCGGAATTTCTATTAGTGAGTTAATGGTTAATTTAATGCTCATTGCTGTACGTCGGGTGAGTTTGTTATTGAGTGTATTTGGTTGTGGTTCGGTTGATCTGTAGCGTAGCCCTGAATACGAGGTTAGGTTGGGAGTTTTTTTTTGGAATGCGGCCGCGGCAGCGGCCGCCTATGATTCGAAAATATTGATTTGACACTAATGAACATGTATACGTAATATGAAGCAATTTGATGAACATATTGATCTGTAGCGTAGCCCACTTGAGGTTAGGTTGGGAGTTTTTTTTTTTTTGGAATGCGGCCGCGGCAGCGGCCGCCTATGATTCGAAAATATTGATTTGACACTAATGAACATGTATACGTAATATGAAGCAATTTGATGAACATATTGATCTGTAGCGTAGCCCACTTGAGGTCAGGTTGGGAGTTTTTTTTTGGAATGCGGCCGCGGCAGCGGCCGCCTATGATTCGAAAATATTGATTTGACACTAATGAAGCCTGTGGGGGGATGGGGGGGCACTGCAGACTCCCCCCACCGCATAACGACACATGATGATCAAATTTTGAAAAAAAATGAAAAATTTTTTCCGTACCTGCTAAACTGCATAAGTGCCGATGTATGTAGGTGTAAGGGAAGCTTTCGTTTCTTAGTTTTCTATTGGGGGATGTGATCGATAGGTTCTGTTGAGCTATATAGGTTAAGGGAAGTGTCCGATTATGGATAGGAATGTGTTTTTTGGTATTTGGTCAGTTTTGTGATGTTGATTTATTTCGTTGTTTTGCGTGGTTTTGAATGGCGGTCGGTGGCTACATTTCTGTATATTTAGTTTCTCCGCACCCAAAAACCCCTAATTTCCCACGCTTGTCCCGTTACAGTCATTAGGCTTTTTGTGAAACTTGTGTATTTCAGTGTTTGCAATACGTATGCGATGTTTTTATATCCGCCATATTGGAATTGTTTATAGTCGTTTCCGCGGTATTTGTGACGTCATGGGTCAAAGCCGACGGGTAAGATCGGACGCTTCTGTATTTCCTGTATACTACCCTCCATACTACTCTCCATAAGTTTGGAAACACCTTGTAATTATAGACAATGGAAAAGAAATACAGTATAAAATGGATTTGCCCTGTGCCCTTCAACCATCTTCTCACCATATCTCCATCCTCCTCCCCTCCTCCTCCCCTTATTTCTGTGCTCTGTCACTTTCCCTGTCTCAAACCACCCACCTCTTCTCCCTCTCTCCCTTCCTCCCTACCTACCTCCCTCCTTCCCACCCTCCCTGCCTCCCTCCCTCCCACCCTCCATCACGCCCTCCTCCCTCCCACCCTCCCTCATTCTTTCTAACTACTACTTTTCTCGCTCTCCATCTATTTCTTTATGCATTACAGCATGCAAAGCAATTAATGCAAGCTCCTCAGTTACTGCACACACATTTGCTGAAAAAAGAGACTTACTGTACATGCAAGAGTCACTGTGCATGAAGGAGTTACTGTGTATCCAGGAGCTACTGCACAAGTGTGGCTTACACTGCACATTAGAAATACTGTGCATGCAAGAGATCCTGCACACACTATGGTTGCTACACTAGCTAGAATTGCTGAATGTGCAAGAGTTGCTGCACATTCCAGTGTATTTCTACATGCAAGTGTTACTGTGTACAGATAAGTTGCTGCAAATACGACAGTTACTGCACACACAACAGTTACTGATTTCGTTATAGTTATGGCCTGTGAAAGAGTAACTATGTATGAGAGCTACTGCATGCACAACAGTTGTTGCACATACAAGACTTTCCGTATGTACAAGATTTACTACATGCACGAGCGTTACTGTACATGCAAGAGTTACTGCACCCATGGGAGTTACTGCACACACAAGAGTACAATTATTGTGCATGCAAGAGTTACTACATCCACAAGAGTTACTGCATGTCCAAGAGTCATTGTGTACAAGGATGACTACGCACACAAGGCTTACTCACTAGGTTACTGTATCCCAGATAGATATCCAGATACAAAGAGGAGTTGAGGAGTTGATATCACACTATGCATCAGTCTCTGCGTCATAACTTCCACATCACAGATGCAATAAAATTATTTCGTCTTTACTCCGAATCACAGCAGCAATGCTACCAACACAAATTGTGTTTCATTTTCAATGCTTTGATAACTGACCAACGGTGCATAGTCCTTCCCTTCATTAATATCGATGCTATAGGGTCTCATATGTTGCCCCATAGTAGCATAACGCACACTTTTGACACGACATTTATACATTCACAATTTCAGCTGATAACTTTCTGTAATGAAGAAACATATTTTACATCTTACATCGTAGCACCTTGGTTAAAAGTATCTCATTTTCTGTCACGTAGTTACCATCTGGTAAATTTCAAAGTTATAAATCGCCACGAACGCATTCTGTCATTTTGCCGTTTCCAGCACTTTCTATGGATTCCTGACCATTCGACTGTCATTCTGTAAGATCTTGTCTGGGGTATGCAGTGTGCGGAAAAACAATGTGACCAAAGGAGTAGGCAGAAAGACGGCATCAAAAATAATAATAATAATCTGAGTATGGGAACTAGATGTCGCAGTTGAATATTTACAGCGCTATGCCAGCATGAAAGTGGTAGTCTGTTTCAACCTTTGTTACAACATAGTTAGGTGGCCGCTTAATTATTATTTACTTCGAGCTTTTTAAGACATCTTGAAACATAAAACATGGACATGTGGTTGTGTCTAAAGAAGTGCTGTCTGGAACGTCGGCTGAGTATGTGATGTTTCAAGTTTTTCTTGATATAATCCTGGAGACTGGTTAGAGTGTGTTTACACATATATGTTTTGTGAATTAACTTTCATTTTGAGAAAAGACGTCAGTACGTCAGATTTTAATTGCGTTCCTGTAGCGCCGTAAATATGGATTTCCAACCGCGAGTTGCTGCACTCGAATTCATGTCTTTCATACTGTCTTTCCTCCCTACTCTTTTGGGCAGATTGATTTTTAGCACCCGGTATAACGATGCCGGATGGCGAACCTTGCTCAACCACCACTGCCTAAATTATACACTTTTTTCGTACGGTACACATACGTCATTGAATGTCTTCCAGCCCGGTCCTCCGCCTATATTTCGCAGCGTCACTGCAAAGCCAGCACGCGAAATTCAGAATCACGAAAGCACCATCTGATCCGCATAATTACACTGTACTGACTGAGCACATTTAGACGTTAATCACGAAAGCCGATAGCAATAATGTAGATGCTGAATTTAGTTTTGGTTAATCTTATGTCTCCTTCAACTGACACAGCATTGTTGCTGCCTCAGCGACTGATTGTTGCTACAAGCACCGCGGAATGATGGCAGTTTTTAATTTTCTCGTGAGTAATGGCAGTTTTCTGAACTAAAGAAAAACGGAAATATAATTCACATGCAGGTGTTCATCATCGAAATGAGAGTGAATCCCTACATGGTGCAGCGACTTAATTTTTAATATCTTCCCATATGAGAAGCTCCCGTATCCCTACAGTTGCGAGATGCGTGTCCGTTCCCACCTGGGAATCACACTCCTAGTCGCTGGCCAGTTGTGCCATTTTAATGGATCCGGAGGGCGCTGTTTCGTACTCCACACATTCATGGATAGCTTTCTGACACAGCTGCCTCCTGCTGATGTTAACTTACATGAGAAGGAGGCGATTGTATGCGAAAACCTTACGGAAAACACGTAAATAAATCGTCAAAACTACCTTTAAAACGTTTTTATCCAAGCCAGTTAACTCACGTGATACTGTTTTATAATGTGCACCTGGATGACATGCGTTGTGAGAAGCGGTAAAAGGGGGAACGTGTTCACACTCCATGGTTTTGATGTTTGGAGTGGCTAGAAATATCCCTCTCGATTCAAGCCAATATCTTAATCAAGTATGTAGAATTAGTGGATATGTTGTCACCAGCTATCGCTTGTCTAAACAAAAAAGATAACAGTATCATCTGTTTTTTATCGATGTGAAATATAAACTCAGTATGAGAACCAGTTTCACTTCGTGGCAATGTGTCCCGCTGTTCTCCCTCTGTTTCTATAAACAGCATTCGTCGAAGGGCAACAGATAAAAACGATGCGTCGAGGGCCTTTACACAATGGAGGAGGACCGCATCCAAGTCGAGAATTAATTCACTGAAAAGGCGATGAAAAGAAAAAGAAACTTGTGTCAGCGATATTATTCGGTCGTATAGCTGGGCAGCAGCGGTCGCGAGAACGAAGGCCACCAAAGCTTTATTTTACGGTGCTTGACTGCGTTATACGCCCCTAGTTCTCGAATGTGGACAAACACCACCCTTCATTCCATGGACCATAGAGATACAGAAACAGACGGCGCATGCTTCAATCCCTGCTTGATAGTATCTGAAACCAAATAGATCAGACAGTTGTAGTCTCTGTACCTGGAATCAAGAACTGATTTCAACAACTGATCTCGTTGTTGTATTAGTGTCACACATGTAGTAATTCAGTTAACCAAATTTCCCCAAGAGTCGCAGTATTAGTCCGTTAACTATCCTTGTTACGTTTGCCTAGGTGTAACGACAGCAAACGTTTCAAACACTGTCCCGACAATTCGTTTTTTACACAAACGATAGAATTGCAGTAGTTCGACGATTTTCTGTTCTTGTTGAACTGTGGCTCATTTAGCTGGCCGTTTTCACAGGAGACTGAATATCGGTTTGACGGGAAGCACGTAGTTTTCTGGCCATTTACTGAGGAGCACGTGTGATGTGTTTTATTATGCTTTGTGAAGTAATATCCGTAATGTCCGATTTTTACAGGGAATAAAAGGCCATGACTTCTCCTTAATCGAATACGGCTAACGATATAATATTGAGATAAGAAAGATGTGTCAGGATACGTTACTTGTAGAGGGAATTCATAATACTGGGTTAGAGATTAACGTCCTGTTGTGTCAAAAATTTTCGCCTTTCGTAGAGTTTTAGTTCTGACGACCGACGTAGCCTACATCCCTACTTTCATCGAAGCAAGGATTTTGGAATATGATGGCTGCGTAGCTCGTGCAGTAATTTAGCTCGAAATCCTCCCTTTTGAAAGAGAGTGATCAAATTTTCCCCGGTGCTTCGTCACTGGGCAAACTGTAATCACTTATGTTACACGGGTGCTTCTGATGGTCGGCAAGCACTCGCACCTTTAGCAGTGTCGACAACTCACCGCTGTAAACCCGGGCCCGGAAACGCGTATGGAGATGCAGTCACCTACCTTAGAACATTTACACATACAACTCCACACTGCGCGGCAGATCTCGTTGTGTGATACAAAGCCGAGTCGTCATAAGATGGACGCTGTCGTCGTGTTTAGTACGACCGACTCTGCAACGCCACATACGTGGCCCCTACAACTGACAGAGCTTTTCCTTACACCCTTCTCACTGAAACAAGCCCTAATACGCAATTAAAACATTTAAATGGTGGACATTTAATCGATCGTTAGGAACAGGGTGGTTTACAAGCGACAAACGTAGGGATTTCCTTCGCTTTAATTTCTGCTCGGCATTCGAATCGTGCATCGTCTGTTGCCAAAGTGTTTTCTTCCTAGTTGTGTCTTCCTCAGTGAAGTAGGACTGCGACATCGTTCACCCTTCGGCCTCGTACTTAAGCAGCACCGGAGTAGACTTGATGACGACAGAGGAGAAATCTGTCATTAGTAGCTACTCAAGGGGAATATGATGTGCGCGTTTGAATTCTACATGATAGAAAACTACTAGGAACTGAAGTGAACCTAATCTTTGAAAACCATGACAAAATTAGGGCAATGACAATTGCTATGCTACAACTACTGTGTACTATTAAAAACTTTACTTTCTGTTCAATACACTGACTTCATGTGCGAGAGCGTGTCTTTTGGTGAGAAGAAGCTGTTAGCACCTATTCGTCCCGACGCATTATCCTTATCATTGTTGGAAGTAGACGACAACGTCAGGCAGATTATGTTACTCTTGTGCCATAGGTACATGTTGAGACGAGAAAGAAGGAAACGGTATCACGATATATAACGCCTTCTCATTGATTTTTAGTTGTTTAGCATTAACCAAAGTAGGTGAAAAACAATTAGAATGAGAGACTTGAAATTCTGATCAACGCACAAGAGAGGGTACATCTTGGTCGACAGGCAGGACTTCCTGGAAACAAATACCCTCGATGGGAGTAACAACAGAAGGTCGTTCCCACGTCGCCTGAATGGCGGACGTCAACGGAACAGATAAATTTAGGGGCGCCTCAGTTTTCTGCTGTTTAGCCATTGCAACACCAGAAGGCTCAACGACTTCCCCACCTTTGTATGTTTCTGCCGGAGTTACTGCAGCTGTGGGAGGGATACTAGGAGAGACACTAGCCACCTCAGCTTCCACTTCCGCACCATCGACCCTGTTAGTAGTGCAGGACTCAGCACTACAGGATACAGCAACCAACAGACTCACTTGAGGGGGCGGTGTGTGAGGGGTAGATGTATCCGACTCCTCACTGTCCTGTATACGACGTCTCTCGTGTTCACTGTCTGCACTGCCAGTTTGTCCACAGCAATTTCAGGGCTGTGCTGTGATGGTGAGACTGCAAAGTGTTGTTCCATTGCGCACGGAGAACAGGTGGCACCAACCTCGCGAGCGGTAGAAACGAGACCAGCCAACCCCAGTTTCCGAAGCTGTTCAGAGGAGACCTTCAACAAAAATACCTTCCTCTGAACGTTAGGTCTAAGGTTCGTTGCAGAGAAAGCATGTCCCTACTTACCCTTATGCGTTGCATGAGTGCGGTAATAAGAGATCTGTAAATGAGAAGGAATGTTTTGTTTGACTACCATGTCCACTGAACGAATCCTGCTATAACATTACAACCGGTATTGAATGGACTAGCTTCGCAGCGTATACCCCTCACATGACTATAAGAGAGAAATGTCGACTGTTGTTAGCTTCTGGCGGGAGATTAAACACTCAGACATTAGTATACTTCAGTTCCTCGTTACCAGGAAGCAGCATACTTCTGGAACCATCTCAGTGCTTAAACGGAACCTGAAAACATGGAGGGTAAAGAGACCTATCAGAATGAAAATAGACAGTATGAACGTGATCAGATCTTTCATGAATTGTATCAAAGAGCCAGTTGTGAATCTCCAAAGACCCAGGCTGGAAGGAACCAGTGGCTTTGTCTCAACTGAAGGTGTCTTTACCTTTTCCCAGAACACCCATGGCCGATATTATGAGTGGACTACTCTGCTATCAGTGGACTCACACAACAACTGACACTAACGTCCTAACGACGATCTGCTTCACACGAAGACACGAAAAACACCGAGAGAAAGCTGTCCAGGTGCGCGCGTACTGTGGTGAGGCAGTAAACTGGCGACCCTCCCAGTCAGCACTCAATGCGGAACTACCCCTGGACCAAGGCTGCAGAAATATCGTAGAAGAATCTGTATCTTATGACATCACATTTGAAACTCAGATTTCTCTGGTCACATTGTTGCATTGAGGCTTCCACGAGTTCCTGGATGACTAATTACACTACTAGCCTGTAGAATGTGGCAACCTCATGCTTTGGCAAACAGTTTCTCCAAACATTATTCCACAAATATTTCTTTTGTGCGCGTTTGTGTGCATGTTCCAAGCGAGGTATACAGCTAGGGCGCCTGACATTCCCATACTATGACCATACACGGAATGTCGACAGAGACCACAAATGTGGACCAATAGCCGTGGTATACTCGGCGCCGCGTTTACGAGAGGTAACGATGAAATCGCGGTCCATCTTACCAGATTTAAATTTTTGTGGTTTCCGCAAACCACTGCAGACAACCAGCGTGGCTTTTCCTTGAACACAGGTTCTGTTGATTCTTGCCCCCATCCTTGTCTAGTGAGAGGCCATGTCACTGTTCAAATGGGTTGATGACAAGAGAACTTTAAAGTTCAAACTTTCCTCCTTTTCTTCAGGAAGAGGTCTCGTTGTTTCGTTCGATACCTGTCACAGGCAATATGGTTTCGCTGAGGTAGCTACACTTAGTAATCGTGATATCAGCTGAGGGTCCTGCTCAAACTAAGTATACGAGAGCTTAGATTATGTAAGGGCCTGTGGAGACATGTCGGCTGATGCAGACGACCCCAGTTTTCTAAAAATATATATTAGTGCCCAAGAATGTTCATCTCCGCCGTAACCGTTAATTTACGTCTGCCACTTTCCTTAGACAGCCCCTATTGGCCTATTCTGTGTCAACATCAAGAATTTGTAGTTCCAGTAGGACTGAGGCACGTCTTACGGTGCTGAGCAATCGACAGTAGTCATTCATCTGATGTTTGGAGGGGGTGTCATAGGAATATCGGCGACACTCCAGGCCCTGGAAAATGAGACAAGGCAATTTCCAGCTTTTCAGGTGTGGAGTACACTACAGAGATCAAGTTCTCATGTTTGATTGGTAAATGGCTACAGAAGTATTCTTCTGTTGTATAATTTTCCTGTAAGATTTGTATGTGCAGATTTCATGTTAGTTTCCAGTCAATGGTTAGTCCTGTGCATTTTAGTGAGTTACTAAACTGGGTAGGATGGTTTCATGAGGCAGTAGTTGCGGGGGTGAAAAGCGGCGATTTGTCATATTCAATTGTACGGATCTTGGTATGGCTGGTTTCAAGGTGTCTTTGGTTGCACCTGGTTGAGGTGGGGTCATCAACAGATTGGAGGAAACGGGCTGGGTGATTGAACCCACCCACTCCTACCATTTCCATAAAGAGTACATTTTTTTGTCAGCTTATCCACTAACTCAATATTAGCAAATTCGTCATCTCTGCAGCTCTTACCATTCTGTGTGTGTATGCGTAGAGGGTGAGGGACTAGTGTCTGTGCCCCTAGAACAGCATTGCACAGTTCCTCGTCTGCAGCATAGCGACGTGCAGATGCATGTGCCTCAATCACTCCCCATCACGTGTTGTCAGGTGTGGTGAGGTCAGGACTTCTCAGTGGCCATTTCAAGGGAGCCAGTGTTGCTGATGAGCCACGACCTGTCCAACCAACTGAGAAATTGTTCTATATACACTTGTATTCGCAAGAGTAGCACGCGGCTAGAAATACTAAACTGCAACAACTGTGTACTGGCCTGCACCCTTTCCAGGAGGATATTGCAGCACCGACTGGCGTTACTCAGCCGGACCACTGTTTCCGTGCTGACAACAAGACAGCGTCCCTGCACTCCGCGCAGCCGCTGCGACAGTGCCCTCGCGCTGCCGTCAGCTATTTCTCGACTAATTTTCTTGACTGCCACGTGGCAAGCTAACAAGCCCTCTCACTGCGCTCTCAGTGTGGTCTGCTAGCGTCGGTGTGATGGTGTATAACGTGGCCAGGTGCTGGGCTAACACTGATTCAGACGTATCTGTGATTTCAGTCTTTCTTGGCGTATTCCACTGATGGATTCTTCACAGGTTATCAGCCAAGTGGTGGCGTGATGTTCGAACATGCATGCATGCATATATGCATGTATGTCCAGAACAACATTGCATTGTACTTCTGAAGAACACAACAAGTGCAATTTTATACTCTCGTCCAAGGAAAAAACTTTGACCAAAACTTTAGTCACACTCTTTACTTTGTGTAGATCCTGTGTGACACATCCGGGTTGTCTGAGGGAAAGTTTGTATAGTCCTTTGTAATCAACAGGCCTAGAAATCATTCACAAATTAACTTGTGCATCAGAATGTAAGCTATAGATGCTAATAACTGTAAGTAATGCTTTTAGGTGTACTTAATGACATAAAGAATTTTTGGTACCTCCAATCGTTCAGTGCTTAGCTTTTTCGATTTTTATGTAATACCACACAATTCCTTCCGTTACGATTCCTTGATACTTGAGGATATATCCTACAAATCGATTCCTCCTATTAGTCAGATTGTACCAGTACTGATTTCTATCAGTTCAACCCAATACTTCTTCATTACGTACTCGATTTAGCCATCTTATCTTCAGCTTTGTTCTGTATATTATTTCAGATGCTGAATCGATGAGAGGATGACAGCTTTTTTTTTCCGCTTGGCAACGCATGGAGGGCATGTGGGCTAATGTTGCAAGGCCAGACCTTCTGCCAGTCACCTGCACTGGTCCCCTCTAACTAAGGAACAGGCTGCTGCCCCTCATCGGGAACCATATGTTGGTCTGGCTCCTGCATAGACGCCCCTTGCACGTTGTAGCATCTACAGTATGGGCACATACACCACCCCACCTCTGTATGGTCTTGTTGCTAAACAGTGTAGGTGGAGGTGGGATTGGAGTATTGTAGTCTACAGTGTGGAATATCTTTCTTGGTTCATAAAAGACATGAGGGTATCACAGGTTCTCTGTATTCTCCCTTGCACTGATAACAGCCAGGTAAGACTGGCTGCTCTGACGTCTATATGTCTACTGAATCTTTTTTTTTTTGAGATTCTTATATAAATTTTTTTAATTTGATGCTTGTATCTGAGGATATACAGTTAAAACTGAATGAAGCGATTACCAGTGACTGTAGATATAAAACAGAGAGGAAATCAATTTTTGATTCTTTATAGGTGTTTTGTATGAAGCCCTTGGTGACACGTACAACATTTAAGCCTCCAACCATTTCACGCCACACATTTAGAAGCGTATGTGGAGTTTGTGGCGTAGCATAAATGTGTGCTTTGTGTTCTGCAATGGTTTCTGGCAAAGCTGGCGTACACGCAAGGCATTTCGCATAACCCCACGAACAGAAAACCTTGGGTGTCACGTCCAAAGATATAGGAGGCAGAGAACGCAACGCCGGCATGGCAAGGTCGACGGATTCGTCGTTTTGGGAGGTGTAGCTTCAAAAATGTGGAGCGGCTTTGGAGTCTCTGCTCTTGCACAACGATGGAAATTCTAAAGTTTATTTTACATTGCCTATAATGCTTATGACGCTCACATCCCCGCTGTCAAAATAAGGAACAGTTTGAGCACAAACAGGATTTCAGCTCACGCAAATTGCTAACCGCCTGCGGTCACAGCTAGGATATGACGCCAGCACTCGTGGTCGCACTTCCCACACACACACATGTAAGCACGTGGAGTATTCTTGGCGCACATCCGCAGTGATCTCGTTACGCAAATAAGACATAACATGTCCTTAAACGGCAAGTGCATCGATACTGTGTGGAGACCTGTCTGTGGTGGACTAGTGTGCTGTTCTCTGCCACGTGATTTACGCAATGTAATGTGTAATGGTTACTCACAAGTATGGGCGCGTGCCCTGTTTTTCACCTGATTTCATGCAACCCTGCCTAACGTACCTGTCGTGCGTTTCCTTCTGCTGTGGCAACGAAGACGCTCCAGCAGCGTTTTGGATGGGCAGTTTTGATTGGCCACCATACATCCCGGACTTGATTCCCTCTGAGTTTTTATCTCTGCTCATATGACCTGCTCGCTTTCAGGACACCCTCTTGGAACAGACAGAGAGCTGCAGACCAGCTCAGAGAATTGGCGGACAGCACAGGTGGCTGCTTTCTGTGACAAGGATGTCGGAAAGTTGGTACAACGCAACGACAAATATCTAAGTCGGGGTGCCGAGTGTGTACAGAAGTATCGCTATTGCGTAGCTAACTGTTACAAACAAAACACTTTATATTATCACTGTGGTTTCCATTTCGCGGACGATCGCACCTACTCTCCGAATAAATGTAAGGGAGGAGGGTATAGAAGGATGGATTGGGGGCGGTTTATAAAATGACTAATAAAATGAAGAAGCCATTATAGTGGGGGGGGGGACAAAAGGGTAACTAATAAAGGAATAAGAATAAAAATGTGAAGTGACTGACTTTTTTAAAATTAAGATACACCTATGGTAACTGGGCACTTTTAAATGTTGAACTAGGATCAAATATAGCATATGTTGGGTCATTGTGTGGGAATGATATGTCCAAAGTGGAAGTATGGCTCAAGTCTGTATCGGTATATTCTCCGTGTGGATTCATGTATCATAGTATTTTATGTGTTAAATAGTTGTGATACTAAAATTTATTCCATAAATTTAAGAAAATAAAAGGTTTTATTGAGACACTCAGTTTGTCCTTTGGTTATTGACAGAAGTTTGGGGTGCGGTATATTGATTCCTCCTTAAAGTAGTATATCTCAGAGGGAGGAAAGGGTACTTCAAACAACATCAATGACTAACTGGACTGCTATATTTATGGATGCAGCGGATGTTATCGACAGATTTGTTACAAGATATGTTTATGAGCAGGCAACTTCATGGTATACTGAGATAAACAGGTACTGCAAAGATGTAACAGCTACCAAAGAAAATAATTTGCTTCTAACCTTTCATATCCTACAGGACACTGAGTCCAAAGATTTAAAAAAAGTCACCTGGTTGTAAGAGGAATTTCTTTGTCCAAGACAATTTGACAGCCAACTGTCATTCACTCAAGATGGTGTACGCAGTAATGAAGCAAAGCAGTAGGCTCTGCCAGAACCATCGACTCTGTGTCTAACAGTGCATTTTAATTCGACAGTATGCTATCTTAGGAAATTTACAACACTTGTAAGTAAGCATTACAAATATAGATTCTTATATGGTCACGTCATTTGTTATGTATTTCACTGTTATTGTCTAACCTACTTTCAAAAGACACTTTATAATGGCACTTTGAAGACGATATCATGATTGTGTAAGTGTAAATGTAACACTGTAAATAAACAACAGTCTAACGGCGGTATTGACTTTAATGAAAAAAGATTAATATATACAATATATACATCATTTAGCCTAACGTAGAAATGGTGCAGAGCATGCAGCGTGTCCTTTTGTGCCGTCACAACATTGCCCTCGTCGATCTCGAGAGACGTGGTACACGCATGAGGAAGACGAGTCTGACGCCGAATCAGATGATACAGAGGAGTCAGTTGGTTCACAGCCCAGCGGACGTGGTTTGGAACGCCACCTCAACCCTCCCACTGGGCGCCGCTTCACTCCTAATAATCGCGCCTTTACACGCCTGACGTCTGCAATACGTAGCAGAGCGTGATGTGCACTTTCTTAAAGGCCACATAAGAGAGAGTTGTAAAATTCTTGCGTGCTCCGAAATTTCCGCGCTCTATCAGCGCACAGTCGTGTCAACGTTTGTCAGAACCTCGGGTTTGCCCTCCGAACTCAGCATTCCAAAATGGAGGCTTATCACGCAACTGACCAGAGACTATGGTACAACACTTCTGGGTTCACCTTAATACGGTAAGGATCTCCATCTGCGCCGTATTCAACACCCAACGGAATCAAAACATTTTCACCGACAGTCGTGTGTGACGTAATGTGACAGCCACTACACTGTGGTCCGTGAAGTCGGCGGGGATGGCATCGATAGCCAAAGTCCTTTCACACGTCCGGTCAGACTAAATATGTGACACCTGTTGCTAGAAGAAACAGTAAAATAAGTAAAACTGACAGAAGCAAAGAACGGACAATTTAACTACTGAAACTTCCTGGCAGATTAAAACTGTGCCGGACCGAGACTCGAACTCGGTCCCGAGTTCGACTCTCGGTCCGGCACACAGTTTTAATCTGCCAGGAAGTTTCATATAAGCGTTCACTCCGCTGCACAGTGAAAATCTCATTCTGAATTTAACTACTACCGACAGAAATAATAATTAGGAAACTGGTCTACAGGACGCAACACACAGTTAGAACAACCACCTGTCAAAATAGTATCCAAACATTTCCGTAACAAATGAATCACCTGTTCCTTAAAAAATTCGGATAGATCTAAAGTGCGTCACGTACTGGACGACGCACAAAGGAAAATGGTCACGTGAAGAAAAGTTCACCTTATCCATTTACCATTATCAAGGATTTCAATTCCTTCAATGGAAATGTCCTCCCCAAAAAAACGTATAGTTCACACGGGAGCCAGATTAAGCACATGCAAAAAAATAGACAGAAAAATTTACATGAAGAAGCTAGCCGCAAATCCGATACAACCCTATTAATATTCAAAGGAAGAAGCGTATGAGCCAGCACACTTTAACAAACAAGAAGCTAAATTCGATCTCATGGCTGGCTTAATTACGTGACCAGATTGTGTCAGGGTCCATTTCCGAGTCCGCTGACGCGTCCACGTAGGACCGAGCGGCTAGCCGGGCGGGCTTATCATCACTTACTCAGCACCGATTCAGTCAGTTAATATCGCTCCTCTGTAACACTACCAGCACTTCACTCACTCAAAGTAATGAGTGCTATCCACAAGGCACCTTAAACGGATTCCTTTCCACATTTCTGCACGGCTTTTGATACCGTTGCTCCCAAAAGACGTAGTCACATTGCGTGCCTATGGAGTATCGTCCCTGTTGTTCGTCTGTAATCGTGTATCCCTGTCTGAAAGTCAACATAAGCTCAAAACCAGTTCGTTTTGTACCAGCGCGATGTAGAGGAAGGAGTGTCACGCATATGATCTGCGGGTTTGGGGTGGCAATAATTCAGACAAAGATATTTTTCGTTGCGTCGAGAAAAATTCAATTAAAAACTTTCTCCTGCGAATATAAAAATAACTTGTGTATGTCCATCTACATAGCGAGGAACGATAATCATAATAAAGTACAAGAAATTTCATTTCTCATGCACGATGTTCGAGAGCGGAAGTGTACAGAAATAGGCTGGCGGTGGTTCGACAGACCCTCTGCCAGGCACTTTAGAGTCAATTACGGAGTGGCCATGTACACGTGTTGTCCGCCTACACACTTTATCTGGTCAACACTTGTTTGTGGTACAGGCACTGGTCTGATGGTACTTCACCTGCTGGTATATCCTTTGCACTTCTATACAGCCACTACCGTGATATCAATTTCAGCCTTCTTACGGTAGTCGAGCGTTGGTCCCCCTCTGCAGTTTCAACCTCCAGTAATTCCCTCATTAGAAACTCTACAATTCCTTGAAGTCTCAGTGTGACCTCTCAACCCAACCAAACTCTTAAGCAAGTTACCGCTTAAGTTTCCGTTTTTCCCATGTCAATGTAGTACTTCCACATTAGTTACTCGATCTACCCATTAAATAGTCAACAGTATTTTGTAGCGCCACTTTTTAGAAGCTTCTGCTCCCTTCTTGCCTAAACTGCTGTTCAACATAAGACAAATACCTTCGGGAGAAGTTCATAAAATTTCTATTAACATTCAATGGTAGTAAATTCCTCTTTTTCAGATACGCTTTTCCATTCTTCAAAATCTCATTTCGTGCTATTTATTTTTTATTTTGTCGCCCTTCGTTTCGTCCATCTTGCCCATAGAGCAAAACTCATGCCTACATAATTTCGTAAATTAATTCGTTCAGCAGCGCCTCATTTAATTTCACTACATTCCATTATCACTCTATTACTTTCGTAGAAAATCATTTACAACCGGTTTTCAAGATATTATCCATTCAGTGCTATTGCTGTACCATGAGTTTCGGCATTCCTGGCGGAACTGTGTCATGCAGAATGCTTAAAGGTTTTGCTTCTCGCCCCAGAACTTTCATTTCCTCACAAAACTTCTCTTCCTGTTCCTTTACTTGTTGCTTAGCAAACAGATAGCTCGACGTGGAGATAGGCTGCAACTCTTCATTTCAGTACTGTTTCTGGTTTGATGTGGCATTCCAAATAACCCCTACGTGGTCTGCAGGATTAGGATCTGTTTGCTTAGTGAACCATTCAAGGCGCGATAGAGTGCTTCAAGGTTCCTAATAGCAGGAACGTTTGTGTACAGACCTGGAAGATGTAACTGTCCATAGCACACTCGTCATGAATGGGTAGCATGAAGGACAACAATTGGTCACCAAGAATGTTGAAATAAACGACCTGATTTATATTCACGATATTCATGGTACATTATCATAACATCACAGAAGCGTCTGCAACCTGAGCACAGGGCGAGTTAAACAACTCACTGGACTGTCAGTGGCCTTGACACCTCACATCATTTGAAAGACGCGACCGCTCAGAGCACACTGCACTCGCCCCCCCCCCCCCCCCACACACACACACTCCAGTCAGCCTCTGGACAGTTCCTGTGCTGTTTGGCCCACTGGAGACGTGCAGCGTTATGTGCCACTGTGGGCGATGGCCTTCTTACAGGTACCGAGCTCCACATCTCTTCTCTGTGCAGCTCTTATAGGAAATTTTCGCTTGGAAACTGGTTGACTTGGACCTCGATTGACTGGCAGAGAACTGTTGTACTTAGAATCAAAGGAGACACCGCCAACGTATTCCACTCCTCTAAATTTCTCACTACCATGCCCTGCAAAGATAGCCATCTTGTCTATGATGGATGCAACAATTTATGAATTTTGATATCTAAAAATTTTTTTAATTCATGCAGTTGCTCCTGTCACCCAACACTTGTTTTAAAATGTTTATGAATATTCCTAGCTAGGTCGCCGAATCTCTGGGAAAACATTTACAAGCTTCACCAGCACATTTGTGAAGAGAGTAAAATATGAATTAGGAAATAATTAGTTCGGGAAGTTTTTCAGTTAACCGAGTAGCAGCAGCGATTCTTGGACGCTTCATATAATTACAGTCAGCAGTAGCAAATCTTATAATATTGTTTTCAGAAAAGTTGTACTAAAAAATGAAAGAATTAGATTGGAACAAAACGTTCTACTTGTTGCACCTTATCATATTCACCGTGCCTAGAGATTTCACAAAGGTTCCAAAATTTACGTTCACCTTTATTTGTGTCCTCGTAAAATTTTTAAGAGCAGATAGTAAAAACCTGCGTGTTCACTCTTGTCTTTCTGCAGTCTACTTCCATAATGTAACCATTACGGCCTGTAATTGTAGTGATATTATAATATACTAGCTTATCTTGAGTTACATAAGTACTCCAGTCCACATGTTTAATTTCATTATTAACTGTGTCATCAATTTTAATTTTCAGCGTATCTAGCTGGGAAGGCGCCACATTTCAATGTGGTACTCATCCGACCCTGGCGTGATTTTATTCCTAATTTAAAATGTTCTTTCTTATAGATTACATGAGCAGCTCCTCCAATCGTTCAAAAATGAGGTCTTAGTTTTTTCAAACCAATCGTTCACCATAGAGCGATTACCGAACAGCGACCTGGAAATTACATTTCCTGATATTCAGTATGTCTACATCCTCTGTTTTGCTACTCCAAACACTAAACTGAGACCATCATCTTCATTCTGGTAGCGAAATTCTGAAATAGATCAGTTGGCGAAAATGGGAGATCAAACTTACATCTTCCATAGCTGTTTGTGATTCTATTACTGTATTCAGCTGCTCCTCCGCATTTAACAGTGGAATTCCCAGTGGACTCGTAATTTTACCGCCCTTCCTTTTAATTTCACGGAAGGCTGTTTTGACTTTTCTATTTCCTGAGTCACTCCTTCCGCCAATTATTTATCTCTTTTTTGATATCATCACATTTAATGCAGCCATTCCACTTTAGCTTTCATGCATTTCCTGTTTATTTCATTCCTAAATGACTTGTATCACCTTATTCCTGATTTTGCCTGCACGTTTCTGTACTTCCTCCTTTCGTCAGCCAGCTGAAGTATTTCTTCTTTTACCTTCTTTCTGTTTCCTCTCAATTGCCTTCTTTTTAGCTATGTTTCTCTTTCCAAATTGTGTAGTCCTTCTTTTTATAAATGTCCATTCCTCCTCAATTTAATTTCCTTCTGAGCTATTCATTGGCGCTGTAATTATAGCCTCAGAGATCTTCAACCATCTACCTTTATTCATGAGTATATCTGTATCCCAGTTCTTAGCGCATTATTTCTTCCTACCCAAATTGTTAAACTTCAGTCTACTCTTCGTCATTACTAAATTGTGATCTGAGACTACATCAGCTTCTGCGTGTACCTGATTCTAGTACTGGATTCCATTTCTCTTTTGATTTCGGAATCTCTGCCTGACCATGATGTCATCTAACTGGACTTTTCCCATATTTCCGAGTCTTTTCCTAGTACAGGCCTACCCCTACCACTTGTAAATACTGAACAGAGCATTCGCTATTACTACCTGAAATCTACTGAAGAGCTCTATTAGTCTTTGTCCTCTCTCATTATTACTGCCAAGCCCATATTGTTCTTTAACATTTTCTTCTACTCCCTCCCATACAACCGAATTCCAGTTCCTCATGACTATTTTGTGTCCCCTCTCTTTCCATACTGAATTACACGTTCAAAACCCGCATATGTGATCTCCATATCTTCATCTTCCGCTTGAAACATTGGCAAGTATACCTCAACTATCTTTGTAGGTGTTGGTTTGCTGTCGATCCTGATGAGGAAAACCAATATTTTAGGCACACTCTTTGGTTTGGTTACGTCCGTAAGACACATTTGGGTTGAGGTCTGATGTAAAGTTTGTATAGTTGTTTGTAATCAACAGGACTGGAAATCATGAATGATGTGTTGTAAATTGCATTGCGTATCAGGATTAAAAATATGGATGCTACTATCTAGAAGTAATGGTTTAAATAGTAGGTAATGACGTAAAGAATTCCTGATAACTCCAACCATTCAGTGTTTAGCGTCTTCCCTTTTTATGTACCACGCACTTCGTTCCATTACCTGATTCACTATTCTTTGATCCTTCCGGTCATCTACTGAAAATCGATTCCTTCTATATGTTGCATCACTTCGATTCAGCACCTGTTCATTAAATACTCGATGTACCCATCTTCAGCGTTATTCACCATAGGCTGCTGCGCCTCTTGGGAACCCCATGTTGGTCTGGCTCCTGCATGGACGCCTCTCCCATGTTGTTGCATCTACACTGCATCACTGAGGTAATCACACCACCCCACGGCAGTCTTTTCGCTAAAAAATGCAGGTGGAGGCGCGATTGGACTAATTTAGTTTACAACGTCGAATATTTTACTTAGTGCACAAATGACATTGGGGTACGACAGTTTCTCAGGCTCTCCCTTGCAGTGATAATCTCCAGGTAAGATTTGCTACTCTGATACCTATATGTCTACTTAATCCCATTAATATTTTCCTTATTCTTTTGCATTTTGTTGTTATATAAATTTGTCGAATTATGTATATGTATTTGTAGATGTAGAGTTCAAACTTAATGAAGCAGTTACCAAGAGGTGTAGCTATTCGAAACACAGAAAATTTATTTTAGATTGTTTATAGGTATTTTCCATGAAGCCCATGATGACACGTGTAACATGTAAGCGACAAACCATGTCACGCCATACAATTAGGAGTGTGTGGAAAGTAACCGACGCTTCAGAAATGGGCGAATAGTTTTCGGCGAGTGTGGCATATACACAAGGTATTTCGCATAACCCCGCGACAAGAAATCCTTGGGTGTCAGGCCCATAGGTCTAGGTGGCAGAGAACGCAGTGCCGCCATGCTAGGACGACGGATTCAACGTTTTGGGGGGTGCTGATTCAAAAGTGTGCAGTGCCTACCGATTCACTACTCTTCCACAACGATGAAAATTCTGAATTTTATTTTTCGTTTTCTGTACTGCTTATCGACGTACCGGCATGAGTCGCCTGCAGTAACGTGTCACCACTGCAGTGATTTTGGGTTGGGCCGTACGCTGCACCCCCTACTGTGTGGACGCGGCCCGTGTCCCCCGCTGGCCTCCCTCGCCCTGTGTTGTTGTGACGCCCACAGCCGGGCTGTCGGAAACTGGAAGCGGCTCAGACCGCAAACGGGATGTTAGCTGTCCGCTGACCGCTAACCGCATGCAGTCGCAGTGAAGACATGACGCACTTCCCACACACACACACACACGTAAACGCGTCGAGTATTCCTGGCGCACATCCGTAATGGTCCAAATACGCAAATACTACTTGGAGGCGACAAATCGCGATCCAGCGTTAGTAGATTCCCGCAGATCGAGAGATTTATACCAAATATATTAATAAGCGACGGTACTGATCTCCTATTGGGCACAGGACAGGTCACTATTCAAGAAGAAAGGAAAAAATCACGGGAAACTTAAAACAATGGAATATCACCAAGATTGGCAATGTTTTATAAAAGCTCAAAATTTTGCGCGGACTTTAATGCGAGATGCTTTTAATAGTGTCCACAACGGAGCTTTGCCTACACATCCGATAGAAAAACCCAAAGAGATTTTGGTCGTATGTAAAGTACATCAGAGGCAAGACACAATCGGTGCCATCTCAGTATGATGACATTGGTTATGTTACTGATCAAAGTGCCGCTAAAGCGGAGTCACGAAATGCGGTATATATTACAAAATTCGGTCAATAACAGCAGCCGACTTGAGTAAGTTAGAAGTAGATATCCTCGATGTAGAGGAGCAACTTAAACCACTTAGTAAAGGCAACTTTTTCGGCCGAATTGTATACCAGTCACGTCCCCTTACGAGTATGGTGGTATATATTTAGAAATCATCTACAACCACTAACTCGACAAAATATCGGCCCCTAATGAATGGAAAGTTCGGCACGTCACACCAACAGTCACGAAAGCAAACAGGAGCAATTCCGTGAATTATTGCCCCATACCAGTAACGTCCATCTGCAGTAATATTTGGAACATTCACTGGGCTCGAACATTATGAATTGTCTCGGAGAAAACGGTCTATTGAGTTATACTCACCACCGATTCAGTAAATATCGTTCTTCTGAGGCACACCTAGCTTTCATAGTAGCGAGTGCTATCGACAACGGACTTTGAACTGGTTCTTTTCTTGATTTCCAGAAGGCTTTTGATACCATTTCTCAGAAACGGCTTGTAATAATTTTGTAAACCCATTGAATTTTGTCCTAGTTGTGCGACTGGATCCGTCATTTCCTGGCGGAAGGGTCACTGGGCGTACTAACTGACGGAAAGTCATCGAGTAAAACAGAAATGGCATTAGGGGTACGAAAGGGAAGGGTTATAAACCGTCTGCTGTCCCTAATCTGTATAAACGTTTTAGGAGACAATTTGAACAGCTTTGTCAGAGTGTTTGCACATTATTCTGCCGTTAACCCTCTAGTAAAGTTGTCATAAGATAAAAACCAATCGCCAAATGCCACTTTAATTAGCCAAAAGTGACAACTGACTCCAAACAATGCACAGAGGTAGGTCATGCACATGAATACGAAAAGAAATCCTTCACGTACCGGAAACGTAATAAATCACACAAATATAAAAACTGTCAGTTAAACGAAATACCTAGGAATTAGAGTTACGAACTATTCGAATTTGAACGATGTTACAGAAAATGTTGCCGGAAAAGGAACCAAAGACTGCGTTTCGCTGGAGTCCCTAATCTTGTTAGTATTGTTAGTTCATCTACATTCTAACTTATATTTCTAATACCCAGTGACAAATTGGAAGTGCTGTTACTGTTGATGAGATTTGATACGCCTCCCTGCCGGATCCTGGAGCGCGGCGGATCTCGGCCGTAACGGCGGCCGGCCATTCCGCGTCCGGCGGTATTGGGTAGGTGCCCCTCAGCCTTTGTTGGTTTGTTTGTTGACTATTTTGGTCCCTAATAAATTCCCTCATAATCTTGCGTGATACCTCGTTTGCCAAACTATTTAGGATATGATCGGTGTCAGCACGTCGTATTATGGAGAAGATGTCTCTGTGCGGTGGTTGTTGTCTTAAATCGTACGCTACGTCGTCATATGTTGGACAGTCATAGGTGATATGTTCAGGTGTGCCGTCCCGACGAACACCACAGTCACACGCGGGTGGAGCCCGTCTGCCAAATCGACGTATGTATATCGGATATGGCCCATGCCCTCTAAGAAAGTGCAGCAGCCCTCTACTTGGCTCAAAGTAACCCCTCTCTAATCTTTCCTTGTTATTAGGGAGCAGTTGAAATACCCTTCTCCCCGTTTCTTCATTTTCCCATGATTCCTGCCATAGCTCCTCCCCCCTTTATCTGATAGCAAATTTGTCACCTAACTGTACCCCCATTATTTCCCTGGTCTTTTTGATCTTTCCTTTGTTTATCCAGTACCATGCTGCCTGCTCCCGTATATTGATGTCTAATGGATACAGCCCCATTAACACCAACAACGCCCTCCCCCCTCTCCAGGAGGAGTTCGATATGCCCAACAGAGCGTAACAGCATATCCCTCTGCACCCTTCTCACGGTCATGGCAGGCCTCGTGAGACTGTGTGCCCAGACCCCACACCTGTATCCTACTATTGATGTTGAAATATTATTGTGATAGAGTTTAATGAGATTGGGTTTCAGATGGGATCTTTTATGACCTATGTTGGTGAGACTGTTTAAAACTTGTAGGGCTCGTTGAGATATGGTGTCTATATCTGACGTATAATTCCATTTTTCATCAATTACAACCCCTAGATATCTGGCCCCGCAGGGCCGTAGAACTGGTGTTCCTTTGATTCTAATGCTTGGATTTAGGCTACCTTTCACAATAGATACGTGGACCTGTGTGGTACAATCCTTATTTTCGCTTCGTGGCACCATTCTGAAAGTGATGTTATTGTTTTTTCCACTTTCGGATCTAGGTCCTCACGGCTATGGCAACCAACCAGCATGAGGTCATCTGCGTAGGATGTCATGTCTAGTATGTCCCAGCTGAGTTATAATTTCTCTAGCAGCGGTTCTATATTTACATTCAAAGAGAGTGTCCCCAGTGCAGATCCATGGGGCAACCCTTTCTACATCTACATCTACATCTATACTCCGCAAGCCACCCAACGGTGTGTGGCGGAGGGCACTTTTCGTGCCACTGTCATTACCTCCCTTTCCTGTTCCAGTCGCGTATGGTTCGCGGTAAGAACGACTGTCTGAAAGCCGCCGTGCGCGCTTTAATCTCTCTAATTTTACATTCGTCATCTCCTCGGGAGGTATAAGTAGGGGGAAGCAATATATTCGATACCTCATCCAGAAACGCACCCTCTCGAAACCTGGAGTCAAGCTACACCGCGATGCAGAGCGCCTCTCTTGCAGAGTCTGCCACTTGAGTTTGTTAGACATCTCCGTAACGCTATCACGGTTACCAAATAACCCTGTGACAAAACGCGCCGCCCTTCTTTGGATCTTCTCTATCTCCTCCGTCAACCTGATCTGGTACGGATCCCACACTGATGCGCAATACTCAAGTATAGGTCGAACGAGTGTTTTGTAAGCCACCTCCTTTGTTGATGGACTACATTTTCTAAGGACTCTCCCAATGAATCTCAACCTGGTACCCGCCTTACCAACAATTAATTTTATATGATCATTCCACTTCAAATCGTTCCGCACGCATACTCCCAGATATTTTACAGAAGTAACTGCTTCCAGTGTTTGTTCTGCTATCATATAATCATACAATAAAGGATCCTTCTTTCTATGTATTCGCAATACATTATATTTGCCTATATTAAGGGTCAGTTGCCACTCCCTGAACCAAGTGCCTATCCGCTGCAGATCTTCCTGCATTTCGCTACAATTTTCTAAAGCTGCTACTTCTCTGTATATTACAGCATCATCCGCGAAAAGCCGCATGGAACTTCCGACACTATCTACTAGGTCATTTATATATATTGTGAAAAGCTATGGTCCCATAACACTCCCCTGTGGCACGCCAGAGTTTACTTTAACGTCTGTAGACGTCTCTCCATTGATAACAACATGCTGTGTTCTGTTTGCTAAAAACTCTTCAATCCAGCCACACAGCTGGTCTGATATTCCGTAGGCTCTTACTTTGTTTATCAGGCGACAGTGCGGAACTGTATCGAACGCCTTCCGGAAGTCAAGGAAAATAGCATCTACCTGTGAGCCTGTATCTAATATTTTCTGGGTCTCATGCACAAATAAAGCGAGTTGGGTCTCACACGATCGCTGTTTCCGGAATCCATGTTGATTCCTACATAGTAGATTCTGGGTTTCCAAAAACGACATGATACTCGAGCAAAAAACATGTTCTAAAATTCTACAACAGATCGACGTCAGAGATATAGGTCTATAGTTTTGCGCATCTGCTCGACGACCCTTCTTGAAGACTGGGACTACCTGTGCTCTTTTCCAATCATTTGGAACCTTCCGTTCCTCTAGAGACTTGCGGTACACGGCTGTTAGAAGGGGGGCAAGTTCTTTCGCGTACTCTGTGTATAATCGAATTTGTATCCCGTCAGGTCCAGCGGACTTTCCTCTGTTGAGTGATTCCAGTTGCTTTTCTATTCCTTGGACACTAATTTCGATGTCAGCCATTTTTTCGTTTGTGCGAGGATTTAGAGAATGAACTGCAGTGCGGTCTTCCTCTGTGAAACAGCTTTGGAAAAAGGTGTTTAGTATTTCAGCTTTACGCGTGTCATCCTCTGTTTCAATGCCTTCATCATCCCGGAGTGTCTGGATATGCTGTTTCGAGCCACTTACTGATTTAACGTAAGACCAGAACTTCCTAGGATTTTCTGTCAAGTCGGTACATAGAATTTTACTTTCGAATTCACTGAACGCTTCACGCATAGCCCTCCTTACGCTAACTTTGACATCGTTTAGCTTCTGCTTGTCTGAGAGGTTTTGCCTGCGTTTAAACTTGGAGTGAAGCTCTCTTTGCTTTCGCAGTAGTTTCCTAACTTTGTTGTTGTACCACGGTGGGTTTTTCCCGTTCCTCACAGTTTTACTCGGCACGTACCTGTGATGGTTTTACTTATTTTTCCGCTTGGTGATGATAACCAAACCTCCCTGTCCTCTTAACAGCTCCTCACACAGCCAGAGAGGGGCCCTGAGCACTCCATCTCACACAAGGGGAGAAAAGCGAGGGCCACCACAGGTTGTCGAAGGCGCCACTGATGTCCACCATGATGCCTACCACATACTTGCGTGGGGCTGAGCTGCAGACCTCAACCGCCAGGGCAGTTGCGTCAGACACTGATCGCCCCGGCCGAACGCCAAACTGCCTGTCGCTCATTCTGCACAGTCAGCCAAAAGCTTCTCTATTAATTTCCCCAGGATATCTAAGAGACATATGGCCTGTAGGAATTGCTTTCCTTATGGTCGTCAACTTTTCCTTTCCTTATAATTACCACAATTGCCCTTTTCCCGATTTTTGGAAATTTACCAAGCCTTAGGCATTCATTGAAGAGCCTTGAAAGGGGCTGGTAGCTGATAGGCGAGGAATTGTACAACCTCTGCTACTATGCCATCTGGCGTTGGAGCCTTCCCTCTTCTGAAAGATTTAATATGTACACCCACTTCTTCCTTCGAAAAGGGATAAACCGTGGTGTTGTTGCTGTAGTCTGCATGATGTTCCTTACAGATATGGCATTGAATCTCATAGTCCTCATTCTCCTCATCATCTGGTAACAGAATCTGTAGAAGGACATCGGCAGACTCCTGCCAGGACTCTGTCATTTGGTCGCCATCTCTGATTGTCGGCAGAACCTTGAGGGATCTTATTTTTTCTCTCTGACCAACTTATAGGGGACTCCCCTATGGGCAGTGGCCAGTTGGTGCAGCCCATATCTTTCCCAGCTTTTAACCCTAACCCCCTCAGTTCTTTCTGTAAGACCTTTTTGGCTGCCATGTATCGCTGCAGCCAGAATTGTTTTCCTTGCCAGACGACACTTCGCTTGTAATACTTCCTCGCCTGTCTCACAGACTGATGCATACGTTGTAGTTCGGCAGTCCATGGTGATGGGGAGGCCGCAATGGCTCTCCTCCTGGGTGGTACAGCAGCTTTCACCGCTCTAACTACAGATCCCACCATCTTTTCAGCATACCAATCAACGTCTACATCACCCTCAGGCAACGGATGAATGTCACACTCCAGAGCTAGGCATCACCAACATGTCTTATTGATGTTGTATTGGATCTCCCACCCCAGATCCCAGTGGCACTCCTCGTCACTAAGGCAAAACACAATCAGATTATGGTCACTTGTTGTGACTTTATCTAGGACTCTTCAGTTCGATGTTACTGATGGCACTGGGTGTTGGCAGGATGACATCTATGTTTTTTTCCAAATCCACCTCCACCTCTATAGGTGTGGGGATTCCCTGGTCTGTTTGCCACAACGAGTTGGGAGGCCATGATTAACACTTCAGCCTTCTCCCCATTTGCATTTCTAGTGCCGCTGTACCATAGGGGGGGGGGGGGGATTTGGCATTCATATCGGTGGTTACAATGATCTTTTGCCTTGCTATGCCGTGGTGAATCGAGTGAGATGATTCAAGAAGTCATCAAAATTACCTCTATATTGGAAGTACATGTTAATGATGTACCCTGGTCCTACAGGTGATTGTAATTCCACGACGTTGCAGTGGCTATTTGATAATTGTACTATGGTAGCAACTCGTAAGGCCTTATTTGCTACAAATATAGCTGCTTTCGGCTCCTCCACAGTGTACACTACGTGCCAAGTGGCAGCCATAAAGGAGATTTATCCAGCTTGGGAGTATGGCTCCTACAAGCAGATTATTTCCAGCCTCCTCTCCTCCACTGCCCTTAGCAGTTCCTGCATGACCAAGCGACTATTGTGTGTGTTTATCTGTCCAATCATTATTTCACTTGACATTATGGAAGGTAATTATGTACGTTACAATCAAGCCAGGTCTTTTTCCAATCTAACGCAATGTGTCCGTTTGCTAGGACACACTGTACGGTATTTAAATTTCCTCCAAATCAAATCTTTCATCTCGTCTTTCGAAAACCTTTTTAATGAGGTCACGCAGAGAGATTCATTGACTTGTATCCTGTCCACAGCCTCCATTGTCGAGAAGGTTACCTTTCTACCATATTTGTGCCCTATGCGTACGACGTGTGTGAGCGCAGTTGTCAAGACATCAGGTTGCTCCAAGTGCGACAGCTGCATGTCAAGCTCTAAGTTTGAGTACACTCTTCTCGGATCTGCTCCCATAGCTCTTTGTGCTGCCTGCAGCTGCATCGTGCTGGTAACAGTGCTTTCCTGTAGTATTTGTTATGAAAGTCCTTCTTGTATGGGCATGGCACTGTTTATTGTACTAACACGCGAGCTGTTGTCTAATACTGGGCTGCGTTGGATTATGACTGGTCAGCCCACTGCCACTGGTCGCCCAACATATCTTTCCACTTCATCAGTTTGAGTAGGCCCCCAGTTGACGGAGGAGGAGAAACCAATAGGAGCCTGAGTCACAGGCTCGGTCTGAATACATATGTCAACCTTAGTTGTTCTTCGTTCTCTTGACTCTGGTAAAGACTTAAAAAAGTCCTTATATTTGCATTCCCTGTCAGCATCCCTCCTCCTCTTACTCGGAGACTTTCTTTTCTTGTCTCTCCTGGTCTCACTGACACCATCAGCCATAATTTATTCAGGAAATCAGGCGTTGTTCCAACATTTTATATGTTGAGCAATTTCTATCAATTGCACCAAATGTGTTTTTGCCCCTATGCGTGCATGGTATACAGACGCCAGGTTTATTGCAGTTTTCTCAAGTGGTCCTCAGCTCTGACCTTGCACGCTTCCTACTACAGTATTTGTGTATATGATCTATGTCTCCGCAATTGTGGCAACGAGGTACCACGAGGTAATCTATGACGCTTATGGCATGGAACCCTATGTAATCCTTTCCCAGAGCTGTCAGTTTCTTCCACAAGGCCCGTGAGACCTTCGTGACGTGATGGACTACATCTCGGTCCCTAGGTCCTGTCCTCAAACTCAGCTTGTAATCTTTCATAAAGGTATTTATGTCCATGTCATCTAAATTTTGTTGGTGCAGGGTTTCACATAAATCTTCATTTGTTAGTGTTGTAGGGACATCATACAAAATAACGAGTGGGTTTCGTTTCTGGGGCGGCTCACATTTAACTGACGTGCACAATTTTTTATTAGCTAATAATTTGTTTTTATCATTCTCTGTAGCAACATCAACTATGACTACATATTTAGCTGCCTTAACTCTATTGATTTTAATTTTTCTCTGACCAGGTTTACTGCAGTGGCGAATATCTCCTGAACTTTCTTGACATCTTGGCCGGGCATTGGTCTTAAAAAGACCGCTGTGTCCGGTGGTTTGGAGACCTTGCCCATGGTGTCCTCCATTGACTGGGCCTTTGGTCCTGCTCGTGCAGCCACGCCAGCCCATGTTTTGACAGGTAGTTTTCTTAGTCTTTCATTTTCCTCTTCTAGCTCCTCAAATCTGCCTTCTAACTTGGCATTGACAATTGCCCATGCTGCCAGCTAATTTTTGATGGACTGCGTCCTGACTAATTTTATGTTTTTAGTATTTTGATCTAGGAACCGAGTTTTCCTTGTATGCCTATACGTGATGCTATCTGTGGTGTCACCGCCAGACACCACACTTGCTAGGTGGTAGCCTTTAAATCGGCCGCGATCCGCTAGTATACGACGGACCCGCGTGTCGCCACTGTCAGTGATTGGAGACCGAGCGCCGCCACACTGTAGGTCTAGAGACACTTCCTAGCACTCGCCCCAGTTGTACGGCCGACTTTGCTAGCAAGAGTTCACTGACAAATTACGCTCTCATTTGCCGAGACGATAGTTAGCATAGCCTTCAGCTACTTCATTTGCTACGACCTAGCAAGGCGCCATTATCAATTGCTATTTATCTTGTGATGCATGTACCGTCAGACCGATGTTCACCAGTTGTGGATTAAAGTTAAGTATTCCAGCAGCAACGTACCTTATTGGCTATATGAATTACATTGTCTTGTTCCAGACCCCACGTCATCCTGCGTGAGCTTAACGCGTGCCTTTCGGCTACCGGTCATAGTGGCTTGGCTGTCTTGCCAAATCGCAACACTATCCTCCGTCGCCTGACCCAGGCCATCTTGTGGCGAGGTAGGGGCTAGCATTGAAACCCTTAAGGAAGTACCAGAATCGCTTCTCTCTCCGGTAGCCATCATTTATTGGCAAGTGAAAAAGATTGGGAACCACTTCTCTTAACCTGGACCCACTCCTCTGGCATGGGCGGGGGGGACTAAACTACAGCTCCACCGCCGGCCTCGCCCCTAGACCGAGGACCTCTCAGCTGCCGGGTTGAACGCCTCATTACCAGCACACTTGTCCCTTCAGTACTTGGTCACCGCCGATTTCACTCCTCTTGCATCGGCAAGAACAGCCTGCAGTCCGTAGAGGCGGACGCACCTGTCGCCCTTCGACCCCTACTGGTCTGAGCTTCCACCTTGCGGCCAACGACCCACTCCTACTCAGGTGGTGGGCTGGTGACGCAGTTGTTCGGGGGTGTGGACCCATTTAGCCTAACCCTGGATGTGTTACCACCCCGTGGGCTTGTCAGAACATGCCTCGGAAGACAGAGGAGTGGCGAGGCACAGTTGCCGACTTGGGGTAAGATTACACGACAGCAAATCAGGCCACCAGCAGTAGAGACACAGATGATGGCATGTCCCTGCTTTCTGGGGAGCAGCAGCGCCGGGCAGGCGCAGCACGCCGCAACCAAGGCCAGCAACGTGCCGCACCGGCCCTACACTGCCAGCCCGGAACCCAGAAATGGCAGATGTTGTGTACCTTTTGCGCCGCTCCCCCTGTGCCACGGATCCTTTGCTTTCGCCTTGGGTTGAGAGACTCTTAACGTCATCCAGGAAGTGAGGAACTGCAGCAGCCAGGCCGCAGGGTTCTGGATTCGTCGTTAGACTTACCCGCATACCATCGCCCAACAGCCGCGCTCAACTCAGGAGAAACAGTAGGTGTGCCTCTCGTAACGCAGCTTTCCCCGCGCCACACACCCTTTGCTCTCGCCTTGGGTTGGGGGCGCTTAACGAGAGTTTTAAGTCCTTCCTTGACATCTTCTGAAATTTTTCTCTGCGGTATGGGACCATCTGCTGACTGAGTTGGTGGAAGAAATCGTAAAAGTTCAATGAAGGACAGTTAGTGTTGTACTGTCGCAAAATAGTCGAGAGTGTCGTGGATATGATCTACGAGTTGGGATGCCAGTAATTTGAAGAAAAATAATTTTTTTATGGCGAGAACTTCTCAGAAAATTTAAAAAATATAAAAATATGTGTATGGTGCAGCGGTTTGCACAAACCACAGAAATGCACTAGGAAAAAGTAAAGAACGTTACAAAACTAAAATACATTTAATACAGATGAAGAGAAAGAAACAGGTAATTCTCAGACGACTGACGAAGATGTTCTACATAATAATTAATGCGACACACCATTCATGTCTTACATTCTCTGCTGTGTAAGAGGCTGTAGACATCAGAATGTAGAGCAATAACTTTCACCAGAATGACAGTTATTATCTTATCCCTAGGAGCCGATGAAGGAATTCGCCAAATTATTGCCGGCCGTTTTGGCCGACCGGTTCTAGGCGCTTAAGTCTGGAACCGCGCGACCGCTACGGTCGCTGGTTCGAATCCTGCCTCGGGCAAGGATGTGTGTGATGTCTTTAAATTAGTTAGGTTTAAGTAGTTCTAAGTTTTAGGGGACTGATACCTCAGATGTTAAGTCCCATAATGCTCAGAGTTATTTATACCATTTTTGAGCCAAATTATTAACATCACAACTTGTGGAAACATTATTCGAAGTAGGTCGGCAATGTACAGGGTGGGGCAGCCACCGACCCCTTGTCTGGTAGCCCAGTGGTGGTCAGTTGTTTCTGAAAACGACGATGGAGGTATTTCTTGTGAACTGGAACTTTTTTTTTCAAATTTAACACGGACGGAATGTCGAGAACGTATGACACAAGAACGTCATCATCAGGAACTTAGTTGCACGTTGTAACGGAGTTTGAGGCCCAGAGCAGTTTTCGTGGCACATCATCAATTTTCCACCACTTTAATTGTTAGGTATGTAATGCTGTCGAGCTACAAACTAGTGATCTGAGGATAAATGTGGTTACGATGAGACTTGATGAAGAATTTAGCCTTCAAGATAGTTCAGCAGTTTATATGGTGGGGCAAATAAAAGTGGTCCACAGAACGGAGTTCCAGGGTAAAAAGAAACACAGCAGGGGAAAGGAAATACAGCACTAACCAGACTGTGGCAGATACCACGAGTGTCCACCGTCCACCTCTTGGCACTTGTGGGTCCTGGTCATCCAGTCGCTGAAGGTGGACCGAAGCTGGACTGCTGGAATTGCGGCAGTATCATCCCAAATGCTCTGCTGCAGTTCTTGAAGACTATGAGGGTTGTTGCAACACACCCTAGACTTGAGGGCTCCCCACACAAAATGACTGCACAGTGACAGATCAGGTGAAATGGCTGACCTTCGCTAACAACTCTTTCACACAAGACTCATAGAACTGGATGGCTGTATGGGCAGCTGCTCCACCGTGTTGAAACTAACTGCAGGTGTTTACCTCCTCCGTTAGCGCTGCCAGAAATGATTTCAAAATGTTGGCAATGTAACGCCCCAAAGTGAGACTCTGATGAAAGCAGATGGGGCCAATAACGAGGCGTGCAGACACTGCACACCTAACCCGATCGTTGTGATAATTCAGCTGTGTTTTTCGAAATTATGCTGATTCTCTGCTGCCCAGAATATGTGATTCTGTGAGTTGACATAACCACTCAGGTTAAACTAGGCTCGTCAGACATAAAGAATGGATCCATGTCCAAGGCATTCATTGATATCTCAGCTAGTCATAAAACTAGAGGCAGTAAGGGACGTCTGCGGTTTTAATGCGCGAACAACAAACACTCAGTAGGGATATATGTGCAATCCCAGGTACAGTATTCGCCAGCATGATCGAAGTGTCATTCCAGTCTCTTGCAACAGACGTCGGATTAATTTGGTAGGATATTAAAGCATTTTCTGGTGAATTACAATCACATTTCCTGGTGTCTGTGTATGTTTCAGAATGATTTTGATAGTGTCTGACGACATTTTTGGCCTACGCGTTGCGTGGCGTTTCTTGCTGGCACTTTGACACCATTAAAGTTCTCGACAAACAACTGACCACACCATTCCACCGCCTTTTTTGTCACGTAACTTTCCATAATGGACACCAGCTACTCCTCTGTGAGTACCATCGTCTCCTTTGCACTGCTCCACACGCACTGACACAGCTCGCACTGCGCTCTTAACTGGTCTGGATCACGTGGCCGGCATATATGTCACAGGGTGTTGTTATGTGCACACATTCACGTCCAATCGTATCCACTCGTCGGCGCCATTTTTATTTGTCCCTGCCTGTATATTACTGGGTTTGCTTACATTTCACGTATGATGCCCAGACTGGAATGGAATGACGTTAACTCGCGGCTTGAGGATGAAGTGAGATGGAACAGCTGGAAGTGACTGAGAGATGTACATACTGAGACTGCAGTTTTATATCGATTTCTTCCCCCAGGTTCCAGTTCTGTATTTCGCCCCGTATTACTGTTGTAAGGTGTCAAGCTAATCCAACACCTTCCATGAAAACCCTGACATGATAAGCAAATCCAGTAGTATGTCACATAGCTCCGAATAAATCGTGACATTAAATTAACCAAAGTAATACGAGTAACAAGTGAGCAAATGGAATACCACAGACTAACACAAGAATGCCTAAATGCATGTTATACCTTCCCACCATGAGACAAACGCAGTTCTGAGGGGAGAAAGGAGAACAGAAGCCGAGAGCAGAACCGTGTCAAGCGAGAAGGCCCTACGATAAGGGACGGACACCCACGTCACCAGCCTACCGCTACGACCACACCACCTGCAAGTTTTTAGCGTGAGACATTTTGGCGTCTCTGTTACGTTAGGACCACCCCCCAGCCCATGTTAAAAGCTAGAGCCCTCCAGAAGAACAGTATAGATCTTACGATAACACAAAAAGGGCCACACCAACTGCAAGTTTTAGCGTGAGACGTTTTCGCGTCTCTGTTACGTTGCAAACTTTAAAAACATTGCCCCACCACGAAAAGTATAACGTTTCTCACTGGATAGACAAAATTTTTCTTGGCGGCGCTTAAGGTTAACATTGAGACCCTGATTGGTCAGATGGAAACACAGCCAGATAGTTTTTTTTACAACCAACTTCGGTAAATTGGTGTAAGGAGGAGAGAGTTGCTTCCAAGAGGGCGAGCTGGATGGAGCTGCGCCGGCCGCCGCCCCCTGACGAACACCGACAAGGTAATGAACGCACGCGATGCCGCATTTTTTAGCGCTAAGGCTTCACTCAGAACTGCAGAAGTCTCATCTGTTACACCCCCTTTACGTAATACTAGTGCAGGTCGTCAATTAAAGCTCATGGTGTTCACATTTGCCACTTGAAGTAAAAATCTGAAATGCGATGATTTTTCTGTTATATAGTTATTGAGAAGCCACATCAGCCACTATAAATTACGACAAGTTAGATAAGTAATTAAAGATAATTGAGGGTCACAGTAGACAATTTTGATAGTTTTCTCTTTTGTGAAACTTAATTTAAACCTAGATTATAGATGTGATAAGGCATAGGTCATCCTTCGATCCATTGTAGAACTTGGAAACCCATTCAGGGAATATTCGTTCACATTTATGTTGAACACAGTCTGTTTTTACCATCCTGTATTAAAACATTTCCTATTATCAATAGTGCAATTTATAAACGATGTTTTGTGAGTAGAATAAAATTTCCAATGATAAACTTTTTCGACGTTATTTTACCAGCTAACTAAAAATTGGAAAGCCTGGAACCCCTTCCACTAAATTTAGTTACTATTAAGATTCCTTTACAGGGAGTGCAGTGGAGCTGACGCTGAAAGCATTAAGTATTTGGGTATATCATCGCTAGTCTCACTGAACGCTTCTGAATTCTACATGTTGTGTGTGGTCTGACGTCTCCTTACCAGCAACAGGTCCCAGGTTCAAACTAGTCAATTCCCTAAAAAGCATGCTCAGAGCGTCATTGTGCGAAAGTGGTAGGGAGACACAATATAGAAAAAACAGACACCACGCAGAATGTTTAGACTGTGTCTGCCCCCACCCCATGCCACAGATTTGTTACTTGCCGTCTTTTCCTATTATGTGAGACATTATTGACAGAATTGGTTGCAAGAGTCTGATGAGAAAGATAACTTTAAAGGTGAGAGTGAATATTATTAGTTTTTTTCTTTTTTAAATTTACCATTAGATCAAGGGCAGTACTGATATTAGATAAAGAAAATGAAACAAATTTTACCTCTGTTTACTTAATGAATAGAAATAACTTGCATCCTCATGCGCTACCTCTAGTGTGACAGTATCGTGGTGCTGTTTTCCAGCAGGACAATGCTCGGCCACATATTGCACGTGTCTCTGTGAACGGGCAGTGTCGTGTTGAAGTATTCCCTGACCCTGACGGAATGTGTGTGGGACAGCCTCGGACGCCGGCTTCGTCCCAGTGTCAGTATCAACAGCTGTGTGCCTGCTGGCCCCAGGTGGGTACAGAACGGCTCCATGACACCCATCCCAGCAGAGGCGATGGAACGTCACACTGATAACTGGGCTCATATGCCCACATCTCTGTGAATTTGAATCGATCTTGCAATTACGGAAGTTACACCGATTATCTCCCTATAGAGCTGAAGTTTCATTTCGTTTTCTCCTCCCCTTCTCGATATTTAATGTTTTTTTGTCAGGTACTGTATTTTATTATAATTGTCATTATTAAAAGTGTAGGCTTCAGTGGCTCATTAAAAGTGAGTACAGATAGGGCGTGATGCTAATGGCACGTAATATATCCAAGGCTGTGGCGAAGGGGCTAGAGACAGTAGTAAGGTACGACCTTCAGAACTGCAACCTGGGGGATGTAATAGATATAAACTTGTTGTGGGAAAGACAAGGAATAGTTAAGGTAAGAGTGCTGGTTATCGACTTATTTATTTAACTATCAAGAAACTAGGCGTGGTGTATTTTAAAGTAATATTTAGACCTTAAGTCTTAGATATAATTGATTTGCATAATCAGGGAGAAATAGTAAGGTTAGCGACATGTGGTAATATCTACAAGGACATCTACATCTATAATGCAGAAGCCGCCTTGCGCTGTGTGGCGGAGGGTACTTTGCGCAACGATGTCACCTCCCCCTTTTCTGTTCTAGCTGTGTATGGTTCGCAGGAAGAGCGACCACTAGTTACCCTCCTTCTGTGCTAAGATCTCTCTACTTTTATCTTCGTGGTCTTTTCGCGAGATGTATGTAGGAGGAAACAGTACGTTGGCTTCCAGTGAGTCTCGCTCTGGCGTCTATCTCAGCAGCGACTATTTTGTGTGCTGTTCCACTTCAAATCACTCCATAAGCATAGCTCCTAGATATATTACGGAAATAACTGCTTCCGGTGATTGTTTCGCGGTCATGTCGTCATACAATGAAGAGTCTTTCTGTTTACGTATTTCCAATATACTACATTCGTTTATGTTGAGCGTCAGCTCCCACTCCCTGCAACAGGCGTCGATCCTCTCCAGGTCTTCCAGCATTTCGCAGTAATTATTTGAATTCGCGACTTCTCTGTATACAACAGCATCATCCTTCGAAATCTCATGAAGATTCTGACGTTATCTACTACGTCATTTATGTGCTAAAAATAGTAGTTATTTAGCACTCTTTTGGGGAATACTCGAAATTACTTTAACATCTGACGATTTCTCTGCGGGGTGAACAACTCGAGCTGTTGTCCCATCTTGCATGAAAAGAGTGGTTTCCGTATTAATGCATTAGCATATCTACCAAATTGTGCTGCCATGGAATAATTACAGCCAGTACTCGCCTCCCTGAGCAGATGCAGGTCAGTTGTAATCCCCTGGGATATTAATTTCTACTGACACCCACTGTGCAGAACTGTGGTGCTGGATCCAAGTGTGAAGTTTACAGGTTGTAATAAAACTCGCGAAATTATTCATCTTCGGCAATTTCGGCACAAATCGTCAAACCAAAACGTCAAGAAAAGCTGTTACGATGTTTGTTATTGTAATATATACTCAGGAACCATAAAAATGAAGTAATATGCATTACAAATTCATTCTATTATATCAAAATATAGTCGACCGACTATTTTCATGCAGTACCCAAATGGCGAAAATGCAAACATTTATAGGACACGCACGTGTATATAATTTCAGATGCTACTGATTATATACAACAACAAAAAATCATATTGGCAAGAGAGAACAAAATTAAGTATTTCACTTGTAATGCTGTATTATTGTGTTACATACTGTGGTGTTGCGCCACAAGTGGCACGTGTTCTTCCAGCAGCAAAACGCTCGATTACTCACTGAACATGTCACACAGCTCCAACCTCCCGCTGATTATTCAGTTTCCTGGACAATGTACAAAACATAGAGGTGACACCACAAGCAAACGTAACCCAAAACAAACCTTATCGTCTGTTGAGGGATCCTTATGGTGCAGGATGAAACAAAGCCCATTCTGTTTGCTCCTCCACTACGTCACTGGAACGTGTGCTTCCAACAAGACAACGCTACTGTACTCACTGCTTTCCATGCTCTGCTGTCGTGTTCATTACATACCCGACCAAGTCTGAGTACCGCCCTGTGCGCAATCACAACCTAAAATAGCACCAGACTAATTTTGAAATGATACAGTAGTGTGCTGTATACATGCTGTCGGTTCTGATGAAGATTCTGCAACACGTTTACTTTCAGGAAGACGACGCGCTTTTACTAACATACTGCGTGAAACTGATGCTCCCACCCACAATTTTCTAAGATTCTATGGCACAGAGGTAAAAGATCACTCTCTGGAATCAAATAGTCAGCACCTCTTAACAAAAAATGTATACGTACTGATTGTGGATGAGACGGCAGGACCCTTACTGAGTGTATCTGTAACCGACAGTCACATGGATGTTGAGGTAAAACGGAAGTTAGTAGGAACATCCAGCCTGCCCTGTTGCCGTTGGTGCATTATCAGCTTTACCTCATCTCCCACACTCCGTTGCAGTGATACAGCCGACGTAATGCTCTTTATGCCACACCCTGAAGACATGCAAGATCACTTTAATATATCATGCTGTGCGGAAACGTAAGGTCAAACGAAGCTTGGTGTTTATTAAGGAGACGCTGAATTGTGGAGAACATAAGAAGCGTTAGCTTGTACTGACCCTGCCACACTGGTATCTACCAGCACGACAATGTGCCTCACTCATAGGTCCAGACGTGCTGAAGTATCTCAGCAAACCTGGTTGTGACATCTAAGAGCTAATTCAGGTAGCGTGTCTTGTTCAGTTGTAGCCACAGGTAACCCATGAGGCCTGTTCAGGACACCCAGAAGAGAGCAGGATACACCAGTCCTGTTCCAATTCCATTCCTACACAACAAGCTGATTTAATCTTTGAACAGGACGACACCCATCTGCTCAGTTACTGTGTTACACAAATCTGCTCTCCAAGGAGTTCATCTGACCCAGACATACTGATATACTGGCGTTTCATGCTGAAAAGAATCATAAGCCAAAATAACCAGTGGTGTTGGTCGGGAATCACAGAATTCGGAAGATACAACAAGCCTGGTCTGCTGCCTTTTGGACAACTATACTGGGATGTATTGTTTCAGCAGGACAGCGCTTACTGACTAACTTTCTGAATCACACAGCTGCTCTAACGCAGATGTTTCTCATATCCTGTGTTACTGGTTAAAGGATCAGTTTCTAAATATCCTTTGTGGCCAACTGTAACTTAAAATAACCCAATTCGTCCTGTGAGGGAACACTAAACTACGGTGGATTCTTCCAAGCTGTACTACTGTGCTACTTTTGGGGGCGATCTTTCAACAGGACAAGACATTAATACACTTTCACTACTCTCCAATACGTACCACAGTTCCCTCTGAAGTGACAAATCAGATACACTCGCAGTTGCGTGGCTTGGGGAACTCAAACATGAAACGATCCTCCTGTGTCTGAGGAATTACTGAACTCTGCAGGTGTCCAGAATGTTGTCCTGCCTCTGCTGGGTGAGTAGGAGACGATGTTCCTCAAGAACACCGCCCTTTCCGTCGCTTTCTGCGATAAGTGGCATAAGTTGTTCTGATGTCCATCAGCTCCACTGGCAATGGCATGCAAGCCTCATTTTTGAGTATCATGTTTTAGAGGAGCCATTAAGCAAACAATAACTAATGATTGATCAATGAATAACACAGCATGGTTAATGGTACTTGGTAACAACCTTAACTAATGTATCTACTGTTTCTTTGCCATATTTAGCGTGTGTGAGTGACAGAAAAGATACCATTGTACGCACATTAATCTCTCATACTTCATTCTCGAGGTTCCTTCTTGAGACGTGCAATAGTTTCAACGTAAATGTAGCACATTTTTCCTCGAATTCCTTTTCTGTAAATTTACCTAATTGAATTTCACGCCAGCCGCTGTGGCCGAGCTATTCTAGCCGCTTCAGTCCCGAACCGAGGTGCTGCTACGGTCGCAGGTTCTAATCCTGTCTCGGGCATGGATGTGTGTGATGTCCTTAAGTTGGTTAGGTTTAAATAGTTCTCATTCTAGGGGACTGATGACCTCAGATGTTGTCCAATTGTGCTGAGAGCCACATGAACCATTTTTTTGAGAATTTCATGAAAACAACTTCGTTCTTCTGTCAAACACTCCAGTTTGAATTCCACAACCATCTCTGTTACTTCTGCGTATGCTCAGTGCAAGCTCTCCTTCTGATTTTGCTCCATGCCGGCTGTCATGCCGACTTGACCAGGTCTCCAGGTGCTGCAGCAGAAGACTACATCTACATCTACATTTACATGGATACTCCGCAAATTCCATGTAAGTGCCTGTCAGAGGGTTCATGGAACCACCTTCACAATTCTCTGTTAGGTCGGCGTACACTCCTTGAACATCCACATTCAGGTTCAGGTTCTTCCTGTGGTTCAATATCAGCATAGCTATACATTGAAACTTCGAGTATTTCTGAATCATCCGCATTAAATTTCTGAATTGTTACGATATACACTGAAGAACCAAAGAAACTGGTACACAGGCCTAATATCGTGTAGTGTCCCCGTGAGCTCGCAGAAGTGCCGCAAAACGACTAATGTCTGAATGAGTTCTGGGGGAAAGAACTCCATGAATCCTCCAGGCCTGTCCATAAATCCGTAATAGTACGAGGAGCTGGCAATCTGCTCTGAACAATACGTTGAAAGGCATACCAGATATGCTCTATAATGTTCATGTCTGGGAGTTTGGGGCGAGTGGAAGTGTTAAAACTCAGAAGAGTGTTCCTAGAGCCACTCTGTAGCAATTGTGGACGTGTGGGTTGTCGCATTGTCCTGCTGGAATTTCCGAAGTTCATCAGAATACACATTGGACATGAGTGGATGCAGGTGTCCAGACAGGATGCTTACATACATGTCACCTCTCAGAGTCGTATCTCGACGTATCAGAGGTCCCATATCAGTCCAACTGCACACGCCGCACACCATTACGGAGCATCCATCATCTTCAACAGTACCCTGCTGATATGCAGAGTCCATGGATTCATGAGTTTGTGTCCGTCCATCCACTCGATACAACTCTTACTTTTTATTTCCTTTGGTTGATAATATTAAGTTTATGACACTAGATAAGTCATTAGGAGCGAGTACTGTTAAATCAACGTTGTCTCGAAATCACGGAAGTTTTTAGCATCATACTGGCAGAAACAAAATATCTGTACAACGAAAAGCCAGCCACTGTGGGATATTTCACTTTTTTATTCACTTGATAGCTAGTTTCGGACCAGGACCCATTTTCTTCCCTTTACAAGTTGCCACCCGCTCAAGGAAGATGCGTTGCTTATAGCGATTACGAGGCAGTAGAGCGACTGCTGTCAGGTACGTAGGTTGTTCTTGTACATTAGCCAGATATTCTGAAAAACAATTTGAACCAGAGGCTCTGTCTTGCAATTCTGATCGGCACACATGAGAGGAGTCAGGCATCACATCTGGATAAGGAGGGAGGACATTCTGGCCACCAATCGGCTTAATGGGAGCAACAGGAGAAAGTCGGTAAGAGGTCGTAGGAAAGGGTGACTTAAACGGAACAGACAAATTTCAAACTGAAAAGTCAAGAGCAGGTAGATGTGCATTTATCCGTTGCTGCATTGCACCTGGCCAATACGTGGCAACAATCTCGTGGGCAGTAGAAACGATATCAGCTAACGCCAATATCGACGCTGTAACAAGGAGGACTTCAACACAAATACCCTCCACCAGCAATTAGATCAGAGGTGGCCACTTTAGGTGATGAGAAAGAACGTCGCTACTTCCTCATTATATGTAGTATGAATGCGGTACTCACAAAACTGTAGGTGGGAAGGAGTGTTGTTCTTTACTACCATCTCCACTGATCGGATCCTACTGTAACTCTGTCAAGGATATTCAGTGGACTAGCGTTCACATCGTATTCCCGTCACATCACTCCAAGAGACCAAAGTAAACTGTTGTTACACACGTGAACACGAAATCGCTAAGGGAAAGCTGTCCAGGTATGCACACTCTGTGGTGAGGCAGTCAACTGGCGACCCTCCCACCTGGTGCTCGATGCGGAACTACCCTTGGTCCATGGCTGCAAAAATATCATAGAAGAATCTATACCTTATGACGTCGTATTTGCAAATCAGATTTCTCTGGTCACTGTGTTGCATTGGAACTGTTCACGAATATCTGAGTGACTAATTACACAACTTGTCTATAGAATGCGGCAGACGAATGCTTTGGCAACAAATTTCTCTGAACATTATTCGACAGTAGTCATTCATTTGATGTTCACAGGGGGCGTTCATAGAAAATACCAGCTCTGGAAAATGAGACAAGTCAATTCCCAGGTTTGAAGGTGCGGAGTACAGTAGAGGGATACAGTTCCCATGTTTGGTCAGTAAGTAGCTACAGAAGTATCCCTCTGTTGTACACTTTTCTTGTATGATTTGTACTTGAAGTTTTCACGTTTATTTACAGTCGAGGCGTAGTTCTGTGTATTTTAGTGAGTTAGTAATTTGGATAGCATATTTCCATGAGGCAGTAGTGATAAGAATGAAAAGTGGTTGTATGTCTTATACAGTTGCCTGGGTTTTGGAATGGCTAGATTCAAGGTGTGTCTGGTTAGCATGGTTGAGTTGGGATGGTCAAAACATTGGAGGAAATGGACAGGATGTCTGAACCGGCCACTCCTAATGTTTCCATAAACAGTACATCTTCTTGTCAATAAGAGTAGGGTTCACTTGGAACTTCTCCTTCATTGACTATGTTCTGCAACTTATCTGCTACCTCAATAAGAACAAATTTGTCATCTTTGCAGCTCTTAACTTTCTGACTATGTGTGTGTGAGAGAGTGTGTGTGTATGTACTGGGTGAGGGACTGGTGCCTGTACCACTAGTATAGACAGAACACTACCGCGTGTTACTGCTCTCATCCAGCGCAATGTATTAATTTTCATCGCTACAGTAGTCATTGCATTATCACACAATGGGTAAATACACTCCTGGAAATTGAAATAAGAACACCGTGAGTTCATTGTCCCAGGAAGGGGAAACTTTATTGACACATTCCTGGGGTCAGATACATCACATGATCACACTGACAGAACCACAGGCACATAGACACAGGCAACAGAGCATGCACAATGTCGGCACTAGTACAGTGTATATCCACCTTTCGCAGCAATGCAGGCTGCTATTCTCCCATGGACACGATCGTAGAGATGCTGGATGTAGTCCTGTGGAACGGCTTGCCATGCCATTTCCACCTGGCGCCTCAGTTGGACCAGCGTTCGTGCTGGACGTGCAGACCGCGTGAGACGACGCTTCATCCAGTCCCAAACATGCTCAATGGGGGACAGATCCGGAGATCTTGCTGGCCAGGGTAGTTGACTTACACCTTCTAGAGCACGTTGGGTGACACGGGATACATGCGGACGTGCATTGTCCTGTTGGAACAGCAAGTTCCCTTGCCGGTCTAGGAATGGTAGAACGATGGGTTCGATGACGGTTTGGATGTACCGTGCACTATTCAGTGTCCCCTCGACGATCACCAGTGGTGTACGGCCAGTGTAGGAGATCGCTCCCCACACCATGATGCCGGGTGTTGGCCCTGTGTGCCTCGGTCGTATGCAGTCCTGATTGTGGCGCTCACCCGCACGGCGCCAAACACGCATACGACCATCATTGGCACCAAGGCAGAAGCGACTCTCATCGCTGAAGACGACACGTCTCCATTCGTCCCTCCATTCACGCCTGTCGCGACACCACTGGAGGCGGGCTGCACGATGTTGGGGCGTGAGCGGAAGACGGCTTAACGGTGTGCGGGACCGTAGCCCAGCTTCATGGAGACGGTTGCGAATGGTCCTCGCCGATACCCCAGGAGCAAGAGTGTCCCTAATTTGCTGGGAAGTGGCGGTGCGGTCCCCTACGGCACTGCGTAGGATCCTACGGTCTTGGCGTGCATCCGTGCGTCGCTGCGGTCCGGTCCCAGGTCGACGGGCACGTGCACCTTCCGCCGACCACTGGCGACAACATCGATGTACTGTGGAGACCTCACGCCCCACGTGTTGAGCAATTCGGCGGTACGTCCACCCGGCCTCGCGCATGCCCACTATACGCCCTCGCTCAAAGTCCGTCAACTGCACATACGGTTCACGTCCACGCTGTCGCGGCATGCTACCAGTGTTAAAGACTGCGATGGAGCTCCGTATGCCACGGCAAACTGGCTGACACTGACGGCGGCGGTGCACAAATGCTGCGCAGCTAGCGCCATTCGACGGCCAACACCGCGGTTCCTGGCGTGTCCGCTGTGCCGTGCGTGTGATCATCGCTTGTACAGCCCTCTCGCAGTGTCCGGAGCAAGTATGGTGGGTCTGACACACCGGTGTCAATGTGTTCTTTTTTCCATTTCCAGGAGCGTAGTTCTTTATTTCTTTGTCACTGTGTTGTGTTTCTGACACTCATCTCGACTGGTCCCCTCTCACTAAAGAATATGCTGCCCCCCTCTTCGGGAACCATATGTTGGTCTGGCTGCTGTACAGACGCCCCTTCCACGTTGTTGCATCTGTAGTATGGCTGCCTGCATCACTGAGGCACGCAGGCCACCCCACTCCTGCATAGCCTTGCTGCTAAACAGTGGAGGTGGAGGTGGGACTAGACTATTGTAGCCTACGCTGTCCAATATTTTCCTCGGTTCATAAATGACATGAGGGTATCACAGGCTCTCTATATTGTCCCTTGCACTGATAATCGCCGGGTAAGATTGTCTATACGTCTACTGAATCCTTTTAGTCTTCTGAGTCTTTCTTCATACTCTTATATAAAATTTATAAATTACGTACTTGTATCTCTAGGTATACAGATAAAACAGCATTAAGCGATTACCAGTGGCTGTAGATATTCCGTACGGAGCAAATTTATTTTAGATTCTTTATAGGTATTTTGAATGAAGCCCTTGTCGACACAGACAGTATGTAAGCGAGAACATTTCGTATCATACATTTAGAAGCGTATGTGGATGAATTGTCGCATCAGAAATGAGCGATTTGTGTTGTGGGATGGTTTTAGACATAGGTGTTTCACATAACCTCAGGAAAAGAGATGAGTTGATGTCAGGGCCAGAACTCTAGCGGGCAGGGAACGCAGTACCGTCGTGGCAAGGACGACGGATTCAACGTTTTGGGAGGTGCTGATTCTAAAGTGTGCAGTGGCTTCCGATTCGCAGCTCGTGCATAACGATGGAAATTCTGAAGTTAATTTTACATTCTCTGTAATGCTTATCAACGTACTGGTAAGTGTTAGCTGCGGTCATGTGTCACCGCTGTAGTGATTTTGGGTTGGCCTGTACGGTGGGCCCCAAACTGTACGGTCCCGGTCCGTGTCGCTGGCCTCCCACGCCTTCATTATAACGCCCACAGCCGCGCTGTCGCAACCGGGACGCAGTTTGGAGCACAAACAGGATTTCAGCTGACCGCAAACCGCTAGCCGCCTGCGGTCACAGCTGGGATATGACGCCAGCACTCTTGCCTGCTCTTCCCACACACACGCACGTAAGAAGCTGGAGTATTACTGGCGCACATCCGCAATGATCTCGTTACGCAAATATGCGTTCCTGCGTCAGTGGCTTCCCACTAAAGGATAAACATGTCTTTAGAAGGCAAGTGCGTCTATACTGTGTGGAGGCCTGTGTGTAGCACATCCCGACACTTAAGACTACCTTCAAAATGGTTATGAATATTCCTAGCTAGGTTTGGAAAGTCATTTACCAGCTTCACTGACACATATGTGAAATATGCATTTGAGTATAATTAGTCCAGGGCATTGTTCAGTTAAGCAAGTAGTAACAGTGTTTCTTGATCGTATCATATAATTGCAATCACCTGAAGTAAATTTCATAAGATTGTTTTGAGAAACATTGTACTCAGAAAATGGAAGCATTATATTGTTATAAAGATTTTCACTTGTTGCACCTTATCATATTTACAATGTTTTAAAATTTCACAAAGGTTCCAAAATTACTTTCAGTTTTATTTGTGTTCTTATCAAAATATCAAACCAGAAACACGAGGTTTTAACATATGCTACGTATGTTGACTCATCAGTGAGAACACTGAATTTAGTGTGTCTCAGTTTTCTTGGAACTTTGTTCTGCGTTGTTATGGCTCTCTCCTATCACATTGTTTACGATCTGGAAACATTCACTTCAACGCAGTTGAGTAGCATCTGAAATTTTAGAATCAGGGAAACAACTCTCGACTACGTCCTCCAGCTGATTTACTACAATCAAAAGAAAACTGTTCTGCCACGAATCGTGTCAAGTAAACATTGGATGATTGAACAGTGGAAACACACTGTATGGAGTGACGAATCACGGTACAGAATGTGGCGGTCCGATGGCAGGGTGTGGGTATGGCGTATGCCCAGTGAACGTCATAGGCCGGCGTGTGTAGTGCCAACAGTAAAATTTGGAGGCAGCAGTGTTATGGTGCGGTCGTGTTTTCCATGAATGGGGCTTGCACGTCTTCTGCTTTTGCCTGGCACTATCATAGCACAGGCCTACATTAATCTTTTAAGCACCTTCTCGCTTCCCAATGTTGAAGAGCAATTCGGGGATGGTGATCGCATCTTTCAACACTATCGAGCACCTGTTCATAATGCACGGTCTTTGGCGGAGTGGTTGGACTAAAAAATCATCCCTGTAACGGACAGGCCTGCACAGATTCCTGACCTAACTCATATAGAACACCTTTGGGATGTTTTGGAGCCCGACTTAGTGCCAGGCCTCACCGACCAACATCGATACCTCTCCTCAGTGCAGCACTCCGTGAAGAATGGGCTGCCATTCCCCAAGAAACTTTCCAGAACCTGATTGAACGTATGCCTGCGAAAGGTGTCATCAAGGCTAAGGAAGGCTAAGGAAGGATGGAAGGTGCCACGAACTTGTGAATCATTTTCAGCCAGGTGTTCACATAGTTTCTTAATGGAAAAAATAAAAAGTATTCATATGATGTGGGCTATAAACTGAAAGTAATAGCGTATGCAGAAGAACATGGAAACAGAGCAGCTGAGTGGCATTTCGGCCGTCCACCAATAGAAATGGTGGCTCCATCTTGGTGTGAGCTGTCTTTCATGGAACAGACTGGGTCCTCTGGCCCAGCTGAATCAATCGTTGGCTAGAGATGGTTATGCTCGGGTATTTGGTGAGCATTTGCAGCCATTCATTGACTTTATCTTCCCAAACAACAATGCGTCATGTCACCAGGACACAATTGTTCGCTACGGATTTGAAGAACAATCTGGACAATTAGAGCGGATGATTTGGCCACCCTCACAGCTCTACCGCTCCTTCCTCTGTCTTTCATGGAACAGACTGGGTCCTCTGGCCCAGCTGAATCAATTGTTGGCTAGAGATGGTTATGCTCGGGTATTTGGTGAACATTTGCAGCCATTCATTGACTTTATCTTCCCAAACAACAATGCGTCATGTCACTAGGACACAATTGTTCGCTACGGATTTGAAGAACAATCTGGACAGTTAGAGCGGATGATTTGGCCACCCTCACAGCTCTACCGCTCCTTCCTCCGCACCCGTGACCGGGATACTCTCACCCGCCACCGGCAATTACAGCGACACATCTGGAAACTCCTTACAACAAAAAAACGCCGGGACTACTCCAAACGCAACACCGCCCCTGGTCATGATGGTGTCATCTACCGCCACCTCGAGGAATCCCCCACATCCTTCCTGTCTGTCCTTGCTACCTTCTACAAAGTCCTCCTCTCCATTGGATTTTACCCCGACCTGTGGAAGACTTCCCATGTCCTGCTGTTCCCTAAACCTAACAAACCCCTTTCTGATACCTCTTCCTATCGTCCCATCTGCCTCACCTCCATGTTCAGTAAGGTCTTTGAGACCATCCTCTCTCACCGTATTCACCGCCACCTTAACCAATACCACCTCCTTCCCCTTACCGAATGTGGCTTCCGGCCTTCCTTCTCCGCCAACGACCACGCCCTTAACCTTACCAATCTTCTTTCCCTCCAAATTAACTCCCGTTGCTCTGCTATCTTTGTTTCCCTTGATCTCCAGAACGCCTATGAACGTGACTGGCATCCCGGGCTCCTCTTCAGATGTATGCTCTCCCCATCAACTTCATCCATCTCGTTGCTTCCTTCCTCTCCCATCGTCCCTCCTATGTGACTATCCACAGTTCCAACTCCAGTACTTTCTATCCCTCTGCCGGTGTGCCCCAAGGTTCTGTACTTTCCCCTCTCCTCTATCTCCTGTACACTGCCGATATGACAAAACCTTCCCCACCTGTTCATCTTCTCCAGTTTGCTGATGACATCGTCTTCCTAGCCCTTTATCCTAACCTTCAATAGTCCGAACATACCCTCCAAACCCACCTTGATCAATTCACCACTTGGTGCAACCAGTGGTTCCTCCATATCAATCCCTCCATGACCCAGGTGATGATCATAGTCCACACCACCTACTCCTTCCGCCTCCATGATTTCTACAACATTTATCCACATCACCCCTACCCTCAAATACCTTGGCCTCACAATCGATCGCCACCTCACCTGGACTCCCCATCTCCTTACCATCCAAAACAAACCTCACAACCACCTCTGCTTCCTGAAACTCCTGTCCGGCCGGACGTGGGGTCTGCATCCTTCCACCATCCTTCGCACCTACAAATCCTTGATCCGCCCCATCATCTGTTATGCCAGTGTAGCTTGGATTTCCGCCCCTCCCCAGTTCTATAAAGCCCTCCAAATCCTCAAATGCCTTGCGCTCCACCTCGCCTTCTACATCCGCCTTCCATCCCCCATGAGCATCCTCTATGACCTCATCCCCCTCCCCCACCTTCTCCTTCTCCTTGAACACATCTGCACACTATGTATTGTCCGCCGCCTTGATCCCCCTCACCCCCAGGTGTCTCCCTTCCTCTCCACCCCCAACCAGTTGCCACACCTTTACCATTGTGTCCCACCCTCTCTCCATCTCCACACCCTCCATCTCAACTTCCACCGTCTACCCCTCCCAGATGATGAGCTTCACCCTGACATCTGCTCTTCCTACCAATTCTGACCCCATCTTCGTGCCTCCTCCTTAGGGCTCCCTCTCCTCCCCCTTCCTCCTCTTGAGCGGCTTCCCTCTCCTACTTCCCTCCCTCTCTTGTGCCCTCTTTCAGTGTCTCTGCACTCCCTCCTGCCCTGTCTTTCCTCTTCATCTCCCGCCACACGTATCTCCTGGCCTCTTCATGTACCCGCTGACACCCCTATTAATTTCATCCTGCCGCTTCCCCTGCTGCCCCTCGCTCTCCCTCCTTTTACATCCGCTCTGACCTTTCCCCCAGCAGGTCCCACCTGGCAGTTTCATTCTTCATCTTGTGTGCTACAAGTGGGTTTTAAGTGTGTTGTTCCGGAGTTTTTTAATACTGTGGCCGACTTTTAACCTGTGCATGTCCATTCTTCTCTGTGTTTTAAGCATCGCCAACTGTGTTTTTTAACTTCCTGGTGACTTTTTTAACTGTCCCCTGTGAACGTCTCCATGTCAGTCTAATTTTATCTCCATTTTCTCCCTTTTCTCTGTTTTATGTTCCCCTTTTTTATCGCCTTATGTATGTAACATTTCTTCTTATCTTAGTTGTCATGTCGCTCGGCTGAAGAACGGCGGATTGTGCCGCTGACAGCCCTCCCCTGCCCATATGGGGCAGGGGAATGAAATCACAATAAAGCAAAAAAAAACGAAAAACAAAAAAAAGGTGCCCAAACCTCAGCCAAGTGCGCAGTACGTAGGAGAATGGACGAAAGTGCGCGAGAGGCTGGTGTAGCCAACTCGGACAAGTCTGTTACAGTAAACAAATACATTGGTGACTAAAGAAAACTCACTGTATGTCAATGCTTTCAGATCCGTTAAGCATAAACTATCAAACCGATTACGTGACTACTTATAACAGGTCGACCAAACCGCCCTCACACCGAGGTGAAATAATGTTGAGTTGGACTGAGTCAAGAAGGTGAAAAGGAGAGCTTATTTTCGTTTTGAAAATGTTGGTTTCAGTCTATAGCCACAGTTTGTTTATTTTCCCTCCCAGCTACCAGTTGCGGTACACACTACCATCCTCAGGCCATCCTCTGGCACGCATTCGTGACCCTCACTTCCGAAGTAACTGTGTCAGATTTTTGTATTTGACAAGTTACATCTACTTGGGAAGTAAACGTAACCAGTAGCAAAATAAATAAACTGCTACAGAAGACTAAAACAAAAAAAATTCAGTATTGTATTCGTCGTTGTTCGACTGATAGTGTGTGAGGAATATGTATTTTTATATGTAAATTGAGGTGGAGGGGGAAGAAAGGAAGCGGGTGGGAATGGGGTACTGATGTCAGCTGCATCGAGGCTTTATGCAGAATCTGCGGCGACGAGTGGAAAGTGTGTGCCCTGCCGCAGGCCGCCTCAGCGCCACTCTGCGACTGCACTGAGTTATCTCCACTGCTTCTACAGAGAAGACAGACAAATACGAGAACCACGCAACACAATTCCGCTGAGGAGGCAAAAAACTAATGTAGAATTTGCCCTTCATAATTCTGGACACTTACAAAGCATTAATGTAGTGAAAGGAATGTACGGCCGACCTCTCCAGCCTGGATGTGCTGGGTCAGACTAACTCCTAATAAGCTTGTCACAAGTGCTGATGTCGTTACGTCACAGACGTGTATAACCGCGTGAGGCGTGCAGCGACCATCATTTTTCTACGGCAGGTGCTTTTTACGTCTGCGTATGCCTGTCAGACGCTGGTTACGCCGTGACGAGTTTTCGGCACTGTGTATGATGGAACTGTTTACCAAACCACGGAAAAACACTCGAAAAAAGTACAGAATGTTAGAAAACTAAAATATATTTAATACAAATGAAGAGAAAGGAGCAGGTAAATCTCGGAAGACGGACATGGATGTTTTGTTCAATAAAAAATGCGACACGCCATTCATGTCTTACATTTTCTGCTGTGTAAGAGGCTGTAGACATCAGAATGTAGGGCTTTGGCTTTCACCGGAATGACGGTAATTATCTTACCCCTAGGAGACTATAAAGTAATTCGCCAAATTATTTACATCAAAACTTGAGAAAACAGCATTCGGCAATGTATACGGTGGGGCCGCCACCGACCCCTTGTCTGGTAGCCCAGTGGTAATCTGTTGTTTCTGATAACGACGATGGTGATATTTCTTGTGAACTTGAACTTTTTGTTCATATTTAAGACGGAAGGAATTTCGAGAACATACGACATAAGAACGTCATCATCAGAAACTTATTTGCATGCTGTAACGGAGTTTGTGGCCCAGAGCAATTTTCGTGGTACATCATCAATGTTGCATCTCCTTCATTGCTAGCTATGTCATGCTGTCGAGTTACAAACTAATGATCTGAGGATATATGTGTTTATGATGAGACTTGATGATGAATTTAGCCTTCAATATAGCTCGGCAGTTTATATGGTGGGGCAAATAAAAGTGTCCCAGAGGACAGAGTTCCAGGGTACGAAGGAACACAGCAGGGTGAAGGAATTACAGTACTGACCTGCCTGTAGCAGATGTCGCGAGTGACCACCGTCCACCTCTTGGCACTTGTGGGTCCTGGTCAGCCAGCTGCTGAACGTGGGTCGAAGCTGGACTGCTGGGATTGATGCAGTCTCATCCCAAATGCTCTGCTGCAGTCCTTGAAGGCTATGAGGGTTGTTGCGACACACCCTAGACATGAAGGCTCCCCACACAACATGATTGCAAAGTGACAGATCATGTGAAATGGCTGGCCAGCTACGGTCGTGACCAGACTGATCTTCGCTAACAACTCTGACACACATGACTCCTAGATTTGGCTGCCTGTATGGGCAGCTGCTCCATCCTGTTGAAACTAACTATAGGTGTTTACTTCCTCCGTTAGTGCTGCCAGAAATGATTTCAAAATGTTGGCAATGTAACGCCCCGAAGTCAGACTCTGATGAAAGTAGATGGGGCCAATAACGTGGTGTGCAGACACTGCACACCGAACCCAATCGTTGTGATAATGCAGTTCTGTTTTGTGGAAATTATATGGATTCTCCGCTGCACAGAACCAGTGATTCTGTGAGTTGACAAACCAGACTTTGTCAGGCATAAAGAAGCCAATCACAAAACTGGAGGCACTAAGGGAACTCTGCTGGTTTTAATGCGCGAACAACAGACACTCAGTAGGGATGGATGTGCAGGCCCAGCTATATTCGTCAGCATGATCGACGTGTCATTCCAGTTTTTTGCAACAGGCGTCGGATTTATTTGATAGGACATTATAGCATTTTCTGGTGAGCTCCAGTCACATTTTCTGTCGTCCGGGCATGTTTCGGAATGTTTTTTGACTTGTTCAAAACAGATACTGTCTGAGCCCATTTTTGGACTGAACGTTGCGTGGCGTTTCGTGCTGGCACTTTGAGACCATTCAACATCTCGACAAACAATTGACCACACCAATCCAATGCCTTTTAGTGACGTTGCTTTCCACAAAGGACACCCGCTGCTCCTCTGTGAGCACCGTCGCCTCCTTTGCACTGCTCCACTCGCCCTGACACAGTTCGCACTGCGCTCTGCACTGGTCTGGATCACGTGGCCGGCATATACGTCACAGGGTGTTGTTATGTGCACACATTCACGTCCAATCGTATCCATTCGTCCGCGGCATTTTTATTTCCCCTGCCTGCATATTACAGGGTTTGCTTGCATTTCACGTATTTTGCCCAGACTGGAATGGAATGACGTTAACTTGCGGTTTGAGGATGAAGAGACATGGAACAGCTGGAAGTGACTGAGAGATGGACATATGGAGACTGTAGTTTTATGTCGATTTCCTCCCCCAGGTTCCAGTTCTGGAGGTCACACCGTATTACTGTGTCTCCCCCTACCCCAGGCTCAGATTTGTTAGTTGCCGTACTTTTGCTAGTATCTGGGATATTATTGCCAAAATTCATTGCGTGAGTTTTCGCGCTCCAATTATTTTATGTGTACACTGGTTTACTTTGGTTAATTGTATGTTGCGAACAAATGAGATAATTATTATAATACTGGAACTGGCTTCTTATTAAATGAACAGTTTTGTTACTGTAACTCAGTAGAATGCACAACGTATCCACCTCTGCTACAATCATCGTAAAAATGTTCTGAAATTATTTCTGTTATCAAAAATAATGAAGCTACCGTACGGAATGCTTAAACCTTGCAGTGGAATTTTCGTCAACATTAATTATTAATCAGTGCCATGCTAACACTAGAGCATAAGACTATCATTATTAACCAAAAAAATGTTTTTTCTATAACTTTTGGCTGGCCGTGGTGGCCGAGAGGTTCTAGGCGCTACAGTCTGGAACCGTGCGACCGGTACGGTCGCAGGTTCGAATCCTGCCTCGGGCATGGATGTGTGTGATGTCCTTAGATTAGTTAGGTTTAAGTAGTTCTAAGTTCTAGAAGACTGATGACCTCAGAAGTTAAGTCCCATAGTGCTCAGAGTCATTCCACCCAACCTCATTTCTATAACTTTTACTAGCGCATACTTTTTGCTTAGCAAGGTTTCCTTTTGAAACATGAAAGTATTTTAACTCTGACACTGTTAAAGTTTACGATATTAGCAGCCCGCGTCCGCCTGTGAAACAGAACGTAAAATCTGCTGCTTTGTACTCCGATCTCGAACTGCTGTGAGAAATAATTTTAAATGCACTTTTCACCTGACCGCTTATTGCCGTATGATTGCCCTTATTATCAGATCTAAATCTGCCGCGGCGGCGGCTCGCTCCGCCGTGTCTCAGCTCTGCACCGCGGACACGACTTAAAAAGCTGAAAGTGTCGCAAATAGATGTGTAAAATACCAGGCAAGCTTTCTAATAGTACCATGCGAATTCTCATTAAACAACTATATTTACAACTCGAATAACAAGTTCACACACCATCCTTAATAATCAGCGCCTAATAGCGTCCTGCTTACAGTCTCGACAAATGGAAACTACCTATGTGTTAAACATAGCGTCACAGGTTCCTCCTCTCTATGTGACTCCAAGAAGACGACAACGACAATATTATTCTTACACTACTATTTATAAAATGGCTGATTGTCATGAAATCTTTGAGTTTTTCTTCTATAATTCTTTTCTGTGGCGGTTTCAGAACTCGCCGACACAGATATTATTTCACAAATCCACTACTTAATCCTTTACAAATACAAAATATATCATGATTGTCTCTATTCTCTTATTATTCAGAGCCCACATACGTAATCAGTGCCTGTATATACATAAATAAAATTGTAATTGAATAGTTATAAAGCATGTTTTACGTGGTAACGTTATGGAGTCTGATGTGAAAGATAACTTTAAAGGTGAGAGTGAATATTATGAGTTTACAGCAGATCACATGTGGTGGTTGTGGAGGTAAAACGGAAGTTAGCAGGAGCATCCAGCCTGCTCTGCTGCCGTTCGTACATTATCAGCATTACCTCACCTTCCATGCTGTGTTGCAGTGATACAGCCGACGTAATGCTCATCATGTCCCACCATGAAGACATGCAAGACCTAATTAATATGTCATGCTGTGCGGAAACGTAGGGTGAAACGAAGCCTGGTGTTTGTTAAGGAGACGCTGAACTGTGGAGAACATAAGAAGCGTTAGCCTGCACTGACCCTGCAACACTGGTATCTACCAGCACGACAATGCGCCTCACTCATAGCTCCAGTCGTGCTGAAGTAACTCAGCCAACCTGGTTGTGACATCTAAGAGCTAACCCAGGTTGCATGTCGTGTTCAGTTGTGGCCGAAAGTAGCCCCTGAGGCCTGTTCACGGCACCCTGATGAGAGCAGTATACACCAGACCTGTTCCTACACCGTTCCTACAAAACCAGCTGATTTAACCTTTGCTCAGAACGACACCCATCTACTCAGTTATTGTGTTACAGTGATCACCACTGCAGGGTGTTCCTCAGTTCACCTGACGCAGACATGCTGATTCATTGGCGTTTCATGCTGGACAGCATAATAAGCCAAAATAACCAGTGGTGTTTGGTCGAAAAACACAGAATTTGCTAGATACAACAAGTCTGGTCTGCTGCCTTTTGGACAACTATACTGGGATGTGTTGTTTCAGCAGGACATCTCTTATTGACTAACTTTCTGAACACACAGTTCCTCTAGCGCAGATGTTCCTCATATCCTGTATTACTGGTTAAAGGACCAGTTTTTAAATATCCTTTGTGGCCAACTGTAACTTAAAATAACCCATATTGTTCTGTGAGGGAACACTAAACTGTGCTGGATTCCTCCAAGCTGTACTACTGTGCTACTTTTGGGAGTGATCTTTCAACAGGACAGGACAGACTTTCACTACTCTCCAATACATACCACAGTTCCCTCGGAAGTAACAAATCAGATACACTCTCAGTCTCGTGGCTTGGGGAACTTTAACATGAAACGATCCTCCTGTGTCTGAGGAATTACTGAACTCTGCAGGTGTCCAGAGTGTTGTCCTGCCTCTGCTGGGTGACTAGAAGACGATGTTCTTCAAGAACACCGCCCTTTCTGTCGCTATCTGCGATAAGTGGCACAAGTTGTTCTGATGTCCATCAGCTCCCCTGGCAGTGACATGCAACCTCACTTTTGAGTATCATGTTTTAGAGGAACCATTAAGCAAACAATCACTGATCATTGATCAATGAATAATACAGCATGGTCAATGGTACTTGGTAACAACCTTAACGAATTGTCTACTGTTTCTTTGCCATATTTAGCGAGTGTGTGTAACTGAATAGATACCATTGTACGCACATTAATTTCTCTTACTTCGTTCTCGAGGTTCCTACTTCAGACGTGAAATAGTTTCAACGTATATGTAGCACATTTTGCCTCGAATTCCTTTTCTGTGAATTTACCTAATAGAATTTCACGCCAGCCGCTGTGGCCGAGCTGCTCTAGCCGCTTCAGCCCGGAACCGCGGTGCTGCTGCGGTCGCAGGTTCTAATCCTGTCTCGGGCATGGATGTGTGTGATGTACTTAGGTTAGTTAGGTTTAAATAGTTATCACTCTAGGGGAATGATGATCTTAGATGTTGTCCCATAGTGCTGAGAGCCACTTGAATCATTCTTTTGAGAATATCACGAAAACAACTTCGTTCTTCTGCCAAACACTCCGGTTTGAATTCCACAACCACCTCTGTTACTTCTGCGTATGCTCAGTCCTAGCACTCCTTCTGATTTTGCTCCATACCCGCTGTCATGCCGACTTGACCAGGTCTCCAGGTGCTGCAGCAGAAGTCTACATCCACATCTACATCTACAGGGATACTCTGCAAATCCCATTTAAGTGCCTGTCAGACGGTTCATGGAACCACCTTCACAATTCTCTGTTATTTCAATCAAGTATAGCGCGTGGAAAAAACAGCGCTTATATATTTCCGTGCGACCTCTGATTTCCCGTATTTTATTATGGTGATCGTTTCTTCCTATGTAGGTCAGAGTACACTCCTTGGACATCCACATTCAGGTTCAGGTTCTTCCTGTCGTTCAATATCAGCATAGCTATACATTGTAACGTCCTGTATTTCTGTATCATCCGTATTAAATATCAGAATTGTTACGTTATACACTGAAGAACCAAAGAAACTGGTACACAGGCCTAATATCGTGTAGTGTCCCCGTGAGCTCGCAGAAGTGCCGCAAAACGACTAATGTCTGAATGAGTTCTGGGGGAAATAACACAATGAATCCTCCAGGCCTGTCCATAAATCCGTAATAGTACGAGGAGCTGGCAATCTGCTCTGAACAATACGTTGAAAGGCATACCAGATATGCTCTATAATGTTCATGTCTGGGAGTTTGGGGCGAGTGGAAGTGTTAAAACTCAGAAGAGTGTTCCTAGAGCCACTCTGTAGCAATTGTGGACGTGTGGGTTGTCGCATTGTCCTGCTGGAATTTCCGAAGTTCGTCAGAATACACATTGGACATGAGTGGATGCAGGTGTCCAGACAGGATGCTTACATACATGTCACCTCTCAGAGTCGTATCTCGACGTATCAGAGGTCCCATATCACTCCAACTGCACATGCCGCACACCATTACAGAGCATCCATCATCTTGAACAGTCCCCTGCTGATATGCAAAGTCTATGGATTCGTGAGGTTGTGTCCATCCATCCACTCGATACAGCTCTTACTTTTCATTTTCTTTGGTTGATAATATTAAGTTTATGACACTAGATAAGTCATTTGGAGGGAGTACTGTTAAATCAACGTTGTCTCGAAGTTTTTAGCAAGATACTGCCTGAAACAAACCATCTGTACAACAAATAACCAGCCACTGTGGGATATTTCACTTTTTTATTCACTTGATAGCTAGTTTCGGGCCAGGACCCATTTTCTTCCTTTTACAAGTTGCCACCCGCTCAAGGAAGATGCGTTGCTTATAGCGATTACGAGGCAATAGAGCGACTGCTGTCAGGTACGTAGGTTGTTCTTGAACATTAGCCAGATTATCCGAAAAACAATTTGAACCAGAGGCTCTGTCTTGCAGTTCTGATCGGCACACATGAGAAGACTCTGGCATCACATCTGGATAAAGAAGGAGGACATCCTGGCCACCAATCGGCTTAATGGGAGTAACAGGAGAAAGCCGGTAAGAGGTCGTAGGAAAGGGTGACTTAAACGGAACAGACAAATTTAGAGGCCTCTCAGTTTTTCTGTTGTTTAATCATTGCAACACCAGAAATCCCAACGACTTCCCCACGCCTGTATGTTTCTGGAAGATGCTAGGACACACACCAGCTATCTCAACTTCCTTTTTCGCACCATCGATCCCACCAGTAGTGCAGGAGTCAGTAGTACAGTATATAACAACCAACAGACTCACTTCAGGGAGCGCTGTGTGAGGAGTAGATGTACCCAACTGCTCTCTGTCCTGTATACGACATCTCTTGTGTTGCACTGCGGACACAGCCAGTGTGCTAACAACAATTTCACGACCCTGCAACTAAGATAAAACTGAAAAGTCAGGAGCAGGTAGATGCACTTTCCTCTGTTGCTCCATTGCACCTGGCCAAGACGTGGCAAGAATCTCGTGAGCAGTAGAAACGAGATCAACACAAATATCCTCCACTAGCAATTAGTTAATAGGTGGCCACTTTAGCTGATGAGAAAGCATGACGCTACTTCCTCATAATATGATGTATGAATGCGGTTCCCACAAAACAGTAGATGGGAAGGAATGTTGTATTTTACTACCATCTCCACTGAATGGATCCTACTATAACTCTGTGAAGGGTATTGAGTGGACTAGTGTTCACATTGTATACCCGTCACATCACCCTAAGAGCCCAAAGTAAACTGTTGCTAGATTCTGGCCAAGACGATGTGTTACACACGAGGCCACGAAAACACTGAGGGAAAGCTGTGCAGGTATGCGCGTACTGTGGTGAGGCAGTAAACTGGCGACTGTCCGACCCGGCGCTCGATGTGGAACTACCCCTGGACCATGGCTGCAGAAATATCGTAGAAGAATCTATACCTTATGACATCACATTTCCAACTCAGATCCCGCTGGACATTATGTTGCATTGGAACACGAATTCCTGTGTGACTAATTACGCAATTTGTCGATAGAATGCGGCAGACGAATGCTTTGGCTACAAATTTCTCTGAACATTATTCGACAGATACTCATTTTGTGCGCATTTGTGTGCGTGTTCCACGTGATGTGTACAGCTGGAGTGCCTGACATCCCCACGCTGTGACCGTACACGGAACGCCAGCAGAAGCCAAAAATGTACAGGAAAAGCCATGGTACAGTGGGCGCCGTATTTACGAGAGGTAACGATCAAATCACGGTCCATCTTCCCAGATTTAGGTTTTTTGTGGTTTTGCCAACCCCCTGCAGAAAACAGTGCGGCCTTCCCTTAAATACTGTTACTCTTGATTTCTGCCCTCATTCATCTGTAGTGAGAGGCCATGTCCCTACTCGAATGGTCTCGACGTTAAGAGGACTTGAAACCTTAAACATCCCTCCTATTCTTCAGGAGCAGAACTCGCCGCCTCCTTCGAAAACTTGAATGTTCAGTACGGTTTTGCTGAAAAAGCAACAGACAGTGATCCGTATATCAGTTAGGGCACGTGCAGAGACTAAATTCACAAAACCCTAGGTTATGTATGCTCATATGCAGACACATGTTGGCTGATGCTAACGACGATCTCATTTTCGTTATAATGTATTCGTGTCCAACAACGTTCACCTCCGTCTTAACCGTTAATTTACGTCTGATGCATTCTATAGTAATTCGCTTCTCGCCTGTTCTCTGTCAATATCACGACAATGTAGTTGCAGTGGGTTGGAGCCTCGTCTTACGGCGCTGGGCAATCGACAGTAGTCATTCACTTGATGTCCACAGGGGGCGTCATAGAACATACCAGCGACACTCCAGGCTCTGGAAAATGAGACAAGTCAATTCCCAGGTTTGAAGTTGTGGAGTACAGTAGAAGGATGCAATTCTCATGTTTGATCAGTAAGTAGCTACGGAAGTATTCTTCTGTTGTACACTTTCCTTGTATGGTCTGTATGTGCAGCTTTCACGTTAGTGTACAGTCTAGGGTTAGTCTTGTGTAATTTAATAAGTTAGTAAATTGGATAGGATGGTTTCTTACGGCTGTAGTTACGAGTTTGAAAAGCGGTTGTTTGTTTTAAACAATGGCGTGGGTCTTGGAATGGCTAGAGTCAAAGTGTGTTTGTTTGCACATGATTGAGGTGGGATGGTCAACACATTGGAGGGAATGGACAGGATGTCTGAACCCGGCTGCTCCTAATGTTTCCATAACCAGTACATCTTCTTGTCAATAAGAGTGGGGTTCACTTGGAACTTCTCCTTCATCGACTATGTTCTGCAACTAATCCACTACCTCAATAAGAACAAATCTGTCATCTTTGCAGCTCTTAACCTTCTGACTATGTGTGTGTGTGAGTGTGTGTGTGTATGTACAGGGGCAGCGTCTGTACCACTGGCATAGACAGAACACTACCGCCTGTTACTGCTCTCACCCAGTGCAATGTATAAATTTTCATCGCTCCAGTAGTCATTACATTATCCCGCAATGGGTAAATAATTCTTTATTTCTTTCTTTGTCGCTGTGTTTTGTTTCTGTCGAATTGCAGGTGAAACAGCGCTCTACTGTCTGCTGTTCTCATCTGAGAGTGTGTACCTGCCTTTAGTTTTTCGAATGAACGTGGAACGCCACGTTCACGTTCAGCAGAAAGTCGAACAGGAAGTACGAGCTGGTCGCTCAGGGAAAGAAATGGAAAAAAATGAAAACATTAACTCACCAACAAATCCAGGAAAAAATGCCAGTGTTCTACCACATACTTAATTGATATTAGACTACTTATGTGGCGAGATGGTGCATAAACTCATACGCGTTAGCGTAAATTCACTTGCATTTCTTCAAGACTAGACCCTGATTTCCATATGTAATCAACAACGTGTCTGCTACCCCTGCACTCGTACATACGTTATGTATATTCCCGTACAGGGGAGACATGCTGCCGGCCGGGGAGGCCGAGCGGTTCTAGGCGCTACAGTCTGGAACCGCGCGATCGCAACGGTCGCAGGTTCGAATCCTGCCTCGGGGATGGATGTGTGTGGTGTCCTTAGGTTAGTTAGGTTTAAGTAGTTCTAAGTTCTAGGGGACTAATGACCTTAGACGTTAAGTCCCATAGTGCTGAGAGCCACTTGATCGGAGACATGTTAACTGACAGTCGCTTGCCCGGTATCGGCGGATAAATGCGATGCTGAAGTGCCTGTGTTGTTCAGAAATACGATGCATTGTTTCTTCGGACATGCAAGCGTGCATATATGTATGCATGTCCGAAAGAACATTGCACTGTACTCCTGAAGAACACAGGTAGAATAGTAGGGGACTGACTAAGAAAATCTCTATCCCGAAGCAAAACTTGTAAAGACTGTAGCAAAATTTACATCGGGCAAACAGGGAGAAGTTTTAATACCAGATTTAAAGAACATACTACTGGAACAGCACGTAATAAATCACTCTTTGGACAGCATTTAGATATGGAAAAACATGCGGAAATCGATATAAGGGATAATCTGAAGATACTGCATGTAACTCGAAAAGGTCCTATGAAGGATATTCTAGAGAGCCTGGAAATTTTTATAGGTAATAAACGGAATCCGGCAGCGATGCTGAAAGAAAAAACAGAGCCACGATAGAAAAAATTTCGAGCTATTCGAGAATAGTATTTGTACACAATCATGCTACTTTTCCTTTTATTATTTCAATAATTTAATTCCTTTGATGGGTACTACAAACGTGTCATAAACTTTTATCCTATCTTTAGATTTTTTAGGTTATCCTTGATTGTCGATATTTCCATAATCTCAAATAGGTGACAACTTCTCTGTGAATGAAGAGCCATGACATTCCTCTTCGACGGCAACGGACGCCGTGACCAGGGCGAAGATAACACCATACATGCACACCCGCTGCTGCCATGACGACGGCGTCCTCGCTGCACAGACTAGAGGGCGCCTGATATACGCTTTGTAGTCCATGGCAACGGCGTCCTCACCACAAGGAGTAGAGGGCTCTGTGGTCCTTCCGTATTGGCCGTTTTACTAATTGACTCAAATGTTTTCTACGCACATCCACGAATAGATATATTATAATACAAGACGACACCAGTTTTTGTGTGTCACAAATTGTTTTACTTTATATTATGGCACATAATGTAATATACTTTTACGAATTTCACGAGTTGACTACTGAACATATGTTATTATTTTATGATTAACAGTACAACTGTAACTCTTTTTAAATGGAATGGTTCCGTTTTCTGTTATTTACTGTCACTTAAATTTATGTTAAACCAAGGTGACTAGTATTTACATATAATAAACTGTATTAAATGCAGTTGGTGCTACCATCTATTCACGTCATCTCAGCACGCTATTTAAGCCATACGAAGGGTTAGTCTCGCATAGTTTCCTCAGTTATGTAGACAGGAGTGACACCACCAGCAGTCGACCAATGGGTAACATGTTTAAAATTTACGTAATTTCAGCTGTTGTATAATGGAGTCTTTCTGACAGACATCTACAATTTCACGGTGTAGACGCCCAGAAGATGACCCCTACGTCGGCTTGAAACCGGTTGGCGATATAATAATAATAATAAATGCGATTAAGACTGTTTTTGAATAATTGCTTCGGTCTGGAATCGCGCGACCGCTACGACCGCAGGTTCGAATCCTGCCTCGGGCATGGATGTGTGTGATCTCCTTAGGTTAGTTAGGTTTCAGTGATTTTAAGTTCTAGGGGATTGATGACCTCAGATGTTAAGTCCCATAGTACCCAGAGCCATTTGAACAATTTTGAACAGAAAGACAGCAGGTCTGATAAATCTGGAAGGTAGTCTGTGGCCTGCTGATACATTTCAGCTGGAGTTTGTTACCCTGCTGAAGAAAGACATGGGTATAATCGAATATATTTGGTTTTTGGCCCATCCCTGATGATAGCACTTCGCAACGTTCTTTTCACTACTGTACACAGACCTGAAACGATCCTTAATGGGACGAGAGCAGTGTGGCGGAGGGGAATGGAGGGGGATTGGGGTGGGGAGGGAAGGGTGAGCGCACGTCTGCTGTAATACGACACCGGAAGAAAAGTACTGACAGGTCCTGAGGCAGCGATTTGGCTCGCAGTCCACAGTGATTAAGTGCTAAGGTGGCTCAGTAGAGTCTGTTAACGAATGGACGACCGTATACAATAGGTTTCTAGATATGTGAGTGGTACAAAAATTTCTTAATAACATAACCTCTTACATTGCACTCGAGAGAGCTTGGCGTGCTGCAGAACATAATCTGACAGACAGGATGAGCTGATGATGCTGTGGTGTACGGGGAGATGTAATTCGTGAGTGACTGTGGGACGGTACAAGTTGACTTACATAAAATTTCTAGATGGTGAGATGAATGGTAGTTGGATCTAAACGTAGAAATACTGGAATACAGCATTAGCGGTCACATCGATGAAATATCTCTGTGTAAGGTTGCAAAGCGATATGAAATGGAATGAGCATTTAAGAATGGAGCAGAGAAGGTGAATGCACGACTTCGAGTGAGAGAATTTTAGGAACGTTGGGTTAATCTGTAGAAGACAGAATATAGGACAATAGTACAACCCATTCTTGAGTGCTGTTTGAGTGTTTTGGATCCGCACCAGGTCCTATTACAGAAAGACATCGAAGCAATTGAGAGGTGTGCAGCTTGATTTGTTACCTTTAGATTCGAACAACACTCACATGTTGTAGAGATGGTTTGTGAACCCAAATAGGGACCCCTGTAAGGAAGACAATGTTATTTTCGAGGAACACTGCAGAAAAAATTTAGAGAACCGATATTCGTAGCTGACTGCAGAATGATTTCACCGGCATCAACGTCCATTTGGCGCAAGAAGCACTAATACAGAGAAATTAGGGTGTCCGTGGGGGCAAATATACAGTCGTTTTTCCCTTCCCGTATTTAAGAGCGTAACAGGAGAGGGAATGACTAGTACTGGTGGAAGGCAGCTTCCGCCATGCACCATATTGTGACTTATTGCGAGTATAGGAAGATGTTCATGTACATCTACAACAATGCTCAGCATGCCAGCAAGCGGTGTGTGACGGAGCGTGCTTCTAGCACCCCTAGCTGACAATCTCTTTAGTGGACTTGTCGCATCTTCTAGGTGTCCTGCAAACAAAACACAGAGGCTCGTCTTCCACTGAAGATTTTCTGCTTGATCGTTCCTATTTAAGTTGGCCCTAATTATAATCCCTTGGCATTAGCTGAAATGGCTCCCTTTGAATTTGTGTGACTCATCGAGCAAAAGAAATATAACAGAGTCCTTCTAGTTCGTATGTGGGTGACACAAGACTTTTCATTGTTTAGAATCAGCTGCCACTGCCGCGCGGGGTTGCTGCACGGTCTGTGGCATCTTGTCACGGTTTGCGCGGCTCCCCCTGTCGGAGGTTCGAGTCCTCCCTCGGGCATTGGTGTGTGTGTTGTCCTTATCATAAGTTGGTTTAAGTTGGGTTAAGTAGTTTGTAAACTTAGGGACCCGATGACATCAGCAGTTTGATCGCATAAGCTCTTACCACAAATTTAATTAAAAAAAATTAATGTTCAACTGCCTCTTTGCGTACCGCACCGATAAATTCTCTAAATCATTTTGCTATTGCTTTGATCTTCTGATGACTTTACTAGATGGTAAAAGAGAGCATCATCTGCAAACAATAGCTGCTCAGATTGCCTCCTAAATCGTTTTTATAGATTAGGAACAGCAGAACGCCTACAACACTTCCTTTGGGAAGGGCAGATATCACTTTCGTTTTACTCGACGACTTTTGTGAACTCCCACCACGCAAACAGGAATACGGCGGTCATCCGGATGAGAGGCGTCACGCTTCCCGTGGTTTGGCCGTCCTGCGGCAGACTTCCGCTGCGCTCGCCGTCATATTGAGCGCGCGCTCCCTGCGACGCGCACTGCTTCTGTTTGCTCCCCAGTGTCGACAGCGGACAATGCAGCCGGCGGGCGTAATTGCCACAGTGGCAGCTCTGCTCGCAGGAAACGGGACATCGGTGATGGATTGTGTCTGCTGGCACCTCAAATATGTTATTGACTCTGGCAGAATCTTTGAAGTCAGTCTCGTTGAACATTTGATGCAGTGGGACTACTGTCTTGATGAAGGTAAGTGCTTTTTCGTGCAGTACAGACTAACAAGACGTTATGCACAGTGCAGGTTTCACTCACGCACAGGCGCCTTTCCTTTCATATGCTCTTATCAAAGGTTATACGTTTTCTCCCTGACAGTGAAGGACCGCCTTGGGGACAAGCTGCACTTCATTCTCACCCTTTAAGGTCAATGTACTTTGTAATAACCTTTTGCATGTGAAAATATCATAAAGTGCGATTTGGAAAGACGGTAAATTAAGCATCTATATTTGCGAATTGAGCCCAAAACGTTTTTCATACGTGTGAGAATAGATAGAAGTAAGATGTTGCGAAATACGAGTAGATTCTTTAAAACCAAAGCACCTTCTTGCATAATTTCTGCCGTACCTCGTCATAATAGCACCCTTTACGTATTTTCCATGGTTCTGTATTCTACATAATCGTGGACATTGATATTACAATAAAAAACAATTCACAATGAATATAAAGATGTCAAACGGATCTTAACTACTTAACGTACAGCGATACATTGATAAGAAAGAAAATGAAATACAAACTAAGAACAAAATTTCGATCGCTGCTAAGCACAATGAGGAGTGGAAAGTTCCGAGTGATAAGAGAAAATGGTGGACTGCATTCTGCGCTTCAGAAATTAACATTCGCCGTTGTGTCATCGCGGTGCAGAGGACGTATCCTTAGCGGCACAGCACAGACATCGGTGGCTGATGCCTGAAGTGGCTGCGACGGAGTTCACTTCCTTCACTACACTGTTTAATTTCCTAAACTAAGTAAAGTATTTTTGTAATTCTAAAATTACCCTACAATGAGCCTGACAACGTTCGTAGGGTTGAATCACCTGTAGACGTATAGAAAAAGACCATCCTCCTTTCCTTTTTCGTGATGGATCTATGACTCTGTCGTTGAAATTTGGAAACCTGTGAATCATTTTCTTTGCAATAGATAGCATGGCAAGATGAGACAGCCTGTCTTCATCTCTGGTACTTCTAAGAAACCGTTTGATCCGCGACAACGTGCGGAAACATGTCTCTGCTTCACAGCTTCTCATGGGACAGCAGCCGCTGATTTCAGCAGATTCCTGACGTCGCCAAAAGGTTCTTGCAGAATATTTTCAATGACAAACTTTATAAGGGCTCCTGCGTTTTTTTTTTCTTGAAACCTATTTCGAGAATAAATGGTCTGTAGCTCTGTTTTTAACTCAGCTTTACTTAAAAAATTGATAGGACTGCGTAACAGCAGATAGAATATTTTCAGGACACTAATTTTTCAATGAAAGAAAGAAGCGCTGTTTGAGTAAATTAGAGGGCAACTAGTGGCTGCAGAATTCAAACCTCTGTTTCTTCTGTGATATCATTAACATTGTCTCTAATTTTAAAAATTTCGTTTCAGAATGATGCTGCTGCTTGCTTTATTGAGATGCGACCAGTGGTATATTTTTGAAATTGGCTGTACTATATGTTCACGTAGGGCATATATACATATTATAAAAATGGATATGTGTGTGTGTGTGTGTGTGTGTGTGTGTGTGTGTGTGTGTGTGTGTGGTTTGCAGATGTACCACATCCCCTCCTGAACCGATTTCAAATGGGTTCAAGTGGCTCTGAGCACTATGGGACTCAACTGCTGTGGTCATTAGTCCCCTAGAACTTAGAACTACTTAAACCTAACTAACCTAAGGACATCACACACATCCATGCCCGAGGCAGGATTCCAACCTGCGACTGTAGCAGTCGCACGGTTCCGGACTGCGCGCCTAGAGCCGCGAGACCACCGCGGCCGGCGAACCGATTTCAACCAAACTTGCTACACACATCTCTTACTGTCAAAAATGAATTGCTGTGGGGGTAATAACTACTCATCTATCATAGTTGAGGACACATAACGTCATAAACAGTGAGATGCACGACAAATTGCCTCATAATGGATGACGTCTGAATTTACTGCTTCTTCCCTACCACCTCTGTTCGCAGCACATTCTGCACACAGTACCGACGTACACCAGGGAATGTACCTGCAAAGTCGTGTCATTGCATGACGCAAGGACCAGGAGATGTGGCGTCATGAGTGATGAGCTGTGTGAAGAAATGCCGCGTCATGTATGAATTTTTAATACATTTATTCGTTAGAGCTGAGACACACAAAGAGTCGAGTCCACTTAAGAGAAATCCCCGATACCTGGCAGAGCTTTCAACATCTTTCAGCGGCGAAGCGCAAACGGCTGTAGGCGAAAACATTAGCCACCTGTAGGGCTGAGAAGAGTCTATGCAGACGTTTACAGAATCGCGGTCTAGACATGAGAATAATCTGTGCTTACACTTCTGTAAATTATGCATATTCCTTTGTGCGACGGTTTCGTAATTTTAAAAGTGTTTTCACGAATACATATAAATGAATTTTTTTCGATATTACAGAAAAACACAGTTCAATTTTTGTTTTCATTTCTCATAGAAAATTGCCAAATTAATACCTGTACATTTCTGGATTTGTCGGCTAGTTATTTTAATAAGATATCCCTAACTGAAAGGAAAATTTTGTGTGATGGAGTTTTATCCTTAGACGATATGTTTGTTTCACATTTGTTGTATGGCTGCTGGTATCTTCAATGTGTTTAAGACATTCTGGAGTGTCCTCTCTGTTCTCCTTAACTGTGAGCTCTTTTCACGATTTAAAGTTCCATGTAATGGCTGATCCATGTAGGATTCTTTGTTTCACAACTCCATCTTTTCGAGGTGAATGACAGAAAAGTATTGCTACCTCTGCAGAAGTTCCGAAAAACGGTTTCATTTGTTTGTTTCGACTTGTCGGTTGGGCAAAAATTAATTTCAGTGAGTGTTCATAACATCTATATCTACATCTACATCTACATCCATACTCCGCAAGCCACCTGACGGTGTGTGGCGGAGGGTACCTTCAGTACCTCTATCGGTTCTCCCTTCTATTCCAGTCTCGTATTGTTCGTCGAAAGAAGGATTGTCGGTATGCCTCTGTGTGGGCTCTAATCTCTGATTTTATCATGGTCTCTTCGCGAGATATACGTGGGAGGGAGCAATATACTGCTTGACTCTTCGGTGAAGGTATGTTCTCGAAACTTTGACAAAAGCCCCTACCGAGCTACTGAGTGTCTCTCCTGCAGAGTCTTCCACTGGAGTTTATCTATCATCTCCGTAACGCTTTCGCGATTACTGAATGATCCTGTAACGAAGCGCACTGCTCTTCGTTGGATCTTCTCTACATCTTCTATCAACCCTATCTGGTACGGATCCCACACTGCTGAGCAGTATTCAAGCAGTGGGCGAACAAGCGTACTGTAACCTACTTCCTTTGTTTTCGGATTGCATTTCCTTAGGATTCTTCCAATGAATCTCAGTCTGGCATCTGCTTTACCGACGCTCAACATTATATGATCATTCCATTTTAAATCACTCCTAATGCGTACTACCAGATAATTTATGGTATTAACTGCTTCCAGTTGCTGACCTGCTATTTTGTAGCTAAATGATAAAGGATCTATCTTTCTGTGTATTCGCAGCACATTACACTTGTCTACATTGAGATTCAATTGCCATTCCCTGCACCATGCGTCAATTCGTTGCAGATCCTCCTGCATTTCAGTACAATTTTCCATTGTTACAACCTCTCGATACACCACAGCATCATCTGCAAAAAGCCTCAGTGAACTTCCGATGTCATCCACCAGGTCATTTATGTATATTGTGAATAGCAACGGTCCTATGACACTCCCCTGCGGCACACCTGAAATCACTCTTACTTCGGAGGACTTCTCTCCATTGAGAATGACATGCTGCGTCCTGTTATCTAGGAACTCCTCAATCCAATCACACAATTGGTCTGATAGTCCATATGCTCTTACTTTGTTCATTAAACGACTGTGGGGAACTGTATCGAACGCCTTGCGGAAGTCAAGAAACACGGCATCTACCTGTGAACCCGTGTCTATGGCCCTCTGAGTCTCGTGGACGAATAGCGCGAGCTGGGTTTCACATGACCGTCTTTTTCGGAACCCATGCTGATTCCTACAGAGTAGATTTCTAGTCTCCAGAAAAGTCATTATACTCGAACACAATACGTGTTCCAAAATTCTACAACTGATCGACGTTAGAGATATAGGTCTATAGTTCTGTACATCTGTTCGACGTCCCTTCTTGAAAACGGGGATGACCTGTGCCCTTTTCCAATCCTTTGGAACGCTACGCTCTTCTAGAGACCTACGGTACACCGCTGCAAGAAGGGGGGCAAGTTCCTTCGCGTACTCTGTGTAAAATTGAACTGGTATCCCATCAGGTCCAGAGGCCTTTCCTCTTTTGAGCGATTTTAATTGTTTCTCTATCCCTCTGTCGTTTATTTCGATATCTACCATTTTGTCATCTGTGCGACAATCTAGAGAAGGAACTACAGTGCAATCTTCCTCTGTAAAACAACTTTGGAAAAAGACATTTAGTATTTCGGCCTTTAGTCCGTCATCCTCTGTTTCAGTACCATCTCGGTCACAGAGTGTCTGGACATTTTGTTTTGATCCACCTACCGCTTTGACATAAGACCAAAATTTCTTAGGATTTTCTGCCAAGTCAGTACATAGAACTTTACTTTCGAATTCATTGAACGCCTCTCGCATAGCTCTCCTCACACTACATTTCGCTTCGCGTAATCTTTGTTTGTCTGCAAGGCTTTGGCTATGTTTATGATTGCTGTGAAGTTCCCTTTGCTTCCGCAGCAGTTTTCTAACTCGGTTGTTGTACCACGGTGGCTCTTTTCCATCTTATATTAAAATTGATTGGATTTCTGTATGATGGTCATGCATGACGCTGGCGCCATCATAAATTTGGGATATTATGTTTTCTTTCGTTTCTTGGACAACATCGGCGAGTACATCTTTAATTAAATCAGCCAAGGAGGTAGCACTGATAAGCGATTGATTTGAAAGCATGCAAAATATATCAACCGGCTCTTCGGCAGATAACAGAAAACGTAATACTACCAGTAACTGAAATTTAGAAGCTACATCAGATGTTTCATCTGCTAACAGAGACACAAAAACTGTCTTCGCTAGTTCTGCATTATCTTCGTCCTGACACACATGTAGCGTACAGTCCAATAAATTCTCATGTATACCACTGGGTGCACCTAAAAGACAGCAGAATTGTTCACGTGCTCTTTCACATCCGCAGCTGACGCGGAAGTGAAGTTTACCCGTTCTCTAAGTATTCTAGGACTGTTAGATTGTACTGTTTCATCATGTACACGTAGCGCAAGTTCAGACTCACTGCAGACCTTTATCTTGGAAAGAACAGTCTTATATCGCCGTTCTGACTGTCTGTATTTTGCCTGAAAGTTAAGATGTTGCATAATTTCTGTTTTTCCTGCGACTGATAATGCTAAAAAAGCATTCTTATGTCCAATAGATTCCCCACGCTTCTTAACCTGCTCTCTTAGATGACTTACAAGGAAACTGTTAAGTGCGACGTCGCAGGAACAGTCTTTAGTAAGGCTTATTCGAAAGTGAAAATTATGACCAGAAAAATATTAACTGGTGATGACGCACCATGCCCACAGAAAACGAGAGTCTGGGATGCGCAGTGATCAACCTTCTATGGGGTGCATGTATTACACCTCACAAAATGGACATCGTCGACATGCAAGAAATGTTAGAAACAAACCATTAACTTGGACCATGGAAACCGAATAAAAATGGCGCGCCTCAATGATCACAAAGGTTCGCACCATCCAGATCAAAGACGAGCTCTTTGGCAGCTACGAAGCGAGCTCCTTGCCAGCTACGAAGCGTGCAAGGCATCAAGTCTTGAAGAATGCATACAGAAATCACATTGGAGTAACAGGGTGACGAGAACTGATGGAAAGTGATGGCGTGCAACCGAATGCGAAACAGCTTGTCGTGGAGCTTACCGTGAAACTGGCTGTCCTTTAAGGCGTTGATGCAGATAGTGCAATAATATGTTTTATACGCACAGAAAAGACAAACATGTGGAGGTTGAATTCATCTGGTGGTTCCAGGTGGTATGAACTGCAATGTCACACACTTTCCAGGAGCGATAGTTTGTTCTTTAGGAGTATGACTTTTATACGCAGACTACAAATGAAACAAAAGGAACTTATTTTGACGAGCTATTAGCCAAACGCAGTGCTCATACCACAGTTGCAGTTATCTAACGCCCGTTCTCCCACTCTTGCTTGCTATGACGTAAATATCCCCTACTGCCCTTGCCGAAATCACTCACATGAGAAAGAATCAAGGGGCGCAAAGCAACTCTTAGTTCTTGCAGAGCAATGAATAGCGTTCCATCATATTTACCATCCGGTTAAAGAGTCAGTTAATTGTATACGAATTGATATTCCATGATCTTGATAGAATTCTCTTGATACCTTTACTTTCCAGGGTCCCTTTCGTATGTGTTTCCTCTTCAAATGCAGATTGGTTGCAGTTGAAAACAAATTCCTTACTCAACGATAGGATAAGTTTGAATACCTCCCCCACAAATTTCTGGGCCGATTTCGTAGTATGCTGTGCATCGTCAAGCTTCGTTTGAAAATTCATTGTCCTACAATTCTGTAACACAGTTTGACGTTAAGCAAGCATCCACTATTTCTCTCCAAATCACTATATGTATGTCGCGCGCAGTTTGATGTGGATAACATAGTAGGTCACCAGCATCTACATCCCGTAAATTGTATCGAGCATCCTTCAAACCGCGAAAACATCAGTTTTTGTGGCAAGTGCGTCTTGTCTGTTCAATAACCGTAGTTTTTCTTATGCACTAACGGTCATATTTCTGCGAACTTCTTCAAAATACACTACTGGCCATTAAAATTGCTACACCGCGAAGATGCCGTGCTACAGACGCGAAATTTAACCGACAGGAAGAAGATGCTGTGATATGCAACTGATTAGCTTTTCAGAGCATTCACAAAAGATTGGCGCCTGTGGCGACACCTACAACGTGCTGACACGAGGAAAGATTCCAACCGATTTTCATACACAAACAGCAGTTGACCGGCGTTGCCTGGTGAAACGTTGTTGTGATGCCTCGTGTAAGGAGGAGAAATGCGTACCATCACGTTTCCAACTTTGATAAAGGTCGGATTTTAGCCTATCGCAATTGCGGTTTATCGTATCGCCACATTGTTGCTCGCGTTGGTAGAGGTCCAATGACTGTGAGCAGAATATGGAATCGGTGGGTTCAGGAGGGTAATACGGAACGCCGTGCTCGATCCCAAAGGCCTCGAATCACTAGTAGTTGAGATGACAGTCATCTTATCCGCATGGCTGTAACGGATCGTGCAGCCACGTCTCGATCCCTGAGTCAACAGATGGGGACGCTTGCAAGACAACAACCATCTGCACGAACGGTTCGACGACGTTTGCAGCAGCATGCACTATCAGCTCGGAGTCCACGGCTGCGGTTACCCTTGACGCTGTGTCACAGACAGGAGCGCTTGCGATGGTGTACTCGACGACGAACCTGGGGGCACGAATGACAAAACGTCATTTTTTCGGATTAATCCAGGTTCTGTTACAGCATCATGATGGTCGCATCCGTGTTTGGCGACATCGCGGTGAACGCACACTGGAAGCGTGTATTCGTCATCGCCTTATTGGCGTATCACCCAGCGTCATGGTATGGGGTACCATTGGTTACACGTCTCGTTCGCATTGAACGCACTTCGAATAGTGGACGTTACATTTCAGATGTGTCACGACCCGTGGCTCTACCCTTCATTCGATCCCTATGAAACCATACATTTCAGCAGGATAATGCACGACCGTATGTTGCTGGTCCCATATGGGCCTTTCTGGATACAGAAAATGTTCGACTGCTGCCCTCGCCATCACATTCTCCTGATCTCTCACCAATTGAAAACGTCTGGTCAATGGTTGCCGAGCAACTGGCTCGTCACAATACGCCAGTCACTACTCTTGATGAACTGTGACATCGTGTTGAAGCTGCATGGGCAGCTGTACCTGTACACGCCATCCACGCTCTGTTTGACTCAATGTCCAGGCTTATCAAGGCCGTTATTACGGCCAGAGGTGGTTGTTCTGCACAGAAATTCCGTGAAAATGTAATCACTGTCAGTTGGAGAATGATATATTTGTCCAATGAATACCCGTTTATCATCTGCATTTCTTCTTGGTGTAGAAATTTTAATGGCTAGTGGTGTTTTTGTGGCGTTGCAAGACAGCCACACCACTCGGAAGTAGCCGAAATGCACGCGTTACACACGCCGGCAGGCGTGAGGTCTGAAACAGGATACTTAATGAATGCTATAAAGAAAAGTACGTAGCTCCAAAAATACTTAATTTTAATCCATCATTTGTATACAGCGTTCTTGATGATACAAGTGACTCTCTCTCTAGATATGGTTAATGGCGCCTTGCTAGATCGTAGCCATGGACTTAGCTGAAGGCTATCCTGTCTCTCGGCAAATGAGAGAAAGGCTTCGTACGTGTAGTCGCTAGCAAAGTCGTCCGTACAACTGGGGCGAGTGCTAGTCAGTCTCTCTAGACCTGCCGTGTGGTGGCGCTCGGTCTGCAACTACTGACAGTGGCGACACGCGGGTCCGACATGTACTAATGGACCGCGGCCGATTTAAAGCTACCACCTAGCAAGTGTAGTGTCTGGCGGTGACACCACAAGTGTATATTCGTAATTGTTGTTTTCCTATACCACGGATGATTTTCCAAACACAAAACTGCGTTCAGTACCAACTCCTAGGACAGCGACTGTCCTTCAGTACGTTTCACTGGAAACGGCAACTGGGGCTCCCTGTCCGACAGCGTCGATGAACCACACCACACCTGCCTCAGTAACACTTTCTTTCCATTGCCGTGCACGTGTGACCACCACTATACGCCTTTTGTACATTGTTTGCACGACACCACCCATTCCACTGCCTCATTTGCAGAAAGGCTAATCCTTCATCCGCCACTTCTTTCTCACTCAGCGAAATTTCTTGGGATTCTTTCTGACGGAATCTCAACTTCGGCTACTGTTGCTGGAGATATAACGCAATGTTTGCTTTGTTTATCGTTGGCATTGCTCTGCTTTGTATCAACACCATTAGCACTGTAGCTCCACCGTGAGTTACTCGTCGACTAAGCAGTTCAGCTACGCTCCGTAGCCTCGTGCTGTCGACAGCATTTGATACCTTGAGTCCCACCCCATGTTGGCATCTGCAGCCAGTGTTGTGTTAGCACGGTAGGCAAAATGTGGGTCGTCGAATGACGTTAGATCTGACATGCCAAGGCATGTACAGCTTGTGCCTTTACCCTTAGCTAACAGCAAACACGGAAAACAAAATGGGTTATTGGTAGGAGTGAAACAAGAAATGCAAATGTTGCTTTTACGTCCATTTACATTAACACACCTGGAGGATGCCTTACCTCGGCTTGTTTACGCTTGCCTTAACTCGAGCTGAGGCGGCGGCCTCTGAATTTCATAATTTCCTTCGAAACTTTAAGGTGTTTCATCTAGAGAGATGTACTCCCGCAATTTCATTACTTCAGACTATTTATATTTTTGGCGCTGCTATTTTTTTCCGCCAGTATATTACTGGCGATGTTTCCCATCACTCCTGTCTTCTGTAGGAATGCCCATAAACTTACTCGCGGAGGTTCAGAAGACAAAGTGAACCTTAACAGTCCCCGCGTAATGCTTTGAGACATACGCTTGCTATCTGAACAACTTAAAGTTTATCATACGATAAAAACTGAAAATGCAGATAAAATGGTCACATACGAGGCAGAAACGGTGGACGATTGTTACATTCATTTGTAATCTGCACAACAAGCTCTTTTCTGGGGCTTGTAGAGTTTCCAGACTTACGGAGGTTCCAGGCTGTGGCGGAGTGTGTTCCCGCGGCGCGAGTCGCCCAGTGTGGGGGTGGGGGCCGTGGCCCGCTGCGTGGGAGGCCGGCGTGCCTGCAGCCAGACGCACAGGTCGGGGAGTACGTGGAGGAGGCGCGCCAGTCGGCCGTAAACACACTTAAAGGTAACAGGGGTAGTTTCCTTTCGTTACAGTGATTGTCAGGGAAAGTTCCTGAGGCACTGGCCGTAACTGAGGCATTATTCCAGTATGGCAAGCTTCGTTACACAGTTGGCGGGGACAGGCTCTCGCGAGAATACATCGCAGGTTACGGAGAGCGCCAAGTGAGTCAGTCGGCCCTCAGACACGACGAGGCGGAGGTCTCCGTGTTGGGTCAGGAGCGTGGACTTCCCTCTGTACGAGTCAATTACGTTCATTGATATCAGGTGTGCATTACTCGAACGTTCGCAGTGGTTAATTACAATAGGCATACAGCAATGGCATCCCGATTTTTCGGTTAACAGTAGTAGCTGCCCACAGTCCCATCAGAAGCCACTGTTTGTATGTTTAGAGCCCGGTAGCCACACCTACGGCGAGAGACGTCTTCAGAATTAGCAGTCTCACTGGGCAGGTACGGAACTTTCAGAATGTTTACCGGCGGGGTCAGCTCACCGCCGAGGTAGCCTCAGCTGGACTCCCTTAGCGAAGCGGATCTGACGAGTGTAGCTGCGCGGCCTAACCGTCTGTTCCTTCACAGAGACATTACGCTTTCTTCTTTCCTTTTGCTTCATTTTGCAGTCTAACTCACTGCGAGGGTTTCGTCACGCATTTGCTCAAAAAGACGTGAGTCCCTCGTGAGGGAATGAGCAGGCAGAATATCTTTTGTCTGTCCAGAGATTCTGCCGTAACCTTTCTGGCAGGTGAGAACAGATCAGCGCTTTTTAGTCCAAAGCCACTCTCTGCCACTCAGTGCCTTCATTGCTGCTTTATCTGCGGCGAGGAACCGTATGTCAACCGCACTTGCATATCGGTCGACAATTTCAGTTCGATTATTTCAAAAATGATCTCAACATTTGATGACTACTTAGCTATTACATTTCTTTTCTCCCTGCTCCGTAAGCGCTGATCGTTCCCACACAAGTACAAAGGGACAGAAGTGCAACTAGTGCCCCGGAAGTGTACAGAACAACGAATGGCAGCGCCTCTGCTACTTACGTAACGAGATACCCTGGGTAAACACGGCTACAGCTAAGAGGAAAATACAGCTCTGAGGCGGATCCCAGAGATTTAAGCGAGAGGAGAGTGGTATGCTGATTACATCATTGGGAATTCCAGCTTTTCTGGCTGCAGTTATTTGACTGTGACGCAGTACTTGGCAGGTAGACTGTGATAAGTGTGCGGCGCTCCAGGAGATGAGAGTACAGAATGCCCGGGGTCGTCATTCACGGCCCAGCCTGGACTGGAGATCTGGAGTCACCAGGAAAGGCTCCCACCGGCTGCCGCTCCAGTCTGGAGCGCCCTGCCTCCTGCAGCCCAGCTGCCTCTCGGCCAGCCTGGAGTCTCCTCTCCAGCCCCGCACTGCCAGCTCTGACACCAACGTGAGACTGTATCTGCTCTGGCGTTCTGCAAAGATCTATGACCACGTGTCCAAAGGTCTTAGTCCCAATCTCGCCAATCAAACCAGTTAACGATAAGTGTGATTTTGACTTAAATATTACTGTCTGCGCCTAGCCAGGTACATCGCACGTTCCTGTGGTAGCGGTGCTAACTCTGTCAAGCTGGGGCAGAACAGCATGGCTGACATGCCACATTAAATTATTTTGTTGAAAGGATGTCGAAAATATCGCAAGCGAGCTTTCTCAAGGATTCAGAAATGTAACAGCTGCGACAATGTAACCAATCACGTATTGTATACCGAGTGGCTCCCCGTGAGACGGGCGAGAGTGCAACGTGGCATTCTCCGCTCTGCTCAGGGCCTCGATGCACGGATCGTCCACACCGATGCTGCAGTCAGAACCTCGGCCCATACGGAATGACGGCACAGTGTCCAGTGTTGTACTGTGGGCGCAGCTCTGCCCGCTCCCTCGTCAAGGGAGGCCGCAGCAGTGGCCGCCGTGCTGACAGTCAGCTGACTTGTTGACCTTTTGCTTGTAAAAGTGTGCAGCACACCTCACGCCGTGTCGATTATCGTTCGCTGCAGTTCTCTTAGTGTTTCACCATCAGTAGCTGCTACTACTGATGTGCGTATGAGTAGCCCATGGAAGCTCGTGAGTCAGAGTGCACGCCTCGAGGTGACTGAAGAACGTTTTGCAGCTTGGCCACTGGGGTTCGCAAAGTGCGGCAGCTCGGAGCAGCCGCCCCCCGCGTGGTCAGCTGCGCGGCGCCTGGCAGACCGCCTCAGGGACTCCGGACTGCCGCCGCCGCCAGCAGGTGGAGCGGCGGAGGGACGGTGGTGCGCCGGCGTCCTGGCGGAGATCCGCCGCCTCACGTGGGACGAATCCTGGGAACTCGTCATGGAGCTCAACTGCCGGACCGCTGACGACTGTATCCACTCCCGCTCTGTACCGAGGTATGTACACCACTCGACGCCATTACTACTAACCGTACAACTAATTCTTTCTCCTCTCCTTAAATTTATTCTCAATACTGTCACCTTCTTTTCCTATTTTGCGATACTAACTATCTGTCAATAAGGGCACATTTGTGACCCAAAGAGGAAGCGCGCTAATACCTTCTGCCGCCGCCTCTTCCGTTGACACTTTCCACCGAGCAGTCAATGGAATGTGCCTCGTGGCATACGTCTCTCTCTGCTCGCTGTCTCCGCATATCGCTACAGCAGACAGTAAATGATCTGATGATGACAGTCAAATACTGAAAGCGGCAACTGACAACAAAAGCTTTTGCGATCTAGACTGCTAGCCTTACTAAAATTCAATTTATATCCCTATTTCCCAACCGTATTATCAAAAATCGATAAAAGTACAGTGTCGTTTGAGATGACAACAGCAGTAGCTTGATGTCGTTGTTAGTTGTAAATCAGTTCATAAGTGAACAATAAACACTCCAAGTGGCTAAATTAATTACTTTTCGAAAGAAGCAATTATAGAGTCAACACTTTGTGTTTCTTACATCGGAGAATGGGAATTTTGTGTTAAGATTTCAGCACACTTAGTGCTATGACCCAACTGGGGACATGAAAAAAGGGGTGGGAGGGGTTTGGGCCTCGATGCACCGGCAGTGCCGTGAAGAGACCCCACTGCTAGTGCGGCGTGTACCACGCCCTGTGATCTCTCTAAAAAAAAAAGTAGTTAGCGCGCGGAATAGGATACGGAAGGTCATGGGTTCGCGCGTGGTTGGATGCGAAAAATTTTCTTTTCCTCTTCATAAAAAAAAAAGAAATAAAGTTGATAGAGCACATGCCCGCGAAAGACAAAAGTCCCGTGTTCGATTCTCGGTCCGGCACACAGTTTTACTCTGCCAGGAAGTTTCATATCAACGCACACTCGGCTGTAGAGTGAAAATTTCATTCTAGAAACATCCCCCAGGCTGTGGGTAAGCCATGTATCAGCAATATTCTTTCTTCCAGGAGTGCTAATTCTGCAAGGTTCGCAGGAGAGCTTCTGTGAAGTTCGGAAGGTAGGAGACGAGGTACTGGCGGAATTAAAGCTGTGAGGACGGGGCGCGAGTCGTCCTTTGGTAGCTCAGTTGGTAGAGCGCTTGTCCGCGAAAGGCAAAGTTCGCGAGTTTGAGTTCTAATGTGCCAGGAAGTTTCATATCAGCGCACACTCCGCTGTAGAGTGAAAATTTGATTCTAGAAAGAATATATTGTTACATGGGGAAACGTATAATTTTAGAATTTTACATTTGCATTCGAAACGTTCTAAGCGGTATGTATGCGTTAATGGCGCATGCTGTTGCTGATGTCCGTGTCTGCTATTTCCAGTTTGGCTGGTATCTCGGTATTGCAGATGACGTGCAGCGACATGAACAACGGCATGTGCTACTATGGTTTACATGTCTGTTATAACGTTTTGAGCAAAAATAACACATTCCCAAAAATATGCGTATCCCAATGCGATAGATTACTCTTTACTCTGCAAAAGAATAAAGGAAACCCGCTGGTGATAATGAAATATGGCCGAAATACGTATCGGTGAAAAGAGAAGAAACCGTGTTTGTTCAAGGTTGAATCTTTTGAAATTTTTGTTCTTAAATCAAAGACGAGATAAAAAAAAGTGAGATTTCATGTAGAGAAATCACCTCAAGATGAATACCTACTCACAACATTCCAAGAAGCTGTATGAAGCGAAGAATCTGAGAATACAAGACGGACGCCTGGCTGTCGCTCTCGTAGGGCCGGCAAAGACGAGGTCACACTAATTACAGGGCGCACAGGAGCGAAGTGGCCGGGGAGACGGTCCGGTGTGTGCTACTGAAGGAAAAACCCTCTACCACGCACTTCGCAGGGGTTTGTGGAGTATGGAAGTTGATTTAGATATTACCAACATGTTATTTTTACAGCCTTATGACTAAATATTTACTTTCGCACAGGAAAAAATAAATTTCACGAGCTAGGTGACACGCAAAAGCGGTAGTGCATGATATAGAAAAATATACTGTCCCAAATAATATATGATCTCAAGCACATGCACCCTTATTTATTGTGTAATTACTGCTTCCATTTCCTTACAGTTTGCATCCTTTAGTTGCCCACATTAAAAATGGTGTTACAAGCAATTTGAGTGAGTGAGGCGCAGGAGTTTGAACTTTCTTCGACGTACAAGACTTTATTGTTTAAACTTTTGCATATCCCGTTAACGTTAGTAAGGTCTTCACACTACGACATTCAGTAAACAGATAACCGAAGATTTCCGCTGCTCGCCTGGCATTGTCCTCGTTATATACCAGCGTAATTTGATGTTATTCTCAGATTTGTAAATATTACTCTCACAGCTGATACTATCAGCTGGTCTAATGACATTTCTCAATATATTGCAGTGTTCTCTGTAATTATCTCTAGTTGATGGCTCTTGATACTGCTGTATTCCTTGGCAATATTATGCTTTGAATATGTGTTATTCTGATGCATTGTGTTTTACACGGTTGCTGTTTGTCACTTTTAAAAATGGACATCTTTTTCCTGGAAAATATGAAACGAACATAAGTGAAGTATTACATCTTACATCCAACCTGTGGCCACCGGTGACGCCTCAGGAGTTGACTGAATGACTTCGCCGCAGCTGGGTAGGGGCTCATAATCACGGCCGGCCGCGCCGTGCCACAAGTCACGCGTGCGGCGTGTCTGGCCCACGGGCGGCGCGGGCCCGGCCTGCCTGCCGCTCGGCTCCGCTCGGCACCGCTCGGTCCTTCTCGGAGGCGCCCGGAAGAGCGCCGCGCTTCATCCGGCGTCGCGGTGCGGCGTCTTTCGGCCGGCACAAGTCCCTCGAGTCCGGCAGACTCGCGCTGTCAGCGCTGTTTACCCTTCGCTGTGTGATCTCGGCACGATGGAGGTTCACTGGGCCAGTGGCTGTTTGCACGAAGGAGGCAGTCGAGCGATCTACCGTCGCGATTCTTTAAAATGAGTGGCAGTGACAGAAGAGAACGAAGAGGTTTCTCAATTCATATACGTTACAGGTAGTGCATATCTACTGTGAAATGACATTAGATGTACGTGTACATAGATGCGCTGCAGATCACACTTAAGTGCCTGGCGGAGGGTTCATCGAATGACTTTCACAACGATTCTCGATTATTCCAATATCTAACAGTGCGAGGAATAAACCCATACCTTTCCCTGATAGCTCCCGTTTCCTTTATTTTATTACGACGATCGTTTCTCCCTAGGATAGAGTTGGTGACTGAAATTTCGTGAGATGATTCTGCCACAATGAAAAACGCCTTTTTGATGTCCACCCCAAATTCTGTATCATGTCAGTAACACTGTTTCCCCTATTTCGGGGTAATACAGAACGTGCAGCTCTTCTTTGAACTTTCTCAATGTACTCCGTTAACCCTATCTGGTGAGGATCCCACACTGTGCAGCGGTACTCCAAAAGCGGGCATACAAGCGTAGCGTAGGCAGTCTCTTTAGTAGATCTGTTACATTTTCTAATATTCTGCTAATCAATCGCAGTCTTTGGGTAGCCTCCCCCTCAACATTTTGTGTTCTTCCCAATTTAAGTGGCCCATAATTATAATTCCTAGGGTTTTAGTTGAATTTGCGGACTTTAGATTTAGTGATTTATCGTGTAACCGAAATTTAATAGATTCCTTTTAGCACTCATATGGAAGACTTCATTATGTAGGATCAATTGCCACTTTCCAAAATATACGGATATATTTTCTAAATCGTTTTGAATTTTTTGATCTCAGATTGTTCCTCAGATTGTTACGAAACCGTTTATATAGATAAGGAACAGCAGTGGGCCTATAACACTACGTTGGGGAACGCCAGAAATCACTTCTGTTTCACTCGATGACTTTCAGTCAGTTATTAGGAACTGTGACCTCTCTAACAGGATATCGCGAACCCAGTTAGCTAACTGAGACGATATTCCATAAGCACCCAATTTCAGTACAAGCCGCTCGTGTGGTACAGTGTCAAAGGCCTTTTCGAAATCCTTGTCGATAGCACTCAACACTTCATGCTTCACAAGAATTATGTTTTCTAAATCCGTGCTTACTGTGTGTCAATAGACCATTTTCTTTGGGGTAATTCATAGTCCTCACACGCAATATATGTTCCAAAATCATACTGGATATCGAAGTTAATAATATGGACCTGTAATTTACTGGATTACTCCTTCCACCGTTCTTGAATACTGGTGTAACCTGTGCAGCTTTCCAATCTTTTCATACGGATCTTTCGTCCAGGGGACGGTTGTATAAGGTTCTTATGTATCGAGCTGTTGCATCAGCATACTCTGAAGGAAACGTAATTGGTATACAGTACAGACCGGAAGACTTGCTGTTATTAAGTGATTTAAGTTGCCTCACAAATCGGAGGATATCTGCTTCTAGGTTACTCATGTTCTTGATTCGGATTCTGGAATATGCAGAAAGAGTTTAAAGATGTGATTGACAATGAAACAGGATTAAATCACGAATGTCGACAGACGAGATTCCTTGTTTTGTACATCAAAAAGCACTTTGTGCTAAATTTGCAGGTCTTTCACATGGCGAAATTGGAAGGAGGCATAGTATAATTGCTGAAGTCACACCCATCTTCCGTTTTCAGCTGCAACGGTTTTCAGTGAAACTGAACGATTCCTATAGAGACTTCATATCGTACTGCAAAGTACGTAGGTTATGTCGAGAGACATACAAGGAACGACTTAAAACTTGCTAGCGTTTAATAAAGGAATGCAGGAACGAAAATTAAAACATGTGCAATCTAGCGCAGATTTCACATTTTAACTGGACTTGACTGCACACTGCCCACAGTAATGCACTGCAAGGTAACTTTTTCCTCATTTGATGGGGATGGATTTAAAAAGAAAATCGCGTTTCTGGAACGGACACATTCTGACAAAGACAGTGAAGTTCCCTAAGATCACTGGTGTTAAAGGAAATACGGAGTTTGAAGAATACGTTGTGGCCTAGAAAGAATTACAAGGATAGTTTTATAAAGTTTTTGAGATTTTTAAAAGTTTCTTTACATTAGTGCTTCATTGCGTATTAACACAGGTTACATAACATCAGTGCTCTTGTGCCAAGTTATCCTCATCCTTTGTGTAAATTTTTCTGTCAAAACATGTCTAGCAAATGTGATGCTTGCTGTAGAAATCTGAAGGTGGGGGTGTGAAGACTGTGTAGGTTATGGTTTATTGGGGCGAATGTAGCGGCGAGGAAACTGGGTAGATAAAGACGCTCTCCATAGCAACGTACGCTATGTAGAAAGGACAGAAAAGTCGCTGAAAAGGAGGCAAAAATTTGTGCCCTTAAGGCTGAATTAGAAAATGAGGACTTGGAATTATGTAGGCTAAGGGAAGAAACAGGGACGGGAAAGGTAGAAGCAAAAAGAGAAACTGCTGAAAAAACTTCGAAATTCAGTTAGTAAATCAGTTTGGCTTGCTATCTGAAGTAGTTGAGGAAGGGCCGCATCCAGATGTAGTTGAATGTATTTTGAAGCAGAATATTAGCTTCTATAAAAAAAGACACGTAGGGATCAAATCAGAATAAGAAAAGAAGAATATTGCTTCTAGTTAAGTCAAGGCCAGAAGCGTCAGGAGGAATTAGGTGCAGCGTACCAGCTCACAAGTTTTGTGAAAACAAACGCTAGGGAGATGAGGTAATTACAGTTGGGGCAGCAGGAAACAGCCTGCGGTATGAATCCAAGGTGTACTATTGCGAGAGACTTGGATGAAATAGGAACATGAACTGGCCACACAAATGTGGTGTCTGTGGAGGTCTTTCAGCGCCATGTTCGGTCCTGCGTAAACACTGCTGTAAGGCGTGTTAACACTCTGGCTTGCTATCTGAAGTAGTGGAGGAACGGGATGTTCCAGATACCGCCAAAACCTCACACACGTGATGTTCCTGTTGACACTACTGGTAGGTGAGGACACACTACGCATGGCCTGCACCTAAATAGGAAGGGGAAAGATAAGTCAGCTTCTCTATTAGCAGACACTGTAAGGGGGAGCCTCAGTCACACGAGGGTGACCCCTCTGTTTAATGGGACCAGGTAGACAGGATTTTTATGTTACGGTCAAAGACCAAACAAGCGACACTCAATAAAAATAGAATAGAATAACAGAAGCTTCATGTACAGTAAATAGGGATGAAGCTAAGGGTAGTATCAACTGACTTCATCAGAATATCAGGGGAATAAAAAATAAAGTAAATGATCTGTTAGCATATGAAGATGACCTATTACGCTGTCTGTCAGACAAAAACAGGAAGTTGTTAATCTGTGATGATTTCTATGTAACCTTTCTAACCAGTTCAGATGGGAAAAGTGTAAGTGTTATTAATTGCATATAACATAGAATCAGCTATCAATTTCCCTACACATATAGCTCAAGGCAGTAGCGTTCTAATACATAATGTATTTGTACAGCAAGAGGGTGTAAAACTAACACATGCTTTTCCATTGATAAATGGATTATCAACCCATGATGTACAATTGATTAAATTAGAAAACACAGCAAAGTGTACAGTTCGGAAACCATGAAATAAAACTGTAAGGTTGCTCAACCCAGCGTTTATTGAGCACTTCAGAGAAAATTTAATAAATGTTAATTGGGGAGATGTATATAATGAGCCAAATGCACTTGTGCCTGGGCATGGCCCGTGAGCCAATATCCTGGCCACCCCATTTCTACACTCCTCGTTTCTTTTGTAATTCCTGCAAACACTAACACCTGCACTCGTACTGATAACTAATTTAAATACAACCTACTGGTGAATTTTGCTTAATGGGTATTAGGCCACTGTCCATGGCATATTTCTGTGCCTAAGACTTCGTCTCCTAAATGTGGAGGCACCACCAGAGACACCACCAGAGGCAATAAACAATAACTTGAGGAATGAGACCTATCCGAGATATCAATTTTGATGTATTGGATTGGATTGGATTGGATTCTTTGGGGAGGAGACCAGACAGCGAGGTCATCGGTCTCATCGGATTAGGGAAGGACGGGGAAGGAAGTCGGCCGTGCCCTTTCAAAGGAACCTTCCCGGCATTTGCCTGGAGCGATTTAGGGAAATCACGGAAAACCTAAATCAGGATGGCCGGACGTGGGATTGAACCGTCGTCCTCCCGAATGCGAGTCCAGTGTGCTAGCCACGGCGCCACCTCGCTCGGTTTTGATGTATTCTAGAGCTTCCAGCAGATAAGGGCAACGCTACAATGCTCATGAAATAATGAACCTACTGCAGAAAAACTTGCGTTGTATTACAACCACGAAGGTACAGTGAGATTAAAAGCAATCTGTCAACATCAGTACTTACGGTAACGCATGAACTAGTAAAAGCCTCTTCGATTTCTCTCACCAACTAGAAATGTCATACTAAATCAGAACTGGTCCCATCAAGATTGTGTGGTATACCAAAAATTCACAAACCCGTCATTCCATTAAGACCAGTTCTTAGCGCTATGGACTGTTCGACAAGCGTGTCTGCCAAATACCTGGACAGTCTTCAACAGACCTCTGTAGCAAAAAAAGACGTATAGAAGGTTCAGTTCATTATACAAAGAATAGAATCCTTCATGTCCATCAGATATTAGCCCATTTAGACGTTCTATTACTGCTTACTATAGTTGCTCTTAATAAAACGATGTCACATATGGAATTTACACTCTTAGACAAAAAAAGAAACACTCCGTGAAGGAAATATCCGGAAGGTACAGAAAGTAGTAGTTGTGCTGTACATGAGCACACAAGTGGATGACTTCTTCAAGAGGGAAGCTTAACAAGTTAAGTAAGTCAATAATGCGTCCTTACGTAAGCAATTTTTCATCTTGACATTGATTGACAGAGTTGTTGGATGTCTCCATGAGGAACATCATGCCATATTTTGTCCAAATGCTGCGGTAGATTGTCAAAATCCCGACCTGGTAGGACGTCCCTGCCTATATCGCTCCAATTATTCTCAATTGGGAAGAAGTCTGGCAACCTTGCTGGACAAGGTAGGGTTTGGCAAGTCTAAAAACAAATAGTAAAACCTCTCCCCATATGCGAGAGGGCATTATTTTGGAAAAAAAGTTAGCCAAGAATGGCTTACCTTGAAGGCAGCAAACTGGGGTGTAGAACAGCATAGACGAACTGCTGTGCTGTAAGGGTACCACAGATTAAAACCAAAGAAATCTTGCTGTGAAGAAAAATGACACCCCACACCATCACTCGAGGTTGTCAGACCATATGGCGGACGCCAGTAAGATTGGTGTACCACGACCATCTGGGACATCTCCAGATGCGACTTCGGCCAGAAATCTCATTGACTGGAACAGTCTTCTATGATGAGCCTCGCTTCTAACTGAGCCCCAATGTCCAGCAAAGATGTGTCTGAAAACGCCTTGGTGACTGGGAGGGGGGGGGGGGGGGTTCCAACCTGACTGTCGCCCGCCATGAAGCCCAACAACCGAGAGTGGTGGTCTGGGGTGCCGTTCACTTTCATAGCAGGACCACTTTAGTAGTCACCCACACAGCAGAGCGATACGTCGACGATATTCGATGTTCCACGTCCAGTTTTGTTGTCCTTCATGGCAAGCCATACTGACATTACATATCAGCAAGGTAATGCCCGCCCACACACACAACGAGTGTTTCTATTGCTCGCCAAACATACCTTGACTAGGAAGGGCGCCAAACCTCTCCCAACTGACAACGTTTGGGGCATACTGGGCAGGGCCCTCCAACCATCTCGGGGTTTTCATGACTTAACTTGCCAGCTGGACATGATTTCGAACGATGTCCGTCAGGAGGACATTCAACAGCTCTGCCAGTAAATGCGAAGCTGAATAACTGCTTGCAGAAGGACCAGTGGCGGACCAAAGCGTTATTGACTTCTCTCAGTTTGTGAGGCTCTCGAATAAATCATCCAGTTTTCTGAAACTGTATTCATTACAACATTACAGGAAATACACTCAGCACAGTTACAACGGAGTTCTATATGTAAAACTGGAAGGAACAGTTCATCAGCCCAGCAAGAAAAATTACTATCGTTGGTTTTGTTATTTTGATGACGCTCATACTTCGTTATATAGCCTCATGGACAAAAAGAACTCAGAATTTCTAAACTTTCCGAATGGTATTAGTTATAATATAAAATCCAGTATAGAAAAAGAGAAAGAAGTTGAAATATTTTAAAATGTACGGTTACTTAGAAAATCCACAGATGTTAGGCACAGAAGGTCTGCAAAAACCTCACTCACACATGTGGATACATTCACAAAAATTCCAGTCATTGTCACAAACTGAAAAGAGCGGTAATGAGAACATTGGTGGGCTTGGCTTAAATAATATGTCACCAGAGTAGTTGGAGGAACGCTCCGACCATTTAAACACTACTTTCAGAATAAATGATTAATCTGAGAAAGAGATAAATAGGGCAGTAAGTCCATAAAGATATGGAGCGTCTCATGAAGAAGAAACAAAGATTTACTCTCATTCGTAAAAGCAGTCATGGTTCACTTGATCAGAGTACGAGGAATACATAGTATTGATGCAGTGTTTATACCAATTACGAAGGAACGTGAATGTTTAGAACACTGTAAAGAATGTACGGCCAGCACTTGCCACAGGAGGAATATATAAATTGTCTTGCACACACAGTGAAGCACACATGTGTAGTACAAACTGAAGTACTCATTTCTTGCTTAAGGAACAGAAGAGCAGTTGTCATTTTCGAAATAGCAATAAATCGGCAGTCGCAGAACATCCACTCGGACCAGGGAAACTAAAAATTCGTCTCTGCAATACAGAACCAATAATACTGTGCTTGAATTTACAGAGAGGGGATTCAAATTCCAAAGCACGAAAGCAACTTTAACGGAAAGAAGAATGAGAGAAATTAGACTAGTTGCTGACCTCAGTGCTGAATACAGAAACCAGCGCCAAGTGTTCCCCAGCAGAAGCTCGACAACACACGCACTCGAGACTCTACGCTCTTAAGCAGCCGTCTGATGACATAACAGCCCGACTGTGGCAGGGATCCGAACAAACAGTTCAGCTTGTAGAGTTTATAGAAGTTTCAAACTGCTGCCTGAGCCTTTATAGCCTCTGAAGATGTCTCCAGCATTTGGAGACGAAACGTTAGAGACCTTTCCATTTATTTTTTTTTTTTTGCGTCATCTGTCTTCTCATTCGTTTGATGTGGTCCACTACAAATTCCTGTCCTATGCCAACCTCTTCACCAGAGAGCAGCACTTGCGACCTACGTCCTCAATTATTTGCTGGATGTATTCTCCAATTTCGTACCAGGGAAGTCATTCCCTGATGTCTTAGCAGATGTCCTATCATCGTGTCCCTTACACATATTCCTTTCCTCTTCCATTCTGCGCAGAACCTCCTCATTCCTTACTTTGTAAGTTGACCTAATTTTCAGCATTCGTCTGTAGTACATCATCTCAAATGCTTTGATTCTCTCATTTTCCGGTTTTCCAACAGTCCATGTTTCAATACCATTCAAGGTTCTGCTCCAAACGTACATTCTCAGAAAATTCTTCCTAAAATTAAGGCCTATCTTTGATACTAATAGACTTCTCTTGGTCAGGAATGCCTTTTTTGCCGGTGCTAATCTGCTAACGATGTCCTCCTTGCTCCATCTGTCATTGGTTATTTTGCTGCCTAGGTAGTAGAAATCCTTAATTTGATATACTTCGTGACAATTAATCCTGATGTTATGTTTATCTCTGTTCTCATTTCTGCTACTTCCAATTCCTTTCGTCTTTCTTCGATTTATTCTCAACCCATATTTTGTACTCATTAGACTGTCCATTCCATTCAGCCCATCACGTAATTCTTCTTCACTTTCACTTTCAGGATAGCAATGTCATCACCGAATCGTATCATTCATGCCCTTTCAACTTGAATTTTAATCCCACTCCTGAACCTTTCTTGTATTTCCATCATTGCTTCATCGATGTACATACTGAAAATACGGGCGAGACACTACATCCCTGCCCACATCCCTTTTAATCCGAGCACTTCATTCTTGGTCATCCACTCTTATTATTCCCTCTTGGCTTTTGTACATATTGTGTATTACCTGTCTCTCTCTACAGCTTACCCCTGTTTGTCTCAGAATTTCTAACACTTTGCGCCATTTTACATTGCTCAACATCTTTTCCAGGTCGACAAATCCTATAATCGTAACTTTATTGTTCTTTAGTCTTGCTTCTATCACACGTAGGTCGCCGAAGTGGCGTCAAATCGAAAGACGTGCCCCAGGCGAACGGTCTACCCGACGGGAGGCCCTAGCCACACGACATTTCCATTTTTTTTTACGGACAGCAACGTCGGAATTGCCTCTCTCTTGCATTTACCTTTCCTAAGGCCAAATTGATAGTCATCTAACTCATCCTCAATTTTCTTTTCCATTCTCCAATATATTATTCTTGTCAGCAATTTGGATGCATGAGATGTTAAGCAGACTGTTCGATAATTGTCGCACTTGTCAGCTCTTGCAGTCTTAGGAATTGTGTGGATGATATTTTTCCGAAAGCTAGATGGTATGTCGGCGGACTCATACATTTTATACACCAACATGAATAGTCGCTTTGTCGCCAGTTCCCCCCAATGATTTTAAACATCCTGATGGAAGGTTATCTACCCCTTCTGCCTTATTTGATCTTAAGTCCTCCAAAGCTCTTTTAAATTCTGATTCTATTACTGGATCTCCTATCTTTTCCAAATCAACTCTTCTTTCTTCTTCTATCACATCAGACAAATCTTCCTTCCTCATGGAGGCCTTCAATGTACTCATTCCATATATCCACTTCCTCCTCCTTTTTTGACGGTGAAATTCCCACTGCACTCTTAATGTTACCACCCTTTGCTAACAATTTCACTCAAGGTTGCTTTGACTTCCTTATGCGCTGACACAGTCCTTCGAACAATCATTTCTTTTTCGATTTCTTCACATTTTTCGGGCAGCCATTTCGTCTTATCTTTCCTACACATCCTGTCTACTTCATCCCTCAGTGACTAGCATTTCTGTATTCCTGAATTTCCCTGAACATTTTTGAACTTCCTTCTTTCATCATGGGTAATAAGAGATATACTTCAGTTATTTATTTTAATTCTCATGGTTTCTTTGCAGTTACTTTCTTTGTACCTATGTTTTTCTTTCCAACTTTTACTATTGTCCTTTTCAGAGATATCCATTCCTCTTCAAGTGGACTGCCTACTGGGATATTCCTTGTTGCTGTATCCATAGCCTTGCAGATCTTCAAGAGTATCTCGTCATTCCTTAGTACTTCTGTATCTGACACATTTGCGTATCAATTTTTTCTGACTTATCTCTTAAACTTGAACGTACTGTTTATCAGCACTACATTGTGATATGAGTCTATATCTGCTCCTGCGTATGCCTTACAATCCAATATATCATTTCGGAATCTCTGTCGGACCATGATGTAATCTAACTGTAGTTCCCCATATCACCCACCCTTTTCCAATTATACATCCTCCTCTTGTGATTAAGAGTATTACGCTATTACTAGCCGAAATTTATTACAGAACTGAGTTAGTCTTTCTTCTCTCTCATTCCCTATCCCAACCCCACATTCTCCAGTAACCATTTCTTCCATGTTTTCCTCTACAACTGCATTCCAGTCGCCCATGAGTATTGGAGTTTCATCGCCCGTTACGTACTGTATTACCCTTTCAGTACCTTCATATACTTTTTCTGTCATCTTAAGCTTCCGAAGTCGGCATGTAGTATCTGAACTATCGTTGTCGATGTTGGTTTGCTGTCGATTGTGATAAGCGTAACTGTATCACTGAACTGTTCACTGTAACACGCTCTCTGCTCTACCTTCCTAAAGAATCCTACTCTGTTATACTGTTTTCTGCTACTGTTGATATTACCATAATAGCAGGCCAAAATACGACCGTCCCGCCCCGCAGCAGAACCCATGGATAGAGACCTGCACCGGTGCCTGGTCACCTACACAGCCTTGTACGACGATCCCCAGTCGACATTCGAAACCTGTGCTCGCCGGTGAACACAAGCCCACTCCACTGATCCAGATTCCATTTCACGTGTCCCCTTATGCAATTTCTTCGCACTCCAAGGTCCCAGGTAGTTTGTTATTGTTGTTCGTAGTGGTCGCCTAGTGACCAAATTCATCGAGTGAAACTGGCTACTTACTGATTGTGTCGACCAGCCTCCGAGTTGACACCAAACTGAGGGAGTACTTTTACAGATAGAGACTCCAGCAAAACACAAGCGGAACTGAGCCCACAGAGTTCTGTGATACGGAGGCACACAGGCAGTCATATGTGCCCCTGGATAGGACCAAAATTTCCTGCAGCTACTTCCTTAATTACCTTGTTGCTTTTCTCTTCCTGTCACTGTCGTTTATGCAGCACTGCGCGGACCTGTGAAAGTCGTCTGGTTCTATTCTAAATCAACTGCACTACATTCCTGCAAAGAATTGTGGAGCAAATGTAGACAAACATAACAACGCTGCAATTTCTCTTTGTTATTGAGCTGTCGCATATTGTGCAAAAGCATGGGAGAATCGCACTCATGCAGTTAAGACGTAAGGAGCCATGTTGACTATTAATGACATTGCTACAACAGCTCCCACTTAGGGGTTGCATGTTCTGTCAAATTTTGTCCCTGCTAATCTCACAATCAAGGATGCCGAGGTACTAATTCCTAAGACAGGGTGCAATAAGTATTCAGTCTAACTCAGTAAGGTAGTGCAGTATGATCTTTCTTGTCACGAAAGACCAAGATTCAACCTCATCCAAATGGCACAAGAGAGACATGACAACGTCTTGAAAACGTGGTATTGTAGGGGAAGTGCTGCTCGTGATTATGGCGCCAAGGAGCAGACGGTGAGCCATGATGTGGGGGAGCGCGCACTCCATGCCTTTGAAGGCGGTCTACTGTGCTTGTCCAATCATAGTTCTGGCTGCATGTTTGTATGTGAATTCTTGTATTTCATCAGAAATGATCAGTTCGCCAGAATACGTTAGCAGACTCGCATACCAGCCGTGATGTACGCAACAATTCCTGTCTGACACCTCGATTCGTCTCTAATGGGCTGGCAACCTCTATCAATGGGAAACGTAAAAGCTGGAGAAGGGAGAGTTCAGTTTAGTTTTCACTAATCTAGTCTATAAAATACAGTCAAGTTTCAGAATATCATCTGTCACATAAGCTGACTGCATTTTATTTTGAAAGGTTGAACAACATGGAATGGAACATGACAACGCTGCAAACGGATGATCTGAGGCATCATATCCTGTCCCAGTCAGTGCATGCTGTTCGACGCATCACAAGAGCCACGGTCAGCAGGGTGAATTGTGAGTGGTTTCGTTATGTTCAGTTTGAGTGGAGGGACAAACCTGGTGAGTATATTATTTGGAAGTTCGTTATTGTTAAATAAAGCGTAATGTGCTCATTTAGGTTTTCTATAGAAACTCTCGTCGAAGTAAATCAACACATGGTGATGGAGCTGCACCACATTTGAAAATTCTGTTCTAATTAAAGTGCATAGAAATAAAAACGTAAGAACTAAATAATAATCACACTGAAGAAAAGAAACAGTTACCTAATCACAACCGATTGCATCTAACAAGAGAAGATCACCAACCAGGTCTGACATACAAAACGCACACTTGCAAGGTGTGAGCCCCGGCTGTCTATGTCGCGCGGAGATTTGCGCCACGATTATGACTGTACGTAGTTAAGACCTTCTGACCACACAGCTTTTCAACGCTCGTGTACCACTTGTTTCAGGCACGCTCCGCGGCGTTCGCCCATTGTCGGAGCTCGAACTACTGTACGGTACGGTGAGTAAGAGGTTCGCGTTTATAGTGCCGGTGAACCGACAAGCGACGGTGTGGCACCTCCAGGAGCAGTATACAGTGACGGTCAAATTGCCACGTTTAAACGTCAAAGCTCGCGACAGTTGTGACCGGTAAGCGTCGTTATATGTGGCTTTTCGACTAACTCTTACACGAGACAAAAGAAACTCTATGAGCGTTTCTTTGTGCTACTATTTGTACCTAGCGATTTAGTTGCGGCAGTCATAGAGAAGACCCTTTAAATGGAGAGAAGAATAGTTGATTGACGTTAGACTATTCTTTATGAGAGGATGGTGGTGACAATGATGACGATACCCTTTCACCACGATCATTTTCGTCAAACAACTTCATTGCCACAATGCGACGGAGACGTAAAATCACGAACTGACTGTTTAGGAAGCTTGCTTTGAAGAGGTAATATTGTCAGATTTTACCTTGCCTCTGTCCGTAACAGAGATCTCTCTGTGTGTGTGTGTGTGTGTGTGTGTGTGTGTGTGTGTGTGTGTGTGTGTGCGTGTGTTTTATAAAAAACTGCTGCAGAATACGTCCTAAAATATCGCTAAACAGTGTCGACCATATATGCGCATGGCATTGAAATACTATATGCTCATATTGCTTACCCGCTTTTCATGTTAAATAACATGTGTTCTACTTGAAGAACAAAGTTTCGAAACACATGGGACAGACGTGGCCGGCTCCACACACGTCTTCCCACACTTGCGACATGAAGCGGGTCTGAGGGCTCTGGACGTCACCCCGCTGCACAGTACTCTGCACTCGTGCATCAGGCAGCTGCAGTGGGGCGCAGCCAGCGGCAGCCAACCTGCACCTACAGAACTTTAAAAACTCTGCATTCCAGAAGTCTAAAATGAGTATTATCTTAAGTATGGCCATTTGTTTTAAGAGATGGCGGGTGTTTGGTATCTAGGGTTGAGATCTTGCAAGTGTACGTGTTTCTCCTTACAAAACAAGGTCGAGTTAGTTATGTTTACGTGGAAGGTTACAAGTTATAAACATGAAGGTTGAGGTCAGATTTCATTCGATGTCAGATAAGGAGAGATCATGCTGACACATCAGTAGAGCACACCGCCTCTAGCCTCGACAAGGGCCTGAGTTCGCCGACAAAGAGAGTCCACGAGTCTCTCCAGCTGTGTCGTGTTCAGCTGACGTCACTCAACAGGTCCCGTAGAGCCGCCAGATCGCAGGGACGTTGAGACCGCCCCTGTCCACATGCTGGAGCCAGGCATTTCCTGTGAGGCTGAGACCGGATGGCTTAGCGGGCATGTCGGGATGCGGCAGGGCGGCTGAGTGGTCGTCCAGCCAGGAGCGTGTCCACGCGGCCCTGTGAACACGGCTGCTGTCTTGGGAGCGTCCCCAGAATATTCAGCATGAAGTTAGCGCACAGGTCCGGATTAAAAAATCACTATGCGATGTGATGCGATCTAGACTGCTCGCTCACTAAACTTCAGCACAGATCTCTGACACGTGACGTTTTAAGACTCCCGTTCATTGTCGTTGCGATAAAAGTGACAATGCTGGAAGGTACTGTAACTTTTACGCTACAGAGTGTACGGGGATCCACTACACGATGCCAACCCCAGCAGAACAGACACTAAGAGTCGCAAGAAACGACAGAGCCCGTGTCCTTAGAAATAGTGTAAAGTGCGTTATAAAAAGTAGCGGAATTTGGCACATTGTATACATTTATTTACTTCTTTATGCGTTTATTTCACCTGATAAAATTAAGGCATTCGTGCACTCTCTTACATATAACCTGACATCTCAATGAGTCAACATTACGACATGCGAAGTACACGGGCAGCACACGGTAGTGATAATTATACTACTTCTGCTAATAACAACAACAATTGAGGCACATAAGAACACACGTTTCTCTTGATGGGACATGCGCAACTGATGATACACATCCCAGTGATAAAATCAACTGCTGGTGTATAATTTTGCAACTGTAGCAGGTATTATCACTGATGACAGAAATTAATGTATGGGGTTTCATAAATTCCACATGTTATGCTTTATATCAGAATACACATAGTACAAAATTGTAGCTCTGCATCTTTAAGTTGACTTAGATGTAAAACAGTGTAACTGTTTCAAACTGTGGATGCATTACTTTTACATGTTTGTTCGCCTTTTTTTTAACAAATTACATAATGATAAAAATATCAAAACTTTACGTACTGCAATTACATAACATTATTGCTTCAGTACAAACAGTCATGATTGCACACGACGTTTGGCCTTGGAGCGGAGTGGAAGAGGGGGGAGTCCCTTTCTCTCTCCCTCTGTCGCTCTTTGTTTTAACTCTCAACAGTCGGTAGCTATAGAAAACTCTCGCTTCCCCACGGGAGGTATGGTTCGAAAAGGATCGAGGCACAGGGAAGTTCCATCTGAGGTAACGTCCTGGTGAGGCTCTTGTTAATACTCGTACATCTGCATTTATGGGAAGAATTGTCCGATTATCTATGTCTAGAAGTCGAAATCTATCGTTTTCTAAATCCTGCTCTTCGATTGTTTGGCACACCTAGGGCCAGACATAAGCTCAGATGTCAACTGAATTACGATGAAGAGTGGATTGAAGTTTAAGAGAATGGTCTGGAAGAACAAAATGCGGAAAGGAGTGGGACACTAAAGTGCAAAGCAATCACGAAATTCATTTGAATTTCTCTTGGGCTGTAGATATTACGTTAATGAATACCACACAGGCAGTTCATTTGAACAGAAATGGACACCTATGAAAAGAGCATCGTAGAAATTGGGCAAACAAAGGTAGATATAAGGAGCTAACGGAAAAGAAACCTTGGGAAACAGAAAAAAACACAGCAATTGATCAGCAAATCATTGGCGAAAGTGTCAACCAAGAATTGTTGAAGTTGGCGTCTAGAATATACGAGAATGGTGGTATACCATTAGACACAACCATGAAGATAAGAGCAGATACTTGCAGGCCTATCGCACAACTAGCATAACACCTCATGTATGGAATTTGTCGACAGGACTAATATATACAGAGGAATGGAAAAGATAATAGAGATGATGATAGATGACGATCATTTTGACTGTCAGAAGGCTATTAGCACGCGGGAGCGGCACGTCTGACATTGTAACTGATGAGGGAAGCAAAACTTGGAAAACAAAATGGCCACATTCATAGACCCTATAGACCTAGAAAAAGCATCCGGAAATGTAAACTTCTGCAAGATGTTCGAAATATTGATAAAAATGGGAGTAAGTTGCAAAGAAAGACAGGTGATACGTACAAGAACCAAGAGGAAACAATAAGTTTGCATGACCAAGAACAAAATACTGTCCCATCTTCCTACCAAAGCGTTTGGTATGTTCCATTCTTCACCGATTCTGCTGAGAACCTCATCATTTTTTCTTTTATCAGTCCATCTAGTTTTCGACATTCTTTTCTAGCACCACATCTCAAACGCTTCGATTCTCTTCCGTCCCGGTTTTCCCACTGTCCATGTTTCACTTTCATAGAATACTGTGCTCAAAACTTATGGGGTAGATTTTGGGAAAGTCACCCAGAACTGTGGGTCAGGGGAAACTTACTGTATGGGATGAGAGGGGAAGACTAATTGTTGAGGACTGCATCGGACGAGATTTGAAAACCTAAGAGCTTAAGACAAGGTGATATGCACGACAGAGATTACTGCTAAAACATTGATCACAAGTTATTTAGAGTGAGAAGGTAAGCACATTGTACATAACAGAGGTGGGATGGGGCGGTGAAAAATAGATGGGAATGACAATGAAAGATGCAGGAAACTGAAACGGAGTGAAGCAAAGAGTAGTTACAGTGGTAAAAAGCTGGATGGCGAGAACCAAGGACACGTTGTAGAGTTAGTTCTCACCTACGGAGTCCTGAGATACTGGTGTCTGGGGGAGGAATCCAGGTGGTGAAACAGGCGCTCGTGTCACGAATGTTATTGTGAGTTACCAGTATATACCCTCAGCCTATGCCCATTCATCCTAATTGATAATGTGATGGTAGTTATGCCTATGTATAAGGCTAAACAGTGTTTATGTAGTTGCTGGAATATGACTTGTATCTTTTCGCAGCTGGCTCTCCCTTTGATAGAATATGTTTTGCCAGTTACATGGCTATTATAGGAGGACACACTCTTGTTAACTCGAGATCACTGTTTTAGCAGTAATCTCTGTCTTGTATATTACCCTACCTTTAAGCTCCCTGGATGCGGTCCCCAACATTCCTTCTCATCTTGTACGGTAAGTCTCCTGTGACCCACGGTTCTGCGTGACTTTCCAGAAATCTACCCCTTTTCCCCCTTTTCCTAGACCTGTCCAGTCCTTTTCCTTAACCCTTCTTCCTTCCGTTTCAACCCTTTTACCTGCAGAAGGAGCCACTGGCTCCGAAAGCTTGCCAATCACAACAGTTTCTATGTGTGTTCTGCCGCTGCTTCGTGAGTCGATTCTTTTATCTTTCCTATTAAATAATTTTATCAATGATTGATTTCGTTGTTACAAAACTGACAGTTGATGTTAGTTGACTTCGTTTGGCCGTGAACATCCTCTTTGAATGTTCTTCTCTACTCTTTATGTTCTCTTTCATTTTTCTATTGTGAGTTAGTTTGTCCTTCGTTAAAATGGCTCTGAGAGCTATGGGACTCAACTTCTGAGGTCATTAATCCCCTATAACTTAGAACTAGTTAAACCTAACTAACCTAAGGACGTCACACACATCCATGCCCGAGGCAGGATTCGAACCTGCGACCGTAGCAGTCTCGCGGTTCCAGACTGCACCGCCTAGAACCGCACGGCCACTTCAGCTGGCTACTTTGTCCTCAAGGTAGCAGAATTCTTTCAGTTCGTCTTGATCCTTGTCTACAATTCTGACAAGTTGAACACTGATCTGATTTCTGCTAGACATCACTAATTTAATCTTTCTTTGGTTTAGTCTTAATTCATAGAGTCTACCCATTAGATTATTCATTCTACTCAACATCTCCTACTGTTACCTCTAACTTCCATTGAGAACAGCAACATCAGCTATTCCTGTCACTGATAACCTTTCAACATGAATTTTAATTCCATTTCTGAACCCTATTTTTAATTCCGTCATTGCTTCTTCGATGTACAGATTGAATCGTAGGGGCGATTAGATGTATGTCTTTTACCTTTCCTAACCTAATCTGTTTGTTATTGGTCTTCCTACTTTATCCTCTTGTTTGATGTACAAATTGCACGTAACCCTTCTTTCCCTAGAGGTTACACCCATTTTCCTTAGAATTTCGGAAAGCCTGCAACATTTTAAATTATCGTACGATTTTTATCTAACTACAAATCCTCCGGACATGCCTAGATTTTCCTTAAGTCTCGCTTTAATCATCAATCGCCAACTGAGAAGTCCTTCGCTGATGCCTTTATCTTTCCTAAAACCAAATTGATCGTCATCTAGCACCTTTTCCTCTTATATACATATTCTTGTCAGCAACTTGAGTGTGAGAGCTCTTTAGGTAATTGTGCGGATGTCCTCGCACTTATGTGTCCTTGAACATACAGAAGTATGTGAATGATATTTTCAAGAGGTACTGATTGTTTATCTGGAGAACCAGTCTGAATAATAATTTGGCTTCCAAATTTTCGAAATTCCTAAGAACTCTTCCATATGCCTTCCACATCATTTGATCGCGAGTCTTCCTAACCCCTGTTTGTTTCTGTGGGCTGGAGAGGTAGGCATCTCGACGACCGCTGCTTCCCGTGACGTCTCACGAGGCCACCTGAGGACAGAGCAGCGTCGACCTGACCGCCACAGGCAAAAGCGACTCCCGCCGCTGAACACCACAGAACGCCCTACACTATGCTGCTTGTCGTGTGGTGTCAGTGGTAACCACAGATCTCAACCCAGGTTACATCGGTCTGTCTGTGATGGCTGGTGAACTTCTCCCAACCCGTTGCTATACATTCTGCAGTCGTTGCCCTACAGCCAGATGCCAGTGTAATGTGTCATTACGATGCTCTCAAGTCCCTCATGCCGATGATTCGTTTTTTTTACAAAGTCATTAAGATGCACGTTCTTTGGACTTTCTCTTTTGCGATTTGCACTGAGTAATTCCAATAGCATTAGGAACAGAACAAACATCGTGTACACATATCATTCTCCATCTGTAGCAATGTCTTTTTTGTACTGAAAATAGGCTCGCATAAGAACGAAATGCAAAAAATCTGGCACAGGCATAAAAATAATGCAGTATTTTTCTTAAAGACGTTGTGTCTGCCATTAACTGTAACATAATTTGTTTTCACGACTACATTTTCGATCCTATGCCCTTTATACAGGTATACAGCAATAACCGAAAAGTGAAGTGCAGATGGCATGTACAGAACGCCACTATCCTCCCATCCATGAGGCAGTTATATTACAAAAAACGCTAAAAACAGCACATCACTTGCATTGAGCCACTGGAGGTGTCAAAATTTACAAATCTTCTGACGTGTGTATCTCACTGTTGTCATTGTATTATAAGTCTCCTAACTGCGAGTGTACATCAACTTTAGATGAGCGTAAGGATCATAGCAATGGCATAAGGTAAATTTATTGTTACTGATGTTAGCATCACTAACATTAATCTCCTCAAATCACTGTTCATGTTGTTTATATGACAACTGAGGCGGTTGGTGGGGAACCTATTCACAAGTCGTTTCTTCTTTTCCCTTAGCTGTGATTGTACATGCCACAGTAAACGTTTTATACCAGAGTATCTTAATATCGTGTTGACATTTGTTAACAAAATTTGGCATTCTGTTTACGATACAAGCATTTGGTGTAAAGAAATAAGATAAGACATTTCTTTATTGTGATAGTGTCTAATAGTACATATAGCATCCTTCGTCAAAGGCTTACAGTAGCTTGGCTGCTCATAAAAACATGGCAGTAATAATCATATATATATACTCCTGAAAATTGAAATAAGAACACCGTGAATTCATTGTCCCAGGAAGGGGAAACTTTATTGACTCATTCCTGGGGTCACATACATCACATGATCACACTGACAGAACCACAGGCACATAGACACAGGCAACAGAGCATGCACAATGTCGGCACTAGTACAGTGTATATCCACCTTTCGCAGCAATGCAGACTGCTATTCTCCCATGGAGACGATCGTAGAGATGCTGGATGTAGTCCTGTGGAACGGCTTGCCATGCCATTTCCACCTGGCGCCTCAGTTGGACCAGCGTTCGTGCTGGACGTGCAGACCGCGTGAGACGACGCTTCATCCAGTCCCAAACATGCTCAATGGGGGACAGATCCGGAGATCTTGCTGGCCAGGGTAGTTGACCTACACCTTTTAGAACACGTTGGGTGGCACGGGATACATGCGGACGTGCATTGTCCTGTTGGAACAGCAAGTTCCCTTGCCGGTCTAGGAATGGTAGAACGATGGGTTCGATGACGGTTTGGATGTACCGTGCACTATTCAGTGTCCCCTCGACGATCACCAGTGGTGTACGGCCAGTGTAGGAGATCGCTCCCCACACCATGATGCAGGGTGTTGGCCCTGTGTGCCTCGGTCGTATGCAGTCCTGATTGTGGCGCTCACCTGCACGGCGCCAAACACGCATACGACCATCATTGGCACCAAGGCAGAAGCGACTCTCATCGCTGACGACGACACGTCTCCATTCGTCCCTCCATTCACGCCTGTCGCGACAGCACTGGAGGCGGGCTGCACGATGTTGGGGCGTGAGCGGAAGACGGCCTAACGGTGTGCGGGACTGTAGCCCAGCTTCATGGAGACGGTTGCGAATGGTCCTCGCCGATACCCCAGGAGCAACAGTGTCCCTAATTTGCTGGGAAGTGGCGGTGCGGTCCCCTACGGCACTGCGTAGGATCCTACAGTCTTGGCGTGCATCCGTGCGTCGCTGCGGTCCGGTCCCAGGTCGACGGGCACGTGCACCTTCCGCCGACCACTGGCGACAACATCGATGTACTGTGTAGACCTCACGCCCCACGTGTTGAGCAATTCGGTGGTACGTCCACCCGGCCTCCCGCATGCCCACTATACGCCCTTGCTCAAAGTCCGTCAACTGCACATACGGTTCACGTCCACGCTGTCGCGGCATGCTACCAGTGTTAAAGACTGCGATGGAGCTCCGTATGCCACGGCAAACTGGCTGACACTGACGGCGGCGGTGCACAAATGCTGCGCAGCTAGCGCCATTCGACGGCCAACACCGCGGTTCCTGGTGTGTCCGCTGTGCCGTGCGTGTGATCATTGCTTGTACAGCCCTCTCGCAGTGTCCGGAGCAAGTATGGTGGGTCTGACACACCGGTGTCAATGTGTTCTTTTTTCAGTTTCCAGGAGTGTATATATATATAGACACACAAACATACACACACAATTCAAGCTTTCGCAACAAACGGTTGCTTCGTCAGGAAAGAGGGAAGGAGAGGGAAAGACGAAAGGATGTGGGTTTTAGGGAGAGGGTAAGGAGTCATTCCAATCCCGGGAGCGAAAAAACCCTCATCCTTTCGTCTTTCCCTCTCCTTCCCTCTTTCCTGACGAAGCAACCGTTTGTTGCGAAAGCTTGAATTGTGTGTGTATGTTTGTGTTTGTTTGTGTGTCTATCGACCTGCCAGCACTTTTGTTTGGTAAGTCTCATCATCTTTGTTTATATATATATATATATATATAATTTTACATATGTATTCTTTGTACCACATTAACATCACAAAGGTATAAATCGCATTCACAACTTTCGTACATGAATTGATCCATTGGACAAATAAGAAGAAAAAGGAGTACAAAAAAAGAGATAAAAACATGTGATGGGATACATGTCACACATTACAGAACATTATGTGTGTCATCATGTAATTGTAAAATGTACTGTTAATATGTAAGGTACTGTACCAGTACAAATGTAGTCATACATTTCCATGGTCCTTAGAAAGTTTAGGCCGAGAATGGCTTTTTCAGCTACACTTGCAAAACACCTTATTCAATTTTTTACTAAATTACTAAAATATATTACTTATGTTAAAATAAATACATCCTAAACATAAAAACCTTGATGAGTGGACATAATTCTTCCTCATTTCCATACATATCATACAACTCACCGGAAACGTTGTAAAGACTACTCATATTATAAAACCAGCATAGACATGATTCTGTGCAAATCGTTACGTCCTATGCTTGTCAGTAAGTCAAAGTCAAATAGCCAAACTATACATCCTCGTTTATGTTACTTTCTATTATTAGCACATAAAACTGACTGGAATTTATTTCGAGGTCTCTTATTTCTTAAATCTGTCTTATTGTTGAGCAAGCTGTGTGGGTGATTTTTGAAATAGTTGTATATTTCCACTTCTTCAGGTATTTTGATACTTCTACCATTAGGTTAATTTTTATTACTGGATCTACGTTAGGTGATGGTACTCCTCTCTCTTTGCTTGATGTGCTCTTTAAACTTGTCGCTGGAATATGAGCTTTGTAACGTACGGTCAAGATGTCCGTGCTGTAACTCATACGATTACTGGCATGGTATATTGATCTAGTTTCAAAAGGTAAATGCTACCTCCATACACTTTGTGGGGGCAGAAAGTGAAAGCTGCGCTTCCTACAGAAGTCTGATCCACTGGCTTGTTCACCAGTCCGTCGTCTCCCGTCTTGTGCAGAACTGCAGGCCCAGGCGACTGTTTTCCGGGAACGACTCTCCAGCTACTGGTGGGACTTGGCGCAGCTGCTCTCACTCGGTGCGACGCACGCCTCACAGCTGTTGGTTCCCCTGGCATTCAAACGTATGGTAAGTGGAGTTTTTCCCTCCTCTTATAAACTGTATTATACGTACAGGGGGTGAGAAAATGACACGCACCACCTGGTCAGTTCTTGGAGACTGTTTCCCAGATTACCTTCTTGACACTGTAGCTATCTTTGGCTCTCCAGTTCTAATACTAACCTTCTGGAAGAATTCTGAACCAACCTCTACTTCTGTGAGCCTTTTGGGGCTATGATACAGTGAGGCTGAGCTCGGAATGGTTAGAGATCGAAGAAAATCGTCTGTATCTTTCTTTTCTCGTATTTGCTAGCTACTTCTTTAACAGATTCAGGTAACTTTGCATCCAGTCCTGCTTTACAAACTGAAGCATGTTAGCTTCATATTTAGTGGAGAGTGGTCTAGAGCCTCAGTGTGGCATTTCAAGTCTCCATCAGCATCTTCTCTTCCTAAGAATCTCTACTCCATATGGAAGGCCTATAAAATTACTCAAATCTCCTTATTAACCTGTATACATACCACATAATCCATACATTTCGACACAACTGTTCAACGTCTTCCCACCTTAACATTCACGTGACCATTTCCCAGGACTCCATGACCAGACGATAGCGCAGCTGACACTTGTGGCTCGACGCCATTGGCGGCCCCCTGTGCTCACCACTGCCAGCCAGCACTGTCCGTGTGACACGGCAATGCCCCAGCCGCCGCAGCCACAGAGGACGCGCGTCAATAACGAAAACCTGCAGTTGGGGTCCACCAGTTAGCGCGTGATGCGCCTGCGAGTGGCTCTGTTAAAGGCACTGTGCTACTACAGTCACAAGCGGAATATCTAGTGAATGCGTCAAGGCCAATGAAAATCTGTGCCAGACTGACGTGAAACCGGATGCTGCTTTCTGAGAGCATTCATCTTAGTCGTTAGCCTTTCTGCACGTGTCTCGTGGCCTAACTCGAACCATTATCGAGTCTGAATTCTCTGTCTACGATTTGTGAACACTACCACCAGTGATTTTCCGACAACCGAGAATAACAGCAATGTGGTCTTAACACACACACTGGACTCGCATTCGGGAGGACGACGGTTCAATCCCGTGTCCGGCCATTCTGATTTAGGGCATGGCCGACTTCCTTCCCCATCCTTCCCTAATCCGATGAGACCGATGACCTCGCTGTCTGGTCTCCTTCCCCAAACAACCCAACCTTAACAAATAGAATGGCCACTGTGCATTATGACTGTTAGGATTCTGACAGTAGTATACATGGAAAGCAAAAGGACGCAGTATGATCTGTGTCTTTGTGTAACTTTTTGTGGCGTATGTAGCAACGTGCCAGTCCCTATAGTATCGTGTGAGCCTCATTTTGAATCCTTTCAGAAGAGAATTAGGCGATACCTGTTTTAGTGAACTGAAAAGGTTCTGAGCAGATTAAATCTTTTTTCCTATAAATATTACGGATGTTTTCTGGACGGTAATTTCAAAGATTGATAGTAGCGGGTTCCGTATTTAAGAATGGTTTCTGCCGACATCGTATCATGTCCTGTCATTGCATCTTGTTTTCGTTACCATCATCCAAGCATTTCACTGCAGCAAAGGCAATTTCCCTGATACGTATCCAATATTTTGTAGAGTTAGTACCTCACAGCTTGTGAGAATGTTTAAAGGACGACTTCTTTATTACATTTGCGGTGCAGATACGCTTCGTTGATCATACACTGCACCTCATTAGGAAAAGTGTAATTGCGAAAAGTTATTCCGTGAAACCAATGTTGTACAGATAGTTTGGATTTAAAGACACACTTTGCTTTCTGAATGAAACTTGAGTCTTCAGACAGCTGCAGCAGTCTTGAGGTATTCGTATTCGACATAATTACTCTCGTGGTTCTTCACTACAGCCCTGCAGAGTAGTACGGCAAAGCGTGCTGAGGCCCAGGTAGCGACGCAGCTTACGATTTTGACCCTGTGCCCCTGGTAACTGGGCTCTCACATAATACTGTGTACAAATATGTATGTATGTATGGTCAGAATAGTTCAAATGGCTCTGAGCACTATGGGACTTAACTTCTGAGGTCTTCAGTCCCCTAGAACTTAGAACTACTTAAACCTAACTAACCTAAGGACATCACACACATCCATGCCAGAGGCAGGATTCGAACTTGCGACCGTAGCAGTCGCGCGGTTCCAGACTGAAGCGTTTAGAACCGCTCGGCCACACCGGCCGGCATAGATTAGGTCTAGATGGCAGAAAGCGCAGTGGCGCCATGGCAAGGACGACGGATTCAACGTATTGGAAGGTGCCGATTCAAAAGTGTGCACCACCTTCCAATTCACTGCTCCTGCACAACGAGGGAAATTCTGAATTTTATTTTTCGTTTTCTATACTGCTTATCGACGTACGGGTAAGAGTCTACTGCAGCCACGTGTCACCACTACAGTGAGTTTGGGGCGGTCCGTGCGCCGGGCCCCCTACTGTGTGGACTCGGCCCGTGTCGCTGGCTGGCCTCCCTCGCCCTGTGTTGTTGTGACGCCCACAGCCGGGCTGTCGGAAGCGCGAAGCGGCTCAGGCCGCAAACGGGATGTTAGCTGCCCGCTGACCGCTAACCGCACGCTGTCACAGCGAGGACGTGACGCACGTCCCACACACACACACACACACACACACACACACACACACACGTAAACGCGTGCAGTATTCCTGGCGCACATCCGCAAAGCTCTACTTACGAAAATACGACTTGGAGGCGAGAAATCGCGATCCCGTCTAGAACCGGTCGGCCAAGTATGTATGTATGTAAATTTAAAAAATATTGTATTCGAAAAGGATTTCTTTTTTCTCTGGCTCCTGCCATCAATATAAAACTGATAAAGGAGGTATTTCAATCAAAAAACATGAAAAAGAAGAACAACTGTATTGTGAAAACAACTGAAAGCTTTTTAATTTCCATTTTTTCTCGTATTTGTTATATACGTAACAGTTTTGTTATTTCGTAATTGCTTCATTACAATATACACATTCTTTTGTGAATAAGGTAATTTTTTAATTTCCAATGTCTATTAAGCACTTATTAGTAACTCAGTGAGAGAGAGAGAGAGAAGTTTTCAGTGTGTACATACTTCGAACAGCAACAGCAATGGCAGCTCAAAAACAATACACACACACACACACACACACACACACACACACACACACACATGGACTCACGCAGTGTGCAATGAAACATTCATAATCTCAAACATGCAGTCAGAACTGTGACAAACAGTTCATCAAACTACTCCACACACACCCAGTCAAGTGGAACACCTTTTCATCTTTTTACTAACAAATAAACCCACTCAGACACATCGTAAATAGTCTGGGTGCAGCAGATTTCCACACCTATGCCCCCCGATGAACCACTTCCGATCGTGATAGGACAGCCCTGCTTCCAGCTGGAATTGCAGCATATACCTCAGTATATAACCTCAATCGAAAGGTCTCCTGATAAGCATTTGTGGTGCAGCGCCAATGCCCTAGAGGAGGCACCTGTCGAAGTCCCTGAACGTGAAAGTCTTTCAGGCTGTGCAAATCACCGTGTTTGTCATGCAGACTTGTGGGATAGTCCAGCTCTACCTCTAGGACATATCCCTCAACAGCATCAGCAGCCACGTATTTGTTCTCTTTCCTCAGTCTGGTGATTTCCCCTTTGGACATCCATCAGAACCCTCCAAATGGTAGACGTTGTTGCATGGTTTGCCTGTAGAGACAGTTTACATCCAGGTAAAGGATGATACTGAAATCGTCAGACAACCTGTACTCCCCCTCGATCATTTGCCAGTTATTTGCCTTGGCATACCTGCGCACACGTTGGCAAAGTAACTCGTGAATCGCATGTTCCAGGAAGACAAGCATGTCAACGTTGGTCAAGAATTCGATGCTGGCGTGTGTCTTTCTTAACATGGCATCCCACGAAATCTCATCCCTATGCTACAGAACTTCTCGATGTTGTCGCTCAGATGTACATTGGTGTTCATCATTTTACATGTTCTGATAAATCAGAGATGTCGTCCTGCCATTCATTCACCAAGTGCCTGGTTTTTGCATTCATTATGGAAATGCCTCTTAGTTTACTAGAGAGTCCAGATATTCGTATGGAAAGACTTCTTCTCCATCACAAGCTGAAACTCTACACCATCGAGATAAGTGGCTCCCTTTGCTACAAATATCTTCAGGACGCATTGGTTCAGCAAATTTCTAAAGAGACGTGAGCATGAAGCGTTGTGAATCCAGGAAGTGGAGCATTATTCTTGGTGTGATCCTCTTTGAAGCGGCATGTATTTGTCAACGGTGTCAGCAATGACACTGATCTTATCATCCTACTACCCAGACTCGTCAAAGTGCTGAACTAGAAAGTGGGCATCATGCTCACTGAAACTGTGGAAAAGATGGCTGTGTGCTGTGGTAGTTAGTACTTAAAGTTACGTGGGTTGTCAGCTGCACTCTGGGACTTCCCCGTTACGTGGCAACAGTCTCTACAGGGAGCTTCCTCACCTCTGTCCAGTCACAGTCCCCAGATATAACGATCAGCTGCCCGCTTGTACAGTGCATCATTCTCCTTCACGTTGGTCATGAGGACGTTGTCACTATAAATGTTATAAACATCCCGTACAAGACTTTCAAGCTCAGTGAGCAGCCATCTCGCACTATTCCCTTGACATAAGATTTTAATTTTAGTGCACTGGACTTGATGGGTATCGTATGCATCATTTTGTGAGAGCGATATGGGAGGCAGAGGCACCAGGTTTACACTGTACCACAGGAGCTAGGAGGCGCTCTCTAAATCGACGTAAACAACGAAGGGACAGAAGTGTTGGTGAGAGACATTCTTAAACTTCGAGAACCGTTTATCCTTGATAAGCATTTCCACACATATTGTTTCCTGGCTCTAGCAGTCAATCAGGTGTCTTTCAAGATACATGCTCTTGGTAAACGAGACATCCACAGCAAAAATGTCTTGCACCTTTTCTGTTTTCATTTCAGAGGAACGTAGGTGGGACATGCATTTGATCCAAACGCTGTGTTGCTTATCGCCTTCAGAGATTAGCAGCAGGTCTACACTTTTTGGATGTTTCTCAGCTAATATGGACAAGAAGAAGGGACCACCTAATTTACGCTCGACTTCTTTGTCGATGTGCCACACAATGTTTGTCTTCTCCTTATGGCTTTCCAACATGCGGATATATACGAGAAATTAGATCGTCAGTGGATATCTGGTATTTGTTGTGTATCTGTATGCCTGTATTTTTAGGGTAATTTCATCGCTAGCGAGAAGCAACCATGGAAATCAATTTAAATTCCTCTCATCATGATTCTGGGCATTAGGACATGCCTTTTGTTAGCAGTATATACTTTTGAAGAGAGATGTAACTGGACCCCACAGTAAGTTGATTAAAATCTTATGAACATAAATCAAGGCAGAGCATACAGCTGAGTGTCTTACAGGACTCCCTTTCCTGCACCTCATAAAAGTGACTCAGTATGACCACTCTGGTATCGACTCACCCCATGATGTCACGACAGCTCTCCTCCTAACTTGGACAATGCTCTTCCCCTCAACAACACGTCGAACTCCTAATAACTCTGCACACGAGAAGGAGAAAGAGACGCAGTTGATAAGTATCTAAGGAAGGAGAAATAAAAATCCGTATTCGTATAATAATAAAAATAAATTCTGAGTACTTACAAGTAAAACTGTTGTTATGTTCATTACTGGAATACACTTCCAGTAACTCATCATGACTGGGCATGTTTGTCATTAAGGGCATATCCAGCATGGGTACTAGAGGAGGTGTATGACGTCGGCAGGGGAATGTGTCTGAAAGAATATGGACATACCCAAACGAAAACACAGGTGCAAAAGAACTAGTAGCTGGTGGTCGTATCTAAACACCGATATTCGCATTGAGAACATCTACAAACTAGAGCATCTCAAAAATAACAAACAAAAAATTTAATACTGTAGAATAAGCGATATCTGCCTCTGAACAATAGAAGTCGTTCCCCAGAGATCATCATCATCGTCATCATCATTATCAGCTTCTGGGTTCAGATCCCACAGCGAGTAACGCCTGTTCACAGCTAGAAAAGAAGAAGTAGAACCCATAAGAATCACTTGCACTACTAGCCATTAAAATTGCTACACAAGAAGGATTGCAGATGATAAACGGGTATTCATTGGACAAATATATTATTCTAGAACTGACAGTGATTACATTTTCATGGAATTTCGGTGCGTAGATCCTGAGAAATCAGTACCCAGAACAACCACCTCTGGCCGTAATAACGGCCTTGATACGTCTGGGCATTGAGTCAAAAAGAGCTTTAATGGCGTGTACAGGTACAGCCGCCCATGCAGCCTCAACACGAGACCACAGTTCATCAAGAGTAGTGACTGGCGTATTGTGACGAGCCAGTTGCTCAGCCACCATGGACCAGACGTTTTCAGTTGGTGAGAGATCTGGAGAATGTGCTGGCCAGGACAGCAGTCGAACATTTTCTGTATCCAGAAAGGCCTGTACAGGACCTGCAACATGCGGTCAGGAATTGTCCTGCTGAAATGTAGGATTTCGCATGGATCGAATGAAGGGTAGAGCCACGGGTCGTAAGACATCTACAATGTAACGTCCACTGTTCAAAGTGCCGTCATTGCGAACAAGGGGTGACCGAGACGTGTAACCAATGGCACCCCATACTATCACGCCGGGTGATACGCCAGTATGGCGATGACGAATACGCGCTTCCAATGTGCGTTCACCGCGACGTCGCCAAATATGGATGCGACCATCATGATGCTGTAAACAGAAGCTGGATTCATCCGAAAAAATGACGTTTGCCATTCGTGCACCCAGGTTCGTCGTTGACTACACCATAGCAGGCGCTCCTGTCTGTGATGCAGCGTCAAGGGTAACCGCAGCAACAGTCTCCAAGCTGATAGTCCATGCTGCTGCAAGCGTCGTCGAACTGTTCGTGCAGATGATTGTTGTCTTGCAAACGTCCCCATCTGGACATGGCTGCACGATCCATTACAGCCATGCGGATAATATGCCTGTCATCTCGACTGCTAGTGATACGAGGCCGTTGGGATCCAGCACGGCGTTCCGTAGTACCTTCCTGAACCCACCGGTTCAATAGTCTGCTAACAGTCATTGGACCTCGACCAAATCGAGCAGCAATGTCGCGATACGATAAACCGCAATCGCGATAGGCTACAATCTGACCTTTATCAAAGTCGGAGACGTGATGGTACGCATTTCTCCTCCTTACACGAGGCATCATAACAACGTTTCACCAGGCATCGCCGGTCAACTCCTGTTTGTGTATGAGAAATCGGTTGGAAACTTTCCTCATGTCAGCACGTTGTAGGTGTCGCCACCGGCGCCTGTTTACAAAACCCTTCAGCCACGCAGCGCGCGCTGATCAGCAATTCAAGTCGCAGTTCATCACGCTTCTTCTCTCCCCACTAACACTACTTACACATAGCGCAGTGCGACAGTGCCCAGCGTGCTGGTACACATTTGAACATGCCTCTCTCAACTTGCTACTACTATCATTACTTAGCAAGCGTGGACGCAAGGCAGCACAAACGGGTTTATTTCTCGTAAGAAAAGAACTTCCACATATTAAACGAGTGGGATTGTGCTGTGACAGAAATGCGCGAAATGGAATATGCTGGCTGCAAGTAGCTGCTGATCAGCTACGTTTACAGCGACACATTGAAGAAACTTGGGAAATCATCTCGACAGTTCTCCAAAAAGAGTGCAGATGTCACCTGTTAAATAAACATAGCTGACAAAAGAACTGTAAAAAATGAGCTCGGAGTATCTAAATAAGTACAAAAATTTTATTAAGAAAATAATATTTGCACATATCTGCAACAGAAGTAAATCCATTTTTCTCTCCAGCACCATACACTTGCTTAAGATGTCGGACTGACATACAGTTGAATGATTCCAAATTCAGGATGGCAGTGTTCTTGAAAATTTCCCACATTCATACCACCACCTCACGACCTTTGACTGCATGACGCTCTCTCTGTGATCACAGTTTCGGAGTGATGCCAGCATATCCTCACAGGTTATTCCTGTATCGTGGCGGCTACTGCGATAGTGGAATCGAGTCAATGACGCTACTTTCTTCCAAGACATGTCACGCTTCATTGTTCTGAGCAGCTGGGCAGAAGTGACAACTGTGTAGAAACTTGTCGAAACACAGACTGAGCCGATGTGTGTGACAACAGCCGCACCTTTAATCATCTTTAAACATGAAGCGGTCGCACTCGTCGTGGAGGCCTCGCCCGTCAGCAACAATGTTGTACCAGGAGGCGGGCAGCTTGGACTCTGGCAAGCAGGTCTTCAGCTGTATCTACAGGTGTTTCGTACACCTACATCTTGGCATAACCTCAGAGAATGAAGTCGAGGGTTGTAAGATCCAGCGATCGCAATGGCCATCAGAGAGGACCCCCCTTTCCAGTCCTACAATGAGTGTGAGTATTCTTCAGGTGCTTGGTGCTTGCAAACATTAACATCAAAGTGGAATGATCTTGGATAATGCCCTAAAATACCTTGACTGAGAATCTTTGCTGTTGGCCTCCGATATGGGTGGCGTGGGTGTTGTCCTCATTCTAGGTCGGCCTGTTTGGCTTTTGAAAACAACATCACGTATGAATGAGGCCTCATCCACAAACAATACAAACTGTATGAAGTTGGAAAGTACAGCGCTGTGAACGATACTGGATTGACACAAGCAGACATAGGGCTCAAAATCCGTTCGTCCCAGTACTTGCACATTTCATCTTTGATTACTCATTGTGCACTGTACACAGCAACACACCTCACCATGAACACGACACAAGCTACCTAATGCAATGGACAGCTGACAGCAGGGTCAGTGGTGTGCTTGCGGCACAGGTTAATGCGCCACTGCGATGCTTGAGTGCTACGAGCCTAGTTGTGTACAGTAGGTCCGTTTGGTGGTCAGGTGCGTACACTGTTTATCAGCTGCTACTGTTCGAGTGCACAACGGACACCCGAGATCTTTGCCAGAGTGTGAAGAACTGCAGGCCTCATTGCAATACATGCATTCATTCAGACTGACAGTCGTTGCTTTGAAGAATTACTATGAGCTAGATTGCTGTTAGGTGGTGTATGCTGTGTATGTCCTTAACACAATAAATATGCACTTTCGAGTATTGGTTCCCTATCTCAATACATTCTATTGTGCAACCACTGTCACCTGTTTCAGTGTGACCCAAAAGGATTGGGGACTCCACGTACAGAGAACAAGAGAAGTTCTGCCCCACTTCCCTCAGACTCTCCCGACGGCACCCATGTCTGTGGTGAGCACTCACCTTCCAGAACAACATACTGGGTGATGCTAGGGTAGATAGAAGAAAGGAAAACAGAATGGGCAAGTGCGAGAGGGACTCACGCACTAAGGGTTCTGTACAAACTCCCCATCCCGGGAATTGAGATTCCCAATGATTTTTGCCTGTTATCGAGACTCTGTAACTTTACTGGCAAGATACTGGTCCCAGGAATACCAAGATCGGTTCAGAAATTCTACGTTATTTCCTCAGCCCAGCCCAAACAAACAAGAACAAGCAAGCAGAGGACCTTAGTTTATGTATGTAGGCAGAGAAGATTTAATAACACATTTCTGTTTACGTACTAAATCATGAATACAACATACATTTTATGTTTGGATGTAGTAATGCTCGTATGTTATACTTTCAACAAGTGATGAATACAGTGTTTGTCCAAATCGAAAACGACATTTTTATGTGATATAATTACAAGTTAACAAGTTTCAGATTTTTTGCTTAACCTTTTACCGGAAAACTTAGTTGTTGCCAAATCTCATGATTCCAAGTCAATGGAGAGCATCCTATAGGTTTCGATGAGTGAGTTTTCGATTATCAAAACACGAGACATAAATGGCCGGCCGTATCTGTTGACTGGAGTCAGTTATAAGCTTACAATTTTTACGCCGCCAAGAGTCCATATACCTTTGTATGTGATATAATTTGAACATGATACCCAGAACGTATCCAGAGAAAAAGATTCCTAACAGATGGACAGACAAATAGACAGACTGATAAAAAATAATACGAAAAGTATTTTCTACAGTTATATAGTTACCAATTATGGATTTTAAGATTTTTTTCCTTTATTTGCACTGTGAAATCTGGCTTCTTCCTAAATGTCATGATTCTAAATCAACAGGGAGCACCTTATAGATTTTTGTGAGTGATTTTTCAAGTATGAAAATATGTAATTTAAATGGCCATATCTTTATTGCAGTGACTTAGAAGCCTACAACAATTTGTACAACGTCAAAGGAGCATAGACCTTAATACGAGACACAAATGTGAACTTCGTACCCGAAAATGGTCCAGAAAAAATGATCTTAACACTCGGACAGTCAATACATTCCTTCAAATCTGCAATATTCGAGACGTGTTCAGATACAGACGACATTGTGTTATATGACGAGCAACAAACGCAAATTTTCGGCAAAAGCGATCAGCCAGGCAACAGACAAATGCTACAACATTTTGAGTCAAACTGACATTTCGTGTGTGCACAATTAACTCGGATAATGTTTCAGATATGGAGCGGCTGATGTCTATCGTTGCGTTTGTAGAAGGTCATAACATGTGTTCAGGTTTCTCACAGCGTTGGTAACGAGTAGGATTTTGACCGATTTGTCAACAGTGTGGCCATTCTATTTTCGAAAATCGTTCAAAAGTTTGAATAGAATCTCCTCAGAGTTCCAGCCCCGCCATGTGGCTTTACACGTAGGAACTCGACGCTGCTGGCAGCTCCAGAACATTTCAGTTGGATACATCGTCAAGGGGGTATACATTCATACATTCAGACGTCTGTAATGTCAACTACCAAGAAATATCTGCACCTCTCTTATCTGATGTCACAGTTTGAGAACTTTATTTATTTAATAAAACCCCACTAGGCATCTGCTGTGCATTAATGTTTTTATGCCTGTACAAAACTGAATGTACTACACTCATGCGCTGGCAGTAATTTCAGTGTCATGTAATAGTGCTACATGTAACTGTATATTAAGACAGGCTGCTGCTTGTGGATGTTATGAAAGTAATTTGAACTATTTTCTGTATGTCTCAGGGTAACCACACGAGTGATCAGCAACTTCACAGTTGGATTAAGGACATGGAACGTGTGAAAGACATGCTGCGCACGAAATTAACCGGATGGTCACAGGACTTGCAATTCGCCAGCAAACAGGTGGAGTACTACGAGGTGGAAGAAGACAAGGACATGCCAGGGCACGTGATAATCAGGTATAAACCAGTGTACACTCAAATGTCTGTCTTACTCACTATGGTTTATTGGAGCTTATCTCACTTTTATCCATGAAAGTATTCATTAAAGTTATAGAAAACACAGGGATCATTTAATTCAAAATGGAGTAAAGAACTAGCACTAGTAGGCAGTAGTGAAGGACATGGTTACAGAAACTCGTGATTTACAAAGGTTTTTGACTCCTTTTAGCCTTCGATTTTTTGATTCGTATTCTGTCTTAAAATGTGCCACGTATTACGTAACAGACCAGCGGAGAAAACTGACACAATAAACTACGTTACTGCATTTACTAGAGAAAGTATTGATGGTTACAGATACTTCCGACGTTTTCATAATTCGTGGAAACAATGATGTGGAACCTGACACGAAAAGTGAGCGTGTCCTCGTCTTATTCGGGACAAAAAAAAAATACACTTAGGGAGAAATTACGGTAATACCATGTAGTAGCGACTCTACTTCAGATACTGGCATCCCGTCGGTGAGGAAAAGAGACCACAAGTCATGTTCATCTCAATAGATGGAGAAAAATCTAAGCAGCGAATAGGGCAGGAAGAGGATAGCAATCGTTCTTGTATTTTGTCCTGTGGTTGGTGTGTTTAAATCAGTCCGTAGCATAGAGCGTAAATACTGGAGGTCGTGAGCGGGAGGGAAGCGGAATAGTCTCTCGAGTGGTTGACATATGGGGCCGTGGAATGGAGTATTGTAGGAGATATGTTGGCACTATGGAGGGTGACCAGGTGGCTTCCTGTGTGGGAATGGGTAAGCTCCAGCAGGCACCCCAGGTCTTGTGGCGGTGTTGTTGGATTCTTTAAGGTGGCTTATTGTGGGATAGCTATGGAGGTGGAAGACGTGGATTACGATGGACAATTAGACTCAGTCGTGATTACTATCAATAGGATGAAAGACTTCTGCAGTTATATCTGAAGAGGTCGATAGGGGAGTCACTTTGGGATGAGTGTGTCTGGGAAATGGACTAGGTCTTCTGAAACGAAGGTGATCAACCGACATCCACAGTTAAGTTCATCATGGGAACTGATGTGGATATAAAGCTGTGGTCAGTGTGAGGAACGAAATTATGTGCTATAGGATGGCTCGGACAGAGACAGGCAGTAGGACCGATCACGGTCAGGGTGGTAAAATATACACTCAGGATAAAGTATTATGCAGGATGATTGAACATGATTTGTAGCCCACTGGAGCTGTTTTTGAGGAACGCTATTGTTACTCCACAATGTTTATTGTATGGGCATTTTTGATTTGCTACTCCACATCTGTCATCAGAACTGTGAGTGGGTTACTGGTTCACTGTGTACGGACACATGCAGATAGTGTGACGGGATAAAACTATCGATATTGTGTCAGGCAGTGGGAATGAAGGGAACAGTGATTTCAAGACAGGGGTGCAGTACACAGAGGAAGCAGCTAATCGGATAGCAGAGTACTTGTGGAGTGCACATGGGGGTTTCAGGCGAGCCAGTAGTTTGAGGTACTCTCATGAACAATCGCCAGTTGGTACACATTTAGGGAAATCAGATAGCTTTCAGAGTAAAGTCAGTTCGACTCTGAAACTTTTATCAGTCAACTGTCGAAGTATTTGTAACATAGTTCCCAAATTTACTCTCCTCCATGAACGTTCTCAGCCTCAAATTATTCTTGAATTGAGAGCTGGCTAAGACCCAAAGTAAAAAAAACTCTGAAATATTTGGCGAGTCTTGGAATGTTTATCGGAAAGACATATTCGACGCCGTAGGAGGCGAAGTGTTTATTGCAATTGACAAAAAATATTGTCTTTACTGAGGTTGAATTTGAGTGCTATAGTGAAGTTACGTGGTCGCACATAACAGGACTAGGTAAAACCATATCAGTTGTTGGATGATTTTACCACCCACCCGACTCCGCTGGGACAGATGTGGAGCCATTCAAAGAAGGTAAATAGTCAGCATTGCATAAATATCCAGATCACGCGACACTAGCTGGCGGTGACCTTAACCTACCGAGTATAGACTGGGACGTCTATGGATTCACTGCAGGTCGTGCAGACACAGTCTTATGAAGGACTTTTGAACACGTTTTCCGAGAACTGTGTTGAGCAGCTAGTTCGTCAGCCAGCACAAACAGGCACGACCTTATCGATGGCGTCACCATAGGGATGGGGATTAGTGGTCGTGATGTTATCATAGCGACTATGGTTACGAAAGTCAGTAAATCAGTCGAGAACGCTAGGAGAGTTGATATGCAGTTGTCAGCGTCTCACTTAGACAATAAAATACAATCATTTAATTCCAAAATTATGGCCATAGAAAAATTATGGCTAAAGTTTAAAGAGACTGTAAATCGTGATCCGGAAAAGTATGCGCCTACTAAGTGGATCAAGGGCGGAAAAGACTCATCGTGCTTTAATAACAAAATTCGGAAAATGCTGAGAAACGAAAGGCTGTTACATTCTCGGTTCAAAAGAGAACGCGCAAATGAGGACAGAAAGATTTGTAGAGATTCGTGCGTCTGTGAAAAGATCTGTGCGCGAAGCATACAACAGCTACCATCGGAGAACCGGAAAAAGTTTTGGTCCTCTGAAAAATCGTTTAGCGGATCTAACGCTTCTATTCAGCCTGCTTTTGGCGGTAGAATATTCCAAAAGGAAGGCCGAAGTTAAAAATTCCTCGTTTAAGAAATCGTTCACGCAGGAGAATGGTACAAACGTGCCGTCGTTTGACCGTCGCACAGAGTCCCGTATGGAAATCATAGTAATGAGTACCGCTGGCGTAGAGAAACAGCTGAAACAGCTGAAAATAAATAAGTGGCAATGCCTAGGTGGAATGCCAGTTTGGTTTTACAAAGAGTAGTGTGCGGCACTGGCCCCTTACTTAGCCTGCATTTACCGCGAATCTTGCGATCAGCGCTAAGAACCAAGTGAATGGAAACAAGTGCAAGTAACTCTAGTGTATAATAAAGGTAAAAGAACGGCCCCACAAAATTGCAGACCAATATCGCTAACACCTGTTTCCTGCAGAATCCTTAAACATATTCTCAGTTCGAAACCACTTATCACTTACCGTGCTTACCACCGTCGCTTCGTTTAAATATCTGGCCGTAATGTTGCGAAGCGAGATGGAATGGAATAAACATGTGGGGATTCTGGTAGGGAAGGCCAACGGTCGGATTCGGTTTATTGGGAGAGTTTTGTGAAAGTGTGGTTCCTGTGTGAGGGAGACCCCGCTTAGGACACCAGAGCGACTTCTTGTACAGCATTGCTCGAGTGTTTGGGATCTGCACCAGGTCGAATTGAAAGAAGGCATCGAAACAATTCAGGCGGAGCAGATAGATTTCTTACCGGAGTTTCGATCAGCATGCAAGTGTTACGTATCTGCTTCGGGAGCTCAGCAGGGAATTGTTGGAGAGAAGAAGACTCTCATTTCGAAGAAAACAACTGAGAAAGTGTAGAGAACCTGGCTGCAGAACGATCCTAATGACGCCAGCACACATTTCTGGTAGGGACCACGAAGACAAGATACGAGGAATAGCGGCTCCTAAGGAGGCATATAGACAGGCGTCTGTCCCTCGCTCTGTCAGCGGGCGGAACAGGAAAGGAAACGACTAGTTGTGGAACAGGGTACCCTCCGCCACGCACCGCACGGTGGCTTGCGGATTATGTATGTAGATGTACATACAAAAGACGATAGTTGAGAGGAATTATTGGTTTCATGTCCGTAAATTTAGTGAAATCATTTTTGGCTTGGTTTCATTTGGAATCGTGAAGTTTTATCTATTCTATTTCATTTGTTTGGTCTTATGACTGCATGCATGAGGGTTGTGGTGTAATAGGTGGCCCCAGTTGTGTGTAGATAAGGACATTGACAGGAGTTTATGACGGCGGTGACGAAGCTACAGTGGTGGTGGATGTGGTTGGAACTTCCTGCACCGGCAGTGGTGGGGGCGATGGGGCGGGCCGCGGTTTGGGGCTGGCGACGGTGTCGGCGACAGAGGCAGCGACGCTGCTGGAGAGGGAGTCGACGGTGGCGCAGGTGGCGGCGACGGTGGTGGAGCATTTGACGGAGGCAGTGGCGAAGGAGCTGCCAGACTACGGCTCTCTGTGAGTGGTGAAGCAATGAAGACGACGACGAAGGGTGGGAGATGATCGGCGAAGAACCACTAGGAGAGTCCAGGTGAGAGCTTAGGTGCTGGCGAAGTATAGTGGGGCGTGTCAGTAAAACGGAGGATATACTTCGTACTGGAAATTTTGGGAGGACATTTTGAGGTTAACATGAGTAAAACGAGTCAGAGAATATACTCCACCCGAGAACGTGCTCAACGTGAGTAAAAAGGTGAGGGATGTTGCTTAAGACAAAGAATGTTTTCCGATTACGTATGAATAAAACTAGAGGAGTTTCTCACAATCGGAAAACATTGAAACGAGCTCTTTAGCATTCTTTGAGCTGAGTAAGTTCTGTTCAGGTTAAGTTTTACATACTTTTTGACAGTAATGGCAGAATTCATGCTGCTTCGAAGGCAATGAAATATATATGTAGCCAAACAAAATGCTGAACAGAGATACTGTAGAAGTTTATATGGGTTTCACAATAAGAACATTACTTGCCTGGTGAACTTCCCTCCAGAAAATCACCAAAGAAGAGGGGACGACCTTTCAAAAGAAGTTAAAATTAAAACATTCTTGCTGCTTTTTAATAGACCTAAGTTTTCAGACTAGCGTATGAGAAAACTTCGGTGTAGGCCTACACCAAACAACGGTGTCACTGGCAATTCCAGATGTTCACCATGGTAACCAAAATTATCTCGTGTTAGAGAACTCTGACAGAGTTCCGGCTTGGAGTAGATAAAAAGTCATGTAATCTTAAGATTTCGTTCGCATAACGTTCGCCTAACTTCTATAACTGAAAAGTTTTCCGCATGTTGTAAATTCGGTAACATCTCAAGAAAATGCAATTTCGTAAGCTGTACGTAGTTGTGTTAATAATTTGTTGCCGCACATAAAATAAACAAAATGAAACGTAGTGCAACTCTGCCTGAACACACTGGTGCCGGTTCCAGACATGCCGCCCGTTTGAGCGAGCTGAATGACACGTGACACTGCGCGCGCTTTCTGTGCCGGACACGGCAGACCACACACACCGAGAACTCAGCAGGGGGCAGAGGTAGTGAGAAAGAGGAACCCTCTCGTCACAGATTGTGGCTTCGAATGTTTTGCTCGTAAGAGCTTTCTCAGAGGATGTCCTTTTGCTCCGAGAATCTTCTCCAGAGAACGTCGTCTTGTTTATTCATACGACCCAGCGTGTTTACCTTCTGTTGGATGTCAATACAAAGTCGAAAACCGGAGATGCAAGAGGGGAGGGCGTGGTCACCGAGCTTCAGCGGCAGTGGTGGAACTTCGGTACCGCCCTCGTAGTCCACGCAGCGCACCATTTCGTGTCTCTTCTGTAGTTCACGTATCGCCATTTACAGTCGGTCATTTCTAAATTCCGTCAATCCACTTCGTTACTGGACTCGCATGATACCTTCAGTAATGGCTCCAGCACTACAGGCCAAAGCCTCCTATAGCACACTGACCCTGCCTCTGTACCCTAATTGATGACGATTGCCTTCCTCGGCAGCGGTCTGCCCCGCTTGTCGACACTCCAGCTCCATGTGGCGAGTATTTATTGCGTCCTCTGTTCATTTGCCACTTTGTATTGCAACGCACTTGCTCCTAAACTGAATATGGCAGTCAGTGTTGTATTATTATAGCTGTGTAGTACATTCGCAACTGTCCAGAAGTTTCGAGATTTTCTTTAGAGCTTGTTTCAGTGGATATTGTTTGTTCACTTCCTTGCTGCATTTAAATCCATTCTTTCGTTGCCTTATGGAATGAACGGCTCCATTATGTTAAAAACAGCCCTTTATCGAAATTCTTCCCCAACCAAATCTCCGTATAATGTTTATTCAGATCATTGTCAGTGCGCAATTACCTCCTCCATCTGGGGCGTAGAAATGATGACTTTAATCACGGCACGGGTTCTGAGTCCCAGCTTGTCAGTGCAGTAGGTGTGGTACTGTACCTCCAAGCAGAACAGCGTGCTGGTGTACGTGGCGTGGAAATGATTTGAGAGCCTTAGCACCATGGCACCACATGTCTTATGGGAGGGACAGCTTTCCGGTCAAACTGGGGACCCAGACATCACACGGAACTCATTATGATGCAGCTTCATGTTTTAATTGGCAACGTCGTTGTCAAGTAACAGTGATAACCAAGGACCATACTACAAGGAGTACGGATTGTTCTGCATTGTATCTGGCAGTATGGAAACTTTCCATCGTTAATGGGCTATAGGGAATGCAGTCGTAGATTAATCAGGAAAAAATTGTCTCACACCCGATTCTGAGGGCTCCATTCTCATCACAAGATGTACCTGACACATATGCATCGAATCGATGTACGGAACACTGAACTTAGGACAAAGTTTTACGGCCAACAATTTCTGTATGATAATTTCCACTGCCAAACGAGAGACCCGCACCAACCACTCACGAAACGAGACCGAGCGAATGCTTCAGAGCCAAATAAACAAACATTTGTATGCAATAGTGAAGCGTCATTTTGTCAAGTTTTTCGTCAGCATACATGTACTTCTGGACGTCAAGCATACAAGTGTGAGATTGTGGGATGCACACTGCCGGATGTAAGCGGAAACGTTATAAAAATGCCACAACTGGTAAGGGTATAATGAGTAAGGTAAAACACGTATTGTGAAATAAAAACACATGTTTGGTATTTGCAAAGACGGATTTGAAATAGCTTAAGTCATCGTATCACGTTGTCCTTAGCTGTTGTATTAGCTGAAAGGGACTGAATAAGTGGACCTGCTTGACGGTACATTCACGTTTGTCCATTGAACTCATCTTCCTGTCTCATACAGTCTTTACGGAAAATTATCGCAGATGTCACATCACCTAAAGCAGATAGGAAACTCCCTGGCAGGTCAGAGCCGTGTGTCGGATCCCCGACGTTTCAAGTGGCTGCACTCTCCACTGCAGAGTGAGGATTCGCCCAGGAAGCAACTCCCGAGGCCTCTGGTCACTGCAGTGCCCATCCTTCCGGGAGCGCTGGTCCCGCCAGCCGTGCAGGGGAGCTTCTGTGACGGCTGGAAGGCAGCGGCTGAGCTACTGGCGGAAGTAAGGCTGTGACGGCGGCTCTCGGTTCCTGCCTGCCCAGCTCGATGTCTATTTTTTTAAGGACGTCATATTCGCCATTGACTATAAAGATTGTTTTACAATTGCAGTTTCGGCCTTTTGAGCCATTTTCAAGTGGTAATGTGGAAGATTTTGCTTCAGCTCATGACAGACATGTCTACATGTCAGCGTCTAAAATCATCTATAATTAATTTGAACAAGTCATTCATATCCTTAACATAAATATCACATGTTCACTCTCTTGCAATGCATACGAAATTCTTCTTTAAAGAAAAGAGGTATTCTGCGGCAAGCGGTGCAGTTCTGCTGTTTGATGTGTCTGAAACCACTTAAAACGATACAGCAGCACAGAACAGAGTGGATGACCTGCAAGAAATAGTTATAATCGGTGTCTCACTCAAGTGCTCTGAAATATAAAGATGAAATCTCGATGCGCTAAAATGGTAAAAAGACCAAGGATTTGCGATTGTTTGCTGTGTTACAATGCATCCTTTAAAGAATGAAAAGGTTCCAGGTTTGTGTCCCAGTCCGGCACACAGTACTCATCTGCCAGGAAGTTTCTAATCCACTGCTGAGTGGAAATCCGTCCTGAATACTTGTACGTTCTTGCATAGACTATACATGCTAGGTTTTTAACTATTAACCTGGCACCTTGTGTGCTACAGGCGGCCGCTGTTGAGTGAACGCCTGCTGCGCTATCAGCCGTGGAGCCTCTCCTCTGACGACGACTTCAGTGCGCTGTGCAAGGAGCGGCAGCCAGAGGCGTCGCACATGTTCAGTCTCGCTGATGAACTGTACGCACTCCATCGTGTCTACTGGTCCACTACAGCTGAGTACATCGATTCATTCAACGAAAATGATTTCAAGATTGTAGGTAAGTTTAATACTGGGGCCCGGCCACTTCACGGTTATGTGCTGACAACTGTTCAGTTGTTCGAGGAATGAGATTCAAATATCCATCTGAATATGTAGTTTTAGCTTTTGCGTGATTTTGCACGCCACGCAAGATAATCTCTGGTGCTCTTTCCAAAGTCAGTTTTTAGATTCCTCGGCAACTCTCCGTCTGGATCTATGACAAGCTAACTACTTCATTTCGATGTATTATTGACTTCTTCATTATGCAGGGACTAAAAAAAGACTACGTACACAAAATTTTGGATTGTTTACAGAAGATTAAAAAGAACAAATTTTATGTGACACAAATGTCACAGGTGTACCCTCCACTTGCTCGTGGCCCATGAAGGATTCGACGCCAGCGATGCACAGAGGCTGTGTGATGTTTTGGAGACGTTACTGAATTGCCAGCTGGGCGCTAACACACTCGAAACAAGTGGGTGTCTCTCAAATAATGTTTGCAGCCTCAGCCTAACAGGCAACCACCTCACCTGGGGTGTCTGCCAGTGTCTGGTACACTGAACAACTCGTCTCCCTCCCGTAGGAGGCCCGCAGCACCTCTAAAACAGTGCCCATCCCACAGCACTTTGAACACCGTCTCTGAACGCCAGTGCAGATAAGACCTCCATACGTGTGCGACACGTGCCTCATATAAAAAAGTGTTCCTTTTTATCTTCTATAAACACTCTACAATTGTGTACATGTAGTTTTTTTCAGACCTAGTCTAAAGCTTTTTATAAATGGCGAATGGTCTCAGCAACATAACGGCTACAGACGAGCTAATTTTCTGTCAATACTGTAACTGGTGTAGTGATCTAAATTTCTCATGTGTGATCCTAGCACGATACTGTTCGTATTTACTAATTTTCTTTGACGAATAATATTTCGATTTGTAACTGAACAGTTAATTGTATCAGATACACTGTTAATATTATCCTTAGAAGTATTAATACTATGAACTGTAGTAGGACTGAGGAAACACAGCTATCGCACCTGTCTGCTAAACAACTCTATTTGTCCGAATCACTATATTTTTTAAATTTATTATTTTATTCTCGTTGCTGGACTTTATCTCTTACTCGATCATCTATCTATCGTGCACCAGACATGAAACGAGTTGTAATTGTTCATTTCTCTCTTTGTAACTGCCTGATAGCTTCTTGTTCGGCAGGGAGTAACTCCATTTAGATGAGAGGAAAGGGGGACAGTGGGCTTGTGCTCTCTCAGCGGAAAAATTATTTATGCCTGCCGTTGTCACTCTTGACCGCTTCAGGCAATCGAACTTCCAGGGTTTTCATTGGTAGGAAGCCGACAAATTAAGAAACTAAGGTGGTCGAAAAGGGTTACAACAGATAAGGAAGTAAGTTATCATAAGAATATCCGTATATTAGAACCAGGAACTGTAATACTGAGAAAAAAGGCCTTTCCAAAATTTCGGCTGTCGCCGATAATTTACTGCAGACAACCATAAGAATAATACTGGCACATAAAAGGAAATACGCATTGTTAGCAAGTTACCAAACAAGCAGACTCTTACCCCATCTGTTGCTAGACTGAGCTGCATTCTGCAGCATGTCTATAATCATGACTGAAACTGTTATGGACACCGAGAACAAACGTGTGAGCTGTAGTTGATGTTTCAATTCCTCACGAGAGGCGACAAGATATTAAAGAATGAGCAGCGACAAGACCTTACAGAGTTGTGGACCACTGTCCGTTTCTCTGGAAGCTAACTTTAAGCCCGACATTGAAGATATCTTCAGGGGCCGGCCAGTGTGGCCGTACGGTTCTAGGCGCTTCAGTCTGGAACCGCGTGACCGCTACGGTCGCAGGTTCGAATCCTGTCTCGGACATGGATGTGTGTGATGTCCTTAGGGTAGTTAGGTTTAAGTAGTTCTAACTTCTAGGGGACTGATGACCTCGGATGTTAAGCCCCATCGTACTCAGAGCCATTTTATCTTCAGGGGAAAGTGGTCGTGATAATCCAGAGAGATCGGAGAGGTCGTGGCAGTTCGGCCGAGATGGGGGGGGGGGGGGGAGGGGGAGGGAAAGAAGAAACTGGTGCGAATCTCTTCTGAGCACGTGGCGATGTTCGAAATGGTTTGCACCATCCAGCAGGCTGCTACAACGCCACTGTCTGACAGAGTTGCCATCGCCACTATAAAAACCGTGGCGCTTCTCTGCAGGATTCTTTACGCATCACTGTCCAGCAGAACTAGATGCTTGCCCACAACAGACCAACGTATCAAGAACTGAGCCCTGATCTGTTGTCGCTGCCATTGTGTAAAATCACCTAAATCGCAAATCCAAGCCTACAGATCTCACAAATACTTCCTGTGTGACGACTATCTGACCCAGTATCGCAGAACCACCTGACCTATCCCAGTTACGAACAAGACCACCCATCAGTAGAACGAAAAACCAGTCCAAGTTGCAAATTTTTATTTTTTATTCATTCGATGACTTGTTTCGGACCGAGACCCATTTTCAAATCACCATAACATAGTCGAAAATGGTATTTCCGAAGATGTCAATAACGTGCAATGAATACTTACAGCGCATATAGATAACTCATCGAATGAACAAAAACTTGGAACGTTTTTTCGTTCACTGATTACGAGGAGTTGCTGACCCAAACTACTGCATCATACTCGAAGTTCGTAAAAGCACCCATATTAACTGTGCCCAAATGTACAATCCTTGCACAACTGCATCATCTACACAGCCTCAACTCGAATGATCCAGTAAATATAAAGTAAACGCATTATTCACGACACTAAACTTACATTCCGCATCCCAACTACATGAATTGCATCCTCACCATCAAAGATATTGAGTTCAGATCCACCATTAGTCGAGCTCACCGTCATCATCCCAACAGTTTCTTGTGTCGCATCCCTAACATGAAAGACATCCAGTTTAGAACCACTGTTTTCCACAACATTCACTCTCCTTCAACGTCCACACCTTCCATTTTAACATCCAAGTCACCTATTCCAAAAAGCAATCCAACTTTATCTTCAGCCACACCAAAACATCAGCTTAATACCTATACCTAACCTTGTTTCGCCACATAAACCATCAAGTCAAAGCGGCAGCATAGCATTCCATCGATATGTCTGTTCCGTCAGCTCCAACGACATCTTCATCACTCACATGTTATCTAAATGCTACAACTATACGTTAATGAAAATTGTTACAGTCACGTAACACAGTCCCAGTCACTCTACACTCTACAAAGCACAGATAATTGCTACAACATACAATCAGATGGTATGGCCAATGGGTGCTTGTGAGACATCCTGATAGCAGCACCTCATTCTGCAGATCAGAAACCCTGGGATTGGTGATACACATGAACAAAAACACTGCCACATTTTCCATAAACTGAACAATCTATTGAAAAAGGATTCATTCTCCTCTCATCCATAACAACCACACGTTACCAAACAACATCAACAAGCCAGACTCAGTGCTTCATATCTTAAAGATATACTCACTGTATCTAATGACTGGTCGACAATTCGGTACATACAATGTCACACAAATACGACCACCATATCTCTTGGTCCCAGTTTAAAATACCTGTCTATAACGCCACAAAACGAATTAAATATAGCATTTACAACACAAGACTATAAAGCCACACATTTTGCGAGCATGTGGGTTGGTGCTATTCTGTCATTCTGCGCAACAGATTAATCTGAGATGTACTTTTTACCCTTTGGCCCCTGCAAGATGCAATTTCCACCCCCACACTACTACAGAAGTCAGACAGACACTCCTAACGTTCTAAAGAGAAATGCCTGAAAAACTTTCAGCAATAAGTACCTTCTAGAGTCGTCCACTGTAACGAAATGACACAAAAATTCACAAAATTTCTTACGTAACTAGTGGGATACTTGGGTACTGGAGTAGTGCCAGTTAGTGTAAGAAAAACATGAAAGTAACGAAAATTATTATTTATTTTGCCAAAATTCTGAGAAATCGCAATAGCACTTTCATTTATGAATTGAACACGTTATTTGCGGGTTCTTTTCAGAATATGAAGTTACCTCTTAAGGATAGGATTCGCTAATGAAATTTCTATACAAAGTTTAAGATTGTTATTGACTTGGCAGAATGGCTGAGAGCCGCACCTACTCAACTTGAATAATTATCGGTTAGAATGTTGCTAGATACAGTCGAGGCTGTCACGTGTGATATGCAGTGAAGGGTACTGTTGTGGGGGAAATGTGGGAGTCGCAAGAGCTGTAGCTGTGATGGCTGCTGTCTGCGCCGCTCGCTGCTGACAAATAAGATAACTCTCGTTCTATCTGGATTGACCTTCGCCAATCAAACTCTCCCTACACCTTGATGAAGTCAAGGACTCCTATTCGCTCCTAGTCTATTGGCGTGCGACAGAGCTGCTCTCCCAGTGAAGTACTGAGGAGAGACTTGTTCCTCGCTCTTTGAGTACATGTACGAGCGCGCACGCTCTCGTTACGTGTTCTCGCTCCAAGAGCAACAACGCAACGGCCCCTCTTCACGCCAGACGTGAAGGGGTATATTTTTCGATCTCTTCCATTACTCCTTCAGCTCAAGGCGTCAGAAATATCGTCTGCCAATCAGCATTGCTCTTCTAAAACGGGAGAATAACGTTTTGTTTAAGGCGACCAATCCGGAAATCTGTAGTATCGGTGTTTGGCGTTTGCTGTCTCCCTGTGAAACTGCGTGCTATGTGTAAAGAATGCGTAGGCTAACCGCTCCCACACAATGCAGCGGAATTTGCTTCTAAGCCGAACACGGGGTCATCCTTTCACTCGGGCTAACGCTGTGTGCTCTACAGGCGGTCACTGGCCGACGTAGATAGCTTGGGACCGGCCTCCTGGGGTGCAGTTGCCTCTCTCGAGCTAAAAGCTCCTGTGACCGTCGTGTCTGGAATGTATGTGTGTACGCCAGCCTCGAGTATTTCAACCACGGTGCGCACTTGCGATTTATTAGTTATTTGCATATCGTTTACATGAATTCATACAATACTGACTTTATCTTATCGAGTTTGGGCTCGAATGAAGCGTCTTGATGTGCGGAATATGATCGTGAGGGCGGAATATGTATGCAATGAAGGAGAACACAACGTCTTACAATTTCAGGAAATTCTTATGAGAGGCTGCTCATGACTCCATTACTTTCGACCTCCGTAAGAAATAGAAAACACCTCTTATTTCCTACTAGCTCTAGTCATGTTGTGTGATGTCATACTGTATGCAAGTTTATATCCCACGGCTGACCTATGATTCGAGGGTAGTGTCTTTGTATACTAATCAAAACGCCATGGGACCCAGGTTCGAAAGTCGCTACTGCTTAAATTTAGAATAAAAATCATCAGTAATGATGGATGGGCGGATAGAGCTTCAAGGCACTTCTTTCCCCTGCTCCTAAAACCCTGAAGAGTCAGCAGTGCTCAAAGGCATGAGGATGCAGAAGGTAATGGGAACCACTGGTGTCTGTCCACAGGACATGTGGCCTATAATTGAAAAGTGGTAAGATGACTCCTCCATTGGTGAAATATTCCGCAATAGTCGCACATTCGGATCTCTGGGAGGAAACTGGCAAGTGCCAGGTGTCCCAATGAATCATGTTTCCTGTATAGCTCCTTATCTGGCACACCATGCTTCTTTTGTTACTGTAAATCTTACTCAACAGCATATCTCCATCTGCCTCGATAACTTAACCTCTTGGTGTAGCCTCTGCTACATCAAAAACACTTTTGTTAAAAACCCAAGGAATTATTGCAGTAAATACCGCCAATCATTTCTCTCTCCCTAACTTCCACCATGGCGCACATAAACATGACTGTGTGGTGGTACTCTCTTCAAAGGTAAGCTGGTTCGAATCCAGGTGACGGAAGAAATTTGCATTGCTGGTATTTCCCCAGTAATGGGAGGTGGAATTGAAGCATAAAGTTTCTCATCACCAGACCTCGTTTCAGTGTTCTACATTACATTACCTCTCCTCAGTGTATCATGATACACTGATGAGGCCTGTGACACTGTTGGAGGTGACACATGTGGTGTCGACGATAATCGCCTGCAGCAAATCGTCAATCGATCGCAGAGATGCTGTAGACCTAAGTAGCATGGCCACCGGCTAAGAGAAAGAAGTAGTAAGCCACTCCTCCTGTAGCTTCCAGGTGCCACACACGACAAGTATTTCCAGCTCTGCCAGTGCCTGGTACGAGTTCTGCCAGAGTCCAGCCTGAGTTCTGTTCTGTCTACGAGGGTATCAACGAGGGTATCAACAGTTCCATGACGACTGCAGAGAAGCGACGAATTTCTGCCTTCAGAGTGCAGTGTCGGCGTAACGTCACTCAGTCAAGCCTAGGCCAAGCATGCATGTACAGAGAGTCGATGGCTAACAACAGACACATATTTGGCACAGTTGTAGTAAACGTTCAGTGTTCATCATCTGCAGACTTGCACTGTAATGCCGCTCAGTGTTTTCAGCAGCTCCTGTGTATTTGGACCCCAATTAATACCACACGTGCTCCCGCAGTCACAGCTGCGAGGAGCTAAAAATAAGTTTATCGCTTTCCAAACAACATGGCGTTCTTTTCATTGACTGTTTCATTTATGTACTTGTAAATTTATTAAAAGCATGACACAACAACATGTGTGTCGGATGTGGACGTTAAGTTCTTAACGCATCCATTACAGTCATGTACATTCAATAGATAACTTCGAGTCACAGTTCTGTCACAATGCAAGGACAGTGCCCAATTACGTGCAGTAAGATAAGCGCTCGCAGTAAGGCCGCGGATCTGTTGCTCCATTTCTCTCTGCTGACATGGGCAGAGGACTCTCACTTTCTTATATCTTGGAATAATCACGGAACCCCAGCCTACAACAAACTCAAATTAAGAAAACAGCAAACTCGACAATGTGGGGATTCCATCATCCAGCCATCCTCTGTACTTGGAAAAAAAACCACTGAACGAGGCGATGCTGTGGTAAGCTCGTGGCAACTTGATTTTCGACCAAATTTAGTTTCTCTGCGATGTCCCTACACAGCGTAAGGTGAATGACACGACGGTTCCTATGGAAGGACACAGCTTTCCTGCTTCCCCGTTCTTCCCTATTCTGGGTTATGTTCTAATAGCTGTTTCACCAACAGGACGTTTAACCCCTGATCTTGTTTCTTCCTTTGTCTTTCCAAAAGCCTTAATTTCCATAGAGTTACTTCCGCCAATATAACTTGGATCTCAGCACTCTCAAAAATTTACCATTCCTTACAGTCTTAGAACACCTTGCACTCAGTATCATCTTTCCCGTCTCAGACGCATCCTCTACCAGCTGATTAGATTGTCCTCTCTTCTGAGGTTCCTCAAACTTTGTCACAAATTGCAAACGTTCCATAAACGTGGGAAACAAAAGCAATTTTTCTCGCCTATCCTCTGGATACCTAGGCTTCTGGTGCGCCTATACCAACATGTCATACCCATCCTCCACTTGCCCGCCCCTTCTGTATCCTATTCGAGCGGAACTTCAGCTGGCTGGTTCTTCCTGTTCCAGAAAAGTATGTAGACACTTACTACTCCAACCAGCTATAATCCTATAGTCTACGCCTCTTCAATATGTAGATGATCCCGCTTCCAGCCTCCTGACCACTGCCATCCCTCCCTCACACCTCCCTCTACCCTCATCAACTTGTCAATCATACTTCCCAGCCCACTCCAACACCTTGAATACATACACCCTTTCTGGCCTGCACCTGCATCATACTGTATTACCCTCGTAGTAGATATTTGGAACCGACTGCCAGTGACTTGCCAGAAGCACGAGCCTTTTATTTTTTTGAAACCTATCATTTTATTCATTCTCCCCAAAAAGCAGCAAAGTGTCCGAACCTTGGGCACCACACGATAATGTGGTGGGAATGGAATGAATAACAAAGAAAATGGAGTGTTTATGACAAAGTCGTGCATTCGGCCTTTCACAGGATGTGCCTGTGTATAAGAATCTTTCAGAACTTATTCGTCTTACTGGGTATACATTTGCGCTCAACACACCAATGAGGTATACATTGGATGACGTGTAGCATATATCACTCTCCTTTGATTTGTACTCTGAACAGGAATAGTGCTCGAGGACAACGACCATCAGGACTTCTCAGAATGCAGTAGGTAAAACAGTCACCAAGCTGAAGCCTGGTTTGGTTACCACAGTGCTTCGCGAGCCATTGTCCTACTGCAGGTTGTGGTCACTCGCCGTCTTCCTACTTTTGAACTAACTTACCCAGTTAATAATTGTGGGACAGAGATAATTATTGGGTCTCCGAACTATTCTACAGATCCAACATTTTCGATTTCCATAAATCAGTGTCAGAGGTGAAAGAAGAGATAAGTGACAAAAGGAATCTCGGGAGCAATGCCTGAATCTCAGATCTCTGGAGTTGTAATCCCACATTCATCCACTCAGCAGCTGAGTGTCCCAATTGCATTTATTGCTGCGTTATTATCATTACACAAGGTACGAGTGAGACGAAGTAATTACATTTTTCTGCGTGTTTTTGAATGTATGCAAACAGACTATTAACAATAAATCGTTCATTGTGGTAAAGGTACTTCCAAAATCGTCAGTTACTGTATTTTGTTGTGCTTTTTCTCGACAATCTCGTGCTAACGAAACAAACTGGTGACAAATATGCTACATCACTTTTTTTTACGCTGCGTGATGGGGTCACTAAGTTCACGGAGGAAAGTGAAATATCACGAAGACGAGAATTCAGCCTGCATCCTATTTCTTTGTACAGGACGCCTATGGAGTTATGTCAAAAGAGTATATTCTATATGGACGTAGTTAGATATTAAAAAAAATACGTATCCAACGGATCAGTGTATGGACGTTCACACCTTCCTCAGATATCTGTGTGTTTCGCTGTCCCCCTTGCTTTATTGCGGATCGTTCTAGTAATTCTGCTTAGAAAGACTTCCTCAACACTTGTGTCAATTTTCCATTAATCTTTCAACGTTGAGCCACATGAGGCTTTATTATTCTTCATATTCAGTTATTTGCGTGGTAAGATCAAAAGTTTCTCATGACGATTTCAAAAGGTTGTTGAGGTGGTAATGTTGGGATTTCGTGGTAACCATTTTAATGTGGCTTTAAATGCTGCAGCACCAAATACAATCCGAGAATAAATGGTTCATTAAGAAACCCACACATCTGAACAACAAAACGAGACTCAAGCTCCTTCCTTCAACAACCACACAAGATCCGTGACTGCCTTGTCATGGAGCTGAGATACTGAAAACTTCTGTTGTACAGAGAAATGGAAGTTCCCATTCATGTAAGCTTCAAAAGAATGTGGTCCTAACAGGTATTCTGATCACACAATGGCCCACATAAGGTGACGTAGGTTCCTTTCCAACTCTTGGTAATATGGGTACTTTCCTTAGACAAGAAAACAATACTTTTCCTGAGCAAACAGTGGTATACGGCACATTTATAAGTAAACAACACTCTTGAGCAAGACATGGCAGAAGTCGCCACAACAAAAGTACGGTAGGTTACAAATCGTTGCTCCACACTACTGTCAGATAATTCAGTAACAAACATGGGCCTAAATGCTTTCGTATTCATATTTTTTCAATAAGGTCGTGTATTGTTGAACAAGATGCTTGAAGTCGAACTGCTCTTTTGCAAACGTTTTTCATTGGAGACTGCTCATCTGATTAAGAGTGGGTGACACACGTTTCCTGTCACTTTTTATTGCTTCCAATACGTGGCCAGTCTCTGAGACAGCCTGAAAATACAGGACATTTATCTCAATCAGGCATGGCTACTTTACGAGGGGGACTGAGGCAAATGGTCTCATCATGCGTTACATAGTTTTTCCTATCTGCGGATGTTCATGCAGCCACGAATCGGCCACTAAACTCTCCTTTACAAGATGGATTTAGAACTCAAAGACTGCAGTGGTGAAACAAAAATATAATTCTGATAACATTGTTTTTTTACCATCTTCAGTGCAAGACTATCAATAGAACCTATTTACTTCATATTTTTACTATGCAAGAGCGATACAGGGACTTCTTGGACACCCTGTAGATGAAATAGACGTGCATAGTAACATGATATCTGTCTTTGTTAATACTCTTACTTTGTGTTGACATGCCGCCTTACATAGGTCTGGGTAACTGAACCTGGATAATGTGGGTAAACAACGCCCCGGCTCGTCATCCAGAGAAGACTTTGGATTCAGCTGCCTGCTGTGTACGGACACCACCTACTTGCTGTCGTTTTCTTGCAGACGAGGAGTGGCAGCTGGAGGACAGAAGCCACGCTACGCTCTCCGTGGGCACTGACTGCGTGCAGCTGTTGGTGAACGCCCTGGACCACCCCACGTGTCCACTGGAAGACCTGCCACTGGAAGCCGTGAAGCAGCGCGAGCAGTGCCGCGAGCAGCTGTGGGATGACATGGTGCAGAGGTCGCCCCACATACCCGTCACCAGCTACCTGGCCTACACGCAGAGGATAAACGTCAACCTCTGTCTGCTGGCCTGGATGGCGGTCAACTCGTACGGCATTTGTCAGGACGTCCCATTCAGCATGATACAGTCCGTGCACGATGCTCGCTGCCATTTCGATAGTCCCGACGATCAATCATGTCTGCAGTCGAACGCTACAGACGCCATCTGCTCTGTTTCCAGAGCTATTCTGTTGCTAAAGTGTCGCAACTTTTCCTCCATCAGGACTTCCCATGATTGTACGTTGACTATTTCCGCAATTGGAATATTGCGTAATAGTAGCAGTGGACTGTATCAAAAGCTAACAGAAGAAACACTGAACTACAAAAACAGTTTAAACAACGCTACCTTGAGATACAAGGATTTCAAAATTGACAGCTTGAAGCCTTTAGAAGTCTCATTTATAGTTGTAAATATCATTTTCCGTTTTTCAACTGCCGGAGTATACATGTACCTTCCCCAGTTACATAACTTGCCTGGAAAGATATTCTTGTCCTTTCAGATCACGTGCATAACCCAGATCCTGTGTTCTGAGGTCGTGTATCGTATGGCAGGCGTCCCTGACTTACCTACAGCAGTGCTGATAGACAGCGCCCTCACACTTCTCAGCTGTATCTGGCTGAACTCATTCTGCTACCACATGTATGCTTGTGTTCGCCATCTCAGGCTTCCTGACCAGCTACTACCTGCTGAAGTAAGCCAGTTATTCCGTCGTGAGGTGCTGTATGTGCTTATACCGTGGAGTGTAGTATGTGTGGCAGCTGTTGCTTTGGAAAAGACGAGTAAATATTACCTGATCCACAGTCGCATAGTAGTCCTTGCAGGGATTTCAGTGTCTGTGGCATTCAACTTGGTTTGTCTCGGACTGCTTGGATACATGTACCTATGTACTCGGTGCTCCATGCGGCAACTCAAAATTGTTGATGACAAGAAATTTGCCTCAAAGAAGCAATGTCTTTTTATGTCAGTTAAAGCCATTATATTAAGTGGAATAGGAATTATTATTAGAATTGGGTTCCACCAGGCTCAGGGAATAGCGCAGTTTGTATACTATATGCATCTAGTTACGATGGTGCAAGGACCAGTGCTCTTCGTCTGTTTCGTTTGCAATGGAACGACGCTCCCCGTACTGAAGAACAGGATACTTCTTTGGTGGAACCCAACTAACATCCCTGCAGGTCTAGAGCTGTGTTCGGCAGCCGAGAGGAATCTGGCCAGGAGAAACAATGAACAGTCTCCCTTTTCAGAATCCTCGCTGTAGCCTCCTTCAGTATTTTTCGCAAATAACTGTCTCCACACTACACTGCATTAAACCCAGCTATAAAAATGGACTCTACCTGGTATGACAATATTAAATGTCATCAAATCTGATATCGTACAGCCAGTACTTCTCCTTCCTAACGTCTCCTTCATTTATAACTGTGTGCTTAGTTGTGAGTGGTAGCTCCTGTCTACCTATTCTAATGCACTGAGACTATTTAGTAAAATTGTTGGGAAATGCTTCGTGTATACAACAGGCTGCCTCAATCACACGGCCTGTTATATACAAGGAAAACGCAGCACGTTGTCGGAGGAATTCCCGTTCGTCAGTGTCATCTACCGTGGCGATGGTGCATTTCTGGACACATGTTCGTAGGACGTCTTTTCTCCGGTTTCCTTCGAGGATCTGTCTTTGCAGTTTGTCGGTTTTATTAATGTATAATGTATGATATTAGTATATAACATTATGTCTGAAACAAGGAAATTTTCCATATGTGTGTGAAAGATGTACTTTTACATGATTTGCAATTCAAGTACCATGACAAGAGACATTCAGATACTTACAAAATCGAAAGAGAGGGGCCAATGACTGAAGTGGTGTGTGCATGAAAGTGTAAATGGGTTTGTTGAGCTTATTAGTGGTTAGATTACATACAGTGGCTCAAACAGGTATAGTAATAAAGTAACACATGACTTGTTGTGTGAAATGTGGCTTGAAGTGAACGCAAAGTGTCGAATGGCAGAGTTATATGAGATTAGCATTATTTGGTTTGTGAGACAAGATGGTGATTTGTTAAGCTAGAGGTTTGTAAGGGTACTATGGCAGATGTTAAAAGTTAATGTTCCATGTGCCACTCTTGAGCAAGGAAGAACATTACTTAAAGGTGTATTTACAGAAACAGTACTGTGGAAGGATAAACTTGTGCCAGTACTGTGAGTCCTGGTAAACATGTGCCATAGTAGCTTCACTAGAAGCACACAGTACGCCGAAATTGTTGTGATTCGTAATCAGTAGACGATCTCCCATTTGTTCAAATAAAACCTGAGTGAGCAAAGTAAAGGAGTGTATGTGTGAATTTAGTATCCAGCCCAACTAAAAATCCTGTGATAAATAGTACTATGTGGAGTGATTTTCGTGAATTTTGCATTTACCAGGCACCCGGAGTGTTAACCGCGATTTTCGTACTGGACGCAGTGGAACCAGAGGCCGCAGCGCCACGAGGGAGGCAGGTGCCGGGTGCAGCCCGCCTGGCCGCAGGGGGGCGCCGGCAGCTCAACACATTCTGTAAAACCGTTTGACGAAGATTTGCAGGCCTTGCGCCTCGATTCTGTCAGCGCAGCGCCAAGCCAACCCTGGCCCGCTCTGCGTGACGCCACAAGAGCGCGCCGCGGCCTTCTCTTTAGGTGGTGGTGGGCAGAGCCGACACGGGGCGCACTGGGGGCGCTTAGCGGCCCACCCAGGCAAGTGTCCTGCACCACCGGGACACGCGTAAAGTCAGCCCGACACAGTGGTCGCCAGCCGAGCCTCGACCCGCTGGAAAGTATCGAACCTCATCGCTCGAAAGCCAGTAGTTAACGGCCCTCATGCTACCTACTTAACCCCAGGCAAGATCCCGAGTTCCGACCGCAGTACTGGGAACATTCACAGCCGAGTCCAGGAAATTACTTTCGACTGGCTGTACGAAATACACAGTTCAAACTCAACGGGAAGACGGTCACTCAAAAAACATTACTCCCAGATTTGGATAACAAACTGAGATTGTCGCTATCCGATTACCCCAGCCAAGTCAGTCACTTGAGTCGGAGCACCACTGCCACTTAGCTAACATCGCCGAGTTTTCCCTGAGCTACAATTCGCCGTAAACGCCCACAGTAATTACTACGCAACATTCGCAGATAACGGCAGCAAAGTTCTTAGGCGGTAATGGATGCGCGCAAACGAGAACGCGTTTGGAAACTCGAGAACACTGTGCGCCGCGACACAGAACTCCGCTCCAGAGCGCCCGCGACCCGCCACGTCGGCCACACGGGCGCCGACGGCCAGCTCTCGATTCCCCGAGCTCCGAGCCTCTCCACGAAATCATTCTACTCGTGGGCCTTTCAGCCAATCAGGAGCAGCAGAGGACTGCAAGCCCCACCACTGGCCACTCCCTGCTGCTGCTTACAGCCGCTGCTGTCACGTTCTGGTCTTCAAAAGGGCGAACCAGCGAGCAGATATGGGTGGTCAGGGAATCACCTGTTACAACCCTATCACTCGCGGGGTATCAAGCATTAACTTCTGCAACCGATATACCTATTAAGGGCACAAGAAGCACCAAAATGCAGGAGCTGCAACACTGATAACGTTAACAGTGATGAGAGTTGCAAAGAAAGACCAAAACAGCCTATCTCAGCAAACAAAACTTGAAAACATTAAGCGCATTGATCAAACTATCACTGTCTTCGTCCAAGAATGTCACGAAAACAATCAAACGGAAAACATACTCTGAGTCTTCACTACAGCCCTTCCCAACATGATATTTGGAAGAAGGGAAATAATAACAGCAGCTTCTAAAAAGCTCCTACTACGTTCTTTGGTGAACACGGATCCACGTCTATGTCGCCATATTGATACACAAGGAGGCCTATTCCCAACCTAGCCTGAGACACCAGGAAACAAGAATTAACCTTCACATTCAAGCCTAAGAAAGATATTGCCACTATCTGCATTGTCAACACACTGGGTTTCTGCTCAAAAAAACAAACTCCCTAAAGGCATAGTAAGAGAAAAAGAAGTTGGTATTATAGTCGCAGCACATACCTCATGAGCAGGTAGAGAAATCAATCTAGATAACTGTATCTGTCACCGACCTGATTAATCCAAACCAGACCATAGTAGAATCTGAGATAGATGCTTCAGCATCTTTCATATAAAACACCACAATGATGTATCCTGCCGAGGAACCGCCAACTGATCTCGTGAATTATATACTCCCATTTTGCCCAGCTAAAGGAACAGGAGACAGTGCTAGATCTGCGATATTTGCTGAAAAATTGAACAAGAAAGATATTAAACTTGTTGTAGCCATTTTGAATCACGCAAGACTCAGAAATGACTCGCCGCCTTTTATCAATCACTATGGCACTTCTATCTTAGAACATATACTATGTACAACATAGCTACCCAGATTCTGAAGCTACACTGAATTTGGCGACCGTATAGCTAACGAATACCTCACATTTATGGTGCTGTGAACCACAAAAAGTAGGCAAAAACTTAAAACGATCATAATCTCACGAAATCGGATAGTCGAAAAATTCAGATTGATACGTTTTAACACAAAACCTAACGAATCAACTATTCAAACCACTCCTTATAACATACTGTAATCACCAAATACAAGTGGAAGGAATACAATCTGCTATACCGAAAACTACCCTAAGAAGAAATTAACATAACAAAGAGAAAGACTCCTGACGTACATAAGAAACAAAATTAAACAGTAGGGCAAGTCTATAGACCCTACGGCACTAACAAAATGGATATGCTACGATTGACTTGAACGTTTCCAATGACCTAATAAGAAGAGAAACCCACCAAACGATGCACGAGGTAATCACAAGAATTAGGTCCCACAATAGCAGTCGTTTTTGGAAAAAGTTCCAACAGGTCATAACACACCATTTGCGAACAGTTATCCTCAATAGCAGATGAGAATGTCATTCATTACTGACGACCTCAAAAAAGTTCCTCAAAGTGCTAGAAAAACTTTCACGGTCATCCACGGTATCCAAAATTCGATGAAACCGACGAAGGAATAATACTCGAAAATCCGAATGCAACCGCTTAACATCCACTACTTTATAAGATTGACGAATATGAAATGGAAAGAAAGCAGCTCAGAGACTGGAGGCACTAGAAGATAACAAAATAAATCACTCCTTTCACAAGAAACCTGCCTCAAACACATCAGACGTTCCTTCATCGCGGCCATGAAACTGAAAATAGTCTCTCTAAAATAGAAGCAAGCTAAAATCAAGATGATTTCCCAACCCGAAAGAACAAAAAACAACACCAAATCATATGTAACCGTGCTCTCAGTGACAGGGAAAGCTTTCGAGACAGACTAGAAATATTCAAGGAATAGAGCAACATAATCGCACAAGAACAAGCCGGGTTCAGCGGCAACCACAGCACAGGCGACCCGGTCCCAGGACTGAGCAGCAGAGCGACGCAGGCTGAACGCAACACGGCAGGCGCAACGCCAGCACGCTTTCTCGTGGACGGCGAACGCGCCTTCCATTGGTTGTGGCATGCTGGGCTGCTCTTTGAAACGTTACTTTTGAACTTTCACGCCAAAGTGTGCAGCTTACTAAAAGCGTTGCTGGAAACAGGTAAGTACAAGCGCTGCTTGGTGATCACCATTCGACAAGTATTAAGCCACCCGCAGAGACGCCACGTGGGACAGTCACGTCTCCACTGCTACACACCAACAGCAAGGCTGACATCGCTAAAGGTCGAGGAACGAAACAACAGCCCTGCACACAGGCGACACTGCGTACTGTTGTCAGGGCCCGACATGCGGCAGAATTAACGAGCAGGTCAGCCCCTTCACAAACAAGCAGGAACCATCGCTAAGCAAGTCGAGTAGATTAAAATACAGTGGATCCACGAAATCTATTCTTCAGCACCAACCTGTGATCTTCAAATACCCCTACTTTAAATAAATATGTATTCCTCACGTCATCTTCAGAGGTACTCTGACAGTTATCAACAATGAAGAAATACACCAAGTGGAAAATAAGATGTTATAACACAGAGAGATGTTGTTCCGCCCCTCAGTATGAAGACTGGTTTTAAAAATAGCTCTCCATTCTACTGTATAACTTGCAGGCCTCTTCATCTCCAAGTACATACTGCAGCCCACATCCATCCCAATCTCCTTACTGTATTCACCACCTGGTCTTCCTCTACGATTTTCACCCACACTTCACTTCAAAACTAAATTGGTTACCTGTCGACGTCTCGGAACGTGTCTTACCAACCGACCCTCCATTTGGTCAAGTTGCGCCTCGCATGTTCCCACGTTTCTCGGTAATCCAAACTTATCTTCCCTGAGGTCAGCGTCTACCAGTTTTTTCATTCTTCTGTGAAGAATTTGTGTTAGTATTTTACAACGACGAGTTATTAAACCCAAAGTTCAGTAATTTTCACACCTACCAGCAACCGCTTTCTTTGGAATTGATAACATTACACTCTTCTTAAAGTCTGTGGGTACTTCGCCTGTCTCATACGCCGGGCACAACAGGTGGGAGAGCTCCGCCGTGGCCGACTCTCCCGAGGCTGCCTGTAATCCTGGCAGAAGACTGTTTACTCCCTGGGCCTCGTTTCGACTTAGATATTTCAGAACACTGTCAAATTTGATCTCGTACTGTTACATCTCCCACCTCATTTACATCCATGACCACTTCTCTATCTGTAATATTGCCTTCAGTGAGATATAACTGACATAACTACATTTGCTGAAAACAAAACCTATGTAATGTCATGACAGCAGAAATTCTAAATATGATGTAGCTATGCTATTGACTATACAAAGACATAGATCACTACACCATTCAGACAGCAGTTTCTCCTACATAACATAGCACTTACCTCCGACTTACAAAGTTATCTTACAAATCCCTTCGTATCAAACTAGAGATTAGCTCCTAAGCATTTGTCTTAAAGACTACCAATACAATGTAACACGAAACAAAATGCCTTAAAGATCGACAAATAAACGCAGGTGCTGCTTTTTTAAAGGAAGGTTTTAACCCAATCATAAGGCGAATGCCAGGACTGAGCTGTAAGAATAACATCGTCCTCCAATCCACCAGGATTACACACTGCGTCCAAACCAAATAAGAGCCTCAGATTAAAGATGAACACCGTCACCACATCATTAAGCACATTTCCGTTCAAAGAGTAACACGTTTGGTAAGCCACATTACTGCTTCTACTAAACTTAAATATTTTCATTTTCACCTCTCCTGTCAACGGTGACTGTAATTGGGATCAGAAAATCAGAAACAGACATTTTTAACAAAGTCAGACTGAAGTAGTCGACGAATGATCTTGACCATAATCACATGTTATAAAGACCTATCAGGTGCTGGAGATAAGTGATCTTATGTATTACTAAAAGATTAAAACTAAATTATGAAACCTTTTAATTTTCTTGATCGTAAAAACACATTGCTTCACCATTCATTACACGTTTTGGTTGCCAATCAACTATTGTCAGGCTTGCAAAAGAAACAAGAAACAGGGAATTGCCTTAGATTTAACCAAATTTAACAAAGTTACGTAGTATTGCGTGATGATATGCCAATCATGGTAAACACGATGTGGCTATGAATTCTGTACGTTTGAAAGCCATCATCTAATAGCATATCTTGGAACTGTGTAAGTAATTGGAAAGTACCTATTGGGTGAATGTGAATAGTAAAATGTTTTCAGATATTAAAGAAATAAGTAAATAGAAATAATAAAAACATACCATGCTGACTAATGAACCACATTTTCCATAGACTATTGGTTATACCAACGAAGTTACAGAGTGCAACTCTCAACGATCAACAATCGAAACACACTCTTTCGTTAAAAACAAAGGCGCTAGCCCAGCTTAAGAAGCGAAAGTAATTTAAGGAAGAGACACTCTATCTACTTACTTATATCGGAAATGAGTATGAGCAGAAATTAGTAAGTGTAGCTGCCTTTTTGGCCCTATAAGCTGTTCTCGACACTGCTTGGTGAGAAGCACTTCTTTAGAAATTCACGATTGTGTCGTAAATTTAAGGACTTACTTAACAACATGCTAAGCAATAGAGCATTTCATATCCATTCTCACAATGACAGATGCAGGGTACTTAAAACATATAATAGTTAACTTCAAATGTCTGTTATGAGTCCACTACCACTTTGGTCTGTACATACAGCTTACCAAAAGTCCTCAAAAAAATTTAATTATGCTGATGCCATTTGCATGGTGGCTCAGAGCCTCAACCTTTATGATGCCGAAACCTCTTTATCCACTGATGTGGAAGTCTTAGATGTATAGATCAAGAAATAGTGGCTCCACCTAAATCCACAGAAAATAATTGTATCTACATTACGTATATGCAGAAGACAGTCAGAGTGCACACCAGAAGACAGATTTAGAGACCAAGTCTCGTTGTACTGCATTACACCATAATACATAGGAACAGCGCTAGATAGAACTCTTGACTTACAAGTAGCACCTAAAGTCAAATCGAGAAACAACAGTCTTCAAAAATTTGGTGGTATCTTATGGGGAGCTAATGCTCGTGTTTTGAGATCCATAGCTCTAACCCTATCATAGGTGCTCTGTTGCTGAAGATTACTGTTCGACCAGGATCAATAGTGCTCATACTAAGAAGATAGATGTCCAACTGAATCAGGTATTATGGGATGTATTCAGAGTACAATCGCTCTAAGACTTCCTGTTCTCAGCATCATCCCACCCCCAGCTCTAAGGAACCAGCTCTCCTAAAGGTCTGGAAGAACATTCTGAAGAATCCTCAGCTAGCCAGTCATCGAGATGCTCCACAGGCAGAACATCAACACTTGAAATCAAGGAAACCCTCATCATGCACAGCAGAAAACCTCGTTGTGTCCTCCTTGATTGTCAACCATTTACGGAAAATTCAGTGGAATCCGTCATCAATAGTCAACAAGCATCTAGTCAAGGACCCATTGATGCAGACAGGATTCGATCTCCCCAGACATCAGTAGAGGATCTTGAAATGGATTAGCAGTGGAGAAGGCTGATGTGTTTACATTAAGCATGGGGTGAGTGTTCTATTTACAGACAATTCAATGTCGCTTTCTAAATATTCCAGTTTCAATGGTCTCAGTATTATCATAACAGAAACAGGGTCACATGTTGCAACACGCTTGAGGCAGCTGCATGCCCTGCCCGCTGCTGTGACGTCACATGATGATCAAATCTAATGCTAACTCCAGAGATCTCTTTATCCTCACACGTGCTGATTCGATTATTTGCATGCTTAATCATCAGGATATGTAATTACCCAGGTGCTGTCTTCTGGATCCTGGGGTTTATGTCATAATTTCATCAAATAATTACAAATGATTTATCAGTTGTGCTTCTCCCATGGTCTTGGTCTCTGTAACCTGAAGGGAACTGGATTATGGATACTGAAATAGTACTTACCGACGAGAGTCGTTGCACAGTGTCATTTTCACTATGTCTTCACTGCTTAGAAAGTGTGTTAACTGCCCTGTTGTCGTGCTATATAATTTTTGCATGTTATTGCATTAAGTCTTGGGATTTCGAGGTCATCTATACTGCAGAGAGGTATATAAACCACACAGCTTTATGATATTATCAGTTCATTTCAGAATGCTACTATTTACCAGTACATACATGTTAGCTTATGGTTCAAAACATGTAAATGTAGGATTAGCATGAGATTGTGAGTGTGAAGTTATAGTAGAAACTGAGGATGTCCGTCGTAATGTAAACCACAATTTACAGATATGAGTTAGGGCGAGCATTGTTAGCCGATGAAGCACACTGAGAGGTTGATGACAACAGACTACAATCCTTTTCAACTTCCTCTTCACATGAAGATCTGTAGCAATAAGGCAACCATCATCGGCCTGTATAAAAGTGTCATGAAGTTGTATTGGTTATGCACTGCACTACAGATTGCAACAGACAAATACGGTGGCAAGTATATGTGAAAGCGTTACTAAACGATGTTGTATATTATGTAAGTGAATGTTGCATACAAGATGATTTAGAACAATATGTAAACATATGTATGCTTGCAGCACCAAGGGCTGCTGCTATAATCCTATAAATATTGAAACTGTAGAGCCTTGTTTACAGACAGAGAACGGAGATACGTCGTTGCTCCTGCTGGATTGAACACAATGGAAGCAGAATTTATAGCATAAAAAACCAGTTATTTAAAGAATAATACAGAGATACAAGACAGAACGAATGCTAAGAAATGTGTCAACAATTGTTTTTTTATTTTGTGCATGTAAAAACGTTAATAAACAAAGTTATTTAAAATGTGTATTTGTCTTTCATTGCACCAGTGCAAAACAAATATTATGCAAGATATTTACAGATATGATAAACACGTCATACTATTCTGCAAACCCTCAATCATACATACAGCAAATATATTCACTCACTGAGTGAATAGAGCCAGTATGGTACAGTGTCAATAAATTTCGACGATATAAACACACATTTAAAACAGCTTAAGAAGGGTTCAAGTTACTTGCAAATACCCACATACTTAAAACAGAGATATGAGCAACTGAAGACGGTATTGACTTTGTCAGTGGAGGTCCAATAGTACTACCTTCAGGCTTTCTGTTAGGACAATGCTTAGCATTTGATGCTAAGAAGGTTTGCAAATCCTATCTGCCTGTAGATACACACATCAAAATGTATTACATCACATCGGTTCCGAGAGATCCAGAACCTGTACAGAAACCTGGAATAGAATCAAGATAAACATCATTTCCGCCCTTTTTATTGGTCATGAAAACCACACATTGCATATTGTTCCACCATGCAGCGAGACCTTCAGAGGTGGTGGTCTAGATTGCTGTGCACAACGGTATCTCTAATACGCAGTAGCACGTCCCCTTGCAATGATGCATGCCTGTATTCATCGTGGCATGCTATCCACAAGTTCATCAAGGCACTGTTGGTCCAGATTTTCCCACTCCTCAAGAGCGATTCGGCGTTGATCCCTCAGAGTGGTTGGTGGGCCACGTCGCACATTAACAGCCCTTTTCAATCTGTCCCAGCCATGTTCGATAGGGTTTATGTCTGGAGAACATGCTGGCCGTGAGATACAGGAGGATTCGAGTTACATTACATTACAGTCAGGCAGAGGTTCCGAAATCAGATATTGGATTGTAACGCATACCTAGGAGCAGTTATAGACTCAGCTCACAATTTAATAGTGGTGAAGAGTAGACTGAAGTTTGAAACACTAGTCAGGAAGAAACAATACGCAAAAAAATGGAATACGTAAGTACTAAGTAATGGAGAGGCAAGCTTAAATGTCTCTGAAGCTACTGATACTGCAATATAGCGCATCAGCCAGTTCAGTAGAATAAGAAGGACACTTCTATAAAGGGCGATCAGAGAGAAACGGTCCAGTAAACGAAGTTCTAAAATGCATACCTTATGAGCTATGAGCACTTTTTCACGTTCGATACTGTAGAACGAGCACTAAATAGTTTACCTCTCACTCTTTTTGACGTGTCAGTCCTTTTGTATTTCGTTCTTTGTGTCTATAGTAGTGGAAAAGGCCAGTTACTCGTGTGCTGATAGCAAAGTTTAATCATCCTCCACTCGACCGTCATTTCAGCACCGTCAGAGCTCTGAGGTGCAGCGATCATGGTTCATTAAGTTACTTCCTCAGTTTGCACACATACCTGCAAATCCATCGCTATCCTCCGGTGGAAATGATGAAAGTAACTGTGACTGTTGACATGTATGAGCTACGCGTGGGCATTATCGAGGCATTTCGAGCCACGGAACAGAGAATACTTTTAGGAACTGGAAAATATATTTTAGAAAATGCTGCTTGTTCCAGATATAGGCACAGAAGCTCAGGACGACTCACGAGAAATATGCACAGACAGTCCAGTTACGCTGGATTCCCTGAAAAATTACAGCAATCTTAGATAAATAAGGGTATAAATGAGAACTGCGCAAGGGGAAGTGGCACCTCATCTTGGAATGATGAGAAGTAAAAGTCTGCATTCCTGCGAATGAATTAGGACACAAGCCGGCCAAAGAGCGAGCCCGAGAAAGTGCAACAGGAAACTAGAGCGGAAATTTTGCGTCAGTGAGGAAATGACAGATGCAGCGCGAAAGAGAAGTGAGAAAGACTGGTCTGAAACCATGAAAGAGACTATGGCAAAAAAATTTTTTTCAGCTGTTCAACATCGCCATTCTTCCATTTCCCACTGTCGCCTAGTCTTACAGCTGTGTCGGCTGTGCAGGGGAGATTAAAGGCTCTCTCCAGCTTGCTGAGACTGTAGAGTCTGGTGGGCCCGGAAACCGAGGGGTCACTCGACGAATTCTCCTCGGGTTATCAGCCGAGTGGTGGCGTCGTCTCGTCCCAACACTCTCTTATACTATGGCTAGCAACTCGCGACCGCGTAAAAGGAGTGGAATTTTGGTTTTCTTCGCCGATTTAGGTGATCGGAAAGCAAAGTTCAGCTGTTGTTCTAGGTGTGTTTCATATAAAGGAGGAAATACATTTAATCTAGCGCGTCATGTTCGAGTGCTGCATCCAACAGTGTCATTGTCAGTCAGGCGCTTAGCGCCCCCTGCTCCTGCATTTTCCGATATTTCTTGGACAAATAATCTGGACAATCCGGAACCAACACCAGCAATTGTCAGAAGCGAACAGCAGTCGGTGCCAGAAAAAAACAGTATCACTTCATTATCAGACAGCAGGCATCAATAACACAGGACATTACCGACGTATTTTTCGAAACCTCTTTCGAACAAAAGAAATCAGGAGATAGATTTCACACTTCTGGAGATTGTTGTAAAGGATTATTTGCCCTTCAACATAGTGGAAAGCAAACATTTCCAAAGTTTTGTAGGCAAACTAAATGGTGCTTACAGAATTCCAGCACGGAAGACCATTTCCAATACACTACTACAACAACAGTACACCATGATGAAAGAAATTGTGAGAGTCAAAATAAATTCTGCGGAAGCGGTTGTGCTGACAATTGATGGGTGGACCTCAACCACAAATGAGAGTTATTTGTCGGTGACAGCACACTACGTTAAAGACCTTGAGCTGGCATCTTCCCTCCTAGAGTGTTTTAAATACGACGAAAGGCACACGTCAGAAAAACTCTCCAAAGAACTGCGACATGTCACAAGGGAATGGGGCATTCAAGAAAAAGTCGTGTGTGTTGTTAGCTACAATGCTGCTAATATTGTGGCAGCTATAAGACTCACAGCCTGGTAACACAACCCCTGCTTTGCACACATACTCAATTTAATTGCTCAAAATGGGCTTCCACACATTCAACCCATTTTGAATAAAGTAAAAAAGAAATTGTTCAGTTTTTTAAAAGAAGCTGACAGGCCTGCACCAGACTGAAAAAGATGCAGGAACAGTTAAAAGAGCCAGTTCTGACACTAAAGCAGGACACTGTTACAAGATGGAATTCAACCTATGATATACTGCGAAGAATAATCGAGGTTAAGAATTCCCTAATGACAGTTATCACTCTGAATTATCCGGATCTTCCAAGTCTGACTGCAGAGGACATCGCAAGTGTAACACAGGCCTGCGACCTGTTGAAAGTTTTCAAACACTGCACCGAGGAAATGTGAAGTGAAAATGTTGTCACTACTTCTAAAGTTATACTCCTTAGTCGCTCGTTGAAAAAATGGTGTTGCAGGTTTGTTAATAACACTGAAATTCATGTAGACGTGCAGCAAAAGGTCGACAAGCTAGCTAAGGACCTAAAATGACGGTTTCGAAATATAGAGGAAAATTCCATTTTCGCAGAAGCAACTTCATTAAATCCCCAGTTCAAAGTACTGGTTTTCCTCATAAAAATTCTGCTGAGAAGGTGAAATTAAACCTGATCACGCACTGTGAGAAATTTGTGACGAACACGTCCACTGCTACAGCAACAATCTCAGTTCCAACCACTGAATCTATAACTAGTCTCTGGCTCGAATTTGACGAAGTGTTTTCCAGGCTGCAGAGCAGTCCACACCCGAGAGCTGCTGCAATGGTGGAAGTGGACAAATACTTACAAGAGCCCCTGCTACAGAGACAAGGCAGTCCACTTCAGTGGTGGTCTGAGCGGCTGTCAGTATACCCCTCGCTCTTCGAACTTGCAAAAATACGACTGTGTATTGTTGCAACCTCCATGCCGTGTGAAAGAGTGTTCTCGAAGGCAGGACACCTTATAACTGACAGAAGAAATCGCCTGACAGGAAAAAGTGGAACAAATCATATTATCAAACGGAAATCTCTGAACAATCACCAAATCCGTTGATGTTTATTCATAAGTATATATGTATTTTTTAAATATAATTAGGACAATCCTTAAATTGACATTTAGTGCAATTATTTCAATAATGTGTACGAGATAAACAATCCAACATGAAAGATTATCTTTCAAGCGTGGATTCGACTCATGCTTCAGTTCCAGACTCAGAAGGCAAGCATTTTACTTTCATATTGGCTGAGCGTGCTCACACAGCCAGCCTCTTCGTTTGTATCTTTATTATTCATTTATCTGCAAGCGCTGCCAACGGTAGGCTACCAGTAGACGCGAAGTATAACTGCACAAATAGTCACGGGTAATGTTGTCAGCACTGCAAGCAGCAGCTGACGCTGCCAACCCCTCGCCCCTCACCGCCTCTACCCCTCCTATCCCTATCGTTCCCCACAAACACCGCGCGATTCGTCGACAGGCAGTAGAGGTAGGACTGAAGGGAGAGGGAGAGGGGAAGAGAGTGAGTGAAATAGAAAAAGTGTGGAGTGTGCTTTCTGTGAAGAGTTTGAAGTACCAGTTCATTGAAATTGAGTGGTTAGTTCACACTTCACTGGAGTGTAGCATTCATTTGAACGATTCATTCACGAGTTCCCCATCACTAGCCGGCAGTCACCTGTTTCGCGATGGCGGTCTACGTGCCCAGTCGTCAACCGGTCAGACTTTCGTGTCCTACATGAGACTTCAACCTTGAACCTTGACCCTAACTTGTTACCGGATGAGCAACCCGGCCACATCTAACGACACTGGTCAAAACACGTCTAGACGTGGAATGTTTACCTACGCCGTAAGCTCATCTCTATGTGAAACGGTTCTGTACTGTGCCACGTCGGTTGTAGTTCACTGACGCTTTTAACGGGTTGCCAGAGTAGACACACGTCTACGACTATAACTGGTGCCGTTTTTACTTTGACTAACACTTGTCCTAAAAGGTAATTTTATATAGTCAAACTATGCTGTCTACTATTTGTAGAAATTTTGCCCTACTTCGTTTTCTGAGGCTAAAGTGTCGGTTTTTATGTAATAGGACTATTCTGAGCAAATCCTTACTTTGCTTTTCTTTCCATTCCATCGTCTGGTAGCAAGGTGAACTGATGCGACGTAAATGACGTCAAAAAGTAACATCCTATGTTCTCCTACATTTTGAAATCACTAAAGGATTCTTTTACACATAAAAATGATGATATTTGCTAACTGATACTGTCTCAAATCGAGGTATATCTCTCTCTGTATGCCTAGTCAGGAATGACTGTTAGTTTCCGTCATAACGAAATCTTTGCACCCATGTGCAAAACGAGACGGTTCGTCGTGTCATTTTAAGTTCATAGATATTCTCAACTAGCTGCTCGTGAATAACTTAAATTTTTAATGTCATTTTGCGTTAAATAATAAGTACGGTATGTTACTTTGAAGAAAAAAATCATGAATATGACGAACTTACTGCGTGCATTACCTATCTGACGTAACAATGAGAGTGGTAATATTTAAGGTATGTCATTTATTGTAATGTGAGCTTACAAGCGTTAAGGACAGTTTAAATGTGATAAGAGGTTCCCTGATATTTGTACTATCGTGGTATTACTTTACATCTTGAGTTACTGCGATACAGAGCAGTGTTTCCTAGTGGTGACTTGTTGGAACCATTTTCAACAGTCAAACGACTGTACTGAGAGGCTATTAGAGGACCTGCTAAACAGCTGCGTTATGCGGGTTGCATGCGAATCAGGCGAAATGCAATTCGATTCGATCGGATACTTTCTTTTGAGCATGACTGTACGTACATAAGTTGTGTAACAGAAAGGAGTATAATGGGTCCGATACAAGTAGGCATATTCTCACCATTTACGTACGTAATTGTTCATTGCTTACGGAAAGATTCCGGACAGTAACGTACACAGTATAAGTACTGGCATCAGAGGCGGTACCTTCGGTGTCGGCGCTGTGAGGTCAGGAAGGGGCAAAGTGCAAGCACGTTCTGTGAAAGAAATATTAGGCGCTGCTGTGATTAATAGTAAGGGCACAGAAGTATTTTGTTTGTAAACATTGTCGGGGGTGTTCTTGGAGGCAGATTATCTGTAAAAATATTCCTACGTTATTCAGAGAATTCGTAAATACAATATTGTCAACCAATCTGACTAAATATTGAACTAATTTTTGGCATTACATAAAACCAGCATGCGGATCGAAACCATGAGTTGAGTCGCTCAGTGACCATACTACCACAGAAACGGAAAATGACCGACACAAGGCGAAAAACAGAGCTTCCATGAATCATTCACTCGTTTCCAGAATTCCAAATTTTCGGAAATATTGCTTGTACAAATATGATTGGAGCATTAATATAACAGCAAACTCAACGAGTTTAAACTGTGCCGACCACCTCACATTAACAATGCAGCGCCTTGCCAAATGCCGACAAAGCGAGATAAGACTTTTCTCGTGTTGTAATATGCGGGATATTTGACGGAATGTGGCAGCTGCAACCGTGTAGGGGGGTGAACGAGATTTCTGTACGCGGTCCAAAGAAGTCAACAGCAGGCGCAAGCCGCGAACTCTAAACACCGCAGCAAAGTGTGTGGAACACCGTGCGTCGGCGGTCACACATCGAACCGCGCCGTCTGCATTTCTCACAACTATTAAAAGCAGAAGGTTGCGGCCGGCGCCTTCTGATTTGCGCCACAATGCACTGACCGGTTCAGGATGGACATTCCGTCCCCACGCTCATATTCAGCAACGAAGCAACCTTGCATTTATCTGAAAATGTTCATCTCCGCCATGTGAGAGTGTGGCGTACTGAGGATCGTTGCAGTTCCTTCACAGAATAAAAACGGCCCATTCAAGCTTTGTCTGTGACACTGTGCAGAAAACATTAAGCATCTGCGAATCTGGTTCGTGCGCCGCAATTTCGTGAGGATTTTCAGTAGCCCACACTCATATTGCGGAGATTAAGTTTTTCAGATAATTTCTAGGTTGCTCCGTCGCTGAAGATCAGCATGGAGGTTCAGCATGGAGGTTCATCCTCCAGTGATCCCTCCGTTGTGGCGCGAATCTGAAGGCGCCGGCCGCAACCTTCCGGGATGCAGACGGTACGGTTCGAAGTGTAACAGCCGACGAACGGTCTTCCACACACCTTGCTGCGGTATTCAGAGTTCGCGGCTTGTCGCTGCTTTTGACTTCTTTGTACAAAAATCTCGCTCACCCTCCTCCACGGCCGCAGCTGCAACATTTGGTCAAACATCCCGCACATTACAACACACGAAAACTCTTCTCTCGCCTTGTCGGCATTTTCGCAAGGCGCTGCATTCGTAAGATCAGGTGTTCGGCACAGTCTAAACTCGCTGAGGCGAAAAATATTTCGGAAAATGTAGAATTCTGGAAACCAGTGAATGATTTATTGGTAGCCATGTATTTCGCCTCCTGTGTCGTCTTCCATTGCTGTGACGGTATGGTCACTGAGCGACTCAACTCATGATTTCGATCCCGTTGTTGTTTTGATGTGACGCCACAAGTTCTCTTAATTGTTAGTCGGAAAGGTTGACAATGTTGTATTTACAAATTCTTTTAATAATATAGATAATATTTGCACACAAAACCTGCCTCCAAGGATTCTCCTGATAATGTTAAGAATCAAAGTACTTCTGTGCATCTCCGATTAATTACCGCAACGCCTAATACTTCATTCACAAAATGTAATGGCACTTCTGTACTAACTAATCACATACTGCCAAAACTATGTAGTGACTTCAATGCTACTACCTATACTGCGTACATTACCATCTGCCATCTTGCCGTAAGCAATCAACGATAACGTACGTAAATGTTGGGTATATGCCTGCTTGTATTCGACTTTTATTACTCCTTTACAGTACACTATTCAGTAAGTACGAACATGCAAACCAACGCAATTTCGCACCTGACTGACGAACTCATAGACCAAGACACAGGTATCGTTAATAGGAAGTGTGTGTTTGAATTCCGTAATTAAATCTAGAACTTCTTTCTGTGCAGCCTCAAGAATGAAAAATTAATACGTCAACGGCTTTATTCTTCCTGCAAAATAATGATGAGAAATTTATATAGCATAGTGTTTTCTAACAGGTATGGTGAGCTATTCATTAACTTCTAATTCACGTCTTGTTAACAATTTCCTTGCCTGAAATAGCGATTACAAGATACGAAGTGCCACAGCAACTGACCTAACGTTCTTCAAAGGGCAGATGGACCTGTACTATATCACTGGCTTGTACAGATAATGTACATCATTTTCTTTACCACTCACGAATGATCCTGCGTCCTGTTTATTTTTCATTTAAGGCATACCGATTCTGTAGCTGATTTCACTGTTGCCCTTCATCTAGTAATGTAGTGTCCGAACACAAAGCTCCGACGTCATTTGCATGGGAAAATTTAGTCGATAATTTCACATCTCCAGACAAAAACCGATCGTGAAGGTTTGATATTTTGTACAGAAACGAATATTCTTTTAAATGGCGGTTAACGCAAGTACTGATCAGCTTTTGAAAGCCACCTAACAACTTTTTTTTTTGAAAATCGGCAACCGGCAATGGTTTTGTGTAAATAAACTTTGCATATCATATTCGTGGTTGACTGCTCTAATTAAGTTATAATCTTTATAATTTTACTACAGCCTAGTTTCTCATGCTGTTTGTTTTCGAGAATGCAGCGATAGATAGCAGGCACTATATAGTGTGTCTCAAATAAACATGAATATTAATCAAAAGACCATTAGTAATTGATACGCGTTACCACTGCATTGGAAAGCACGTTTCCTCATAACATTAGCAGTAAAAAGTTCAACTCGATTATCCTTTATACCATTCAGAAGACACACTAGATGATACCGATAACTCTCGTCATAAGTATGCACGATAATATTCTTCAGATCCATTTGTTCCTTTTTAGGCCACTCGGCCAATGGGTTAACAAAAATTTGAAAGCGCACGAAAGACTAGAACTTAATAGTCCGACGCAGCAAAACAGAGCAAACGAAACAAAACCGTGGACGGGACAGCACGGTCTGTATTCGCCTGGGTCGTGTTGACTGCCCGCGCCCACGTGTCAACAGGCGTACGAGGCTGGCTGCACCGATGCCTCTTTGTGCGAAGGCTGCGTCCGTCTCGTGCACACGCGAATTTACACAGGTGTAAACGTACGTTTACACTAGCTAAGAACTGTGCCCAATGCTGAAAAATACTGAACCTGCCGTTCCAATTGTATTAGGATCCATGACAACATCAAAACGGACATAAGACACTCGTCGAAATGTAACGTGCATAAAATATCTGACACAGCAAGAATTATTGTTACTGTAATATTCCATTTCTTTGGCTCTGCTAACTAACAACCATACTGGAACCTGTCTGCCCAGCCGAGACCTCGGGCTATGCAACACATCACTTTTCCACCACAACCTATATTGGAAAAAATACGTAATAAAGCAGTTATGTAAACGTCACCGCGTCATGGACTGTGCGGCTGATCCCGGCGGAGGTTCGAGTCCTCCTTCGGGCATGGGTGTGTCTGTTTGTCCTTACGATAATTTAAGTTAAGTAGTGTGTAAGCCTAGGGACTGATGACCTTAGCAGTTAAGTCCCATAAGATTTCACACATAAAAAAACATCACTGCGTTCTGTTGTATCCGTAAGTATATATGACGTCACGGAGTACATCATTACGTCACGGGGCAATGTCGACGCCCCCTATCGGTAGCTGCGACCTGCTCCAGCTTAGACAGCCGCCTGTACTGGGAAGACGGGTATTTGCAGAACCTAAGGAGTGCTGATGCTTCAAAAAGGTGAAACAAGACGGAAGTCAGACAACGACAAACTTTTTTAAGTGGCTAACTACTAAATGGTTTATGACCAAGTGGACGACAAATGCGACAGCGAAATTTTCGCGAATCGCTTTTTTCTTCAGCAGAGGCATGGAAGTACCGGGTGCTCGTAAGTAAAATGTTGCCACTCACCGAGGTCCATTGTGGTCTGTAATTACCGTATGGCAACGAAACTTGGCAGGTATGCTAAGGCGTTAATGCGAAACCAGTTTGCACCGGAGGAAATCAGTTCCGATTTTAGTTACCAGGTGCGAATCTGTCGTTGTGCAATGCCTCGCCGAAGTCTTCGGTGCTCATACTGAACAAATTGTGCAGCTGGCGGTTAGGCCGGTATTACACTATCAAATTTCTTTGTCAAAGATTTGATCAAAGATGTAATCAAATATTCCGTCCAATATATTTAACAAAGATCTTTGACATAGCGCTGGAAGGGGTATTACACTGTCATCAAATTTTTCGTCAAAGTTCAAGATGGCTGACAACAACTTGTTATTAACCGCAGCAGTTGCACGTACCGCAATTGCATTGTGTGCACATGCGGAAAAGAAGTGGGGGAAAGACAGGAACCATACATACGAAGTTGACAGTCTTAAATTCCTGGGATTACAACTTGATAATAAATTCAGTTGGGAGGAGCACACCACAGAAGTGCAGAAAGGGCCTTAACAAATCTATATTTGCAATTCGAGTGTTAGCAGACATAGGCAACATAAAAATGAAAAAGCCTGCATACTTTGCCTACTTTCATTCCATAATGTCATATGGGATAATATTTTGGGGTAAATCTTCAAGTCAAACAAAAGTTTTCAGAGTCCTAAAGCGTGTAATATGTATTATTTGTGGAGTAAATTCACGGACGTCCTGCAGAAACCTCTTCAAAGAACTGGGTATACTAACTACTGCCTCTCAGTATATTTACTTCTTAATGAAATTTGTCGTAAATAATATATCTCTTTTTCCAACAAACAACTCAGTTCATACATAGAATACCAGGAACAAAAATGATCTGCACAAGGACTTAAAAGCACTTACTTTAGTTCAAAAAGGGGTCCACTACTCAGGAACACTCATCTTCAATAATTTGCCAGCAAACATAAAAAATTTAGTTAGAAATAAAGATCAGTTTAAAAGGAGCCTGAAAGACTTACTACTGGCCAACTCCTTATACTCCATTGGCGAAATTTTTAATAGAAACAAATGATGTATTTATTCATACTATTAGTATTGTTATTTCAGCTTAAAAAAATCGACATTTTCCACATCCACGAGGATCTCCTCAGCACGGATCTATGGAACGAAAAACTAATCTAATCTGGGTGAAGCCGTGGGTTTTACGACGACACGATAAAAACATTCAACAAAACTTGTTACGTGAGCTTTGAGTGGAAGACGTCAAGTCGTACATCAATTACTTAAGAATGGATGAGCATACATTTCTGTATGTGCTCAATGAAGTGTATCCTCATATCACAAAGCACAATATTCACTTAAGAACTGCTACATCTTCAGAAGACAGGCTTACTGTAACACTCCGATTCCTTGCTACAGGTTAGGTCAGGTCTCCAATCTTCTTAATCTATTTTTGTATTCAGGGTGCCTCGCGTTATAAAGCGCCTCATTAGCTTCAGACATCTCTATTTTGTAGTTGTCGGCACACACCAATTGTATTTACCGGCAATGGTTATAAAAACACTAAAAGACGACAGAACGCTGCAGCGATGCTAGCGCTCCATGTGGTAACATGTCACATTGCAATGAACAGAAGACAAGCGATTACTTTGATTAAATATACAGCGAGGCCCTAGATTTGATCAAATATTGGACGACATTTGACAAAGTCCCTATTACACTATCAAATATCTTCGACAAAGATATTGGACAAAGAAATTTGATAGTGTAATACCGGCCTTAATAACAAGATCTACATTCTGACTTTCTCACTTGTTTGACCCTTCCTGCCCACGTTCCGTTGCCAATCCATTACATATGGAAACATTTCTATACGTCTTTCTTCCGTTGATAGAGCCATTTGGTGGCCAAAATCGGAAATAATTTCTTTCCAGTGTAAATCGGTTCCGCAAGGGGGCTTTAGTATACCAAGTTTCGCTACCATACAATAGTTACAGTCCACACTGGACCCCTGTGAGTGGCTCAACTTCAGATTATGAGCACCCAGTGGTACAGCACCGTTACTGCCAGCCCAAGTATCGTGTGAGACACCACACTGTCAAAGATTCTGCTGGTGGACAGAACACGTGAAGAATTAAAAGCACCCAGAAACATTGTACACATTCGTAAGTCACCAGCGATCTTAATCCGTTATTATGGGCAATCGATGTGTGCCTCAGAGAGCGAATTCCACACATTCTCGACTAAATGGCGGCCTTTTTCTGAAACTGTTTTGGCTCCGGCCACTCTTCATCCGTCAACGTCACATTTCCCGACAATTCAGCCAACTGATCTCGCTACCCACGAGACGTTTTGGACAGGTCTTCAATACGGTGCTCCAATTGTGTTGCATATTTTGTGATAGCCGAGTATAAAAACGGAAACCACTCCACACACACACACACTACAGTGTCACGAAAGTGAGAGCCATTTGGAGCTCAGATTTCGGGTTACGCATTATTCATAAAATTCGTGGAACTTTTATTTAATCATCCCGTCCCTCACGAGTGAATACAGTCACTCTTATGTGACATCACGCGTCCTGTGCTGCGATTGGATGCGGGGAGCAAACTGGACAGTCGCTGTGCTGATCTAACTGTTCGCGAAGTTAAAGTTAGCAATTTCATAGTTTTGGTACTCAAATTTGCGTTTTATGACGATATGCAGTCTAAATGATACACGACATTTCAGAACTCTTTAAGATTTTGAGTACTTTATCATGCTAAAGTGTCGGTAAATCTGGCGTCAGTGGCTACCGATAATTCCCAAACAGTGACTTACCATCAGTAAAGGGTAAGGCTTCTGTAGCAGTATCTGCCTAAACGAAATAATATTTACTATAGGTTTCAGTCAAATATAATTAGCAAATGCCGCCAAAAATGTAATTCCGACGTGATTCAGTGCTCTGACGGAAACTAATAGCAAATCTACCTCGATTCTCGCAAATATTGCACTGGAAATGGCACAAATTAAATCTAGATCAGCCGTCGTTATAGGCCACATATAAAAATTTACACCGCACTTTAATTGTGTCATTTGAACGTCAGATAAAGAAGTTGGCAAGTGACAGACAATCACCATCATTCATTCTTTGGTCGCGTAAGATACGACTAATGCGCAAGCACGATTGCGACAACTTTTCTGCACAACGAGCCGCAGAGAACACGACGCGTCCCAAAGACCTCTCATGCGTTGCTTTGTCTCTTATCAGGCAAATAATAACACGTAGCAGCCTGACAAAGCACTGCAGAGTTGGGTTCAAATGGCTCTGAGCACTATGGGATTTAACTTCTGTAGTCATCAGTCCCCTAGAACTTAGAACTACTTAAACCTAGCTAACCTAAGGACATCACACACATCCATGCCCGAGGGAGGATTCGAACCTGCGACGCAGCGGTCGCGCGGTTCAAGACTGTAGCGCCTAGAACCGCTCGGCCACTCCGGCCGGCGCTGCAGACTTGTATAGAGGAAAAAAATTGTGGTGTGTGATCGCTTCTCTTTGATCAGCAAATCACAAACGAAACGTGACGTCACAGAACGATAAAAAAGAATAAGGAAGTTTTAATTCATGAAAAGCAAACATTACGATAAATTTTCAAGAATTCGCCAACAAGCAACCAAATCTTCGCCTCAGTCTAACGTAGGTTGGGGAAAGCAACAGATCGCTCGTGCATCACAACCTAAATTCCAGAAAACTGTAAAAATACTGAAATAAACACAAGTGCTGCGTTTCATCGTCAGAAACATATCGGCATGACGCCACGAGTGGAGTACAGGATTCGGAATGCCTACGCGCTAAACAACTTCGGACGTCTGATTACTTTGCAGACGAGTTAACGTCTGTAATATCTGATGTTAAGCATGTTAGTGAGCAAAAGTTTAGGAACAGTTTGAAATTATACTTAACGTGTGTTCGAAGTCACCAAGTGCACAATCTCAAATGGTGGGTGAATAACGATCGCGTATTTCAGCGACGTGCGTTACGTTACCTCACGACACGCCAAGTTTACAACTGTGATACTTTTCTTACTGTGTGAAAGCCGTAACGGCAGGTTATACCTTTGAATGCGTACCTTACAACATTTTAGATGTTCAAATTCGGCCAAATTAAGCGAAATATTGAAAAATGAACTTCTGTCAGCCCTGCAAGACGCAACAGAGGCAACCTGCAGTCACTCTCGACTGTCGGTCCAGAATTACAGACAACCACGGCTGCTGGAATCAGTGGCAAAAGACGCCGTGTCGCACTGAAACTCACTCAGCCCGAAGTGCTGACTGTTTGATGGTTTTCGCATACTTGCGTCCTCTACGAACATTGGTTATTTCGTTGCAGTGACGTAACCAGGACCGGGTGGTTTACGTTTCCAACAACAGTGGTACGAGAAATCTGCAGGAATCGACAATGGTACATCGAAACACTGCCCGACTGAATGTGGCGCTATTTTCCGTTCGTTGCACGCTATTCTCGCTCAAGGTATCAGCGATTAAACGGCTGTAACAAGGCGGTAAAAAACGAGTAATAAATTATTAAACGCTCGACGCACTAATTTAACAAACGATTCGCCATCCCTAATGTTCGTATCGATCCTAATTGTTAAAGATAATGTATTAAACAAGAGCAGTTCCGTCGTGAGTTACGCGACAAGCCACACAAAAGCGAGCAGAACGACAGCCGCAGCTTCCAAGTGACACAGTGGAGGCCGGCTGCCCGCCTCACCTGTCTCTGGTGTTCTCGCCGAGAGGCGGGACTGCGCCGCCCGCCGCCACACGCCTGGCCGCTCCGCCACGACTGGGCCGCACAGACAGCCGGGGCGCGCGGCTGCCCCATTCCTCCCCCCCCCCCCCCCAAACAACACGCTGACGTCATGAGGCTGAGTTGCTAGCTAGACCCACGGCATGCGAGGGAACGGCTGCAGCAGAGCGAGCGAGGCGTCTACGTCCGTGTCGGCACTGCCGGACCGACTGCGTCCATCCACGCCACAGTCCGTTCATCTCGTTCCGTGCTATACAGCTGGTAACAACCCTCCCCCCCCCCCATTCTTACACTGTGCTCTCAAAACCGGATTTCGGATTTCGTAAACCAACTTCCCAATACCACTTCTGGTGAACGCAACAATGGAACCAAGACGCTGTATTTTCGTCGCGGGATGAGGATAGATGCGAACAGAAGATCGTATTCGTCCTTACGCATTAGCTATTCACAGTCATATGACACATTTGTAGTTGATGCAACCGACGTGGTAGTGTTGGGTCCCTATGGGACTAAACTGCTGACGTCATCGGTCCCTAAGCATGCACACTACTTAATCCAACTTAAACTAACTTACTCTAGGACAACACACACTCCCACGCCCTAGAGAGGACTCGAACCTCCGAAGGGTTGGGCCGTGCGGATGCAACCGACGCGATGTCTTCGGACTGTTGCAGACAACAGTGAGAGACAGGCGCCAGTTACAACACAAGCTTCGGCGAGCTCGCTTTAGTGCGCCCCATTGTCTGTTGGCTGCTGTGTGTAAAACTAACTCATGCTCCATAATACGAGGAGAAGAAAGTGTTCTTCCTCTAAAACGATGAAAGAAGATTTCCCTTTCTTGAAGTACACCATGACTATACAAACATACGCTGTGTTGTTCGGTGTTTCTCATTGAACATGGCGGACGTGTCGATAAAACACAACACACAAAGAAAAACAAGCACCTGTTGCCAGTTTTTGCAAGAATTTCTAGTAGCGTGTATGTGTGAATAAACTACAAAAAGAGGAAGACTTTGGCGTATCAGATTGAAAATTATATCACATTCTAGCGTCGATGGCGTGATAGCGGCGGAAAAGTTTTGTGCTTGTGGGTGAAGCCAGGGAAAAGTTACGGCCACTTATGTGAGACGCTTGGACAGTCGAAATGACGAGCGGTCAAGAACGTCTTTTAGATCTGACGACCAACATGCATCCATACTTTCAACGCATGCAAGGATTTTAAACAGGTTTGTACAGTCATTTGGGTTAAAACTTTCTTTTGAAAGAGAGTGTTCAAGCATTCCTCATCGGTGCGTCACTGGGCAAGCTGTAACAACATTTGTTCCACGTGTCAGTCTGCAACCACTTGCATATTAAGCACTGCCGATAATTCACTGCTGTCCATCCAGCCCGGGAAACGCATAATGTGGAGATGTAGACACCTACCTTAGAAAATGTACACATATTCTGTACTGATCGCGGCCGGCCACGCTCCGTGATACACAGCCGTGACGTCACAACATGGACACACTCGTCCTCTTTATTACGACCGACTCCGCAGCACCACATATACAGCCCCTACCATCGACAGAGCTTGGCCTTACAGTCTTCTTACTCACGATGATACGCTTAGCATTGCAAAAGATTTGTCCTATTACTGAGTTTTAGCATTTGAATCGTGTAATGTTTCTGCTGCTACAGCTTTAATATACTCTCAAAGCATATAAATGGCGTACATGTAATGGATCGTTACGAAAACGATGATCACAAGTGCCAAACGCACAAATTTCCATTACTTTGTTTTCTACATCGACAATCGAATCGTACAACCTTTGTTGTCAGAGGGTTTTTGTTGGAGTATGCTTCCTCCTCTGCGAAGTAGTGCTGTGATTTTTTACACATTCCAGCCAAGTATCAAATCGGTATGAAAGTTGCCTTGATGGCAATAGAGAAGAATGTTACCATTGCTAGGTGCTCGTACGAAGTTTGGTGTCCGCTCTCCGACGTGTCCGGAAAGTCCATACTAGGAAACTGTAGTACGAATTGGCACTCATCCTACATGTACCTAATCATTGAAAACCATGTCCCAATTAGGGCAAACACAGTTGCTAAGCTAAAACCACTGTGTTCTACTAGAATCTTTAATTTGTTTTTAATATACTGACTTTGCATAAGCAAGCGTGTCAGGTGCTCAGCACATTTCTGTGGATGACGCATACTACTTTTGTTTCGTTCAACTCCATGCTTCGAAGTAAATGTCGAAACTAGCAGTTACTGTTTTGGAGTTTATCCACATACGGTTCAAGAGGCAATATTTGCAGCTTTCAGTCTAATCAAGATTTCTAACAAATGAAGCTACCTTGTCTTCTGATCTTAAGAAACTGATAGCACCTCTTAGTTCCGACAGATTATGTTTAACCGTTCCTCTACGTGGACCACAACGTCACACACGCTATGAAAGTGTTGTGCCGCAGGTATATATTGAGACCACAAAGAAAAAAATACGATGAAATCATTATAAATAAGTTCCTCTCACTGATTTCTGTGTATGTTATTCAGCTGTCTGTGTATGCAATGCTTTATTTGAGAAGTAAGGATGCGTCTCTAGTTAGTAACTGTAGCAAACTTTTGCCCACAGCTGAAACTCCGGTCGCAAACCACAGACGCCATGAAATGACGTCGCCCTTACTAACGAGCCCATGAAGCGAGTTGATCAACTCTGGGTTAATTTTCTGATTTTTAGTTTCATCGCTTGCGGGAATAGACTGAAAGAGCATTGTGTTGTCTCCCTCAAGCCACAGAAAACGCGATAAGAAATTTTACGCTCTCCCTATTAAACTACAACTAAGAAAAGCCTTCACCTCATCACCGTAATCGCAATTCCTTCCAGTTCGCCGCTCGGTAGTTCCTCAGTTCATATAAACGGACGGCGTTTATAATAAACTGCCCCGACACCTGCTGTGGCCAGAAAATTCCGTTACAACTGGGAACGGAGTTGCTCGCTACGGCATTCTTACGTCAGACGCCGTCCGTGTTCTTACCGAGTTAAAACTTTAGTAGCAGTTCGACAATATTTTAAAATATTTTGCCTCAAGTAGGGACATAAATGATTCGACGAATTGGTCTGGAGAAACGCCGCTGTCTCGATTGAAATTACTGTTGCGAAATCTGATCTGTGTGGCCTCTCTGATAACAGAAAACGTTAAGCAATACTATGATTTAAAAAAGTCTGTACCCCCGGTTTTGCGTTGATAACAGTACTGCAAATATTTTTGTCTGAAACGAAAGTGCGAAACATTATACACAGATAAGTCGAATTTATTTTTTCGTTAATTTTCCGTCTCTCGCAACCGACAGAGCTTTGTCACTGCCTCAGCGAATGATTGTTGCTGTTAGCATCGCGGATTGTTGCCACTTGTAACTCTCCTGCGACTAATGGCTGTTATAGGAAGTAAACGAGAACGACAAAGAAATTTGCATGCATGAGTTTATCGCCGAAATAAGAGGGAATCTATATTCGACGCAGAGACTAGATTTATAAAATATGCCCACAGCACAACCTCGCGTATCCCTCAAGTTGCGAGACGCGTGTCCACTCCCACATGTGAGCCACACTGACAGTCGCTGGCCAGTTTCACCATCTTAACGCATCCGCACAGTTCCTGTTTCGCACTCGGCACATTCATGGATGGCCTTCTGTCTCAGCTGCCTCCAGCTGATGTTACTCTACAGTCCTGAGGAGGAGGCGATTGTGTGAGAAGATCTTCCGGTAAACGTGTAGAAATCGTAAAAAAATGCCGTCTAAACGTTTTTATCCAAACCAATTAACGCATGTGATACCTTTATTATACTCAACTGGATGACTTGCGTAGTGAGGAATAGGAATAGCAGTAAGGGGTGGAACGTATTTAAAGTCCATGGTTTTGAAGACGTGTAACTGCCTACCAAAATTCCTCTAGAGTCAAGGCGAATTCCTAATCACGTACATAGTATTAGCGGATATGTCACCAGCCACTGTTTGTGAACAAGTAATAATGAAGTTGACAGCATCATCTGTTTTTTTATCGATGCGAAATCTAAACCCAAGTGTGAGACCTTGTTTTACTTCGTGGCAATGTATCCAGCTGTTCGCCTTCTCTTTGTGCAAATTGCATTCGTTAAACGGTAACAGATAAAAAACGATTCGTCGAGGGTCTTTACACACTCCACATGAGAGGAGGAGGGCCACATTCGAGCCAACAATTAATTTCTCTGAAAAGGCGATGAACAGGGAAAAGCTTGTTTCAGTGGTGTTATTTTGTCGTGTCGCAGGGCGGCGCCGATCGGGAGAACGAAGATCACCAAAGCTTTATTTTACTGCGCCTGATTGCGTTATAGGCCGCTCGTTGGCGCATGTGAGACTGTGGACTCACACCAAGTTTCATGCGTTCGACCACAGAGGTACACATATACACAGCGGGTGCATCTATCCTTGCTGTGAGGTTCGGAACCAAATGGATTAGACGGTTACATTATCTACACCTGGAATCAATTACTGATTTCAAAAAGATCTTGTTGTATTAGTGTCACACATGTAGTAAGTCAATTAACCTACTTTCTATGGTTCAAATGGCTCTGAGCACTATGGGACTTAACATCTTAGGCCATCAGTCCCCTAGAACTTAGAAGTACTTAAACCTAACTAACCTAAGGACATCACACACGTCCATGCCCGAGGCAGGATTCGAACCTGCGACCGTAGCAGCAGCGCGGTTCTGGGCTGAAGCGCCTATAACCGCTCGGCCACCACGGCCGGCCGTACTTTCTCCAACAGTTGCAATGTTAATGCGATAACTGTCCTTGTTACGTTTGGCCAGGTAGAGCGACAACAAACGTTTCAAACATGGTCCTGACAATTCTTTATTTACACAAACTACAGAATTGCAGTAATTTGAGAATCCCTGTTCTTGTTGACTGTGGCTCATTTACCTGGCCGCTTCCACAGAAGGCTAAATATCAGTTTCACGGGAAGCACATATTTATCTGGCCCTTTCCTCAGGAATGCGTGTCATTATGCTTTAAGAAGAAACATCCGTAGTGTCCTGTTTTTATACGGAATGAAACACTATGGCTTCTGATTAATCCAGTACAGATGCCGACACAATATCGAGATGACGTTACTTGAAGAGTAAATTCATAATAGTGGGTTAGACACAAACGTTCTGTCGTGTCAAAAATTTTCGCCATTCGTAGAGCTTTCGATCTGACGACCGACATAGCCTAGATCCCTACATTCATCCAACCCATGGTTTTGGAAAGTGTTTGCTTGATATTCTGTTTTAACATATAAATGCCGTATAACTAACAGCTCGTTTGGAACAGTGTGGGTTACAAGTGCCAAACGCACAAATTTCCAGCGGTTTGATTTCTGTCTCGACAATCGAAACACGCAACTTCTGTTGCCAAAGCCTTGACGTTGTAGTTGCATCTTTCTCTGCAAAGTACTTGTGTGACATCTTACACACTCCGGCCACGTACCACATCAGCATCAAAGATGCCTTGATGACGACAGAGAATAAATTTATGATTAATATCTGCTTCAACCAAATGTGCTGTGCACCCTCCGTCGTGTTTAAATAGTCCTTACTAGAAAACTGTAGTAGAAATTGGCGCGAATCGTACAGGTGCATAACCTTTGAAAACCGTGACCCAGTTACGGGAAACACAGCTGCTGCACTTGAATACGGTGTACTACTAGAATTTTTAATTTGTCATTGATACACTGACTTTTACATAACAAGGCGTGTGTTGTACTCTGAAGGTTTCCATGAATAACGCACACTAAAGCCCGCGTCACCTATGGCGGCGCTTCTGCATATAGAGGCGGAGCGGAAAGGACGAGTGGGGGGGGGTGGGGGGCGGGGGGTGAGAACTGCGCACGTGCCGGCAGCAGAGAGCGGACAAACGAAGTCCACGTGGCCGAACTGCATTGCTAGGACAACATTCAGGCTCGTTTGCCTATGGTACATCGTATTATAGGTTCAAATCTACGAGGGAAATAGTAAATATTCGAGAACAGCTCACACAGTTTTGTGAAAAAGTGAAGTACCATTTTTCTCAAAACGACATTGAAACTGCTTGCAATAATTACCATTTATTGCGATTTGAACTGCATTATAAGTAGAAATTTAATACACTACAAAATTAACTTCGAGCACAAACCGAAATCATTATATCTGCTTGACAACTGCTTCTGCTCTGTGTGTAAGGTGTGTGTGTATGTGTCTGTGTGTTTGACATTAGTTGAGTGTAATCACTGCGTGTAAAAAAGAATTAGTCGTAGAAAAGACTAATGTGAAAGACTACCGTAAGAATGGTCAGTAAGTTGTCATATTTTTCTTTGTTAACGGGCATTGTGAGTGTAAACTAACACATTCGATGTTACAGTGAGAGACCGCATTGATAATCAATTGAACAAGCAAAAAATTAAGCACCACCTGCGAATAACTCCAGGGAATCTGACCGATAACATCGAAAACTACCGATATGTCGACAGGTAACCATCATTGTCATTTTAGAGCCCTGTCCAGTAAGTGCCTAGAAAATGACAGAGGTTTACAATACGGTGGGAGAAGCTTAACTTCTCCTTGGGCAATATATTTGTAGTCTGCATAATTAAAAGGATACAAGACCTAATCAGAAAGGCTAGGAAGTTCTCATTATTATGTATGCAACTGATCTGTTGACAAACACATTTTTAAGCCATGAGTCTTTAAAACTAAGAAATATTACTTTGTTACAAAGTCTACATTCTAATACCATCTTAACTTGTGTTTGAGCCTGTTTCCGAACAATCTGGTATTAAATTTATGATGATAGGTTCAAGTCTTATATCAATCATCGTTTCCCTGTCAATTTTTTCTTCCTAAAGCTTCTCAGCATGCCACACAGACTATGCCCACACTACAGGTGGGATGTTGTCTGTTGCCTCGTTGCTTATTGCCTCATGTACAAGCGATTCACTGTATCTTACCTTGAATGTTTAGTTTCTTTTCCTTCCACATAGTCTTAACACCGTTTGCACAAAGTAATTCCATGTTGCTACAATGACAGTGACGCGTGAGTAAACACAAAATGGTGTGACCGCATTCATGTGCAAGGAAGTCGTGTGTGAACGCTCTGTCACGTGACTGGTACAGTATAAATTAACGAGCTGCAAAAGATCGACACGAGTCTAAATTATACGATGCTTACTATTTTTATTTTTAAGCTGGGGAAAAATATCCACATTTCAGGTGTTTCTACTTGATGTTTTTTCTATAACAGTTTAACTATAACTGGCAATGACCGACTTCGAAACGAGGTATGACAAGAATTGTGAATCACATCACGAGACTGGCAGCGTTCATCCAGAATGGTAATCACTGCTGTTTTACTTGCACGTAAATACAAGTTTATTCTCAGAAATAAAACGAGAAGAGTCAGCCTGCATAATAATTGACCGAGAACCTATCCCTATGAGAAATTTAAAACTGCCAGTACCATCAATAATTTTCCAGCATATCTTCTTGGAATCATTATAACTGACCCATGTTTCATTAAGGTAATACACTGTTGACCTACCTGCTTCTCTTGTATCGTGAATCTTTATATGGGATGTAGTTCGTGCTGCACCTATATCATTTGTTTGAACTAAAAACTCTCTGGAACCAATGTCTTTGAAAATTCTTTACCTTGACGAAGCGCTTACCATTGAAGCCTGCGTAATTGTAACACGTTTTTGTTATGTCAGGCATTCATCATTCACATGGATCTCTTTAAAACATCATTGTTAAAAGTATCCCTTTTTGTGTTACAGTCTCTTTGCGATTTCGATGCTTTCCGGCGACACGAAACCAACTGTTTCTACAGTTCCGACAGTCTTGACACTTCCCTTTACAATTCGCTTCAACAGTTCTTTGCCAACTCCACATGGTTCTGGGGACCATTGTTGTGCTTTCAAATACACTCCTGGAAATTGAAATAAGAACACCGTGAATTCATTGTCCCAGGAAGGGGAAACTTTATTGACACATTGCTGGGGTCAGATACATCACATGATCACACTGACAGAACCACAGGCACATAGACACAGGCAACAGAGCATGCACAATGTCGCCACTAGTACAGTGTATATCCACCTTTCACAGCAATGCAGGCTGCTATTCTCCCATGGAGACGATCGTAGAGATGCTGGATGTAGTCCTGTGGAACGGCTTGCCATGCCATTTCCACCTGGCGCCTCAGTTGGACCAGCGTTCGTGCTGGACGTGCAGACCGCGTGAGACGACGCTTCATCCAGTCCCAAACATGCTCAATGGGGGACAGATCCGGAGATCTTGCTGGCCAGGGTAGTTGACTTACACCTTCTAGAGCACGTTGGGTGGCACGGGATACATGCGGACGTGCATTGTCCTGTTGGAACAGCAAGTTCCCTTGCCGGTCTAGGAATGGTAGAACGATGGGTTCGATGACGGTTTGGATGTACCGTGCACTATTCAGTGTCCCCTCGACGATCACCAGTGGTGTACGGCCAGTGTAGGAGATCGCTCCCCACACCATGATGCCGGGTGTTGGTCCTGTGTGCCTCGGTCGTATGCAGTCCTGATTGTGGCGCTCACCTGCACGGCGCCCAACACGCATACGACCATCATTGGCACCAAGGCAGAAGCGACTCTCATCGCTGAAGACGACACGTCTCCATTCGTCCCTCCATTCACGCCTGTCGCGACAACACTGGAGGCGGGCTGCACGATGTTGGGGCGTGAGTGGAAGACGGCCTAACGGTGTGCGGGACCGTAGCCCAGCTTCATGGAGACGGTTGCGAATGGTCCTCGCAGATACCCCAGGAGCAACAGTGTCCCTAATTTGCTGGGAAGTGGCGGTGCGGTCCCCTACGGCACTGCGTAGGATCCTACGGTCTTGGCGTGCATCCGTGCGTCGCTGCGGTCCGGTCCCAGGTCGACGGGCACGTGCACCTTCCGCCGACCACTGGCGACAACATCGATGTACTGTGGAGACCTCACGCCCCACGTGTTGAGCAATTCGGCGGTACGTCCACCCGGCCTCCCGCATGCCCACTATACGCCCTCGCTCAAAGTCCGTCAACTGCACATACGGTTCACGTCCACGCTGTCGCGGCATGCTACCAGTGTTAAAGACTGCGATGGAGCTCCGTATGCCACGGCAAACTGGCTGACACTGACGGCGGCGGTGCACAAATGCTGCGCAGCTAGCGCCATTCGACGGCCAACACCGCGGTTCCTGGTGTGTCCGCTGTGCCGTGCGTGTGATCATTGCTTGTACAGCCCTCTCGCAGTGTCCGGAGCAAGTATGGTGGGTCTGACACACCGGTGTCAATGTGTTCTTTTTTCCATTTCCAGGAGTGTATTAACCGTAGGAGACGCGCTTTTAAATTCACGTTTGAAAAAGTTATAAATGAGGTAAATAACCCGCCTCGCCTGCTTGTGATGCACTTCACGTTTATTGCCGTCATATGACTTTTCTTTTTAATCGCTCTTAAACATTTACAAGATACACATTCACAGCTGTACTGCTGCAAGAAAATAAAGGAAAGAAAAAAATTGATATTTGGATGGACAGTTCGGTTGTGGCGAAGTGCGGCAACAGTGCTGCACGTAGGAGCGAGATTCTCGCTCCCTGCTGGAACTCGCTGCTAGCCGCTCGGAAAGAGCACGAATATTAGTGGCCGCCAGTGGCTAGTGGAGGGGGATGAGGAGAACAGCTGAAAATTGGGCCGCCTTCTTACGTGACACAGACAATAGGACTCTTCTGATTCGTCCAGACCGATGCTTCGACGTAATTATCGAAATTTCCAGCTACTATTAAAGTTTTGGGGCCAGTGCAGATACGGTTCTGGAGGAAGTATTTAGGTGCTTTCAGTTTACTCACAATCGGTAACATATTGGTAGTATATGAAGTTACGATGTCTTCTGGTCAGAAGAAACTGATAGCACCTCTTTGTTTCGACAGATTATACTTCACCGTAGCTGCACGTACCACCACCGTGCCACACAGAGTATGCTACTCTTGTGCCGTAGGTTTATAGCGAGACCAGAAAAAAAAGAAACCTGATATCAGTATATTTAACGAAGTCATTCATTTCTGAGTACGTTACTCACCTCTTGCAGGGTGCCCTGCTCTATTTGGGAGCTGAGGAAGCGTCGATAGCAGACTCTTGTCAACGGCTGTATCTCGGTTTTCAAACTGGAGGTCAGCCGTACTAGCGATACGATGAAGCGATTTCTCCACTCGGGGCAAATCTGTCTTTTAGTTTCATTGCTTAGGGGACAGACTGAAACGGCATAGCGTTGTCTCCCTTAATCCACAGAAAACACGATAAGAAATGTTACGTTCTTTCGATTGAATTGCTGCTAAGAAAAGCCTTGGGATTATCATCGTAATCGCAGTTCTTTCTACTTCACCGCCCTGTAATTCGTCACGGTCACGTAAACGGACAATTAAAATGGCCCGGTGTTTACAATAAATTGCTGTGAAAACAGCTGTAGGCCGGAACATTTAGTTACAGCTGGGAACGGTGTTTCTCGCGACGGCATTCTTGTGCCAGGTCCGTGCTCTTGTCGAGATGAACTTTGGTAGTAGTTCAGGATTAATTCAGAAAGGTCCATCGCCTTTTTTTTCCGTCTCCGTATCACTATCGCCGTGCTGCCAGACAAGGTGTCGACGTCTGCGACGCTGTTCCCCCAAGTCGGGAAGCAGATGATTCGACGAACTGCTCTGCAGAACAGCCACAGTACAGGTTGAAATCATGTTTGCGGAATCTGATCTGTGCGGATTCTATGATGATAGAAAAAGTAAAGCCCTTTTCTTATAGAAAGGAATCTGTGTTTTCCTCGATATTTCGTTTTAACGGTACTCCAAATAGTTTTGCGTACAACGCTTAGCGAAATATTACGCCCAGATTAGGCAAGTATCAAATGTTGGAAATATGGCGGGCTTCCCAGAATCAACTGCTCCCTTCGCTTCAGCGGTGTTACATATATTCAGATCTCGGGAGGGCGTCTATCGGTGACAGTATGGTGACGTCATAACATCGACACTCGCGACTCACTCATTACGAACGACCCTGCCCTGACAAACGCGCCAACCCTGTAATCGAGTGACCCTACTGAAGAAGCATTATTTTCCATTTTTGCTCTAGTTTACGCCTAATACACCTTGAAAACGCAAACGGCGGACATCTTTCCGCCTGGTTTTAGCTCTCCTGGCTACAGCTACCAACTATATAATTATTAATCGCTCTGTCTCCTGATTCAGCAAAAGGATCGCTTGAGCCGTGTGGACGACATATTTACATCGCTGTGACATCTTCTTTCCCGATATGGTGCTGTGGTCTCCTGCACTTTCCGGTCGTATATAAAAACAGGCCCGTACTTGGCTTGTTGACAATGTGGAAACACGTAAAGTTATCATTTTTGTAACCTCTTGTCAAGTTTTTCTCTGCCTCGTGATGACTGGGTGTTGTGTGCTGTCCTTAGGTTAGTTAGGTTTAAGTAGTTCTAAGTTCTAGGGGACTGATGACCATAGATGTTAAGTCCCATAGTGCTCAGAGCCATTTGAACCATTTTTTTCTTGTCAAGTATGCCGTCCATTCTCCATCGTGTTTGAATAGTCTATACCACAAAGCCGCAAAACAAATAGCTGCGCAACTTATATCTACACTTAATTCACAACCGTGCACCAGTAAGCTTAACTTTGGACGCTCAATATAGCACCTTCCAACACTTTAACGGACGTGGATAGTACTTTTGAGCATGCCATTACGTGCAATCTTCCCCTCTTCCTTATATTTTCATTGGCGTACGTAAGAAATCCATACCCTCCAATAATTGTTAATGTCTCCTCTCCATATTAGGAAAACACCGATAGGTTCGCTGTACCAAGGACAGTTGCATTGCAGAGAAGATACTCGTAAAAATTATGAATCTCGTAATAAGGACTAGCAAAACCTGTCAAGGTTTAATATGTAAACATAAGTAGAGAAAAACGGTTTCCGAAATTTTCGCCTTCTGAATGTTGTGTCCGGTGTAAACGTCGTATCTGTCGTACCGTTCACCTTGCCTGCTCAGTAAATAGGCTACGTGGAAAATCGCAGCAAATATTCTGGTCGACGTCTGCGTGGTACCTTAGGTCATTGCCCATATGTTTTAGGTACATATAGAGATACAAAAATAAATTAATATCACCGTATTTAATAGTCTCGTTCATCAGTACTGAATCACAGATTATATTAAATGGTTCAAAAGGCTCTGAGCACTATGGGACTTAACATCGGAGGTCATCAGTCCCCTAGAACTTAGAACTACTTAAACCTAACTAACCTAAGGACATCACTCACATCCATGCCCGAGGCAGGATTCGAACCTGCGACCGTAGCGGTCTCGCGGTTCCGGACTGCAGCGCCTAGAACCGCGTGGCCACCACGGTCGGCACAGATGATATTAGAAAATACCGTCTTTATGCATGGTGATAGGATCGATGTGACCAAATCAGTTAAAAGTTTTGTTTCGTTTTCAATGCTTTGGCAATCGACCAGTGGTGCACAGTCTTTGCTATCAATAATACCGGTTCCGTAGGGTCTCATGTGTTGCCCCATAACAGCGTGACTGACACTCATGTCACGACGTTTACACATTTACTACTTTACTAGAGGACTGTTTGTATTATACATCTATTTTCTTAGCGCCTTTGTCAAACGTATCATACTTATTGTCTGCTGGGTTTTAAAGTTACTGATCGCTACCAACGCAACCGTCATTTTGCCTTTGTTAGCACTTTCCACCAAACGTTAGGTGTACTTGACTCCTGAGCATTCTGTCACGCATTGTCTGGCATATACAGGGTGCAGAACCACAATTTGACCAAAAGCCAAAGCATCAAATGAAGGAATGTAGAGGTCGCAGTTGAGTATTTGAGGCGCTATGCCAGTATGAACCGTGGTCAGTTGGAACATTGGCTCCACATAATTTTGTTAATTAACTGGTGGCTTATTTTTCGTTCCTTTTGGCCCTTTTAAGGCGTATTGAAAAATGAAACATGGACATGTTATTTCTTCATTTCTGAAACAATGCTGTCTAGCGTGCGTCAGCTAAATCTTATACAGGTGAAAGTGATAATTTAAATTTACCTTTTTCTCATTGTGACGATTGTTTAGTCCAAATATTGTGTTTACGTATACATTTTCTGTAAATTACCAGCCATTTGACTGAAGACATTCGTATGTCAGATTTCAATTACGTTCCTGTAGCCCAGAAAATATGCACCTACGGCCCTTAGTTGCCATACACAAAATACTATGTCTCATGCCATCTTTCCGCCCTGCACTTTTGGTCAAATTCTTTTTCCGCGCCCAGTAATAACGGCGCTGGATAGCAAACCTGTCTCAACCAGCCCTGTTAAAATAATTCGCTTTTTACGCACGCTACACACAGCTCACTGAATGACTCCCAGCCCAGTCGTCCGCCTATATTCCGCCACGACACTGGAAAGCCAGCGCGCGAGCCTCAAATAATGAACGCAGCATCAGATTCTCATAGTGACACTGTACTGATTGTGAGCAACGTCAAACATTAATCGCAAATGCAGATCACAGTAATGTAGAAGCTGAGTTTATCTCTCTGTTTGCTCTCCGTCTCCTGCAGGCCAGAGAGCTCTGTCGCTGCATCAGCGGTCGATTACTGGTGTTGACGCCACGGAACGATGGCAGTTAAGTTGTGATTCTATTAAAGGAATAAAAACAGAAAGAAGTAAAGAACGCGGCATCTAGCAGTCAAGCAGCACGTTTCTGGTAGTTTAATGCGATGACAAATTTAAACGATAAATTACGTAGTGGGACTGAGTTAACAGCTATTACATAAACCCAGCTTTAAAGCTAGGCACTACAGAGACAAACTCACTAAACTTATCGTCGTTCCCACATTTTATTTTACACACAATTGAATCAGAGCCCTTCTTATGAACTACACTTAACTATGCCTGTAATTCATGGCGAAGCTGACCATTACTGTTACTATTCTGGTATTTTTCTTACGTAAAGACTGAGCAAAATGCTCACACGATATAGCAGTCTTACGTGTGTCATGTAATTATCCAGGAAGCAATTCCTCCAGTCCCAGCCATTCCTGTTGCGACTAACCTTATAAACTGAATACTTAGTAAACGGCGAGCCGAATTACTTACTGCATTATGTGCACGAATGCTGCAATTTTCTCGGCAACATCGATAAACAAGCACGAAAGAGAAAGATTTAGCTACAGATGTCTACCATCATAGGGTTGTCGTGACAGTTAAGTCATTAATGAAATCTTGCGAGGTGCCGGGGTGGAAAAGAGTTTGTATCTCTTTAATTATGACGAATTTTGCATGAGAACGAGACATGCACTCGACCCCCTCCTTATCTACCAGCTAATTAATTATGCGCACAATGGTAATGGAAGAAAATGATGGTGACCCCTGCTAGTTAGTTAAATAAGGAGTGCACACTCACAATAATTTAATAAGAATAGTAATCTACTCTGAAAATAAGAGAACTTTATCATATTAAACAACGGGAAATGGGATTCTGCATAACTCTACGACATGATATACGGATTAAATATTAGAATCACATTAAATTCACATGATTATCGACACAGGCACTGCGTTAAAGAATAAGGTTATTCAATTATTATGAGAATAAGAGTTGGCTCGAGAACAAGGGGCGCCTACTGTCTGTGATGCAATAGATTGACGATAATGACTGGAGGTCCTAATGAATCAAAGAGGTAGTCTCCCGACTATATAGCAGTATCGCAATTAGCAGTGAGAGCTCAACTGGGATCACATGGAGAAACAAACAAGGTGGACTTGTAACAATGTGAGCATGCTTGCTGCTGAGTGATTCAGTGTTGCTAAGGACCTACAATGCTGGAGCCGCACAACACTGTACCGGTACTGAAATCTGCAGCACGCCGTCGGTAGGCGGCGTCCTGGTGATGTAGGCGCCGACTTCTGCCGTGCAGCGACTCTGTGTCAACCCCTGGCAGCGAAGGCTGTCTGAGAATTCTAAGCAAGAGCGAAGCCAGCATTGCTGAACTCTCTACTCTCCTCGGAAACCGCTGATTCCGAAATCCCCCCACACTGTCTCGGGACATCATTCGCGCCAATAACGGCCGTTCCCTCCAATTCCGAGCAGGGCTTTGTGACGTCAACTAGCCTCAGTTTAAGTTGACCAGTCATGCCTCTGCTGTTCACCTGCCGTTTGACTGGCTACGAAAACAACCTGCCTAGACCGCGGGCCATCTGGCGCCAGACAGTCGCACCCAGACTTGTGGACACAAGTACTGTCAGAATCAAGAGGAGAATGCAGTCAGTCGGTGCCAGAAATCTTCGTTCCGGACGCGCCGGAATGGTAAACACATAAAGTGCGGCGACACCCAGACGTCTCGCAGGTCGTTCCACCAGGGGCTTAAAACTATTGCACGAACCCCTCAGATTAAGGGAAGTGCAGCCCCCAACCGGAAATGCCATGTGCCACGTCCTCCGATGGTTGCCTCGCACAAGCCACCCAGGGAAGTAACCCAACATGTATAGGAAACAAGTGAAAATAATTTTTTGAGCACTCAGTACAAATACTCTCATTACAATAACCTTTCTCGGTCTGTTACTACCGTGCAATGACATAGAACACTGTTAAAATTGAGTAAAATGAGAGGAGACATGCAAAAGAGGGCACAGAACCTCTCATCCCCCCCCCCCCCCCCCCCACAGTCAATTTAGATTATTTTTGGTAGTGGATGACTCACTTGACAATGTAGTGCGTCAATCACTCAGAAAGAATCGGTCCTAACAGTTTCCAAAATGTCACAACGAACTGGCAGATTAAATTGGAAATTGATGATAAAATGAAAGGTGGAATTTTTCTTATAGCTTCGCCAACATCTTACTCACATTGACGAATAAGTCACACGCAACACAGATTCACCCTCAGGGAGCCCACTGTCATACATGGACATACTCACACAGTCATACAAATGTTGAACACATGCCAGAAGGCTAAGTTCGATGCTGCAGTGAAATGTTGACTTAATCGACCTGCAAGCTTCTCATTAAAGTAACGTTTAAGAATTAGTTACTGGAGCCCAACTCAAACACACACATACTTCTGCATGAAGCCAAAAAGACAAACAATATCTCTAAGCTTCATGGTTGAAACGTTTAACCACTCTCACGCCGTTTCCCTGAACAGAAAGGATGATAAATATTTTACAGTGATTGATTGGCTGATGGTCCATTCACCATTAACCAGAATTGTAACCACAGATATTCCGCTCACATAGACAAACAAAAATACTCTCGTGTAACAGTAGCATATTATTGTGTATAACATTTTGTAAGTATTGAAATTTGTACACATAGTGACGATTGACAGGCATCAACATAAGTGAGATAGAGAGATATAGAGTACATAAAAAGACAGAAATTTTGTAAGTGTACCTGTGTGATCGAATATCATGTAACGTAGTGTGCATCAGCAAAAAAATTGTTCCAAACTGACATGATGATAGGGAACCAGGATATCTTTAACATGAACATATATATATATATATATATATATATATATATATATATATATATATATATATATATATATATATATATATATATAAGAAGACTGAAAGCTATAAAGCAAAAAATATACATGTATTTGACATTGAATTTACAATCTCTAGTGTCTGAAATAAAGTTTGGGGGGCAAAAAAAAAAAAAAAATGTTTTCAGTAAAAGCACAAACGTTACTGTGTTCAAGCAGTTGTCTGAGCAAGAAAAAAAGAAAACAGTTGACCGTAACGTCCTTCGCATGCTAACGTCACACAACGAATCACTCAACACACGAGTATTGCCACACTGGTCTGTGGAGCAGGATGGTGGTTCCTGGCGGCGCCAGCTGGAAGGAGTGCGACTGGTGGTGTGGGCCACCAATCTAATGATTCTGGGAACCTGGCGCGCCATCCGGAAGTTGCTCCAGTCATCCTCCACTCTCTGTAGTCGCACTGTCCATCGACAAGAAGCTCGTGGGGTGGTACGACAGCCTATTGTTGATGTGCAGTACCGTGCGGTACGGTGGCCAGCACACGTACGGGCTCTGATTGTATTGAGGAACGCAAGAATCGGGACAGGTAGTTGGCCGTCCTAAGACACTAACACTTGGTCTTAGGACCGACTTAGACCGCAGTCTCAATTCTTCGATAAAATGAAAGTGCTTAAAACCGTAAAATGATGGAATGCTGTGGCAGTGTTTTTTTCCTTCAAAATACAATACGAAATCCGGCATCGGTGACCATGTTTCGGTAGTCGATATGATAGTGTTTACCTGACGAACCAGAAGCGGTAGCGGCAGATCGGTTTAAAAAAAGCACATTCGTTAGCTGTTTGTAGAACTGTTAAGTAACGTTTATATTTTGTTTGACACAATGAAAGCGATTATTAACATACTGTTACTACTTCGAAGCGGAAACACAGAGAATCAAATATCTTATTTTTACGCTTAACATTTCTCCTCCGTTCGACATTTATAATTTTCTGCAAAAAGATATCGGAATTTCCGTGTCCATTACTATATATAAGGTCCTTGAACGTTGTGTGACAGAATGGCGCCCGTACACATCTTTTTCGCGCTTCAACGTCTTATTCCTTATATCAAAGGTTAACACGGCAAGTCGCATGCTGCCATCTGTCGGCCAGCGACTACACTGCGTCCTCTGTAACTCCTTCCGCAGTTAACTTCTTCCGCAACACGGGGCGCCATCAGAACGTCTTTCGGTACCGCTGGTTGGGGTGCAAATCACGCACTTCCAAGAAATAAAAACAGAACATTCGTACATAAAAATCTATTGTAGTGGGCAACGAGGGAGGGCTGTAGCCTATTTGTGTGAAAGAAGGTAAAATGAGACAACTGTGAGCCGACAAGACTGCCAGATCAGAGAAACGGGCGGCTGCGATTTCAAATCCTCCTCCACACAGCACCAGAGAATGTCGTATAACGCAGTCAGGAGCCGTAGAATAAATTTCAGACTGTTTTCGTTCTCGAGCGAGGCGTTGCTCAGCTCATACAAATAAATAGTAGCATATTGAAACATGAAATAAGTTTATGTTTTTAATTTCTTTTGAAAATAATGGAAATAAGTACATTCTTTTTTTCGTCACATTACAACATTACCCGGAACATCATTTTTTTTTTTTTTTTGAGAGGAAAAAATTGATTTCAATGTCAGATAAGACTATGTTTCCTGCGATGTGCACTTTTCAACTACTTAAAATATAACGCGGCATTATTTTTTATATAGTTCTTCAGTAAAAAGGCACCAATCGTGGCATGGAGTAACAAGAGTCATAAGCAGTTAGGTGCGACGATGGAAGATACATTATCTGAATGGAGAAAGAGCCAAATTAACAACCGGCGGCAGTCTTCAGAGAAAGCGGTCGCGGATCACGTGTTGCGAGCGATCGACTATCTGGCGGATCTTGAAACGGAAAATCTGAACTACATCGACAGCAGCGGGAGGCAAAGACCGGAAAAGTTCTGTTAAGTAGGAGGACTGTGGGACCTGGGCGGCGGTATGGCACCGTGTGACAGATTAAAATCGACGTAACTGATCAGTGAGTGGGACACGGTACTGGAATGCATCTTACAACTGGCAACAGACGCGAAATGACGTCTGCCTTTTGCGTAGATCAAGTTTTGCGTGCAAATCATACAGACATGTTACGCACCTAATACAACTAGAGATGTACCTTGTAAAAGCGGGACAAAGATGCACGTAATTTGCTTGACGCTAACTGAATGTAGAATGAGGATATACGGTAATCAACGAATAAGAACCCAACAAAAATTGAATGTAAAATTGTTAATTATCGTGCCGTTCGTATAAAAGTGTTGTAGAGAGCGTTTAAATTGTTTATATTGATATCGAGTAGTATCCTGGAGTTCAAAGGTGAGAAGATATGGAAATGCTCGTTAAAGAGAAATAAGTGATTAGATACAGCGAAACACGTCTCGCCTTGTGTACGGAGACAGGGGTGACATGTGACGTCACACGTCAGTGTGGGCCGCGCCTCAGTCTTGGTATTTCGTGCCCGTTGTTCTTTGTTGCCGCCAAAATTGCAGCATTCATTCACACTATGCAGTACATAACTCGGTTCGCCCTTTTACTAAATATTCAGTTTATACTGTAAAGTATGAATTATATGCAAAGGTAACTGTAAAATCATTCCTGTGTCGGAAAAAGAAATGCTCTGGGTAGAGGAATTGTTTCCAGGATGACTGCGTGATAGGCGCAAGACTGCTGTCTCGTGTGAGCATTGTGCTACGTAAAAAAAATACGACAGTAGTAGTAGTAGTAACAGTCAACTTCGTCATGAATTACAGGCTCAGTTATATGTAGTTCATAAGAAATAGTGTAATTCCGTTGTGTTTCAAATGAAACTTGGCACGGACGATAACTATAGTGAGTTTGTCTGTGGAGGGCGCAACTTAAAACCTGGGTTTCTGTAATTGCTGGTAACTCAGTCGCATCACGAAGGTTATCATTCAAAATTGTCATCGCATTAAACTACCAGAAACGTACTGTTTGATTCCGAGTTGCCTCATTCGTTACTTCTTTCTGTTTTCATTCCATTAATAGAATCCCAGTTACTCCGGAGAAAGCCTGAATTTAACTGCCATCATTCCGTGGCGCCAGCAGCAACAATCGACGGCTGATGCAGCGACAGAGCTCTGTGGTCTGCAGGAGACGGAGAATTAGCGGAAAGATTTAGCCGGCTATGATCTGCAATTGCGATTAACGTCTGAATGTGCTTATGATCAGTACAGTGTCACTGTGCGAATCTGGTGCTGGTTTCGTGATTTTGTGGATCGCGTGCTGGCTTTCCAGTGATGTGGCGGAATATAGACGGACAACATGGCTGGGTGTCATTCAGTGACATACGTGTAACGAACGTATGAAGCGAATAGTTTAAACAGTGCTGTTTGAGCGAGGTTTGCCATCCAGTTCCGTTATAAAGGGCGTGGAGAAACAGCTTGACCAAAAACGCAGGGTGGAAGGACAGCATGAAACAGGAATGTGTGTTTGGCAACTAAGAGTCGTAAATGCATATTTTCAGCGCTACGGGAACGTAATTGATATCTGCCATACTTAGGCCCTTGTTCAAAATGATAGGTATTTTACAGAAAATGTATACATAAACAGAATGTTTGTACTAACCAGTCGTCACGATGAGAACAAGATAAGTTTCAAGCGTCACTAACACGTGTATCTCATTTACCAGATATTACTTTTCAGAAATGAGGTCAATTACATGTCCATGTATCTTGTTTGGATATATTTTTAAAAAGTGAAAATGAGTCAAAAATGAGCCACCACTTAATTAACAGGAGTATGTATATAAAAATGTTGTAACTGACCATCGTTTCCATGCTGCCGTACCGCCTTAAATATTTAACTGCGACTTGTATTTTCTATACTCAGATTCCTTCGTTTGGCGCTCTCTTTGTGCCCTACGCTTTTGGTTAATAGTTTCTCCGCCCTGTATATGCCAGACGATGCGTTACAGAATGTTGTCCGAATTATCGGGACTCCAGTACACTTAATTGTTCGTAGGATGTGCTAACAACGGCAAAATGTCAGAATGCGTCGGTAGCGATTTGTAACTATTAAGCTGAGTAGACAGTAACTATGTAAAAGGAAATGTGAGACGTATAACGAGGCACTACGGAATTAGACGTGTAATATGTTTTCTGATTACAAAAAGTTCTCTAGTAGAGCGGTAACCGCATAAATGTCGTGACAAGTGTGTCTGCCACGCTATTATGGGCAACGTATGAGACCCCACAGAATCGGTATTAGTGAAAGCATGCACCGTTGGTCAGTTGCCAAAGCGTTTAAAATTAAACAGAGCACTTAACTGGGTCGATCACATTGAAGCTGTCATTGTGAATGAAGACGAGATAAATTTATAGTGTCTACGATGTGGAAGTGATGATTCAGAGACTGATGAATACGGTGAAATGAATTTCTCTTTTTTTTCTTTTTTTTCGATAAATATCTACGACACTATGGAACCAAGTAGACCCTGTTCGTTCTCCTGACCACCCTAACACCATTCTACTTATTAACTGTTTTGACAATAACGAAATGTGGTGAATATTGCTTCTAACCCTGCACCAAGGTGGGCTGACAGAATCGGATACCTGCGCGAGTTTCCATGTTTGTACTGAACAGTCAAGATGAAAGGCGCGACAGAGACATCGATTCTGCGGGACAGATCATTTAGATGACCAAAACCTCGGAAACCAATTTTCTGTTGTGATGGTTACATGTGAGACCTTAATCGATTCCACTAGCCGGAACGAACATCTGCGGTGAGTTCCAAGCTTCATACGTTTCACACCCATGCGCAGCAACTGTCGACGATGAATCGGACTTAGCGGTGTTTTCGTATTGTGAAAGGAAGACGTCAATATGACAATAGAGTATCAATTCCTTACGGACGCCAGTGGAAATGTAAGATGGAGAAGTGTGAGGAGCAGATCACACGTAAAGGGATGTTCAAAAGTCTTATCCAGGCCCATTAAAGCGTTCGTGGCTGCTTTATTAATACACCGGAATTACGCTCGTTGTCGAAAGAAATACGAGGCGGGTACTGGTGGAAGCGTTTAGCACCTGAAAAGATTAGGCGTTTAGATGTGGGCAGAAAACTTGAGTTAATTCACATTCACACCGCTGTACGCAGGGTTAGGAGATGTTTTTGTTACAGTCACTGTTGTGTGCTCGAGCCTTTGCCTCTAAGCGAGAGGTGGCCGTGGTTGTAAGGACATATCCAGCATCGATATCGCAGATGTGGACTGTATTAACAGTCCTACTATTTTACTGTCATAAAACTATCTGAAGGCCGCATATACCTCCCCAAATATGTATATAACCGATAAATCAGAGATTCGAATACTAGATAATAATTGTTTCATGACGAATTTCCCGCAGATGTGCTTGTCCCACACTGGGTAATGATTTAGAAAGAGTACGTAGACATACAAATCGCACTGACTCGTGGGACAACTTTGCGATATCGACTATTGAAACACGAGTGATAGCACGTTTAATAAGAGACAATGAATATAATAACTTTTGTTTTACCTGATAATAAAAAAAAATTGCAACATTGTTTTAATACATGGCAGGAATATGAAGGACACTACGGCAGAGTTTCGAGATTGGTCGAAGGTACGGAACACGGTTTGTGTCCAAAATTTTACACAGGCCGACGTGCATCGTGTAACGCATTCAGGCACCGTGAAGAAAGCTCTCGTGGCGTTGGTTCTCGCGACCGGCTCTGCCCAGCTACAGGACAAAAGAATATGGATGACACAAGTTTTTTTGTTTTAATTTTCTCCCGCCTTCTCAGTGAATTACTGTTTGATTTGAACATGTTCCTTGACCTCACAGGTGCAGTGTGTGAAGGTTCTGGATAGATATATTTTAATCTGTTTCCAGTTACGAATGGAATCTGTCGAAACAGGGAAGCAACTGCCGGACACACTGCGTTTAAATTCCGCATCGGCACAAAGCAGATGACATTCTCGACAATTTTTTATACATCTTCACAATCGATGCCTGTAGACAAAATACACTCTGATAATGCGTATATGATGAAGACTTGGCCCTGACTCAAGACGAATCTTTCTAGCCGTTACAAGTCCTCATAAGCTTGAATCGTAAATACGTAACAACTCTTACCACACACAGCGTGTGATCCAGGTGAGCATAATAAAACACATTCTCATGCATTAACTGACCCGGATAAAAGTGTTTTGACGGTGTTTTTTGACGATTTCTGTACTTGTTATGTGGAAGATTTTCTGACACAACCTCCTCCTCAGAAATTTGGGCCAGCATCAGCTGGAGGCAGCTGTGACAGAAGGCCGCCCACGAATGTGCGGACTGCGGGACAGCACTGTGCGGATGCTTTGAAATGGTGCAGCTGGCCAGCGGCTATGCGTGTCATTCACGAGTTGGAACCGACACGCATCTCGTGAATGGCGGGCGACGCGACGTCCTGCTGTGGGTAGATTTTAAAAAAAATTTTGCCGTTTTCACTCACGTCAGTAAACTGCCATCACTCGCGAGAGAGTCGAACTGCCGACCTCTGTCAGCCGAAGGAGACGCAGAACTGACGGAAAAATATATTCGGCTTAACTATGTGTAATATTTCGCACTTGTGTTTTAAGCAGAAATATTGGCAGCACGGTTATCAACGCAAAACCGAAGTAAACAGACTCTTTTATTTCATACAAGGATTTTACGTATTCTGTCATCAGAGAGGCCGCACAGATCAGATTTCGCAACTGTAGTTTCAACCTGGACAGCAGCTGCACTCCAGAGTAATTCGTCGAATCATTCACGCCCCGACGTGGGGAAACAGCGTCGCAGACATCGACATCTTCCCTGGCAGCACGATGACAATGATACGGTCAGCAAAAAAAGAGCGATGGAACTTTATAAGATAATCCCGAATCGCTAATCAAGTTTAACTCGGCGAGAACACGGACAGCGTCTGACGCAAGAATGCCGTCGCGACCAACTCCGTTCCCAGCTGTAACGGAATTGTCGGGCCCCAGCAGGTTTCGTGGCAATTTATAAACAACGCGTCGTTTTAGTTGAGCGTTTATCTCATAGCGAAGAGCTATAGAGCGGTGAACGAGAAAGAAATGCGATTATGATAATGAAGTGAAGGCTTTTCTTAACTGTAGTTTAATCGGAAGACCGTAATATTTCTTGTCGTGTTTTCTATGGGTTAAGGGAGACAACACTACTCTCTTTCAGTGAATTCCCCTACGCAATGAAAGTAAGAAACAGAAAGTTGGGAACTCGCATCATAGCCTCCCTAGTAAAGGCGACCTCATTTCACGGCAGCTGTGGTTTGGAAACTGAGTTTCAGCTGTGGGCAAAAGTTTGCTGCCGAAACTAACTAGAGACGCTCCTTACTTCCCAAATAAAGCATCGCATACGGCGAGAAGTGAATAACAGCCACAGAAATGAATTAGAGGAACTCATATATAATGATTTCATCGTCTTTTTCCTTTCTGGTCTCAATATATATACCTGCGGCACAAGCTGAGCAAAACGCGTGTGACGTTGTGGTCCACGTGTAGGAACGGTCAAGCATAGTCTGTCGGAACAAAGTGGTGCTATCAGTTTCTTAAGACCAATCCTGATTAGACTGAAAGCTGATACATGTACCGTCTGGGACCGTACGTGGATAAACTCCAAAGCACTTTCGATATTTACTTCGAAGCGTCGGTCGGAACCAAAAAAAGTAGTATGCGTCATTCACAGAAATATTCAGAGTACGTTATAGTGCTACAACGATGAAAAATAATATTACGACAATGTCAAACCTTATTTTCATGATATAAAGAAGAACTGACGATATTAAAAATGTGATTATAATTTTAATTTTTGTGTTCAGTGAATCAAAGACTTTCTACTGCACGGAATAAACTAGCATTGTTTGTACTACGAAACTATATATGATTGTTAACTGAGAACTGATTCTATGTAAGACATTTTGTCTGGGCGGATTTTGTTCTCGTACTGGTTGGTAGAGAAAGAAAAGTTTCATGATATTGTATAACAAAAGGTAAATGCAAGTTATTCAAAACAAATATCTCTTAAGCGTACTGTGATTTATAAAGACTGAAAATTGCGGTGTTTAATCTAAAACTGTCCTGAATAACAGCGAAGAACATTTATGTCATCATATATTTTCTTCGTTTGACCAAGGGATCCGCATGTTACTTTTTGTTACGCGACGTGTTAGGAATATTTTCATTATACGCGCAAAAGTGCACACAGCTTTAATCGAACCTGCATCTTTCGGAAACGACTTTAAGGCCGTCAGCGTTACGAAATCTGAACGACGTAAGTTAATTAATTAGATGTTAACAGGAAGAGATTTATTAAATTTTAAAGATTAAATCATAGCAAGAATTACGTTTCTTTGCATTGGTACTTGAGTATTAGATACCATCATATCTATTTAAAAGACAATGTGTAAATAAAATTGCCACCTTTTATAACTATTATTATTTTAGCAATTCAACGTGAGACGCTTTCCTATGTGAAGTCAGTGTATTACAGACATATTAAACATTTTATTAGTACACACTAGTTTTAATCACGGTATGAAGGCTTTCACGACCGGATGACATATCTTCTGGTAAACCTTCCGGGATGTAAGGTCCATGAAACTCTTCAGCTCCTAACGTTTCGTCCAGAGCTGCGCTGGACATCTTCAGAGGGGTGTTTCTCCTCCAGTGAGTCTTGCCGACTGACGAGTCGGACGTCTGAGAGCGTCTTATATATCGTAGAAAGTGGGCGTGACCAGAGTTACACATCATATGCAGAGATAATCGTTGTCAAAGATAAAACTTAACTATCGATCGTAATCTCGTAATCTCGTCACACATAAAACTGTCAGCAATTCTGTAGTGCTACTGTCCAAATATCACTAAGTTTCATGGTCTCTTCTTTCCGATTAAAATTATGCCTATGTTGTAAACATAGGTTCTGAAGGCATTTTTGGCGATTTCTATACGTGCTTTCCAGAAGATTTTCTCACAGAATCGTCTCCTTCTTAGGAGTGTAGGATACCATCAGCTGGACGCAGCTGAGATGCAAGTCCATCCATGTAGGTGCGGTGTGTGAAACAGCACACTTCGAATGCGTTACAGTGTTACAACTGCCAGCGACTAGGGGTGCGATTCACGTGTCGCAATGGACACGCATCTCGCAACTGGACGGCTACGCCAGGCTCTGCTGCTCGTAAATATTAAAAATTAAGTCGCTGTGCCAATTAGGGATTCACTCTCGATCACATTATGCACATACATAGCTTCAGACAACCGCCATTACTCGGGGCAGACTTTAAAATTGACATCGTTCCGCGTGGTAGCGGCAACAATCAGTCGCTGAGGCAGCGACAAAGTTCTGTCGGTTGCAGGACGCGGAAGACTAACGGAAAAAGAAATTCATCTTACACATTACTACTATCTACATTTGTGATTATCGTTTAAATATGCACATAATCGGTACAGTGTAACTACGCGGGTCTGATACTGGTTTCGTGATTTTCTGTGTCGCGTGCTAGCGTTCCAGTGACGTGGCAGAATATAGGTGGCAGTCACCCAGCGTTCGTAAAAAAAGAAAATTTTAAGCTGTTCTGATTCAGCGAAGTTTGCCATCCGGCGTCGTCATACACGGTGCATAGAAACAATCTGACCAAAAGTGTATCGTGGAAACGCAGCATGAAACACAAAAATTTGAGTAAAGCAACTAGGATTAGCCGGCCACGGTGGTCTAGCGGTTCAGGCGCTGCAGTCCGGAACCGCGGGACTGCTACGGTCGCAGGTTCGAATCCTGCCTCGGGCATGGGTGTGTGTGATCTCCTTAGGTTAGTTAGGTTTAAGTAGTTCTAAGTTCTAGGGGACTTATGACCTAAGATGTTGAGTCCCATAGTGCTCAGAGCCATTTGAACCATTTTTGAGCAACTAGGCTTCAAAAAAATGGTTCAAATGGCTCTGAGCACTATGGGACTTAACTTCTGTGGTCATCAGTCCCGTAGAACTTAGAACTACTTAACCAAATCGTTACGAAGCGAAGTATAAAATGAGTTTCTAGAGTAGAAATCATTGCCCACAGTGGGCAATGATTTCTGAGGAGTATGTAGATACACAAATCGTGCCAATCTGTGCTACTACTGTGCTATGTCGGTTAGTTAAACGCGACATATAGCACACTTCAGAAGAGGAAATAAAAATGATAATTTTGTTTTTCGTGGTTAAAAAAAACATTGCGGGATTTTTTAAACATATAGCAGAAATGTGAAAGAGACTACTGTAGAAATTCGAGATGGAAGACGCGACGGGAACATTGTCAGCATGCTTCCAACAAAGGACAGGAGATCCGTTTGTCGAGGCGAAGACAATGCCTTAAAAAAGGTATTTTTGCGCTTATCGCCCAGAGAGTAAAACACAGTCGAACAGATACCCGCCATTTCCACGTTTTCAAACTGTATTACACTTACAGTAGAACAAAAATGAGACGCATTGAAATAGCGAAGAGTTTACTTACACGGCTAGCATATGTGGCAGTGCAGAGCCATTCGTAATGAATGAGACGCGAGTGTGGCCGTCATGACGTCACCATAGTGTATCAGTAAGAGACGCCTGCCCTGATCTTTAGATAATGAAGTACTGTCGCAAAGAAACTGCATAGATACTCACTAAGATCTTGATAGTACGAGACACAATAATAACAACTTTTTCTTTTCCATCATCATTGTCATCATGACAATCATAACACTCTCTTAATATGTGGCCGGAATATGTAAAGGTCCACAGCCGCACTTTTCAATGGAAGATGCTGCAATAAGGAAAACATGTCACCAGTGAGCTTGAAGAAACACGGGTAAGGCGAGAAAAGTAATATGAGAGGTGTAGAGATGCAAACGGTTGCATATACACCGCTAGATGTTTTTATGGCGTTTTAAAGGTAGAGCCAAACAAAAAGTGCGCCGTTGACATTCCCTAACTTCCTAAACAGACGGGACTTTTCGAGTGCTAATTGTCTTTTCTTAGTGTGGCCAATAACAGAGTAAGCTGTGTATGTTCCAGAATATGTAAAATTTTGTAAGTACCTTTGTAGGTACGCAAATTACGATGCTGGTTTGACGACGATTAGTTTTCTGCGTTTCTAATGATGCATTTGCTTGCCGACGACCACAAGCACATACGAAAACAGTTACGGTATTACGAAACCTGAATGCAGTTACTAATAACTGTAAATATTGGCTGTGGTGTTGTACGCAAAATTAGTTACCTTACTGATATTCAAGTAAAACCGAGGCCCATCACTTGTGTGAAATGCGGAGGAGAATGTACAGCAGTAACTTGCAGCGGCACGGCGGCTATTGCCATAGCGTTGAGAGATTACAGAGGACTCTCAAGACTAGTTTACGTTTTAAACATAAGGGAAGCAGCGTCGCAGACGTCGACACCTTGTTCGGCAGCACGGCTGGTGTCAGCTGGTCCAGAAAGAGGCGGTGGAGAGATTCGTCCGAATCTTGATTTGTTACTCACGTTTCACCCGGCCAAGACGGCGAAAGTGTGTGTCAGAAAAAGTCGCTGCGACACACTCCGTCCCCAGTTTGAACGGAATTTTCGGCACAGTGCTGTTTTAGCGGCATTTTATAAATTTCACGTCTTTGAAACTGTGGGTTTATGTAATACTGAAGAACTGAACGTCCTCGAACTGAGGAGAAATGCATTAAATAATTGACGGAACATTTAGCCTTGGAAAGAGAACAATTATGGAACTTACTGTCAGGTTATAGTGACGAACACGATAGATACTTTCTGTTGGGATGAACGACGACTTTTGCGATTCGCTTTCCCCTCCGTGCGTGCGAGATTCAGACGCTGTTTCACGACAGTAGATCGTTATCACCGCGTGTGAAGGAACCGGTGGTCGACCGTCACGTGACACGTGTGAACGCGGAGACAATAATAATGAATCCAGATGGTGATATTTTTTTACATCTCCTCCGTCACAATCATTGAACCGTTTTAATATGCGGGCAGACGGTACAACGGAGCACGCATCATCTGAAGTTGCAAAGTGCAAGTGTTATAAGAACGCCAGTAGTGGTTACTCGAAGCCAGTATCGGTTTTGAGTGAAGAATAGGATACATTATTTCGTTTGGGAAGGAAGATAACTTTGCGAGTTTGTCTGCGAAGGCGTAACTCTAAACGTGGGTTTACGTAGCGTAGTTGCAGTTGTGTGTGGCCTACCGTAGTAACTTACCGTTTACAAGTTTACTCGCTTATTACTGTGCCCAACCCAACGTCTGGCTGGTGGTTGCGCATTTATTATCATATCTTCCCGTTTTCATTTACGTCAGAAAGGAGCCATTACTCGCGACAGACATTTCGGAGCGTTGGCAGCAACTGCCAGCCTCCGAGGCACCGACGAAGCTCTGTCGACTGCAGGAGACGGAGAAGAAATGGCGGAGAGATAAAGTCAGATTCTACGTTACTGAGATCTGAAGGTGCGGTTGAACGTCTTCAGAGTCAATAGAGCGTCAGTATGCGAAACCGAAGGCGGTTTCACGATTCTCTGTAACCCGTGACGAGGGCGCTAACCGCTTCCTCAGGCGTCGAATATTTATTCTTTCACAGTGTCGAATGTGCTTCGAAACAGCTAAATGATGGATTGCTGTGATATCGATTTTCATTTTTAAAGTGCAATAAAAAATCCGGCAACTGAAACCACATTTCGACGATTGATACGAAAGTGCTGACATGACGAATCGGAAGTGGTACTCGATCGGTTTATGAAAAACAGATCTGCTAGCCGCATGCAGTACTGTTAACTCCCATAGTGCTCAGAGCCATTTGAACCATCTAGTACAGTTTTCTAGTATGGACTATTTAACCGCACCAGGGAGTGGAGAACACATTTGGTAAAAGCAGATATTAATTATAAATTTCTTCCGTGTCGTCATCAACGCAACTTTGATATACGTGGCCAGAATGATTAAGATATTGCAGCAATACATCGCGGATGAAGGTGCAACTACAAAGTTAACACTTTGGCAGCAGACGTTGCGCAATACGATTGTTGTGGTAGAAAACGAAGCGATGGAAATTTGTGGGTTTGGCACTTGTAACCCGCCGTGTTCCAAACGACCGGCTAATTATACGCCATTTATTTGTTATAAAAGTTTATTGAAGCTGTACCAGAACAAAAAGTACGCCTTTTAAACACGTAAACTTGATAACAGGAGGAATCTTTCAAAACACTAAACGTATCATCATAGTGAGCAGAGTATAAGGGCAAGATCTGGCGACGGTATGGGCTGAACACGTGGGGTTTGAGGGTTGGTCGTAATAAACAGGACGCGAGTGCCAATGTTGTAACGTCCCGGTTGTCTATCATGGAACGCGATGTGTATGGAACACAAGTAAATTCCCTAAAGTAGGTGTCTACAGCTGCATACACGTTTTCACGGCTGGGTTGACAGTGGTGAATTGTCGCTACTGCTTAAGATGCAAGTGCTTGCCGACCACGACAGACACACGTGAAGCAAAAGTCGTTGCAGTTTGCCCACTGACGGAGCGCTGAGGAATGTCTGGACAGTCTCATTCCAAAGAGAGAATTTCAAGCCAAACGACAGCACACGCTACGCGGCCAACGTATTCCAAAATCCTTCGGTTGGATGAAAGTAGGGATGTAGGCTATGGCGGTCGTCACATCTAAAACTCAACGAATGGCGAAGATATTTGACGCGACAGAAAGTTAATCTCTGACCCACTATTATGAATTTACAAGTAACATCTCGCTTCTTATCTCGATATCTGTACTGGATGAAACACATGTTATAGCTCTTTATTCTGTGTAAAAATCGGAGATTACGGATGCTACTTCTTGAAGCATAATGCCACACGTGAGATGGCTATGTGCTTCCCGCCAAACCGATATTCAGTCTTCCGCGGAAGCGGCCAGCTAAATGAGCCGCAGTGCAGCAAGAACAGGAATTCCTCGAATTGTTGCAGTTTTGTCGTTTGTTAAAATAAAAAGTCGTCAGGACAGTGTTTGAAAAGTTTGCCGTCGTCCCACCTGGCCAAACGTAATAAGGATAGTTATCGCATTAACACTGCGAATCTTGGGGAAATTAGGTTCATTCAAATACAACAAGAGGAGATGTTGAAGTCAGTGTTTTATTGCAGGCATTGATAATGTAATTGTCTAGTCCACTGGGTTTTGAACATCAGCACAGTAGGGGTAGAGGCAGGTGCCGAGCATATGTGTATCTGTATGGTCGAACGTATGAAACGTGGTGTGTGTCCACAGCTTCACACTCGCCAGCGAAGAACGGATGACAGAGTCGAGCACCGTAAAATGAAGCTTTCACTGTCTTCGATCTCGCGATCGGCGCAAGACACAATAATATCGCTAACGCAAGCTTTTTCCTGTTTACCGCCTCTTCGGTGGATTGATTGTTGACCTGAATGCGCTGTGTCTCCTCTCATGCGCAGTGTGTAAAGGCCCTCAGCGGATCGTTTTCCATCTGTTACCATTTAACGAATGCAGTTTGTGGGAACAGAAGATGAACAGCTGGACACAATGCGACGAAGTAACACAGATTCTCACACTGGGTTTAAATTTCACACTGATAATGAACAAACGATGCTGTCAACTGTTTTATTACATGTTTACAAGCCAGTGGCTGGTAACATATCCGATAATTCTACGTACATGATTAAGAGTTCGCCTTGACTCTAGAGGAATTCTTCTAGGCATTAACGTCTTCAAAATCATGGAGTGTAGACACGTCCCACTCCTTTCCGCTCGCCTATTCCGCAAAACGCATACCCAGGTGAGGATAATAAAACGGCATCACAAGAGTTAACTGGCTTGGATAAAAACGTTTCGACGGTATTTTTAGACGATTCCTATGCGTGTTTTCCGGAAGTATTTCTCACACAATCGCCTCCTTCTCAGTAGTGTAGGGTAACACCGGCTGGAGGCAGCTGTGGCAAGAAGGCCAGGCCATCCGTGAATGTGCGGAGTGCGAAACAACAGTCCGGTTGCTTGCAATGGTACAACTGGCCAGCGACTAGGAGAGTGATTCACACGTGGGAGAGGACACGTGTCTCTCGCAACTGGAGGGATACGCGAGGTTCTGCTGTGGGTAGATATTAAAAATTAAATCATCAACTACGGATTCACTCTGATTTCGGCGGTGAACATTTTTTTCCCGTTTTCATTTACTTCAGAACCCGTCAAATCTCGCGGGAGAGCTGAAACCGCCAACGTCCCGCGATGCTGACAGTAACAGCAACAGTCGCTCGGGCGGCGCCAAAGCTCTCTCAGTTGCAGGAGGCGGAAGATCAACGAAAAAATAAATGCAGCTTGATCATTACCACTATCTGCATTTGTGATTAACGTCGAAATGTGGTTCAGAAATGGTTCAAATGGCTCTGAGCACTATGGGACTTAACATCTGTGGTCACCAGTCCCCTAGAACTTAGGACTACTTAAACCTAACTAACCTAAGGGCATCACACACATCCATGCCCGAGGCAGGATTCGAACCTGCGACCGTAGCGGTCGCGCGGTTCCCGACTGAAGCGCCTAGAACCGCACGGCCACACCGGTCGGCCGCCGAAATGAGCTCGTAATCAGTACAGTTAAGTTATGCGGATCTGATGCTGGTTTCGTGATTTTATGTGTCGCGTGGTTGCGTTCCAGTGACGTGGCGGAAAATAGGCGGACGATCGGCGTTTGAGTCGGTCAATGACATGTCTGTAGCGTATGTGAAAAAGTGAATAATTTAAGCGGTGCTGGCTGAGCGACGTTTGCCATCCAGCAACGTTATACGGGGTGAAAGAAAACAATTTCACGAAACGTGCAGGGTGGAGTGACAGTGGGAAACATAGAAATTTGAGTAACGCAACTAAGGGTCGCAAATGCGTATTTTCGGCGCTACAGGAACGTAAGTAAAATCTGACATAGGGGCGTCTTCACTCAAAATGAATGGTAATTGACAGAAAATCTACCTGGAACACAGACTTTCGACTAACCAGTCTTCAGGATGAGAACAAGAAAAAGTTAAAACACCACATGTACGTTTATCATACTTAGCCGACCTACCAGACAGTACTTCTTTAGAAATGAAGACAGTAATACGTCAATGTTTAATGTCTCAAGATGTCTAAGAAAGGTCAAAGTAAATGAAAAATGAGCCACTACTTAATTAACGTATGTATGTGGCAGCAAATAACGATAGTCGACTTCTCACGAGTCCGTAGTACGCGCCGGAAACGGCAAAATGACGGGATGCGTTGGTACCGGTATACAACTTTAAAATTTAGTAGACGGTAAGTACATGAAAGAAAATGCGATACGTTTAACCAAGGTGCTACTATGTAAGATGTAAAATACGTTTCTTGATTACAAAAAGTCCTCGACCGAAGTAGTGAATGTATAAATGTCGTGACAAAAGCGTCTGTCACATTATTATGGGGCAACATATTATGAGCCCCTACAGCATCGGTATTAATGAAACGAGAGACAATGCACGACTGGGCAGTTCCCAATGCACTGACAATGGAACACAACTTTTAATGGCGTCTGTCGCATTGCTCCTATCATCGTGAGTAGAGACGAAATAATTTTATGGCGTCTGTGATGTGAAAGTGAAGACTCAGGGACCGATGAATAGTGCGACATCAACTACTCTCTGTATCTAGATGTATACCTGCGACACAGTAACCTATGGAACCCAGCTGCCCTCATTTGTTCTATTTCTGTGCGGGTTTGACTGTACTGAAATTTGGCTGAAGTCCACTACGTAGGTATCTAATACCTGCTGCAAGTTTCCATGTTTGTATTGAGCAGTCAAAATGAACGTTACGGCAAACGCGGATCTCAACATTCAGATGACATTTTGGGAACCGTTTTTCACTAATCATGTACTTACATGTTAAACGTTAATCGTCTTTGCTAGGGTCAACAAACGTCGACGCCCGAGCTTCATAATTTTTACACGCATGGTTTCTGCAATCCAGCTGTCCTTGACGAAGCTAACTTATCAGTCTCTGTGTAATATGAACAGGAGACATCAACAAATAGTGCAGAGTACGGATTACTGACAGACGCCAGTGAAATCATGATGCGGTGGTGGAAGGCGAGGAAGGGACTGCGGGCAGATGGATGTTCAAAAGCCTCGTGCACGGGCAGTGAAGCGTTCACAGCTGACTTATTAAGCGATAAGACTACGCTCGTTGAGGAAAGAAGTGCGCGATGGGCACTGGTGCAGACACATTTTACCAAAAGGCGTCAGGCGTTTAGGCACGGCGACAAAACTTCTCAAAGAATAAAAACACACTCACACCGCTGTGCACAGAGTCAGGGGGTGTCTTGTCACCGGCCACTGTTTGCCGTGGCCCTTGGCCCTAAGCGAGAGGCTGGCTCTGGTCATAAGCACATTTCCAGGATCGATGTGATAGAGTTTGCGTGATGAGACAGAACAGCTATTGGCAGATCGGTTTGCTAAGACGGCCCTATGTACTACACAGTAGCAGTCCTACTATTTGACGTTCACAGAAACAGACTGAGTACCAGATACGCTTCCCTAGGTCATTATTTTACTGAGAAAACGGAGATTCGAACATCAGATAACAATTCTATCATCGCAAATGTCCCGCAGATGGGTTTCTCTCATATTGGGCAATGACTTCGACATAGTCTCGTAGATAGACAAATCGCGCCGATTTGTGGTACAGCTTTGCGGTGTCGACTGTTGAAACACGACGGATAGCACGTTTAACAAGAGGAAATAAAAATGACAACATTGTTTTCCTGGTCATCAAAAAAATTGCGGGTTTGTTTTGACATATAGTGAGAATGTGAAACTGAAACCGACTACGGTAGAATTTCGAGATGTGAGACGCTGCAGGTATAATACTAGGATGTTGCCAAAAGAGAGCACGTTATCCGTTTGTCGAGGCGAACACAAAGCCACGAGGAGCTTAAGTTGTGCGCTTGTAGGCCGGTGAGTTAAAACATGATCAGACAGATATCTACCATTTACACGCTTTCAAAGTGTCTTAATATCTATACCAACATAAAGAGTCGTATTAAATGGGAAAAAAATAATCTGTCCACAAAAGCGTGATCTTTTTAGTGTACTTAATGTATTATTCTAGTGAGAAGCTAAAAGGCCCTGCTCACTCGATTCCAGGGCCACCATATCTGGCAGTGCAGAACTGTCCGTAATGAATGAGACACCAGTCTGGATGTTAGGACGCCACCATAGGGTATCAGCAAGAGACGCCTGCCGTTCCTTTAGTTAATGAAGTACTATCCAATAAAATAAAAATAAAAATAAACTGCACAGATTCTCACTAAACTCTTGATAGTACGAGAGAAAAAAAAAAGTTTTTCTTTTCGCGTCGGAATGGAAAATGCCATAATAAGGACAACATATCAAGCAGTCAGCTCCTAGAAAACGAGTAAGGCCAGAATAATTACATGTAGGCGACAGAGTTGGAAACGGTTACATACAAACGGCTGAGATGTTTTTAGAGTGTATCGAAGCTAGAGCCAGACGAAAAGTAAGCCCTCGAAACTCCTTAACTTCCTACAACGACGGGGCTGCTCGGGTGCTGAATGTATTGTCTTAGTGTGGCCAATAATAGACCAAGCTCTGTCGCTTCCAGAATACTTGCAAAATATAATAACCAGTTTTCTAGGCTAGCAAATTCGTCTCAGATGCTGGTTTGACGGCGGTGAGTTTTCTGCTCTGCTAATGGTGCGTTTGCTTGCCGAGGGCCAAAAAAAACACATGGGAAAACGGTGAAGATATTACGAAACCTGAATATGTTTAGGGCGACAATGCGAGAAAACAGTAATAAATGTAAATATTCACTGCAGTGTTTTAGGCAAAATTAATTACGTTATTTATGTTCAGGAACAACCAAGGGACATCAGTTCCGTGAAAAAGACAGGCCGCAGAGATGACAATGTGCGGCAGCGACCTGTACCTACCGTTTTAGTTAGTTTGACGGGGGAGGGAACCAAACAGCCATGTCGTCGGATTAGGGAAGCACGGGGAAGGAAGTCGGCAGTGCCCTTTCAAAGAAACCATCTCGGCATTGACCTGAAGCGATTCAGGGAAATACGGAAAACCTAAACGAGGATGCCCGCATGCGGGTTTTAACCGTGGTCCTCCCGAATGCGAGTCCAGTGTGCTAACCGGTGCATCACCTCGTTCGGTGTACCGTTTTAAGCACATTCATTTTATCGAGGAATGAGTGCGGAGCACTTGAAATTGCGGGCAGCACGTCATGTGTAACGGTGCTGCATGACAAAACATCGCTCGAACAACACTGCTTACGTTTGCTTTTTTCCACATACGTCACTGAATGACTTGTAGAAGAGACGTCCGCCTATGTTAATCCACGCCACTCGAACGCCAGCACGGGTTCCACAAAATCGTAAAAGCAGTGTCTGATTCACAATGACACGGTACTGACTTTGTACGCATTTAATCGCGATCGCAGACCGTAGAAATATAGAAGGTTAAGTTTATTTTTCCCTTAGTTCTCTGTCTCCTGCGGCCCACAGAGCTTTGTCGCTGCTTCAGTGACTGATTGTTGCTGCTGGCGCTCCACAATATCGGCAGTTCATAACGTTCTCGCGAATGATGGCGGTTTTATGGACAAAATGAAGACGGGAAAAAAATTATAACAAAAGCACAATCACCAGTCGAACTTTACGTTTATCCAAGTTGTAAGCGAGTAAACTTTTAAACTGTAAATTACCTCGGTGGGGCATGCCTAACTGTATGTAGTCTATATAAACCAGCATTTAAAGTTAGGTCTTCTACACACAAACTCGAAAAGGTATCGTTCTGTCCAGTCGAAATTACTCGTCGTATTCTTCAATGGCAAATGCTACTGACTTCTACTAGTGACTTGTGGTGTCTTGCTCGCATAACACTTCCACCTTTCGACAGCAAACGCTTGTGTACTACTTTACACACTCTGTCCGCCCATAAAAGCACTTCAGTATTTCGCAGTAGCAATGGGCGAACTATAACGATTTATCGCTTCTTAATTATCATGTCGGCATTCTCATGTGTAATGTGAGCTTCGAGCACCGGTTTGTTAACATGCAGTGATAACGTTTTATTGCTGTGAAATAGCGGTTAAAACTCGATTGCAGACGTGGAAAGTGAATCGCAAAAGTCGTCGTTCGTTCCAACAGAAACTACCTACCGTATTCATCGCTAGAAAATGATATTAACTGATATAAGCCACAATAATCTACATAATCGTTCTCTTTCCAAAGCTAAGGGAACTGAAGTATTGCTGACATTAATTACTATCAAATTAGTGATTGGATATGGCAAGATTTGCTGCGAGAATGATCAACAAGGAACGTTCTGATTTGTCGTTTAGATCAACAGCAAATTAGAAATAAGCTGTTCCCGCACGAATAGAGGAGTGTGCAGAGAGGAGAGTAGCTCAGGAGAGTCGATCGCTAGCTGGTCTATGGATAACGCTTCCTTGTGAGCGGAAATGTGGTGTTTCAGAGATGTTTGCAAATATTTTAAAACTTATGGGGGATATAAATACTAAAAATGAATTGATTGGGTTCCAGAACTAAAATTACGTTAAGCTCTGATATTAACACTAAAATGAAGGAAATAAGTTCTGATATAAAGAATTCTTTAAGTTCTGAAACAAATTGGTGTTATACTGAAGCTGATGGGAAATCCAGTTAAGGAAGGAAAGGATGTGTGTGAGAAATTTGGTGTGCAAGTGCTTACTAAAGTTACTTACCTGGAAACTAACAGAACTCAATTTATTAGAGATGCAGGTGAACAACAGCGTAACCGTGATGGTAGACTAAAAAGATTAGAACAGAGTGTTACTAACAGTAGTGGCTATGTCCGGAGCTCGTGGTCTTGCGGTAGCGTTCTCGCTTCCTGCGCACGGGGTCCTGGGTCCGATTCCCGGCAGCGTCAGGGATTTTCTCTACCTCGTGATAACTGGGTGCTGTGTGTCTTTCATCATCATTGACTCGCAAGTCACCGAAGTGGCGTCAACTAAAAAGGACTAGCAATATGGCGGCCGAACTTCCCCGCTTGGGGCCTCCCGGCCAACAATGCCGTCGGATCATTTCATTATTTCAGTAGTGGCTATGTAATATCTAATGGTGCTGTGAATTCATCAGAAATTGGGTATGTGACACATCGACAGTTTCTGGGATTTGATCCAAGTAAAAAGGTGAATCATAAAGATTTTTGGGATGATTTAGAGGACGGTTTGCCCAAATCATGGAGTGATAAGCAAAAAATTGGCTTCATTGCTTAAAATTTGATAGGTGAAGCTAGAGTGTGAGGGAATTGGGTAGTAGATAAATATGACAAGATAGTGAATTTTAAACTGGAATTTTTTGAGGAATATTGGCGCAAATCAAAGTAGAGGGAGGTTTTGAACAAATTCTGGTCAGGTGAAAAAAATGAGGCGAAGAAAGATTCTATTAAGAGATTTTGCCAAAATGGGTGACAACTTTGACATATTTGAGACACAGAACATATCATTATGGGGGTAGACATTGAGTTGCCTTTGTACAGGCGTAATAAGATAATCTCGGTACCTAGGGATGATATTGGTAAATTTATTAAATATCTTAAGAAGGTAGAAAATCTTCTAAAGGAGGAGGAGAATGCTAGGAAGGATTACAGGCCTCCCGTTAGCCAAAATGAAAACAGAGCCGAGGCACATGTAAATAGAACAGGAGTGCAAAGATCTAGTAGTTACAGAGGCAGGTACCGAGAGCGAGGGGGTCCTGTTGGAAGTAGACATAATAACACAGACCGAAAAGTTGAACGTAGACAGCTGCAGTCAGCTGACTGGGCGGAGTGGCGTAGACAGCCAGCTGAAGGAAATGTCTGCGCCCACGACCGCGTAGGAGAGGGCAGGAACTAGTGGCAGTCAGCCTGTGGTGGTGCCAGCGTTTGCAGGCTGCGGCAGCACAGGTTAAATCCTGTAGCAAAACGTTTTGTGTGACAGCCGCCAGATGAACATCTTGGCGTTGGTGTAGTAAAAGCAGATGTTGCAGAGGAGAGGGGCACTGTTAAAATATGCGTTTTTGAGGGACATGTAGTAGATTTTTGCGAAAGAAAAGGTCATAACAGCGAGTTCAGGAGCCACATTAATGAGGAACAGCTATTAGCAGATAACGATTCACAACAGGATGTTAGTGTGGGTGAGCACTTCAATGCAGAGGAAGAGCCTAGAGCGATCTGTAGAATTAGCACTGTACTGGGGGGAACGGTATTAGAAGTTTCTGAGGAAGATAGTGACGAAGAAGGAACACAAGTGGAGGAAGTAGGGGGTAATTTTGATAATCCTGACAAAACAATAGGAAGGGTTGCAGAATCCGATATTATTATTGAAGAAGGAGAGTGTTGGGAGAAGTGTTTCGATTTGTCAGTAGTGGACAGTTTAATTAAAGCTGGAACAGTTAATGAGGAAGAAGACTCCGTGAATATGTGCGTAATTTCCACAGAAGGTGTAGGATTGAATAGGCGTGATGTAGTGCCAGATTTGTTAGCCGAACCTGATTCTGAAGTCAGAGAGGAAACTTCAGGACAGTCTATGGTAGATGTTACTATTTTTAATGATAAGGTTCGTTGTTTATTGGATAGTAGTTCCGACTTATGTGCAGTGTCACAGGGTTTTGTGAATGCTCTCTCTGCTAGTAATGATATAGTTATAATGACAGTTAATGGCCTAAATATTATTGTAGCCCCGGGGAAAAGTAAGAAAGCAGTTATACATGACGTAATGCTGCCTGTCAGGATTTGTGATGTACAGTTGCACCAGAGTTTTCTGATAATAAATGGCTTAAACGTGGATATACTGGTGGGAGCAGATTTCTTACAAAAGTAGAAAGGAAAAGTGGGTTTTGGACGTAATGAATTGGTCATTGTGGCGCGGGGAAGACCTGTAGCTATCCCTCTTATTGATAAAAAGCGATATGAATCCGACGAGCAAAGTGACATGACTATATGTTACTGCAGATAGAAAGAGGATATTGTGGGGAATAATGAGTATGGCGAAAGGAAGAAAGCAGATCCTTCTGAGGCAGAAAACATTCGAATAAGAATTAACGAAAAAGTACAGGGATTATCAGATTTGACAGAAACACCAAAGGATGAGCTAAAACAAATTTTGAGCAGACATCAGGAAGTGTTTTCTGACCATCCAGGACTAGTTCAAGATTACGAATATCAGCTAACTGTAAAAGAAGACGCACATTTCTTCCGAAAGCCATTCGCTGTTGGGGAAGTACGTAAAGAAGATGCGAGAAATATGATTCAAAAAATGCTTAAATTTGATATTATAGAAAGGGGAATTAGTGTGTATAACAACTCGTTGATTGTGGTGCCTAAGAAAGATAGTCCAATTAGGCTCGTTTTGGACGCTAGAGCTTTGAACAAAATAATATTGCAAGAGAGTGAGAGGCCTGAATATATTCAAAAATTATTGCAAAGAGTTAAAGGTGGAAAATTCTTCACATCTATGGATGTAACTTGTGGTTATTGGAACCTAACCTTAGCGAAAGAATCTAGGAAATACACAGCTTTCCTGTTCGAGGGAAGGTGCCATTAGTACAAGGTTGTGACCTTTGGGTTAAACGTCAGCGTTTGTGTATTTGCTAGAGCAATGTTCCGAGTGCTAGGTGACCAGTTATTAAGAAGAATTACAGTTTATGTGGACGGTATGTTGATTTTAACTCCCAATTGGGAAGAACACTATATGTTGTTGGATAAGGCTTAAAAGTAATCGAAAGGGATGAAATGAAATTCAAATTAGACGAGACGGAGGTTAGTGGAAAGAAATACAATTCTTAGTGGAAAAGGAATTATACTTGATCCTGAAAAAATTAAAGCCATTAGGGATTATTTACTACTCGAAAGAAATTAAAAGGTATGTTTCGCATTTTTTTATTCTATCGAAAATTTGTGCCTCGACAATTATTCAGTTCCCTTTTTCCGAGAAAAGAATATTTTGAATAGGTGATTAACCACCTGAAACATTCTCAAAAATGTTCAAATGTGTGTGAAATCTTATGGCACTTAACTGCTAAGGTCATCAGTCCCTAAGCTTACACACTACTTAACCTAAATTATCCTAAAGACAAACACACACACCCATGCCCGAGGAAGGACAGGAACCTCCGCCGGGACCAGCCGCACAGTCCATGACTACAGCACCTTAGACCGCTCGGCTAAACCCTCGCGGCACCTGAAACATGAAGCAACTTGTTTAGCACCTGTAGAGTTAATGTGTGGAATCAGACCAAATAACTTATTATTTGACTTAGTTGAATATCCTACTGTTACTGAAATGGCCATGGAGTGGAAAAAGAGGATAGTACGGCAAATATTAAAAACAAGGTTCTGTAAAGAAAACGAAGACACGATGCACGAGAGTGTTTTACAAGTCTTCAAGTAGGCGGTTTAGTGCTGGTGAAAACCAAGGAAACATCCAAAAAGCTCACTGCAGAAACCGAAGACTTTACAGATGAGTATGTGGTCCTTTCAATTCGATGAACATTTGCATCATCAGATGTCTTCATCATGCCATTCCTTACACTTTTTCTCACTGTTATGTCGCACTATGCCGTTGTGCACTTATTTATATTTTTTATGTGTCATAAACACGTCCATTTCACATGGTTTCAAATAAAACAAACACAACACCTATACATTCCATAAATACGTGGACAAGGGAGATCTCTATATTCACGTGTTTTACCACAACATACACACGCAATCAACAACAGCCACCCATATTTATGATTTGTTGTTCATGATGTGGTGCTGCATTGGGAAATTCCAGAGATGCACAACTGAAGTTGAGTTCAACAACTGTCAGTCCATTCTCCCATCACGAATGTCAGCATACAGCTCCAGTACAGTTCCCTGTAAAAATACGAAATGTCTTAAATTAGTTTCCAAGTAAGTTTAAGCAAATTTTAAATAAACATGTTTTCATAAGCTCCTACAATATAAGTACAAATTATGTAACGTTTTGTTTTAATTTTGACTATTTATAACAATGCCTCTGTTTATACCGTACCAAAAGAGTGTTTTATCATTATTTTAGTTTTGATCAAAGCTGTACCCACTGTTTACACGCAGAAGGGTCATTGCCCTTCGCATTCTTAAGAGCTTGGTGCTTGCCACACCTTCTGTTATCACTGACCCTCTTTGGATCCCACTCACACCACTACCAGCGTCTCTTGTATGCTTTTCAAATCATGGAGATTTACATTTGGGATTCACAGAAACATTGAGATAACCTTTAAAATCTTTTAATTAAGTTTTAATAACTGGGATTCACAGTCATGTGAAATTTTTTGAAAGGCATGATGTTTACGCCAGTGACTGTTAAACTTTTTATTTCCACTTTTGCAATTTCGGTCTAAGGCCATTATCAAGTGCAGATGATTTGGCTTTAAGCCTGCATAAAGTTGGCATGGCATAAAGCCAAAACATCTGCACTTGATAATGGCCTCAGGCCGAAATTGCAATAGTGGAAATAAAAAGTTTAACAGTAACTCGCGTAAACAGGATGTCTTCAAAATCTTGCTTCAAGCATAGTGCACAGACACTCATTAACTTAATCGTTGCTTCATTCCACGATATGCTGTATCATTCTTTCTACACTCCTGGAAATTGAAATAAGAACACCGTGAATTCATTGTCCCAGGAAGGGGAAACTTTATTGACACATTCCTGGGGTCAGATACATCACATGATCACACTGACAGAACCACAGGCACATAGACACAGGTAACAGAGCATGCACAATGTCGGCACTAGTACAGTGTATATCCACCTTTCGCAGCAATGCAGGCTGCTATTCTCCCATGGAGACGATCGTAGAGATGCTGGATGTAGTCCTGTGGAACGGCTTGCCATGCCATTTCCACCTGGCGCCTCAGTTGGACCAGCGTTCGTGCTGGACGTGCAGACCGCGTGAGACGACGCTTCATCCAGTCCCAAACATGCTCAATGGGGGACAGATTCGGAGATCTTGCTGGCCAGGGTAGTGGACTTACACCTTCTAGAGCACGTTGGGTGGCACGGGATACATGCGGACGTGCATTGTCCTGTTGGAACAGCAAGTTCCCTTGCCGGTCTAGGAATGGTAGAACGATGGGTTCGATGACGGTTTGGATGTACCGTGCACTATTCAGTGTCCCCTCGACGATCACCAGTGGTGTACGGCCAGTGTAGGAGATCGCTCCCCACACCATGATGCCGGGTGTTGGCCCTGTGTGCCTCGGTCGCATGCAGTCCTGATTGTGGCGCTCACCTGCACGGCGCCAAACACGCATACGACCATCATTGGCACCAAGGCAGAAGCGACTCTCATCGCTGAAGACGACACGTCTCCATTCGTCCCTCCATTCACGCCTGTTGCGACACCACTGCAGGCGGGCTGCACGATGTTGGGGCGTGAGCGGAAGACGGCCTAACGGTGTGCGGGACCGTAGCCCAGCTTCATGGAGACGGTTGCGAATGGTCCTCGCCGATACCCCAGGAGCAACAGTGTCCCTAATTTGCTGGGAAGTGGCGGTGCGGTCCCCTACGGCACAGCGTAGGATCCTACGGTCTTGGCGTGCATCCGTGCGTCGCTGCGGTCCGGTCCCAGGTCGACGGGCACGTGCACCTTCCGCCGACCACTGGCGACAACATCGATGTACTGTGGAGACCTCACGCCCCACGTGTTGAGCAATTCGGCGGTACGTCCACCCGGCCTCCCGCATGTCCACTATACGCCCTCGCTCAAGGTCCGTCAACTGCACATACGGTTCACGTCCACGCTGTCGCGGCATGCTACCAGTGTTAAAGACTGAGATGGAGCTCCGTATGCCACGGCAAACTGGCTGACACTGACGGTGGCGGTGCACAAATGCTGCGCAGCTAGCGCCATTCGACGGCCAACACCGCGGTTCCTGGTGTGTCCGCTGTGCCGTGCGTGTGATCATTGCTTGTACAGCCCTCTCGCAGTGTCCGGAGCAAGTATGGTGGGTCTGACACACCGGTGTCAATGTGTTCTTTTTTCCATTTCCAGGAGTGTATATTTGAGTGTCATTGTTGCTGCAAACCGTACTAGTGGAACTGTATTCATATAATGACCGTATATTTTCTACTGATTCTCATATAGAAGCAGTATGTAATTTTGTAATGTCTAAGGTTAGTTATCTTTTTATTAGCTCTACCTTTATCCCATATTCCTTTCGTATTCAAAACCAGTGTGTCACTACTGTCCATGCTTCATACTGCATGGCCTTCTACACTGAAGAGCCGAAGAAACTGGTACTCGTGCCTAGTATCGTGTGCCCCCTCCGCCCCCCCCCCCCCTTCCTCCGAGCGCGGAGTAGTGCTGGACGGAATTGACATCATGAATCCTGCAGGGCTGTCCATAAATATATAAGAGTGCGAGGGGGTGGAGATCTCTTCTGAACAGCACGTTGCAAGGCATCCCAGATACGCTCAATAATGTTCATGTCTGGGGAGACTGGTGGCCAGGGGATGTGTTTAGACTCAGAAGAGTGTTCCTGGAGCTGATCTGTAGCAATTCTGGACGTGTGGGGTGTCGCATTGTCCTGCTGGAATTAGCCAAGTGCATCGCAGTGCACAATAGATACCATTCGATGCAGGTGATCAGACCGGATGCTTACGCATGTGCCACCTGTCAGAGTCGTATCTAGATGTATCAGATGGCTCTGAGCACTATGGGACGTAACATCTAAGGTCATCAGTCCCCTAGAACTTAGAACTACTTAAACATAACTAACCTAAGGACACCACACACATCCATGCCCGAGGCAGGATTCGAACCTGCGACCGTAGCGGTCGCGCGGTTCCAGACTGTAACGCCTAGAACCACTCAGCCACCCCGGCCGGCTCTAGATGTGTCAGGAGTGCCATATCACTCCAACTGCACAATTCCCATACCACTACATAGCCTCCACCAACTTCAACAGTCCCCTGCCGACATGCAGGATCCACGGACTCAAGATGTTGTCTCCATACACTCACGCCCATCCGCTCGATACAATAAGTTACAAACTATTTAAATATCTTGAAGCGTAAATCAGAGCGCCCAAAATTACCCAGTCAGTATTCGAAAATGAGTGCTCTTAGTGACTTCCGATAAAAATTACAGACATTTTCAAACCTGTGCGAAATTTCACCACTGGGCAACACCTTCAATCCGCACACGCGTGAGCGCGCACTCATGCACACTGACGCACACACACACACACACACGCACACACACACACACACATACACGTACAAAAATGAAAGGACAAGAATTTAATGCTGAGCCTACTAAGTTTTCCTTGTTCCCACCGCAAAGCTTCAACAGCGTGGATGACATATTAGCTTCTTACTGCTTTGGTACTGAAACGATTCGCAGCGTATAATGCGGGCAGTATCGGCATTCAGAACCGAAAGTACCTGCAGAAATAAATCATCGCAGGAGGTACAGTTCGGGAGACATGACTTCATACACACTCTTCCGCTTGGAAAGCTAGCTATTTTTAAAATGGAGGGCAAATTACCCAGACAGTTCCGGTCCTGTGGCTGAAGCTGTTTTAGACACATGGGAGTGTGAGTCTCTAAAGAATCAGGCTGACAGTATTTATAGGCTAGAACAGAATTCTTTGACATAACCGAGATATCAGTTCAGAAATTATTTAGCTCAATTACGATACTAGTTTCTCTTCCTCACAAGGCTCACACATGTACAGCGGTTACTCCATGGCAGATAGGGTAACGCTTACAGACATCGCGTACAAATCAGTTACATGTTCCTGGTCATGAAAAAGAGACAGAAACGACAAAATTAGAGACCGGTGCCGTTCATTGGGCCGTGGGCAACAAAATTACCTAGTTGTAGTGCAACGAAAATTTTTAGTGAACCACAGATGCGGATTTCGTATTAGAATGTTTTGGAAAATAGATTAGGCAGATTGTGACGACAGACTTCTCGGCTTCACAGCATCCTCCACAGGTTATTCACAGTTTAATGGTGTTTTCAGCTGATCGTAAGCGCGAATGAATTGTGGCGAACAGTGTCCAGACGTCTTTACTTGCAACTTCCGGGCTGATAGGCCGTGGTCGGTGTATAAAACTCACCCCTCACGTTTCGGCGTCGTCTGCGGGAGACATCCTCCGAGGTAAACACGCGAAATGGAAAGTGAACTCGAGGAAGCGCAGATTATATAGGCAGTGAAGAAGGCACCACTGTCCATCAACCTCCTCCGGCGATAAGAAGCTGCTTTGTATAACAGAAGCGTACCCACCGAGACTCTATGGCTCACCCAAAGTGCATAAAGCTCAGGTTCTTTTGAGGCCACTTGTCAGCGCTGTAGGCGGTCCCACCGACGGGCTAGCTAGACGGCTTGCCTCTTTGCTGCAACTTTATGTTGGTAGGAATGACTCTCATATTAAAATTCAACTCATTTAATTGACAAGTTAAACAAATGACCGTAGGCCCACATGATATGATCGTTAGATTTGATATTGTGTCATTATGTAGGTCTTACTGTGATTCCGGTAAACGAAGCTATCTCATTCGTACCAGATATTTTTCCTATCGATATTGTGACATTATTCCGACACTGCCTCACCACAACCAGCTTTGAATACAATGGTGACTTCTATGAACAGATTGACGGGGTGGTTATGGGCAGTCCTCTTAGTCCTCCTGTTGCTAACTTGTTTATGAAGACTTTTGAACAACGGGCGTTGCAGACTGCCGATAAGAGACCAGTCAGATGCTATCCCTATGTAGATAACACTTTCTTAGTGTGGACACATGGAGCAGAGGAGTTGGATACCTTCCTGACACATCTAAACAGCATTAATCCGAAAGTCCCATTTACTACGGAGATGAAGAGTAATGGGCAACTGAATTTTCTGGATGTGTCTGCGATTAAACGACGGGCCGGAACGTTGGGTCCTAAGGAGTATAGAAAGGCCACCTGTACGGATCGTTATCGTCATAGAGATTCTAACCACCACCATAGACAAAAAAGAAGTGCAATAAAAAGCTTGGTAGACAGGGCATACAAAATTTGTGAACCTGTTTATTTAGAAGATGAGATTGGACATGTACTCAAGACATTGGTAAAGAATGGCTATTCTAGCAACGAGATAGATCGAGCACTTCGCTCTAGGTAGAGAATCAGGAGCAACGACGAACAACAGCCGTCCAACGGCAAAGTTTGGCAAAAGATGCACGACACCCTTCGGCTACACTGGGGCTATATAAAATTCCTTGTAGTTGTGGACAGGTTTATATCGGTACCACAGAAGTGTTAACACCCGTCTTGTTGAATATAAGACGAATTGCCACCTTGGTCACATGGATAAATCGGCCATAGCAGAACATGTTTACCAGGAAGGTAATCATGAAAGAACAATTCAGCGAGACGAGCGTCATATCTAACACCTCGCATTAGTATGTGCGCATGTATAGGGAGGCTATCGAGATTGATAAACAACGCAATAATTTCAACAGTAAAGACGAAGTTGTTAAAGTGGATAAAGTTTGGAGGTCAGCGTTGCTCCGACGATAGATTACTTTCAATCGAGAATGTTGGCATTACCAGAGACAGCCTCACAGTGATGGACAGTGGCGCCCTCTGTGGTTCGCCGCTTTACCTCGGAGGATGTCTCCCGCAGTCGGAGACGAAACGTCAGGGGAGAGTTTCGTACAGCGACGGCGCCTTGTCTGCCCAGAAGTTTTAAGTGAAGGCAATACCGGCTGTGAGAGCCTACACTGTATGAACAAAGTGAGCTGGGTTTCACGCGACCTTTGTATTCGGAACCCACATTAATTCCGATAGAGGAGGTTCGGAGCGTAAGGCAGAGGTCAAAATTCTATAACAGACCGACGCCAGGGATGTAGACCTGCTGTTTCGTGCATCTGTTCGTCGACTCTGCTTGGAAGCGTTAGGTAAGCTTTGCTCCTCTAGAGACCACAGGGGCGAGCTCTCTCGCACGCTCTGTGTGATTCCAGTCGGTCTCCTGTGAGGTCCACTGGCCTTTCCTCGTTTGAGCTATTTCAGTTGATTCTCTTTCCCTAAGTAAATTGTTTCGATATCTGTTATTACGTCGTTCGTGCGACGATTTAAGGAAGGAACTACAGTGCGATGTTCCTCTGTGAAAGAATTTTGGGAAAGAGGCACAGACCTCAGCCTTTCTGAGTCATCCTCTGTTTTCAGGCCATTCTGTGGACAGGGTGTCAGGACAGCTGGCTTCGGTCTGTCTATTAATCTAACGTAATGCCGGTTCTTCTTAGGATTTTCTGCAAAGTCGGTGGATAAAATTTTACTTTCGAATTTATTGGACGGCTCGCGCACATCCCTCACACCGATATTCGCTTCTCTTAGTTTTCGTTTGTTTGTCAGTCTTCGACTACGTTTCGATTTACAGTGAAGCTCACCTTGTTTCTGTAACACATTTCTAAAATGGTTGTCACACCACGGTAGACCTTTTCTATAACTCACAATTTTGGTTACAAATATCTGCCGAAGCCTTATTGTACAATGCTCTTGAACTTTATCCATCGATGCTCTATATTGTCATAGCTTAACCTCTTAGAAAATCTGAAATCTGTCTCTGGCCAATCTTGCTAAACAGGAAGGTCTTCTCATTGATTGGTCGTATAACTACATTTATATTGGATTCAGGGGCTAATTTTCAATTTAATTTAAAAAGATCATTGCTCTTTCAACTTTAAATTGACTTTGTTTAATGATAAGAATTTTAGCAATAGGTCCTGCAAAGTGTGCTTTTTTCATTAGTTAGTTCATGCATTATTTAAGGCATTATTATTTATGTGCAGAGGTTCAATAATTCATAATTAAAGGATTCTCAGGATATTTATTTTATAGTATCCAATATAAATTTTATACCTTTAACTTCTGTTTGTTCTGATGTTTCTAGTTTGTCTTTGTATGGTACATCTCTCGTAGCTAGATTTTATTCAAAGGATTTAATTCTTGAGATGGCCTGTATAAGATGCATTAACTGTTTAGAGTGCCTCGAGAATTTCGACCCAAATTCTAGAGACCCTCCAGTTTCCACCATCTCGTACACGCGATGTCTTACGTACGAGCGTGAGAGATCGGAAGAAAGTCTACCTCGCTCTGGTTTTCAGTGTGCGCAGGGTGGACGTGTGTCAAGAGAATGCCACAAGGTAAACGGTTGATCGACGCGGGCAAGTGGTTGCCTCGCTCGTCACAGAAGTTACGTGCCCAGCACTAGCAGCAAGCGCGCCTTACTCCGGGACGGTGCTGCGTCAGTCACTATTGTGAACATTTGAATTGTGTAAAAGAAAAGGTAAGACACTTACTTTTATGTACTTATTTACTGACTCTCTAGAGTTGTGGATGATGGACTTGTGAGAACCTTGAGAAATTTTTGGAACTGTATTTATTGTTATGTAATCACTAGTTTGTGCCGGACCGGGAGTCATCGGATTTACGAAATATGATTCACTGATGTGAAACTGTTGTGTGGTGTTCTGTTTGTGGAAGTGAAATATAGTAGGGTTGATTTAAAAGTGTCCTGAGTGTACGAAACCATTTTAAGATAACAGAAAATAACTCCAAACAGCGTCATATCTTGGGACAAGAAATTGGGCAGTTCGTCGCACCCGGCTATCCTGAGAAGAAGATCTGCAAAGCACCTCCAAGTAAGTCCAGCGATGAAGGGGACGTGTGAGTCTCGAGCACCAGCATAACGTTGCTTATTGGAGTCGCCGGAAACAGCCAGAACGTGGCGACCGACGTGGTCAGGACTCGAAAAGGAGGAATTTTACGACAGAAATCGAAATAAGAAGATATTGAGTTGGCATAGCATCTGAAAGTAAGCAAACAAAGAAACTGTTACGCAGAATTGGAGTCTACCTAAAAGAAAAAAGGGAGAAAAATTTAATAAGCACCGAACAAAGCAAGACGCGGAGAATAGTTCGAGTGAGAAGATTTGGTGTGGGGAAGTAGGCAGTCCTCACACATACGCCGGCCCATTCGACGTATACCCAACAACCAGCCGACGCCGACGCCGCAACCGCAGTTCGACGCTGCCGGCGCCCCCGCTGTTCACCGGTGCCGATTCTACACCTGCGCACCGACACAGCCCGGACCTCTACGACGGGTGAGCAAAAACCAATAACTGTTTGGTAAACTTGAAAGAACTGCTGGACACTAAACTGTGGGTGTCGTTATTGTACACAATATTCTATTTTAGGTCAGATGATTAGTAGGGCGAAGGAAAATAGACAGATGGATAATATTCAGAAAGTTGGAGAAACTTCTGAGCCAGCCATGGAAATGACTGTAACAAAGGAAATTCCAGACTGGACTGGGGTAGCAAATTTAATTAAAGCACTGAGACTTAAAGTAGAGAACCAGAGAGAAGAACAGAGAGAAGAATAACTAGATTAGATGGTAAGTTAGAAGCACAGAGTGTAACTTCAGCTGCTCAAATTGCCTCTTTGACTAATGAGATAAGTGCTACTTTATGTGAAAAGTAAGAAGCAAAAGGTGAAGCCTTATATTCTAAGTTTGACGTATCAAATGATAATGTGGAGAAATTTCGATTACATTTGAAGGATTATTTAATTCCTTAACTATCCAGATGAATTAAACATTTAATGAATTTAACCAGAGACAGAATGTGCAACCTCAAAATTTAAAGAAAAAATTAGAATTTGACATTGAGGAGAAATGTAATAATGTAGAAAAGGAACTTGAAAAATTAGGATCACTTCAAAGCGTATGCAATGTTACCTCCGATGTGGTAAATCAGAGGATGCACGCCCTGAAGGATAGTATTGAGAAACAAGATAACATAATTCATTTGGTACAATCGCAAATTGTAGGTGTCAACACTCGAACCGATGACGTGGAGAGAAATTTTGAAGAAAAACTAGCCACTTGAGACACTAAATATAAGCGGTCTGGAGGGACAGGTAGAGGAGATAATCGATAGAAAAGTTGCCGCGAAAATAAACTCTGAGGACGTGTCTACAAAGCTAAGCCATGAACTTGATGACACTAAGAGAAATGTTGATGAGTTATGGAAAGAATCCAAGCTTATGCAGGACCGAGTGGGGAACAGAGGGACTTCTACTAACGTAGTGTTAACCAGTGAGGCAATAACTGACCTACAATGGGGAACAAATTCAGGACTACCCAGGCAATTTCCAAAATTTAAGCGAGACGGCGACGCGCACCCAACTCATTTCCTGAAGCTATTTAATCAGGCGTTACCCAGTGTTGGGAAGACACAAATAACATTGAATTTGTGGTGGCGTAACTTTTGGGAGAAGCCTCAGAGTGGGCAGACTTTCAGAAGAAGTTCAAAGAAAAGTATTCGTCACCGAGGGCCCAGAAGAAACTACTATCTCATTAGTGGGACCCAAAATACTGTGTTACAATAGTTCCTGGGTTGCAATCATAAGATATTCTGATTGGCATTTAAAGAGGGCGAAATACTTAGATAAGCTCATTCAAGAAAAAGGGTTGGCTACTTTAAGAGACACGAGGCAAATTTAGCGAGCGTACATCATCATAGGCGGAATCATGGTAATAAAAATTGTCAAAAGAAGAACCCACCTTCAACTATAGGCCCAGCAACGTCGCAGGAATTTGTACCGAGTAATAATAGAGTTTAAAGTAGTAACGTCATAACTCGATTTGGTAACCAGCCTGTGCTTACAAATAGTGAGGAAAACGCAGTGCGATCTGGACCCAGGGCCGGGGCCCAGGTCGTAGAAATGCGCTAGGAGGCCTAAATTATAAGAAATACGTTAGGTTTACGCATAAAGTACGCACCAAAGAGTGGCTGTTACTGGAAGAACATACCGATAACAACATTAATTGTCAACCAATTGTAATTGGAAGAATAGAAGGTCTTGGAGTTGACATCTGTATAGATTTAAGTAGTGAAGTGTGACTTATTTTTCGGGGTTTCTTTAACACATTAAGAGCTAATCATGACTTACCTATACTACCAGTAACAGGAGTATATATAGTAGGTATAACCGGAAATAAAAGGAAGGTTGTCTAATATGAAACCAAAGTAAGTTGTCCATCGGCGATATTTCGTTCCATCAAACACTTCTCGTAGTAGAAAATATTAACCGGGGTGTGTTATTTGGCATAGAGTTGCTATCTGAATTTAACCCAGTGTTAAATTTTGAAGAAAATTTGCTTCGTTGTTGAAAAGGAGACGGTAAGTGCTGTGTACCGTTTCTGATAAACAATAATGAGGGTAAGCTAACAACAGAAGTTCAATGTTTGATATCAACCACGACCGCACAATTTTCATACATTGCACTGCGCGGACATACGAAACAAAGTAAATGAATCCCCAATATGAACCAATCAGATTAAATCAAAAGTCTATTGGAATATGAAGTGGTATTTTCGGATAGTCCAGGTAGTATTACTGACTACATACATAAATTTAAGATCAGAGATGATACTCCATTCTTTTGTAACCCTTGTCCGATGCTCGCAAGATAAAAGGATGGGGTTGAGGAGGAGATAGATAAAATGATAGACAGTATGATAATAGAACGTAGTAGGAGTGTAATAAATAATCCCTTAGTAGTCATGAGAAAGGCTACAGGAGGTGTGTCGTTGGTACTGGACGCGCGTACCCTAAATAAGTGTATGGAAACTGGATGAGATAGACCTATTAATATCGACGAGCTATTGACCAAATTGGAGAAAGCACAGTATTTTAGCTCGACGGACCTGACTAATGGCTATTGGCAAATCCGGTTACATCCAGATTCAAAGAAATGTACCACAATTTTATTTGATGGGAAATCCTATCATTTTAATGTATTACCATTTGGACTAAAACTCTCAGCATCAGTATTTATACACGCATTGCACGGAGCTTTAGGAAGAAGGAGGGTAATGCCATGGACTTGGGAACAAGAGGCACACAATGCATTTCAATGTGTAAAGCGGGTACTATCCGAATCACCGATATTGCACTATCCGGTGATGGGTGAACCATTCAAGATTGCAGCCCATGCATCAGACTATGGTATAGACACAGAACTTTTCCAAGGCGAATGGGGTTTAGAAATTATAGACCACAGGTCAATAGCTTTTGCTAGCAGGAGTCTCAACAAACATAAATTGAACTATACAGCCACAGAAAAAGAATTATTGGCCATAGTATGGAGTGTACAAAAATTCCAAACTCTGATATTGAGGTCCAAAATAGATGTCTATACAGGTCACCAAGCTCGATTACTACACAGTATGTTGATGTGGTGGATGTCGTTTCTTCAAGAATATGACATTAAAATCCAGTATATAAAAGGTTCGGAGGATATTGTACCCTACGCCTTGACTCAGCTACCAGTAGGCATGAGAGAACTAAATCGTACAGAAGGACCTGGCGTAGTTTTTGCGATTAATTTTTTATCACTAGAATATCCACTAAACAAGGCGCCAGAAATGGCTCAGAAAGTAACAGATAACATCCAAAATTATCCTTATTTTACAGACATATTTTCTATGTTTGTTAGGAAGTCGTTGCCGTCTAATCAAGATGGGTGGTAGAACATTATAGGATATTATATTTTCTGGAGAGACAGTAAGACAACGCAACATTCGCGTTTATGTATTCCGAATTTAGTAGAAGACGAGTAAGTGTGGTACATTCATAATGGGTATGGGCATTTCGGTATAAACAAATGTATTGCACATATGAATAAGTTGTACTACTTTAAAGAGCTAGGACATAAAATAGCATCGGTCATTAAAACTTGTGAAATTTTTCAGAAGGTAAAAGAGGGTAACACTCAAATTAAATACAAAATGTATCCAATTATTCCTAAAGCATTACACGATCTAACAGCTGCAGATTTCATTGGACCAATTTCAAAAGAAAAAGGAGGAGTGGCCTGTATTCTTCTCCTCATAGTGTGTTGGTCTAAGTATGTTAAGTTATACCCCATTAAGAAAGCAAACACACCAACAGTAATACACTGCAACAGTACTTTCTCGAGGTAGGAAAACTGAAACGGTTCCTTTTCGACAATGGAAAACAGTTGGCTAGTAACGAGTTTATGAAATTTATAACGTGCGAAAATATTCGTCAAGTATTAATCTCCAACTATAATCCATCTTCTAACCCATGTGAAAGGGTTATGAAAGAAGTGATTACGTAAGCTTTCCCGGCGTAATAAGTCTTGAAAATCTTTTCGGGTTTGCTGCCGGATCCTAAAATCAACTTGACTCAGTTGATTTTAGGATCCGGCAGCAAACCCGAAAAGATTTTCAAGGGTTATGAAAGAAATTGGGAAGTTATGCCGCCCATACTGCCATGAAAAACATACGTCTTGGGCAACGAAAATAACTATGAGATTATTTTCAATGAGATACCGCATTTATCAACGGGATTCACACTTTTGGTGGTAATAGGTAAACCCTTTGTCTGATAACCCCTTATTAAATGTTTCTGTGGCCTGAGCAACCTATAGACGATTCCAACTTGAACAAAGAAATAGTCTGTAAGAACATACTTAACAAAGCACAACAACGAGTGAGCAAATATAACGAGAAGCCTATCGAACCACAACATAAAGTTGATGATGTAGTTCTTGTAAAGCACCATCTTCAGATCTCGGCTCTGAAGAAAGAGAGACATAATTTTTATGCTGGACCTTTCTGGGTACAAACAGTAATCCATCCCAAGACACTACTTTCAGTATATCCTATAACTGGATCGGAAAAGAGAAAATACAAAGTAAAGGATCTAAAATTGTATATTCCCCAGGGACGTTAACATTCTGTGTTAAGGGGAGGAGTGATGGCTGTCAGTGCCTGAGTTGTTTTCGGTTTTACTTCCACGTTAGTTATCCTACACCAAATTTCCTTCAAATGTTCAATTATTCTGTAATCCATTAATAACCTCTTAAACTATCCTATCATATTAGTAATAAAATGACCGAATGTGACTACAAGATTGTGATTAATTTAAGAGAATCAAGGAATAAACAGTGATCTGTAAGCATAAAATGGAACGATCGAAATAATATTGTGGTAGTACATATAATATGATGGTACTATGGAAACAGAGTGATTTTAAGATGGAAAGAACAAAATAGAGTATTATATTTAAGAATAATATAATATGAAGTGACTGACGAATTAACTATGTGATTATAGTGTGTAACTTTCTATTTAGTATAGAATATTTAATTCCTTTAATGAGATGTGAGGTAGATGGTGAGAGTTTATATCGACTTTGAAAGGGGGGGGGGTAGTGCAAGTACAAACATAACTAACACTACACACACACACCACACCCTTCAGACGAGCCTCTCACACAAGTGTAACTCATTCTTCACCATTTGGCGTTCCATAGGAGTTGCTAAGATCTTTCTTCGGGGACTTCAAAGGTGAAGACAAGAAAGTCCGTTCTGCAGGAGACGTTTAACATCATACCTCCTCCAGCTTCTGACGCAAGTACCGGTAAAGTAGGGATCATGGGGAGGGGGGTTAGAAGGGGTTTCCTTTGGGGCTATCTTCTTTCACTTCTTCGATCTTAGCAAACATTCCAATTTATTCCTTTCTTACTTCTCTATTGAGTACTGGTCTAGCTTTCCCTCTTTCCATATGCATACACTTCTATCGCTGAAGTCCTTCCTACGCTGCGTGGTTTCCTTTTACCTTCAACTTATTTCAGATAAGTCAGCCAAAGAATCAGGCTGCCTGAACACATATCGACATACACACAAAATTACACTTAGACACAAACATGAAAACTATGGACTGGAAACCGAATGTGATGTCAGAACCGCCAAGGAATCTAGGGGAGTATAGATATATGTTCATGTGAATCGATGCATATATTACATTGTTGATATGTGACGGTTCCGCATCGTTACTTTGGCGCTCTAAAATATATATTTACGTGTGCCTTGCTAGTCCTTGGAGAAAAGTTGATAAATACAGGTAGACATAGCATCTTCTATCTGCATGTATGATATCTGCTAATATAGTAAAAGTGAGATGTGAAAGAGCACTCTAGGGCATAAGATGATGTATTGGAAAGTGGAATATGAGGGTAAAGTAGATTTGTAATTTTACCAGAGAGTATTTAAGAATGGTATTCATAAAGATGTATGAATGGGCAATGACCCGCAGGCCTACTGAGGAACGATGAGGAGGGCGCATCTAGCATTTATTGGATGAAAAGGGCAGATAGGCAGACCCAAGAGAGGCTGACTTATACTATGCAGACAGTGGCACCAAGAAAGGCATCGACCCGTACTATAGATTAGAAAGTTAGAAGGGGCGTACCTACCAAAACGGAAGGAGAAAGGGTACACCTAGGATCAACCCATGTAAGATTAGGAACTGTTCGTAAGGGGGGAAAAGGGCAGTATCGTCACACAAGTCACACGTTTAAAGGAATGAGTGGGAAGTTTAATTCTATGCATAAACAGCCTCATTTAGTTCAGGTTTGCAAATGTCCAAGAAGAGAACACTTTTATTCTACCCAGAGTTCCTCCAGATTACAATAAGTAATGATTAAGTACATAATTAGGAAAGGTAGTACGGCAAGTAAGAACAAAGCACCAGAATAATTATGAGTTATGTGCATCTGGAATATACAATGGGAACTGAAAATGGGAGCTTATCCTGTGAAGTTCAAGAATTTATGAAAAATACATCTATAGCTATGGAGTAACTGAATATCTGAGAGAAGTGGATTGTTATTAAGTATGATGTCACTGTACATATTGAATATCTATAAAATATCGAGTGTTCAAGCTAAGGTGAAGGATGTACAGTGCCTCGACAATTTCGACGCAAATTCTAGAGACCTTCCAGTTTCCACCGTCTCGAACACCCGATTATTTTACGTACGAGCATGAGAGACGGGAGAGTGTCTACCTCGCTCCGGTTTTCTGTGTGCGCACGGTGGATGTGTGTCAAGAGAATGCCACAAGGTGAACGGTTGATCGGCTCGGGCAAGTGGTTGCCTCGCTCGTCACAGAAGTTATATCAATAGCACTAGGAGCAAGCGCGCTTTGCTCCATGACGGTGCTACGTCAGTCCTTATTGTGAACAGTTGAATTGTGTAAAAGAAAAGAAAACACACTTTCATTTACTTATGTACTTCTCTAGGGTTGTGGATGGTGGACTTGTGAGAACCTTGAGAGATTTTTGGATTGTATTTATTGTTAAAGTAATCTATAGTTTCTGCCGGACAGGAAGTCATCGGATTTACGAAATATGATTCACTGATGTGAAACTGTTGTGTGGTGTTCTGTTTGTGGAAGTGAAATATAGTAGGGCTCATTTAAAAGTATCCTGAGTGTACGAAATCATTTTAAAAGAACAGAAAATTCCTCCAAACAGCGTGATATCTTCGGACAAGAAGTTGGGCAGATCGTCACAGCCGGCTGTTCTGAGAAGAAGATCGGCAAAGCACCTCCAAGTAGGTCCAATCATGAAGGGGATGTGTGAGTCTTGCGCGCCAGCACCACATTGCTACCTCTAGTCGCTGGAAACCGCCAGACCGGTTTCAAGCATCTTAAACTTATTATTCAATATTTCGTGATAGTAATTTTTATTCAAGATTATGTTTTGATTATAGCGGTTATCATATTTATTTTGGAGTAACAGGTTTATTATTCGTTGCTGTTTCTGGTGCTGGACATCGTCGTTAATTTTTCCTCTCCATCATATGATTTGAAGTTTTTAACAGTTACTGTTGATGGTTAAGGTTCCCATTTGGGCTATCTTAGTGCGATGAGAGTCTATTATATCAATCTTTTATACAAGCAGTTAAACAAATAAATGATCAACATAAATGAAGACGGTCTAATAACTCCCCTCAACCATTCTCAAAAGATTGATGAATATGTTTCTATTCTTCCTTGTTATGGGTGAGGAGGCTTCCATGCCTCAGTGATACAGATAGCTGTACTGTAGGTGCTACCACAATGGAGGGGTATCTGTTGAGAGGCCAGACAAACGTGCAGTTCCTGAAGAGGTTCATCGGCCTTTTTAGTAGTTGCAGGGGCAACAGCCTGGATGACTTACTGATCAGACCTTGTAACATTAACCATTACGTCCTTGCTCTGCTGGTACTGTGAATGACTAAAAGCAAGTTTTTCCTGAGGGCTTGCAGCTGTACTGTATGGTTAAATGATGATGGCGTCCTCTTGGATAAAATATACCGGATCTCCAGGAAGGGCCTACTCATGAGACATCGTTAGCATGAGAAAGAAAATCGACATTTTACTGATTAGAGAGTGGAATGTCAGATCCACCAACTGGGCAGGTAGGTTAGAAAAATAAAGAGGAAAAGAAATCAATATCCAAAAGTTCGACATAGTGGGAATTAGTGAAGTTCGGTGGCAGGAGGAAGAAGACTTCCACTCAAGTAAATACAGGGTTATAAGTACTAAATCAAATAGGGGTAATGCAGGAGTAGGTTTAATAATGAATAATAATAGGAGAGTGGGTAAACAACTACGACCAGCTTATTGAATGCATTATTGTAGACACAATGCCCATGCCTTCGACATTAGAACAAGCCAACCACCTCTGCAGATGATGAGATTTAAGAAATGTCTGATGCGATAAAAGAAATTGTTCAGATACTCAAGGGAGACGAAAATTTAACTGTCATACGGGACTGGAGTTCTGTAGAAGGGACAGCAAGAGAAGTAAAAGTAGTAGGCGAATATGGAATTGGGGTAAGAAAGGAAAGAGGAAGGCATGTGGTAGAATTTTGCACAGAACATAACTTAATCGTAGGTAACACTTGTGTTAATAAACATGAAATAAAGTTATGTATGTGGAAGGAGCCTGGAGACATTGGAAGGTTTCAAGTTGATTATATTAAAGTACAACAGAGAATTAGGAACCAGGTTTTAAATTTTGAGAAATTTCCAGGAGCAGATGTGGATTCTGATCACACTACATTGGTTAAGATCTGTAGACTAAAACTAAAGAAACTGTAAAAAGGTGAGAATTTAAGGATGTGGGACCTGGATAAACTGAATATGCCAGAGGTTGTAGAGAGTTTCAGAGAGAGCATTAGGGAACGATTGACAAGAACAGAGGAAAGAAATACAGTAGAAGAATAATGGCTAGCTTTCAGATGTGAAGTAGTGAAGGCAGCAGAGGACCATACAGGCAAAGGCAAGAGGGCTAGTAGAAATTCTTTGGTACCAGAACAGATATTGAATTTCATTGATGAAAGGAGAAGATATGAAAATGCAGAAAATGAAAAGCCGATAAGGAATACAAATATCTCGAAAATGAGGTCGACGTTAACCGAAAACTGGCTAAGCAGGGATAGCTAGAGGACAAATGTAAGGATGTAGTGGTATATGGCACTGGGGGTTATACAGATACTGCCAACAGGAAAATTAAATATAGAAAAGAGAACCATCTGTTCGAATATGAAGTGTTCAGGGGTACATGGGCTCTAAGCAAAGAAGGGAAAACAGAAAGGTGGAAGGAGTACATAAAGGGGTCTATACAAGGGCGATGTAGTTGATACTAACATTTTGGAAATAGAACACGGAATATTTGAAGATGAAATAGGAGATATGATACTGCGTGAAGAATTTGACACAGCACTTAAAGACTAAGTCGAAATAAGACCCCTGGAGTTGATAACATTTCATTAGAAGTACGTATAGCATGGGGAGAGCCAGTCATGACAAAACTCTACAACTGGTGAGCAAGATGTATGAAACTGACGAAATACCCTCAGACTTCAAGAATAATATAATAATTCGAATCCCAAAAAAAGCAGGTGTTAACAGGTTTGAAAATTAGCGAACTATCAGTTTAATAAGTCATAGCTCTAAACACTAACACGAATTCTGAACAGACAAATGGAAAAACTGGTGGAAGCAAACATCAGGGAAGATCAGCCTCGATTATGTAGAATTGTGAGAACGTGTGAGGCAATACTGACCCTATGCCTTGTCTTAGAAGACAGAATAAGGAAAGGCAAACCTTACATATCTAGCATCTGTAGACCTAGAGACAGCTTTTGACATTGTTGACTGGAATACTCTCTTTCAAATTCTGAAGATAGCAGGGATTAAGTACAGGGAGCCAAAAGCTATTTACAATTTCTACTGAAACCAGATGGCAGTTATGAGTCAAATGGCTCGAAAGGAAATCAGTAGTTGAGAAGGAAGTGAGACAGTATTGCACCTTACAGCCAATGTTATTCATTCTGTATACTGAGCAAGCAGTAAAGGAAAGAAAGGATAAACTTTGACCACGAATGAAAATCCATGGAAAACAAGTAACAAATTTGAGGTTTGCTGCTGATGATGTTATTCTGTCAGGGACAGCAAAGGACGTCGAATAGCAATTGAATGTAATGGACAATGGCTTGAAAGTTGGTTATAAGATAAACATCAACAAAAGCAAAATGAGGATAATGCAATCCAGTCAATTAAACCAGTTGATGCTGAGGGAATTAGATTAATAGCAGTAGGTGAGTATTGTTATTTAGGTAGAAAAATAACTGTTGATGGTTGAAGTCCAGATATAAAATGTAGACTGCCAATGGCAGGGAAAGTATTTCTGAAGAACAGAAATTTGTTAACTTCGAGCATAGATTTATGTGTTAGGAAGTCTTTTCTTGGAAGTAGTTGAGTGGTGTGTAGCCATGTATGGAAGTGAAATGTAGATGATAACTAGTTTAGACAGGAAGAGAATAGAAGCTTTTGAAACGTATTGCTACAGAGGAATGCTGAAAATTAGATGGGTAGATCACGTAACTAATAAGGAGATATTGAATAGAATCAGGGAGAAGCGAAATCTTTGGCACAACCTGACTAGAAGAAGGGATCTGTTGGTAGGACATATTCTGAGGCATCAAGGCATCACCAATTTAGTATTGGATGGCAATAGGGACGGTAAAATGATAGAGGGAGACCAAGAGATGAATACACTAGGCAAATTCAGAAGGATGGAGGTTGCAGTAGGTACTTGGAGATGAAGAAGCTCGCACAGGAAAGAGTAGTATGGCGAGCTGCCAGTCTCTGGATTGAAGACCACAAAAATAACAACAACATGAAGCTATTGTTATGTATATCTTTAAAATACGGCTTTTTGTATTTTTATATTATGTATTTTATTTATTGTACATAAATAGCTTATAATTAGAATTAAACACTGAAAATGTGAAGGCAATACTTTTATTTTTAGGTAAATTTTATAAAGTTAAATGCACTACTTTTGCAATGGATAGGTTATTTTTTATTTTCGCTATATAAATGTTAGAAATGTTAATGGCATTTGACTGCTAACTAGCAGTTCTCATATTGACTTTACATTTTCTTCATTGGAACTCAATAGTTCAGTTACATAATTGAGAACAGTCCACTTCTCTTTATCCTCAATAAATATAGAATTAAGCTAAATATTTACCAACCTTCCAGGTCGAAACTGACAGCAATAACTCGCTTCTTATTCAGTATGAAGTTCACTGATTATATATATATACACATTCTATATACAACCCAAATATAAGGTTTAACCATAACCCTTTATTCTGCTCCTTCCTTTTATTTGTCATATAATCCTCCTAGATGGACTGTAATGTAGAATATTTTTGATACTGTACAGATTATAATATCTGCTACTTTCATAATGCTTACAATTGCTAAAATGAATGCAATTTCTACATCTAAGATCAGAAAGATTATGGTAATTAAGAAATATAGAAGGGAGAAACAAATCTGTGCTAATACTTTTTTGATCAAACCCATATTCAAATGGTGATTTTTCAATAATCAATTAACTTTCTTGTTAGAATTGTGCAATAATTATAACAATTACTGGAGTGATAAAACTGCTAGAAATTTTTGTAGGTAATACTAGAATTGTTTTACTTGACTGATAATCAAGCTTTTTGATTGGACGTGAAATGTACTATTTGTAGAAGGAAAACTATTACCTACACCATCAATAAATTGGTATATATATATATATGTATATATATATATATATATATATATATATATAATTGCCAATCTACTTATACAAACAGCCATTATCATGTAGTGGCTTCCAATTTAAAGCACTGTGTTGGTGGGAACCATTTTATTGAATGTCCAAGTATGCATGTCATTAGGAAAATTGTTCCAATAACTATACAAACCACATCAAATCCTGTGGCAACAAAAATGTTTACCCATGAACTATATCAGCAACAGTGAAAGATGCTTACCAATATTTGTATGATTCAACTGTAGTGATAGATAATAACAATAGTAATATAAATAATAATCCTTGTAACACCTGAGTTTGACTGGATTCTTTAAGTCAGTGGTGTTCTCATGTTACTCTTTCTCCTGATGCAAGAAAAAATTTTATACAGTTAAAAAGCTAACCTGCTATTTGTCCTCATAATATTTCCGATTCAATAGTTAGTACTCATCTTGTACTAAAAAAGTGCCAAACAATGTTACAAAGAACATATCTTATGATGCAAGTAAAATTATCCCTTGCTATAATTCGATTGAGAGAAATTCAGTATGTAGTCCTTGGTATGTGCATTCTCAGTCTACATCTCATCATCAATGAATTATTGTAAGCAATGTAATTCCAATTCCAGTGATAAACAGGATATTGTTAAATAAGTGGAAATACTTTGCTAAACCTGATACTAGAACAACTGCTCCAATTCCCCCATCAACATACTGGGTCTATAATCTAATAGGTGACATGGATTGTTCAAGTGAGTTGTTATCATAAGTTTAATATACTCCTCTAAAATATATAGTTCTTAAAACTGAGAAGACATAAGCTTCAAATATAGCTACTGCTGATCCCATAACCAGCATTGGTATTGGTCCAACAATTACCAATGAGATTAAATTTATTGCTATTGAAGATCCAGTTTCTCCTAATAATGTTAATAGTATGTGTCCAGTTATTATACTCATGGTTAATCATATCGCTAATGTTCCAGGTTGTAAGGAATTCCTAGCTCTTTCAGATAGAACTACTCATATAAATGATGTTAGTGAAGGTGGTGCACCTTGGGGTACCACAAGTGTAAATATATGACTGATATGATTTATTCACCCGAAAAGTAGAAATATTAATCTTATAGGTAAGGCAGCTGCGAATGTTAATGCTAAATGTCTCACAGTGCTGAAAATAGAAGGCATGAAACTGTTGAACAGTATAATAACAAAAACTGAGATGAAGATAAATGTTGTTTCATTAAGCAATTTTGGTCCTAATGAGTTTTATATTCCTTCTGTAAGATTATGTTGTCCACAGCTCGTGCTCTCATGGTAGCATTCTCGCTCCTGAGCACAGGGTCCCAGGTTCGATGTTCGGTGGGGTCAGGGATTTTCGCCTGCCTTGAGATGTTTTTGTTCCGTCTTCATCATCGTAATTCGTTCATCCCCATTACGGTCAGAGGAAGGACCTTGCCTAGTACAGTAGTGCATCCCCTATACTCTGTCAAGGCGTATGGGACTATCATCAAGGTTATGTTACTTCAGGGAATGTTGGTTTGCGATAGTGTAGGCCAAAGAGTGAAGGGATTAATAGTAATACTAGGATTGTTCTAGTTCAATTTCATGATAAATTGGAGATGTGGCAAATGGATGAATTGAGGAGAATAAATTTGTTATCTTTTTCAGATTAGTTTCTTCCTTTCAGTTACCCCTTGTTCTCTTTAAATAAGATTTGGCTCAAAAAATAAAAAGTTTATTTCGTTAAATAATGCATCTGAGACTATAATAAACAGAGAGAATCGTATGATTGGCAATATTTGAAGGATTCAGATTAAAAATTGCCCTTCTGAAGTAGCTATTAATTTGCCGGTCTTTTTATTCAAAGGCCATTACCTATTTTCAGCCATCTCATGTTCCTAAGTGTACTAAATGTTCACTTACTCTACAGTGACTTTTTAACAAACTCCTTATATTATCTTATATAATAATTTGATAAGTAAATTTACTGAAGCTCTTGCAGTTACAATTGATATTCATGTATAGTTTGCCCAAGAAATTTGTAAGCAAAGAATAACACAGGCTGATTTATTGTTAATGTTCCTTGATTTAGCTGACATGTGCAGTGTGAATATTAATTCCTAATGCTGGTATTGCTCATGAGTGTAGGACATCTGAAGCTGTTGTTAATACTGATACTTCAACATTTATAGGTAACAATATTCGATTGTTCACATCTAGTAATCGAAATCCATCTCTTCTGGATGTTCTTCTGAAGTTGTATAAGCATCAAGTTCTAAATCTACAAAATATGAATATTCATAACTCCAGTATCTTTGTAGATCGAGTTGTTTTGACTGTAGTTATTGTACCTACTGAGTAATCAATTAGGTATAAGTCATAATGAAGGTAATGGAATAAAGAGTACTGCTGGTAATGCTGTTCAAATGGTTTCAATTACTTGCACATGAAGTGTATTTCAGCTTTTATAGGCAATAGCTAGTATGTAACTAAAAGCATAGCATACAATTACTGTAATTAATAATAGTACAAATATAGTATGGTGATGGAACAATGGTATTTGTTCCATAATTGGCGATGATCTGTCTAAAAGCTATAAATTTAGTCACTTTGCAGCTAATTATTTCCAGCAAACGGCAGACCTTCTGTTGCATAGCTAAAATCTTCTGCACTAATCTGCCATATTAAACTCTAGAAATTACTGGTAGTTCTGAAAAACTGTGTTCCAAGGTTGCTTTTTAATCAGTCGATTGATCTACTTATATTATGATTGCTGGATTTGTAACCATGCTGTTTTATATAATTATAACGAATACATTGATTACAACAATTGTGAGTGTTGATCCAATGCTTGATACTACATTTCATGATGTACATACATCTGGGTAAGCATTGTATTACGGTGGTATCCTTGCTAATGATAGGGAGTGCTCAGGAAAGAAAGTAGGGTTTAGTTGAATAAGTACAGTTGTGAAGTGGATATTTAATCATCTATTATTAATACACTCCTGGAAATGGAAAAAAGAACACATTGACACCGGTGTGTCAGACCCACCATACTTGCTCCGGACACTGCGAGAGGGCTGTACAAGCAATGATCACACGCACGGCACAGCGGACACACCAGGAACCGCGGTGTTGGCCGTCGAATGGCGCTAGCTGCGCAGGATTTGTGCACCGCCGCCGTCAGTGTCAGCCAGTTTGCCGTGGCATACGGAGCTCCATCGCAGTCTTTAACACTGGTAGCATGCCGCGACAGCGTGGACGTGAACCGTATGTGCAGTTGACGGACTTTGAGCGAGGGCGTATAGTGGGCATGCGGGAGGCCGGGTGGACGTACCGCCGAATTGCTCAACACGTGGGGCGTGAGGTCTCCACAGTACATCGATGTTGTCGCCAGTGGTCGGCGGAAGGTGCACGTGCCCGTCGACCTGGGACCGGACCGCAGCGACGCACGGATGCACGCCAAGACCGTAGGATCCTACGCAGTGCCGTAAGGGACCGCACCGCCACTTCCCAGCTAATTAGGGACACTGTTGCTCCTGGGGTATCGGCGAGGACCATTCGCAACCGTCTCCATGGAGCTGGGCTATGGTCCCGCACACCGTTAGGCCGTCTTCCGCTCATGCCCCAACATCGTGCAGCCCGCCTCCAGTGGTGTCGCGACAGGCGTGAATGGAGGGACGAATGGAGACGTGTCGTCTTCAGCGATGAGAGTCGCTTCTGCCTTGGTGCCAATGATGGTCGTATGCGTGTTTGGCGCCGTGCAGGTGAGCGCCACAATCAGGACTGCATACGACCAAGGCACACAGGGCCAACACCCGGCATCATGGTGTGGGGAGCGATCTCCTACACTGGCCGTACACCACTGGTGATCGTCGAGGGGACACTGAATAGTGCACGGTACATCCAAACCGTCATCGAACCCATCGTTCTACCATTCCTAGACCGGCAAGGGAACTTGCTGTTCCAACGGGACAATGCACGTCCGCATGTATCCCGTGCCACCCAACGTGCTCTAGAAGGTGTAAGTCAACTACCCTGGCCAGCAAGATCTCCGGATCTGTCCCCCATTGAGCATGTTTGGGACTGGATGAAGCGTCGTCTCACGCGGTCTGCACGTCCAGCACGAACGCTGGTCCAACTGAGGCGCCAGGTGGAAATGACATGGCAAGCCGTTCCACAGGACTACATCCAGCATCTCTACGATCGTCTCCATGGGAGAATAGCAGCCTGTATTGCTGCGAAAGGTGGATATACGCTGTACTAGTGCCGACATTGTGCATGCTCTGTTGCCCGTGTCTATGTGCCTGTGGTTCTGTCAGTGTGATCATGTGATGTATCTGACCCCAGGAATGTGTCAATAAAGTTTCCCCTTCCTGGGACAATGAATTCATGGTGTTCTTATTTCAATTTCCAGCAGTGTAGTTAACACTGTAAATAAAGGGGGTCATTTAAGTGACACCTCCTATAATTGCAAATAGTGTTCTTATAGTTAATACATAGTGGAAGTGTGGAACTACAAAATAAGTATTTTGTAGTTCTATATTAAGGGAGGAATTTGCTAATACTGAACCTGTTATACCTCTAGTTGTAAATAAGAAAATGAACCATAGGACTCACAATATTTTCTAGTTCAATATTAACGGAGGAATTTGCTAATACTGAACCTGTTAATCCTCCAGTTGTAAATAATAAAATGAAGCATAGGACTCACAGTAATGGTGGGATAAATTTGAACATTTATCTGTATAGTGTTCTAATCATCAGAATTCCTTCGTTCCTGTTGATATGGCAATAATTATTGTTGCTGTCGTAGAATATGCTAATGCATCTATATCCACTCCAACTGTGAATACCTGGTGTGATCACATAATAAATCATATTAGTCCAATTGATAACATAGCATAAACTATCTCCAAAGTTCCAAATGATTCAGTTTTTACACTACCTTGACATATAATTTGTAAAATAACACCAAATTGTGGTAAAATTAAAATGTAATCGACTGGTTGTCCAAAGAATCAGAATACATGTTGATATAGAATGGGATCACTTCTACCTTCCGAGTCAAGAAATAATGCATTCAATTTTGGTAATTTAGTTTGTATGGTAATAGCACCTGCTAGAACAGGAAGTGAAAGATGAGGGAGAAGGACTGTAATAGCAATGGATCAAACAAATAATGGTGTCTCATCTAACGTTGTTCTCTCTGATCTTATACTGACTCCAGTTGTAATAAAACTTACTGCTTCTAGAGTAGGTTAAACAACATAATGGGTTTGTGTTTCTATTTAAAGCTGCATTCACTGATAATGTAACTGCCTTATGAACACTGATTTCCTGTTCTATGCTAAATAAGTCGAAAAGTTTGGGCTGTTTGTCACCAGTAGGTGTAAAGTATTATCTTCACAAGATGATTCTTTGATTAGTGGGTCAAGGTGATTTTTCGATAAAGCACATATAACGATTTCATATGATTCTGTATCTCTCCTGTCGTCAGTCCAAATTACTTGGGTTCTCATTCTCTTACGGGCAGAGTTAAAGGCTTGACCTAAACTGTAACATGGCCACATCTTTAGGTGACACTTATAAAAGACTCACCAATTCATCCAAAAACACCTGAATTTGGTTACATGCTTGCGATTCCCATTCCCATAAGTTGTGCACATTATAAGTGGCTGTGGAATACAGCAACACCTTTAAGTGTTTACATGGTTAGAAATATAAGCACCTTGGATTGCATGACTGGGAACATCCTTCTTTGTTTGTGTTACATACTGTTGTAGTAGGCATAGAAACGTGCAGAGCAATTTCACAGGGTATGTACATCACATCTACCGATTACTGTCCTATTTTGATAATTCCTTTTCCTCTCTTGTCTTGGAGTTTAGTTTAAAGAATGCGTGCAGAGTGAGAGCACTTTGAGAAATAAAGTTTTAGGCAGAATGAACAGTTATATAGGCTATAAACTTTTCTTGATGGAAGTCACATGTAAACAAAAAAATTGGTGTTGTTGATAATGTTGTCTTCCGTAGTCCACTGGCACATAAGGATAACTCTTTACTTTATGATGACCTGTGCTGCACTATATTAGTGAAGCCTGGACAATTAATGCAGAAGATGCGCTAGCACTAACAGCTTGTGAAATGAATTTATAGAGACGCAATGGACACCAAATAGGAATGAGAATAAAGATGTCTTGAAGGAAAATAAGACTGAACCTATAAAACACTGTACCATTATGCTTACCTAAAAACCAAAATTCACTACCTTTCAAGGTTGCCATAACAGACAAAAAGGTTCATGTGATCTACTCATACCATAACTTAAAATCCTTTTACCGCTTTTTCTGTATGTATTTGAAGGCTAATCTCAGGAGCTACTGTAAGGATTTTGATATGGTTTTCAATAATAGTGAGAAAGTTTGTCTAATTGTATACATATTATAAAGTCGAGTATTGTATTTTACTGTCTGTGTGCAATGGCTGATTTCATGGCCTACTTTAGGGATACAGTTATCAGTAATACATAGACTGATGCATCAGGAAGTTTTAGGGGTTGTCATAGGATACTATTGTGGTGTCTCAACATACAGGGTTTCACAAAAAGGTACGGCCAAACTTTCAGGAAACATTCCTCACACACAAAGAAAGAAAATATGTTATGTGGACATGTGTCCTGAAATGCTTACTTTCCATGTTAGAGCTCATTTTATTACTTCTCTTCAAATCTCATTAATCATGGAATGGCAACACACAGCAACAGAACATACCACCGTGACTTCAAACACTTTGTTACAGGAAATGTTCAAAATGTCCTCCATTAGCGAGGATACGTGCATCCACCCTCCATCGCATGGAATCCCTGATGCACTGATGCAGCCCTGGAGAATGGCGTATCGTATCACAGCCGTCCACAACAAGAGCACAAGGAGTCTCTACATTTGGTACCGGCGTTGCGTAGACAAGAGCTTTCAAATGCCCCCATAAATGAGGGTTGAGGTCAGGAGAGCCTGGAGGCCATGGAATTGGTCTGCCTCTACCAATCCATCGGTCACCGAATCTGTTGTTGAGAAGGGTACGAACTCTTCGACTGAAATGTGCAGGAACTCCATTGTGCATGAACCACATCTTGTGTCGTACTTGTAAAGGCACATGTTCTAGCAGCACAGGTAGAGTATCCTGTACGAAATCGTGATAACGTGCTCCACTGAGCGTAGGTGGAAGAACATGGGGCCCAAGCAAGACATCACCAACAATGCCTGCCCAAACGTTCACAGAAAATCTGTGTTCTTGACGTGATTGCACAATTGCGTGCGGAATCTCGTCAGCCCACACATGTTGATTGTGAAAATTTACAATTTGATCACGTTGGAATGAAGCCTCATCCGTAAAGAGATCATTTGGACTGAAATGAGGATTGACACATTGTTGGATGAACCATTCGCAGAAGTGCACCCATAGAGGCCAATCAGCTGCTGATAGTGCCTGCACACGCTGTACATGCTATGGAAACAACTGGTTCTCCCGCAGCACTCTCCATACAGTGACGTGGTCAACGTCACCTTGTACTGCAGCAACTTCTCTGACGCTGACATTAGGGTTATCGTCAACTGCACGAAGAATCGCCTCGTCCATAGCACGTGTCCTCGTCGTTCTGGGTCTTCCCCAGTCGCGAGTCATAGGCTGGAATGTTCCATGCTCCCTAAGACGCCGATCATTTGCTTCGAACGTCTTCCTGTCGGGACACCCTCGATCTGGAAATCTGTCTCGATACAAACGTACCGCGCCACGGCTACTGCCCTGTGCTAATCCACACATCAAATGAGCATCTGACAAATCCGCACTGACTGCAAAACCACGTTCGTGATGAACACTAACCTGGTGACGCTACGTACTGATGTGCTTGATGCTAGTACTGTAGAGCAATGTGTCGCATGTCAACACAAGCACCGAAGTCAACATTACCTTCCTTCAATTGGGCCAACTGGCGATGAATCGAGGAAATACAGTACATACTGACAAAACTAAAATGAGTTCGAACATGGAAATTAAGCGTTTCCAGACACACGTCCACATAACATCTTTTCTGTATTTGTGTGTGAGGAATGTTTCCTGAAAGTTTCGCCATACCTTCTTGTAACACATTGTAGATATACATTGCTGTTCGCCACTTGTGAATAATTTTCACAGTGTCAACAGAATTTAGTATCTGTGTATAATAGTAAATCCTGCATGTTAATAATTAGATTATCTAGATGGTTAGTTTCATATTTCATGGATCATTTTGCATGATTAATCTTTATGATGTGGAATGAAGCATTTCTCATTCAGAGCTCACATTAATTTGTATATTTGCTTACATATTGAACATTTCTAAGATGGTATTATCATAATTATTTAAATATGCAGATCTATTTTCTACCCACCACCTGCTACACATTCCAATAACAGAAATTCCTACCCACCACCTATTACACACTGCAATAACAGAAATTCTTCTATGGAGCAGAAGGAATTGTAAATGATAATCTTTCTCAGTTTGTTAAGTTATCAAAAATTTTAGTTGCTATACTGTTCACTTGCCTTTGTGCTAGAGATAATCTTAATGTAGAGTAATGAATGTTTTCTTCCTACTGATATTATAATCATGTACATTTTTGTTACTCCTGAATTGCAGTAGATTATTTACAACAGGTTTCATGTGGGAATTAATAATATTGAAGCAGTGGTCAGAATGGCCAAGTCCTGAAATAAATGTCTACAAAATGATTGTGGGTGAGCACCAAATATTTTTCTTAGAGCCTGTTTCTGAACAATGAAGATTTTGTTTCATAAATGTAAGTTTCCCATGGAACATTATTCAATAACACATTACTTAATGGAAATATGCAAAATATATCAACTTACTGATTTGTTTGTGTCAAAGATTTGCAATTATTCAAAGTATGAATGTGGCTGACCTGTGTTGTTTTAGCAGTTCCAAAATGTACTTTATCCATTTCAAATTCTCCACAATATAGACACTTAAGAATTTTGGGGTTTCAACTCTATTTATCATTTATTTACCATGCAATACAGTTATCACTGGTTTAGTACCACTGGGTCTACAGAGTTAAATAGGTTTTTCTTTCTTTAAAGTTTAAAGTGAGAACATTTGCAGAAAACTTGTCAATGATACTTTTAAGAATATTGTAAACCATCTCTTCTGTTTCTGTATGCATGATTTGATTAACTGCTGTGCTAGTTACTTCCGCAAAAGGAATAATCCTGCTTGTTGTGTGTTAGACTGGACATAGTTTACCTATAAGAAGGACAGTAGTGGACCCAAGTCTGAGGCTTGGGATGCCCCTTCGTGATTTTCCCCAATCAGAACAATGTTCCTAGACGGCACTGATTGAATTACTAAGTACAATATTTGCAGTTTTCGGTTAGATATGGCAATATACTTTGTTGGCTGTAACATCTGTACTATAAAACTTCAATTTGTTTAGGGGAATACTGTGATTCGCATTTCAGATTCCTTAGATTAGGATGCAAAAAAAACCAACCGACATTATTTTTTTTTTTTTTTTGCTTGTAGAAATTGATGCATGAATATGTAAAAGGCATGTAAAAGGAAAATACTTCTGAAATCAAGACTATGATTTTCTGAGGATATTATTGTTACTCAGGTAAGTTACTATCCTAGACTACGTCATCATCTCAAATATGTTACTCTTATTTTACTTTTGTTGAGGGGTACTTTTTATAACTATGATTAATATGTGTGACGCAAAGTTCCACCCTACAGAAATTCAAGATTTTCCAGGTCCTCTGCCAAAGATATCTTTTCTTATCACCAGTTCCATAGCTGAATAATTTGTTGTCATGTGTGAGCTATATTATGTTCTGATGGCATCTTCTGAGCCAACATAGCTTCTCAAAAATATCTGCAGTACTACATATAAATGCAGTAGTTATTAACATCTCCTACTGTCTTCCTTATACTGGGGCTTCACAACAGAATGTCTCAGATGAGTAATATCACATTATTTAACTTGTGAAAAAGAATAAAGTGATCATGTGCTAGAAAATTTTATGTAGTGCATGGAAGTAACTGTTGCCTCACCATATGTATACTGCAGATGTGATATGTATTGACTTGTGTATACAGGTGTATCGATGAGCTACGCTGTAGACTACACCACATTTACATAATTTGAGTATAGCCCGTTATTCTTGTGTGGCCCTCAATCTAAGGACTGTTTTAATGCAGCTCTCCGTGTTACCTTATTTCATGTGAGTATCTTCATCTCTGAATAGCCATTGCAATTTACATACGACAGAGCATACCTACTTACTGAGTTCGAAGCCTGGTCTCCCTCGACAACTTTTGCACAAAAGTTCTTGCTCCATTCGAAAACTGGTGATTACTTGAAGCGTCGTGATATGTATTATCAATAGAGCCTTCCTTTTAGTTTCGCTGTGTCGAAAAATTATTCTTTCCAGTCAGATTACTGGCTCGTCAATAGTTATTCAATGTACTGTTAAACTTTTAGTTAACTTCCATAACACTAAATTAAAAAAAAATCTCTTTTCTCTGAATATCGTCTACATTTATTTTTCTGTGCTAGACAACAGCCCTGAGAAAGTCCTTAAGAAAAGAGTTATTACGAAAATTTAGGTTTGAAGTTAAAGATTTTTTCGTTTTTGGAAGTGATTCTTTTACAATAGTGAACCTGAATTGATACCCTCTTTGTTTCGCCCATCATCCATTAAATGGCTACCAAATAGTACATTTCAGTTTGTTTGTATGTTTCTTTGAGTATGTAAAAAATTAGCAATTGCCCAGATACAAACAAATCCACAATTATTTCACGTTAATTTTAAATACTGCTGCAACCAAAATATATTTCATACACTACATCACAATTACTTCACTTTATAACAGCTTGTGTTTTGCATTTGTGGGATGCACAAAGATGAGAAACACTTTTAGAAAGATATGTCGACATCAGAAGGTAAAATCATCATCGAAAATGTGATATACATTGTTTCTTCAACTATGACATAAGTGATGGGAACTATTTTAAATCCATGTTACAGCAGGTGTACAAAGTAAGGACTGTATGAAACATGACATACACAACATGAATCGATTTGCATTTGTGAGAACAATCAGTGTAGAAGTCCAAATTTCAATGTATTCACTGACTGGTCATACAGAAATGTCACTTTATCAAATAAATTTGAGAAGAAGAAACGATAGAGTTTAAAGGAACCACAGAAAGCAATAAGACTGTCAAGTCTGCAGAAAGAGAAAAGAAAAGGAAAATGAAGAAATGTCGCTGACATGAAGACAACAAATCATTAAGACCGTATCACAGCTTGTAATAGACCAGCCATATTTGTCTGGACAACTGAGTCTTTGCGATCAAACCACATTACACATGATGGAAATGTAGAAGTGTGTTCACCAGAAAACGCATATGGAGCAAATAAATGAAATTAGCGACACAAAAGCACACATTTCTATATTACAGTCTCACTGTTGCCTGTATGACCCGTATTATTCATGTAAACTGAAGTGTGTGCACAGGTTTACTGCAGAAAGATATGATGAAGTTAAAAATAATGTGTCAATGAGTTTTTTGATAGCATTCACAGTAGTCCATGGCAGTGATAAATTAGAAAAATAATAGTCTGGAGTTGAAGCGAGTATTGTATGCAGATTAAAAACTGGAACTTGAAGAAAATACACAATAATTTTCAAAATAAACACCATTACACAAAAGTACTAAATGCCTGAAGAATGTAAAGTTATCATGGATATGGTATTGTGGTTCTCTCGAAATGAGTGAGCCATAGCTATGGTACTATAAGCTGCTGAGTATCTTGAATTATCAAGATGTTCACTGGAACTCGTTTTCAGATGTATTGTGTTGATAAGACCACTGGAATTATGACAGATGCAGCTGACATTAAATGAATTCTCAAAACGAATTTGTGTAATTGCCCTTCCCTGTTCATCACCTGTTCTTCGTTCACCACACTTGTTTTTTAACAATTCTTTAAAGCGTCTTGGCGTGGTAGAGAAAAAGCTTGCATCGCTATAATGTGTTTACTGAAGCTGTGATTAACTATAAACTGGAGGATTACGCGAATCACAGGTTTTTCCATCGTATGTTAAGCTGAACTTGCAGGAAAATCTGTAGAGTCATATGTATGTCGCTGGTTTTGGTGTATCAAGGTACAGAGAGGTCATGAAGCCGCTCACATATCATAACAATATCAAATATGTGTATGGGTGCGTAACAACTGATACATCTAAAGTATGTAGATGATACACAACAAAAATAACCTGTTGACTGAGCTAACTACTACAGTGTAAAATGGTTTTACCGATAAACCAATGTAGTTTTGCGGACCCATATTTCTTTTTCCACTCCAGACCAGTGTGGTGGAGCAATCAGTAGGAACAACATTAGAGATCAAACGGCAAGTATAGGTAGGCCATAACAGACTGAAGAGAATGAAAGTGTATGAAATGATTCTGTTACATAATTAGTTCTCTAGGTTCCCTCAGGCTTGTCTTATTCGTTTGTGCCACACCAGTATATAGTTTCATACATTTCGATTGTTTACAACCTTATTTACTCTTGTTTATTATGACCCATTTGTATAAATATTTTACCTCCAATTTTAACCAAATTCTCTTATATGGCTCTACTAATTCTCATGTTTCTCTTTGTGAAAACACTATCGCCAACCATCACCCTCTTGCGCCATATGCTGTGGGCTGCATGTACTAGCCATATACTTTTTGTGTGTTTCAATGCCGATACTGTGTAAGCAGCTGGAAGCATGAGCAGCTGCGCCTCCTGTACTGTGCGATGCATCCATGCAGGCTTCATCCCGTTTTAGTGGATGTAGATGGCGCCGCATATCTCAAAAGGCGACCTGCTGCCTCTATACACAGATATACATACTTCTTGCAGATGAAGTCAGTTATTTGCTTTCGAATACATCTTGACAATTTTCGAGCTGACAAGTTTCATTTGGACGCCATGTGAACTACTTTAAATATCTGACTAGAGGAACTACCTCCTCGGGCTTTCATGTGGTTTAGATGTGGTCCTCTACATTTTAAATTTCTATATCAGTAAGCTCCTTTACATATTTTTTAAAATTTTGAGTGTGCTTTGGTCTCTTAGCGCAATAGACTGTGTTCTGAACATTTTATTAGCCATATTCGGGTATAACTATGAAGACTTTTGTAATGGAATCCTTGCATAAAATGTCCTTGGTTTACTTACCATGTCAAAATTGGATAAAATCCCGAGCTTTCGATGACTACCTCCGTCATCTTCGTCGGGGGTAAAACTGTCAGGACCCCTGACAAAAATGATGGAGGTAGTCATCGAAAGCTCGTGATTTTATCCAAATTTGACGTGGCAAGTTAACTGAGAACTGGTATAGTTTGCTCTTAACTTATAGAACACTGCACAACGTTCTTAAAATCCTGGCCACAGTAGTTTCCTGTTGGGACATTTGTATGCATGGCATCATATGTGCTTAACACCATATTTTGACCGTAAGAACTTTTTTTCCCATTCCTAGTCGAATTTTGCTGAGTTGAGGCCTTGGCATTTATATGAAAAGTTGTGTTTTTTCTCGTAGGCCAGTCTGAAGATGCCTTGGTGAAATGCATCATTGGAGGAGAAATAAAATAAAAACTCCAGTCTTGGTATCAATATGTTTGGTTCTTTCAACAGTTTTTCTGGTTGCCTGAAGCACCTTTATCAGTCTTATATAAATTAATACAGTATGTTACATTATATGCAAATATAATATGGTAAGTAAGAATTGTTAACACTTTTTAGGAAGACAGTAGGAGCCAGTTGTAAATGATTAATGTACACAATTGACAAATAGCAATATTCATAGATAACGAGAAAATCGTTAGAAGGAACACATCATTTTCGTTTCCATTTTCCAGCTTTGATGACATCTGTCATTCCCACTCAACACAAAAAAGAATTGTTTTACAACTGAGAAACTACACGAAATTCAAAACTACAAACTCATGTTTTAAAGTGTAGCAATATTTCCAAATACTATGAAAGGCATCCAGCGCAAATTTATGCCTACTTTTGTTTATATACAAAGGGTATAGTTATTTATGCTTCTTACCACCATGCTTAAAAGAACAGTAGCTCAATGGTTTAAAGTAAATTGACAACAACATTGGATCCCCCATACTAATGCTAACAGCGATCCCTCAAATTGTTGCAACAATAATTCCACGAGGCTCATTGTCAAAGCAGCTTTTACGAACAAACTGGTGAAACTATAAATACAAATTTATGGAAATCAAAAGATAAAAGTTGAAAAAAAATCCATAAAACATTAACACTAACACGTATAAGGTTAGATCACTGATCTCAAAATGTCATAATCATATCTTAAAAATTCAAAAACTAAAGTTTTATACATTATCCAAATGTGCCACAAGAATGTGGCTCTTTTATTCTATCAGGTCTCCTTTTATATCGCTGTCGATCTTCTTCACATTGTTCCACTACAGCTTTGGTAAATATGGAAGGCATGTGAATAATGAATAACTTTCGTTCTTTAATAGAGTATATTAAACAGCTATAATTATCAGACATTGAAAACTTTGTGCATATAGATAAATTGGAGAGTTTGTATACATTATGCCAAATTCACATGTAATTTAATTAGTTAACCAGTAGAGAAGCTCACACAAGTGGAAAAGTATATAATTTACCACACTTAAAATTATACAAATACAGTAATGTGAACATTGTTCAGTACATACAAATCTGTCAGTTTTAGAACACAGTCAATAAAATCTGTTTCAAGACAACCAGATACCTGAATGTTCTGCACTGTACACAATCGCATTGCCACAAAAATTACAAGTATCGATATAAGGTTTACATAGAAAATTAAGTTAATTTCTCTAAAAGGAATACTGATCTATGGGCTATGGTTGTCAACTAACACTTATTTATAAAATCTCTCTCTGCCAATTTCTACTGACCTAATTAAGCTCACTGGCAGGTTCATGTGAGGTCTGTCTCCATTTGAACTATGTCACTTTCGTATCCTGTTTCCATGATTTTGGATGCTTTCCTGCTGGTATGTATAAGGATACCCTACTTCAAATCAATAGATTTAATTAAGGATGTCCCACAAATGACACTTGTATATGATCTCTCGTGCATATGTACTAGGGCATGAGTCCTGAGACTGCTAGCCATGGTAAATGATATCCCACAACACCACATTTGGATGGCTTCTTGATGTTATGTATTTACGTGTGCTTCTTGAGGGCATCATACACAGCAAAGGGTTTCCCACTAATAGGACATCTGTGTGGTTTTCAGCCAGAATGAACTAATGCCTGCTTTTTGAGATAAGTAAGCTTAGTAAATGATATCTTCCAGATTTCACATTTGTGTGCTCTGTCTCTGCTATGTATTAAAGTTCCCTTTTAAAACATCTGACCGAGCAAAAGACTTCCCACAAACATCACAGAGATACAGTTTCTGGAAAGCATGAATTACAATGTGCGATTGGAGATGAGATAACTGAGTAAAAGGTTTCCCACAAACATCACATTTGTTGGGTTTCTTACCTATATGGATTAAGGATTGCATGTTGAGATAACTAGAGAGAGTAAATGATTTTCCACAAACTTCACATTTGTCTTTTCGCCGTACGGTATGTGCCAATAATTGTTTTTTTGAGATTTTCAAACGTAGGAAAGCATTTTCCCACAAACACGACATTTGTGAGTTTTTTTCGACAGTGTGCACTAATGATACTTTTTGACATTAATAGGCCTAATAAATGATTTTTCACAGAAATCACATTTATGTGGTCACTCTTTACTATGTATTAATAAATGTGTCTTGAAAACATCAGGCCGAGCATAAGATTTCCCACAAACATCACATAGGTACAGTCTCTGGCCAGTATGACTTAATGTGTGCAATTGGAGATGGGCTGATTGAGTGAAACATTTTCCACAAACATCACATTGATAAGGTTTCTTTCCTATATGGATTAAGCTATGCTTTTTAAGACTACAAGAGCGAGTAAATGATTTTCCACAAACTTTACATTTGTGTGGTCTGTATCCTGTATGTGTTCGTAAATGGACTTTCAGAGTATGAGACCTAGTAAAGCATTTTCCACAAACATCACATTTGTGAAGATTCTGGGCAGAATGACTTATTGTATGCGTTTTGAGATGGGATGACTTACTAAAAGATTTTCCACAGACATAACATTTGTGTGATGTCGCGTCACTGTGAGTTAATTTGCGTGTTTTCGGATTACAAGACTGATTAGTTGATTTCCCATGAAGTTCACATTTTTTGATTTCCTCACTATCATATACTGAAGCTGCTTTTTTGAGAAGATTTGATTGAGTTACAGATTTATCGTTAACGACAGATCTTTGTGGACTGAAATTATCAGTTGTAGTGAAGGATTTCGTAGAAGAATCGAATTTGTGTGGTCTCTCATCAGTGCAAATTATTTCATGGGACTGGCTTCTACGAAGTTTAGCAGTGATTTTGCCACATTGATCTTCCTTTTTACTAATCCCTGGCATCGTCTGACAATGAGTGCTGAAGCTGCTGTGGCTGGGAGATACTTCATCAGACAATGTACAGTTATGTGCTGTTGACTGAACACCATCAGTGTTAAGCTTCTTGTCTGACGAAAAGCTCTGCTTGCGTGAACTGCAGCCAAAGTCTTGAAACTCCTTTTCCTCTACGTTGCAGCTACTTATAGCGTATGATCTGTTATCCTGGGTACCAAATACTTGTGTTTCAACACCATTTCCGACAAAATGCGCTGATTTGTCTGCAATGATCTTCACATTATCAGCAGTCAGTTCTTGCAGCCATGTTTCTTCTAATAACTTGTTACCAAGCTCAAGGATATTTTTTCTTAGCCTGAAACATAAAGATGAGTGTAATATGTAGCCATTCCACTGTACGCTGAGAAATAAAATTTTAATAATTGATTGATTCTGTACTACAATTGAAAGTATTTCAAATATACACAAAACAAAATTTATATTCAATTACATATTGTCCTGAGTTTCAACTCCTTGTAGCTTAGCATATCAAAATACAGATTGTATAAACAAAGCACAAATGAAAGATAGATATTGTACCTAGAGTGATACAAAAATTGTTGGAGAGCAAGCTCTACGTACATAATAACAAAAGTCATGCACAAATCAGAATGCCAATAACAATCAGATGTATTTCGTGTGGCACTATGACCATCAAATACTGTTAGCAGCTCATTTGTTGGGGAATGTACCATAAGAAGCACAATTGGTAATAGGACAGTGGTGGCTTTTGAACTGAGTTGGGTACGAAAATTAGAAGCAAGGGGTACAGTATTTGTGACAGGAGAAAGCTGGTTCATTAGTATTAAAATATTATTACAGATGTTTACAAATTCCTCAGTCAATAGATTTCGTTCACATGGGAACTGAGTGATCTCACTGAATAGATGAATACTAAATAGCGTCTGTCTGCAAAGATAAAATCGTGTGAGAAAGAAGAGCACAGTAAACAGACACAGTGCATGAGGGTAAACCAGAACGCCACTGATAAACTTTGAGAGGGTGTTTTGGTATATCTTCTGACTCTTCTGGGATAAGGTACATTTGCTCTACAGCACCTCTACAGAGTTATTGCACTTCGTTCGGTTTCTTGTCCCAGTTACATTTGTTTCTGAATTCCACTGACTATAGTTCACAACACTGAAAGTGTCGAAATGATGCAGAGTATGTCCTGTTCCCATTCGCTCATGATACCTGCTGTGGACAGTGGTTATGACTTCCTTAGCTCATTATCACTAAGTTTGTATTCAGTACTGCTCGGTTGTGAGTAGGGTTTGGTTTTCCGGCAGTGTCAAAAATGGTTCAAATGGCACTGAGCACCAGGGGACTTAACTTCTGAGATCATCAGTCCCCTAGAACTTATAACTACTTAAACCTAACTAACCTAAGGACATCACACACATCCATGCCCGAGGCAGGATTCGAACCTGCGGCCGTAGCGGTCACGTGGTTCCAGACTGAAGCACCTAGAACCGTTCGGCCAATCTGGACGGCTCCAGCAGTGCCAGTTGTGCTTTACCTGTGATATGCACCAGTACTATGGATACGTTTGCTGATGAAGATTTTTTCTGAGTTTGAGTTCACTGAATGTGATGCGAGAGTGATAGGGCGCCACTATACTGATCTGCTGCCACACAGACAGCAACTGCATCGCAACACTTTTACTTCTCTCCATAGGGACATATGAGAGACACGATTCTTCTATGTTAGATTGGAAGGTAATGACTTTGTGGCGTAAGATAGAAAGCTAAATAGGGAAGAAAATGCGTTACATTTGTTTTGTGACATTGGTGTACTCAGCGCATTGCGAAAGCTCTGAGCAAAAGTCAGTTAGTCAGTGCATCGATAAAATGTGGATTTCTTGCAACCAGCAGACTTCCCAGTTCGATTTGCATTTACAGATTGTTTGCTGCAGCAGTGTGCAAAAGAACCACTTTCTCTGGTTTAGTTTTGTTCATAGTATGCATAAAAGTGTAGGCATGTTGAGCAGTAACAATAGCCATGTATAAGATGACGAAAATCGATAAACACTCGTGTATCCTATGAACAGACACCTACTGTGAATGTATGGGCTCATATGGTCAAAAACTTTGTTACTCGACTGTTCGTACTAAATGATGCAATGAACAGATTCATGTATAAAATTGTCACTTAGCCTGTTCGTCCGCAGTCCTTAGAAGTTTTTCTGCTTAGAATTCGTCTTCTGACGTGGTTTAAATGTGACAGGGTGCCGAAATACTGTTATGAACCGCACTGGAGCACTGTCTGGGCGGCAATGTGTTGGTGGCGGTGGCCCTCCTCCATGGCCAGCTCAGTTACTGGCTATGACAGCAGGCTCATTTCTTATCTCTGGGAATGTAAAGAATCTAGTTAAAGTGAGTTTGGCTGGTACTGACGCGGACCAGTTTGCTGGAATTGTCGCTGTAGTAGAACAAGTGGGGAAACTCCTGGAAATTTCTGGCATGTAAAACAGTCGATGAACCGTTGGCTGACACACTGTCGTGAACACAGTGGCCTGAGCTATGAATAACCCTTATAGGGCAACTGTTATGTGTTAACTGCTATACTACATACTAACAGAATAGATTGAACACACTATATAAATACTATATGTGGGTTCTCTGAGGGATGTTGCATTACTATGTGTTTCGTGTTGTACATCTTGTTATCGTATATTACAGGCTTGTTCACTGTCATCTATGTATTTTCACAGAAAAATAGGTGATTTTGGTAACAAACTCAATAAACCATAATGACATTTTCACTCAGTAATCTGTGCCTGAGACCAGAGTCCCTTGTACCGAAATCTTCAGATAACACCCCTGTCATTTGAACTTTGGTTCACACTCTACATCCACATATTGTTGACAACTGACTAACAATTGGCACTCCAGTGGGATTAAAAATTACTTTCATTATTTTATTTATTGTATTCACGTTAGATCAGATTGTGATTTCCTGGGATATCAAGGAGCCAGTATTATGAAAACGATGAGAAAGAGGCCATAAGGCATCAAGCGTAATTCTGTAAAGTATCATGAAATCATTATAGCACATAAGAGTGGTTGCCTCCCCAAGAACCATAGACCTTGCCGTTGGTGGGGAGGCTTGCGTGCCTCAACGATACAGATAGCCATACCATAAGTGCAACCACAATAGAGGGGTATCTGTTGAGAGGCCAGACAAACGTGTGGTTCCTGAAGAGGGGCAGCAGCCTTTCAGTAGTTGCAGGAGCAACAGTCTGGATGATTGACTGATCTGGCATTGTAACACTAACCAAAATGGCCTTGCTGTGGTGGTACTGTGAAGGGCTGAAAGCAATGGGAAACTACAACCATAATTTTTCCCGAGGGCATGCAGCTTTACTGTATGGTTAATTGATGATGGCGTCCTCTTGGGTAAAATATTCTGGAGGTAAAATAGCCCCCATTCAGATCTACGGGTGGGGACTACTCAGGGGAGCGTTGTTATCAGGAGAAAGAACACAATCTATTGGTTTCGAACTGTAGATTAAAACTAGAGAAACTGCAAAAAGGTGGGAATTTAAGGAGATGGGTCCTGGATAAACTGACAGAACCAGAGGTTGTAGAGAGCTTCAGGGAGAGATTAGGGAACGATTGGCAAGAATGGGGGTAAGAAATACAGTAGAAGAAGAGTGGGTAGCTTTGAGTTATGAAACAGTGTAGGCAGCAGAGGATCAGTAGGGAAAAAAAGGAGCGCTAATAGAAATCCTTGGGTAACAGAACAGATACTGAATTTAATTGATGAATGTAGAAAATACAAAAAAGCATTAAATGAAGCAGGCAAAAAGGAATATAAACGTCTCAAAAATGGGATCAACAGGAAGTGCAAAATGGCTAAGCAGGGATGGCTAGAGGACAAATATAAGGATGTAGAGGTGTATATCACTTGGGGTAAGATAGATACATGCCCTCAGGAAAATTAAAGAGGCATTTGGAGAAAGGAGAGCTACTTGCATGAGTATCAAGAGCTCAGATGGAAACCCAGTTCTGAGCAAAGAAGGAAAAGCAGAAAGGTGGAAGGAATAAATAGAGGGTCTATACAAGGGTGATGTCCTTGAGGACACTATTTTTGAAATGGAAGAGGATGTAGATGAAATGGGAGATATGATACTGCGTGAAGAGTGTGACAGAGCACTGAAAGACCTAAGTTGAAACAAGGCCCTGGGAGTAGACAACATTCCATTAAACTACTGATATCCTTGGGAGAGCCAGTCTTGACAAAACTCTATCATCTGGTGAGCAAGATGTGTGAGACAGGCGAAATACCCTCAGACTTTTAGAAGAATATAATAATTCCAATCCCAAAGAAAGGAGGGGTTGACAGATGTAAAAATTACCGAACTATCAGTTTAATAAGCCACAGCTGCAAAATACTAACACGAATTCTTTACAAACGAATGGAAAAACTGGTAGAAGCTGACCTTGGGGAAGATCGGTTTGGATTCCGTAGAAATGTTGGAACACGTTAGGCAATACTGACCCTATGACTTGTCTTAGAAAATAGAGTAAGGAACGACAAACACACGTTTGTAGCATTTGTAGACTTAGAGAAAGCTTTTGACAATGTTGACTGGAATACTCTCTTTCAAATTTTGGAGGTGGCAGGCGTAAAGTACAGGGATTGAAAGTCTATTTGTACAATTTGTACAGAAACCAGATGTCAATTATAAGAGTTGAGGGGGATGAAAGGGAAACAGGGGTTGGGAAGGGAGTGAGACGGGGTAGTAGCCTATCCATGATGTTATTCAATCTTTATATTGAGCAAGCAGTAAAGGAAACAAAAGAAAAATTCGGAGTAGGTATTAAAACCCATGGAGAAGAAATTAAAACTTTTAGTTTCGTTGATGACATTGTAATTCTGTCATAGACAGACCTGGAAGAGCAGCTAAACGGCATGGACAGTGTCTTGAAACGAAGATGTAAGGGGACCATCAAAATAAGCAAAACAAGGACAATAGAATGTAGTCGAATTAAATCGGGAGTTAGATTAGGAATTGAGACACTTAAAGTTGTAAATGAGTTTTGCTATTTGGGTAGCAAACTAACTGACGATGGTCGAAGTAGAGAGGATATAAAATTTAGACTGCCAATTTGTTAACATCGAGTATAGATTTAAGTGTCAGGAGGTCTTTTGTGAAAGTATTTGTATGGAAGTGAAACGTGGACGATAAATATTTTAGACAAAAAGAGAATAGAAGCTTTCGAAATGTGGTGCTACAGAAGGATGCTGAAGATTAAATGGGTAGATCACATTACTAATGAGTAGGTATTGAATAGAATTGGGGAGAAGAGAATTTTGTGGCACAACTTGACTAGAAGAAGGGATCAGTTGGTAGGACATATTCTGAGGCATCAAGGGATCACCAATTTAGTATTGGAGGACAGCGCAGATGGTAAAAATGGTAAATGGAGACAACGAGATGAATCCACTAAACAGATTCAGAAGGATGTTGGTTGCAGTAGGTACTGGTAGATGAAGAAGTTTGCACAGGATGTAGTAGCATGGAGAGCTGCATCAGAACAGTCTCTGGACTGAAGACCACAACAACAACAACAACAACAACAAGCGCGGTTGAAGTCAGCTGCGACTTCAGCCAGTGAGGAAAAGATACAGGCTGAACACTGAATCCTGAAAGATGGTCACTGATGTATACATCTGTCTGTGTTTGCAAATTGTTTATGTATTGTATCAGTGGCTATAGTGTAACATTACCATTGTGTCTGGAGTAAAACGATATGAATGTATGACTCTCATTTATTTTCTTAGTGCAGTCCAGACATATTGCAGTGACTTTGGATGAAAAGGCTTACGTTGACTACAGAATTTTGTACTCATTGTGTTGAGAGAAGGAAATAACTGTGCAAAGAATTGATATTGTAATTAGAGATTGAATTTATATCTGCAGATTCCAGTATCCATGAGCAGGTTTGGCTAAGGGTGGTAAGGTCACCTGGAGAGCATTGTTTTGAAGGCAGGTCCAGAGTGGTGACAAAACACTGTTTGCTGAGAGCCAGGGAGCAGCATGGTGACGCGAGGACTTGGGAATAAGTGGCTGTATTAGCTGGTGCAGCTGCAAGTGGGGGTGATGTGGTTGTGCTCCGTCCATTCCCAAGGTATCTGGACTTGGTGGCTGAGATGCTTTGGAATCACAATCTATATTACTGTCCACTTCTGTTTGAAATTGGAATTAATCGCGATCCCATGAGAAGTTATACGTGCCAGAAAGGGAGTTCCTATCTTATTTAGCCACGTCAGTGCAAGAATTATTAAATACTAGCGGTAGTTACTTCCCTGTTATAAAGTTTTTGGTTTATCTAAACTGTATGCTAAAATATCTAGTCCTTTGCATCCGCATTAGTAAAAAATCAGGAAATACGTCATGCAATCAAATGGATGATGCAATCTGATCCTTATACGTTTAAACTGACCTACAAGACCAATCAATAGTAATGGGAATGACAGACCCTCGCCTACTGCCAGTGTTGTGGTTGAAATACGAGGAACTGTATCAGAATTGTCTCAAAAGTACAGGCAAGGAATTGATGATCTCCTGTCAAAGGTTTGCAGTACTATGTTAGCATCTAGAACATTGCAAGAGTGATTGTGTACTTGGTATGATTGGCATCAAAATTATGAATCGGTAGATATGTGAACAGAATGAGAAAAACGGCAAGAATGGTATATCTACTACATACTGAGACAAATATAATACAGTATATACCATAGGGCCTAAAACAAGCTCCCTCCATTCCATGGTTGAATTTGTACTTCAAAACTGTTAGCATGTAAGACAAAAAATACTTCTTGAACTGTAGCTGCATGAGTAGGAGTAATGGATTCATTACTCTCAGCACTAGTCATGTATACACATCCTGTAAGCTAACTCGTTCAAGTGATTTCAATAAAAAATCGTTGAATGTATCCATTTAACTAACAAACCTACTTTACATCCTCCTGTACTTACGCAAATAACAGAAAAATTGAGTGGCAGTAATTTAAAACTAATTTTTGAAGTTACAGAACATTAGGATCTCCCAAGGCCTGTGTTAGCTAAGTTATCTGCTAATCAACATAGTTCATCGTAGACTTTCGATTAACCTGTTACGAGAATTCAATGAAGGCTGCATAAAGTACCAGAGAAAGGCCATTGCTAACGATACATTTAACATCATAGACACAGGTAAGCAATCTTTTTAGGAAAGATTTAAGACTCGTATATACACATACATACAGATGAGTGGCTTGTCTTGTGCTCACCTGCCTTCCACTGGTGGATCAGATACCAGCCGACACACATCGATCAAATCTTCAGGCTGGCTATGCATTGCATCTGCCCAGGCCTGCGTGGCCATCACACTCACCAAGTGGGCCTTAATGTAGGCGACGGCAGCCTGCTTCAGGCTGTCAGCAGAGTGCCTAATCGCGAGGACAGCGGTGGCCGCCGCAGTCTCGATGGACAGCTGTGCGGCCATCTGCTGCTCACACTCTGCCTTCAGGACGGACACTCCGTATCTGTCAGCGGCGGCCAGCAGCTGGTGGGCCATGCCGGGCAGCTGGGGCGCCTGCAGGGTGTAGAGGCAGCCCAGCAGCTCTTGCAGTACCGGGCCCTCCACGTCAGGGACTTCGAGCTGGCCGCTGCTGGCCTCCGGCGTGCCGTGGCGGAACATGGCGGCCATCACGGGGCTCCTGGCGGCCAGGACGGCCCTGTGCGCCACCAGCCGCGTGTCGCCGGCCACCAGAGTCACCACGGCGCCGTCCCCAGCGTCCAGCAGGGCGCCCAAGCTGACCTCTTGCACTGCTTCCATTGTGGACGATTCTGAAACACAGAGTAACTTAGAAGAGCTTTGGTCTTACACAGCACTCTCTACATGGAACAGGTTAATGAAATTGGCAAACTACTGGGACGGTTTCTGACTAGAAATGGAAGAAAAATGTCCCCATGAATAGGGGTCTGCAAATGTGTCGTTGTCATGATAGCTGTCGCTGATGACTGGCACTTCGTCTGACCATGTGCCGTGTGTTCCTTGTGTTGGGGCCGTGAAATTCTCTCAGCGTACCATAAGCAGCAGAAGGGTCAGATATTCATGTCAGGAACCAGCCAACATGGTGTTTGTGCATCGCCAAGCAAATGTAGGCGGCCGAGAAGGCACACAGTTACACCAGAACGAGTACCCTCATAGACACCCAACACATCACTCAACGTTTGAAGCCCATTTTGGGCGTTTGTGTGATCACGAGTCCTTTTAGACTGACAAACGTGCAGGGAGATAGCGGACTGTGCATACAACAGATCTGGAGGGCCTAAGACATACTGTCCCTCGACCATTTTCATCTGCTTGCCTGTATACAAACACCATATCGGCTTCCTCTCGGCATGAATACCTTATTATTTTGTTCCCTGCAGAAGGCTCTGTAATGTTGTGGGTTGTGTGAAGTTGGAGCCATATGGGACCCCTGATACATCTTCTTACGACTCTGACCGGTGACACATACGTAAATATCTGTCTGACTACCTGCATCAATTCATGTCCACTTTGCCTTCTGACAGACTTGGGCAATTACAGCTGGCCAGTGCTGTACCACACATCCCCAATTGCTACACAGTAGCTCCAGGAACACTCTTGTGAATTTAAACACTTGTGCTGGCCACCGCACTCCCCAGACAAGAACATTATTGAGCATATGTGGGATGCATTGCAATGTGCTGTTCAGAAGAGATCTCCAGTCCCTCGCACTCTTACGGATTTATGGACAGCCTTGCAGGATTCATGGCGACATTTCCCTCCAGCAGTACTTTAGAGATTAGTCGAGTCCATGCCACCTCATATTGTGGAGCAGAACATGGTCATGGGGGCCATTTACGATATTAGGCAGGAGTACCAGTTTGTTTGCCTTTCCTGAAGTCTTTTAGCTTGAATAATGTTCACCCTACATATTCTGTGAGATTCAGGTGAATTGTATCAAGCAATATTTGGTAAATGATGTTCATTGTATGTCGGTTGCAACAATATGATATGAATGCTGTGTCTGACTGAAGCCAAAGGTGGACAGCAGTCGCATAGCTATTAAAGGTCTAAGCTGACCAGTGCCCTGGATCCCCCAAGCTGAAGGGTCCCTCGGCATCCATGACCGATGTTCGAAAAAGCTATGTAATATCTGAGCTGAGTCAAGTGTTTTCGACTCCCAACATTATGGACCCTGATTAAGAAACCTCGAAAGTCACGAGTTGAAAACACAACAATATCTCCCACCTACATAACATAAACATAAGAGGACGTATTGCTTGTCCGCTAAGACTGGACCCTGGCGTCGATCGGGTGTTCGTTTGAATTCGAAGTTGCCGTGGGTGCCAGTCTTTGTGAACTAACAGTGTGTGATGCAGAATAACGAGGAATGTGTTTCGGAATACAGTGTATGATCACGTTGGGATATGAAGTCCTTACTGTGTATATTTAAGGAACATTGTTGCTGCCGTGCTTCATTTCCAAAGGCGAGATCGATAAATACTGCATGCGAAATTGCAGGCCCTGCAAAGCAACGACCTTTTCATCCCACATCTGCGCAGCTCTTGATCCACATGGTGCCAGAATCCTCCGCAGCATCGAGGGGCCACGTCGTAGCTGGTAAGTAATAATAGGGCATTGAGCACGGCAACTCAACAGTTTGTGTAGGGAATTCCACTAAGCGAATGATCCGTAATCACAGATCCCAATAAAGTATTGTAAACAGATGCACTCTGAATTTGATAAAAGAAGAACAGGAAACGTTGAATTTGGTCTTGGATGGTTTTGCGGATTGTGGTAGTGATCGGCTCGTCATTAGTATAGTAACAGCTCCAGTGGCGACCTGTAGGGCTGTTTCGATCAGATGCAGATATCGAGGGCGTTGAAAGATAATTGGATGAGTTAATGACGGTAAGTACTGCCCTCAGTGGCTTCATTTTCTTTATCTGCTCTTTCTCTCAACTGACATATGCTTCCAACTGGCAGTTAAACGGTGGGTTTGCGAAGTTTTAAAGTATTTTAATTCATTGTCTTAAAATCAGTTAGCAGTTACTGCTTTGTTGTTTCTCTGTCGGTCGTCGTTTCTATAAATTATCTTCAGCTGTTCACATAACTATCAGTTAGCTGGTGCGGCTGGCCAGTCAGCGCAAATGTGCCGGCAATATCTGTGCTGTTGTGAGATTGTTTCCGGTTTTATGGGCGACGTAGGAGCACGTATTATCTCATCATAATGTTACATAAGCGTACTTGAGTGTACTATAATTCTGATAAATCAGAAGTAGTAGGAAGGCGATTTAGAAGGAAAATATTAGGAACACAAAAGTCAGTAGAAAGTTGGAAATATGAAGTAATGCTGAAATATATCTAAATGCTGCCAATATTTAACGCATTTCTTTTGGAAATTTGTAATATAACATTAACACTAAGTGTTGTGAACCCATTCTGGTCAAAACATTAAATTAAAGGGAAAGAGTAGGGACGTGAAGAAATTTATGTTGTAATGTCTCGTACACTACAAGCCAAAACTACTGCCGTCTGGTTCCTGGCTAACGTAAAAAGTCGCTGACCAATGAGTGTGCGCTAACCCTGTGTGGCATATCTTTCGCATTCTACGTTCCTTGACCAAAATTGACAAATCCTTTACTCATCCTTCTACCAGTAGTTCCGCCCCAATAATTTTTGTAGATTGTGACTTAATGTGGTGTGTGTCCACAAGTCAATTGAAGACGATCCGATAGTAATTGCATTTAATAATACCGCCAGCCACGAAGACGTCACCGATCATGTCGATGGAATCTGCACAGCATACAAAACAGCGAAAGAACTGTCGACCTATACACTCTTCGAAAAGCTAAATAAAGCTTCCTATGATTTGGGAAATTCACGAACAAAACGTCTAATTCCTGACATGGGACCGTTACAGTTTTCAGGACCATTTCCTAAAGATCCCCATCAGAACAATAGGTGTTATTCATATCGCACTACGTTTCAATTTCTAAGTATGAACCTATTAGTCGGTTTTGGCTGTTTATTCCCTAATTCTAGATTATGCTTACTGTCAACATTGCTGGTTGCTACCCTGGCAAAGGAATAATGTATGGTTTACAGGTAAACAGGACAAACGTTACTGGAAGTACTCACCAGAGAGAATTAAAGAACACAGTTTCTCAAGTGGCCAATGGAAGCAGGTGCTGTGTATAAATTTTGGAACATAATAATATTAACGAGAAGGAAGCTGGAAATGAAATTCGTAAGGAAGCATCATTTTGGAAAATAGTTCTCACAAGGTTATTAAAAATCAAACTGACTCTAACAAGGAATTCATTCGCTTTGAGAGAACATCGAGAGAACTTATGTCAGGAGGAAGAATACAACAGCAACACAAAACGAAGTGATCGATGCTTAGGGAACGAACCTCAAAATAAGTTGCTACAACAAATTAGAGCGTCAGCGGTTTCGCCATCGTAATGGACACTACACTGGATGCACCGAACATAGATCAGCTACGCATTGTACTCAGATATGCAGTACCAACCAGATCGGAAAATGGATAAACAGTGGATACAGAAGTAAAAGAATTATTTCTAGGTATTTATGCAGTCATCAAAAATGACGCGGCAGATATAGAAAAGCAGGTGACAAAATTAGTTTTTGTTGACAAAAATATTGATGTTAAAAAGTGTGTGGGACGAGGTTACGATGGGAGCAGTGTGACGAGTGGTATTTATAATGGTTTACAAAAGCAGATTAAAAATACTCAGCCAAATGCTGAGTATGTACATTGCGCTAATCATAATCCGAATTTAGTGATAAATGTTGCCGTTAACAGTTGTGGGGAAATCCATCTTTCGCAACAGTGCAAAACTTACGTACATTTTTTGGGGATAACACTGAGCGTTGGGATCTACTGTCTAAATTCACTGGCACATCAGAAAACACTCTGAAAAAAATTAAATCTGACCGAATTGTCTAGTGGAGTTAATACGCTATCTCCAATAAAATTTCTTTTTCTAATATAATGAAGGAATTGTCAGAAACAGTTCCGGTAAAGACGACCGTAGCGAAGCACGATAGTATTAAAACAAAAATGCTAAGTTTCGAGTCCGTATTTCTCTGTGAATTCATTCACAAAATATTGAATGACATAAATTAAGCCTCCAAAATTTTACAAAAAAGTGATATCGATTTGGGTGAGGCAAGTAGAGCTTTAGCAGACGTTACAACACAATTAATATTTTTTTAGAAATGATTTTGAATGATTCAAGTGCAAAGACAGTGAAACTGCAAAAGATTTGAAACAGATCCGAATTTTCACGAAAAACTGCAAAAGTTGCAAACCATTTCAATGAACGAGCTATTGAGCACTGATTTCGAAACAGGGATGAAATATTTAAAGTTATTATTTTCATAAATGCAGGGGACACAATAGCATCTCAGTTAAATACACGTTTTACTTGTATGAGTGCAGTCTGTTAAATATTTAATTTCCTGACACCATCATTTTCCCTCACTGTAGATGAAACAACTTCTTTACAAAAATGTGACCTGTACATATTTTAATATAATAGGTCTCCTATTTATCTTCTGTTTATTAACACATATCGCTTTGTTCTACCTAAATTAACTCCGACTTGGACTGTTAACCAATTATATAAGAAAATTATAACTGATATGGAATGCGAGAAAGCGTCATTACGAAAGTGATTACCACAGTTTTATTATTTTGCTCAATACCTGTCTCCTGTGCAACAGTCAAAAGATCATCCAGAAAACTGAAAATAATCGAAGCTCATTTAAGGAATTGTGTGGGTCTAGCTGGACTCCGACCTTTTGGACTCATATTAATCGGAAACAAGGCCGCATCAACTATGAATTTAACGGTGCTTCTTTGTCATTTTGCAACAACTAAAGCCTGAAAAAGACTGTAAAATAAATTGTTAAAATAGAATTGACTATTTCGTTTTATTGTCTACCTACATCATCAGCTTTAATCTACTACAGCCACGAAAACATGGCCCCTACCTCCGACGCTTCCGCCGCCAAGTTTTCGCGAACTGGGGTACTGAATGGCTCACCTCGAGTACGCCAAATAAAACGAATGTGCGGAGGTCATCCATGCGAGCCACCCGCAGTGACTCTGTCCCCCTTGGCCGGCTCTGCATTGGCCACAGGTGTCTACCACACGGTCACCTCCTTCGCTGCGAGCACCCACCACAGCGTCGCTGTGGCTCCCACATGACTGTCGTCAACATCTTGTTGGAGTGCCCTTCCCAGCTCCCTACCTACGGTGTTGGGCGACAATGCCTCAAGGCTGATTTAGTTGTACGTTTTATTCGTGAGGGGCTTTTATCATGCAGTCTAAGGGTGGGTGTCTGGCCTTCTCTCCCATGCCTCCATCCTCCCTCCACTTTATCCCTTCGTAACTCTTTCCTTGCATTTTGTTTGCCTTGGTGTTCGTCTTCTCCCTGTGTGTGTTTATCTCACCTTATCTTCTAGGCTGGCGATTTTAGTGTGTTGCAGAGTGGCAGGCTCATCCTTTGCCATTCTTGTGATCATCCAGCCCAGGCCATCTGCTATATGATTTTATTTGCTTCGTCTACATTTTTTTTGTGTACGTTTTCCCCTTGGTTCGCTTCTTTCGTTTGCTCTTTCTGTATGGTTCCCCATTACTTGTATGTCCTTTCACTTTCCCAAAAGTTCATTTTTTTTAAATGTATTATCTTGGGACTTGTTTGCTTGAGGAAAAAGAGACTGATGACCATGTAGTTTGGTCAATTTATATCCCAAATCAACCAACCGACCATGTTTGGTGCCCTGAACATATGTTGTACACATTTCCAGAGCACTATCTCTTCCGTTTTTTAACGTCACGTTTTCTGTCATTTCCCATTTTTACCATGTGAGCAGCTCCTTGTGCAATCATCCCTAGCTCCCCAGTTTTGGTAACTGGATAAAATGATATTTCTTCTTTTAATAGTACATATTATGCTGTTATTGCAATGCTACATAGCTAAGTAGAGGCTTTCTGTTAGGAAAAAAAGAGAGGGAAACGTCAGATCTGTTCCACATTTCCTTCCAGTCATCCAGATGTTACTGATCCTTGTAGGCGAGAACGTTGTCTGAGGTTGCAGCTGATGGTCTCTGCTAAACCAGTTAATACGCTGAGAAAAATAGCATCATCTTATACCTCTTTGTGAAGCACATTAGATTTTATTTTCTACTGAGATTTCGGTGTGCATATAATGTACAGGGGTCAATGGCAACGCCTTTGCTGTAGTGGTAACACAGGTTCCCGTTGGGTTACCGAAGTTAAGCGCTGTCGGGCTTGTCTAACACTTGGATGGGTGACCACCCAGGTCTGGCAAATGTTGCTGGTATTCGGGAAGCACTCAGCCCTTTTGAGGGCAACTGAGGAGCTGCTTGACGGAGAACTACCGGCACCGGTCACGGAAACTGACAACGGCCAGGAGAGCGATGTGCTGACCACGTGCCGCTCTTTATCACTGTTTGCGACACTTGCATGGAGTGAAAGTTGTACGGAGAGGGAATGTGTTGGCATTTGCACGGATCCGAAGACACTGCAGGGTGTTCGGGAAGAAGGGGTACACCAGTCTGCCCTCCACTACCTCCGACGTCTTATGAGGAGGGCCAGAGCCCATTTATTGCATCGAGTTCCCTGTCCCTGCAACAGTTGGTGGTGTGTGTGGCTTCCTCCCAACGTTCAGTACTGCAGCTGACCTCTGACTGGGAAGTAGTGTTCCGTGTTTTAGTGCTTGCATAATGGAGCTCACTGAGACGAACGTATGGAAACTTTTGGTGATTTATAACAGGCATCGGCATACAGTGTACTATCCAAACCAACAAGAAGTGACTTACTGGCGTTGTATGAACATTAAAAACAATAAATGCAAAATAAGATTATCCACAAAGAATTACACAATATTAGGGAAAGGTAGTCATGATTGTATTCCAGGTGAAACAGCAAATAATGTGTTATAAATTTTTGTCAGCGAAAAGAAGAGGGCAAAACAAACAGACGTTGCTCTTTCGTCAGTTTACCTAGAATTGTGGCACCAGTTCAGGAGCAGAGATACAGGAAGAGTAGTCTTCCAAGAAAGAAATTTACTGATGAATGATAGTAACAATCTGTGTGGGCGGTCAACGAATACAAAATCTATTCTCGGAAAACGCAGGCAAATGACAGACAATGAAGTCCATACTTTCTCTCTCCGTTGCAAGATGAGTAAACCAGCTTGAAACTCGTAAAGACAAAATAAATTACCATAAAAAAGTGACCGGTCGCAGTTTTGCAACCCTTCAACATACGTTAAAACTAATTTCTAGTAAGACTTGACCACAACAGGCCTGTTGAGAATGCGGCTAGGCGAGGAAGGTCGTTCACGCTTGCTGGCCGCGTGGACTGTGAGCGCTCGCCATGGAGTGGGACTGCGAGACGCCGTTACGTGCCGCAGCACGGCCCACTGGCAGCGCAGGAGGAGAGCGAATACTGTGCCCCCACCAGAGGAGTACAGAGTACAGTGATGTACGGTGTAGCCTTAGACATGAACACACAGTTAATAAGGCACGGCGCTTACGCGCTCACTCCACTCAAAACTTTAATTTCTCCTCCACTTTCCCATTGTTGTTGTTATGGTCTTCAGTCCTGAGACTGGTTTGATGCAGCTCTCCATGCTACTCTATCCTGTGCAAGCTTCTTCATCTCCCAGTACCTACTGCAACCTACATCCTTCTGAATCTGCTTAGTGTATTCATCTGTTGGTCTCCCCCTACGATTTTTACCCTCCACACTGCCCTCCAATACTAAATTGGTGATCCCTTGATGCCTCAGAACATGTCCTACCAACCGATCCCTTCTTCTGGTCAAGTTGTGCCACAAAATTCTCTTCTCCCCAATCCTATTCAATACTTCCTCATTAGTTATGTGATCTACCCATCTAATCTTCAGCATTCTTCTGTAGCACCACATTTCGAAAGCTTCTATTCTCTTCTTATCCAAACTATTTACCGCCCATGTTTCACTTCCATACATGGCTACACTCCATACAAATACTTTCAGAAATGACTTCCTGACACTTAAATCTATACTCGATGTTAACAAATTTCTCTCCTTCAGAAACGCTTTCCTTGCCATTGGAAGTCTACATTTTATATCCTCTCTACTTCGACCATCATCAGTTATTTTGCTCCACAAATAGCAAAACTCCTTTACTACTTTAAGTGTCTCATTTCCTAATCTAATACCCTCAACATCACCCGACTTAATTCGATTACATTCCATTATCCTCGTTTTGCTTTTGTTGATGTTCATCTTATATCCTCCTTTCAAGACACCATCCATTCCGTTCAACTGCTCTTCCAAGTCCTTTGCTGTCTCTGACAGAATTACAATGTCATCGGCGAACCACAAAGTTTTTATTTCTTCTCCATGGATTTTAATACCACTCCGAATTTTTCTTTTGTTTCCTTTACTGCTTGCTCAATATACAGATTGAATAACATCGGGGAGAGGCTACAACCCTGTCTTACTCCCTTCCCAACCACTGCTTCTCTTTCATGTCCCTCGACTCTTATAACTGCCATCTGGTTTCTGTACAAATTGTAAATAGCCTTTCGCTCCCTGTATTTTACCCCTGCCACCTTTAGAATTTGAAAGAGAGTATTCCAGTCAACATTGCCAAAAGATTTCTCTAAGTCTACAAATGCTAGAAACGTAGGTTTGCCTTTCCTTAATCTTTCTTCTAAGATAAGTCGTAAGGTCAGTATTGCCTCACGTGTTCCAGTATTTCTACGGAATCCAAACTGATCTTCGCCGAGGTCGGCTTCTACTAGTTTTTCCATTCGTCTGTAAAGAATTCGCGTTAGTATTTTGCAGCTGTGGCTTATTAAACTGATCGTTCGGTAATTTTCACATCTGTCAACACCTGCTTTCTTTGGGATTGGAATTATTATATTCTTCTTGAAGTCTGAGGGTATTTCGCCTGTTTCATACATCTTGCTCACCAGATGGTAGAGTTTTGTCAGGACTGGCTCTCCCAAGGCCGTCAGTAGTTCCAATGGAATGTTGTCTACTCCGGGGGCCTTGTTTGGACTCAGGTCTTTCAGTGCTCTGTCAAACTCTTCACGCAGTATCGTATCTCCCATTTCATCTTCATTTACATCCTCTTCCATTTCCATAATATTGTCCTCAAGTGCATCGCCCCTGTATAGACCCTCTATATACTCCTTCCACCTTTCTGCTTTCCCTTCTTTGCTTAGAACTGGGTTTCCATCTGAGCTTTTCATGTTCATACAAGTGGTTCTCTTATCTCCAAAGGTCTCTCTAATTTTCCTGTTGGCAGTATCTATCTTTCCCATTAGCAACCGAATTTTAAAACGGTGTGTAGTATGTATAGATATAGTGACACGTATGTTCTGAAGTACACAGTTCCATTGGTATTTGAGTCCTGAACTTTCATATTATTTTAATGGTGTTCTTGAAAAACAACTTTTGTTACTAACATCACAATTTTGACACGCTGGGTTTTGAAGGTACATTCACGAGACATAGTCCTACGGTTCTGTGCATTCATGAGAAATATTAATAATTTGGTTTCAGCGTTTATTTCAGATTTCAGTTTTAAATTTTCTTTAATTATCGACCCATAAGTATGATGATGGAATAGGCAAATTACATTTTCTATAGTATAAATACACAGAAGTATGCAAACACGTCAAGACTACTTACCGGAAAAAATTTCGTTCAGGGTGGTGAATATTAAAAATAAAAAAGTTGGCACTCAGCTTACAAAAAACAAAAAAATCTGTTTTACAATTTTATCAATAAATAATGGTTTGTACATGACTCATACCCACATAAAATTCACCGGCCGCATAACGGTTTCCCTTTTTGGTGGTATGAGACTTCTTGTCGTAATTTCAACATCAGGGTAAACTTTGCCTGGAATTTTCTGAATAAAAATTTACTCACAGTCTTCTCGAGAAGATGCAGTGCTAGCGATATATGGTTGTAAGCTAATGCCAATTTCTTTCAAGCTTGCTGACTCTACTGATCAGGACTTCAATGTATTCCCTAAATTTATATTTACTCAGTCAATAGGCAAAGTAACTGATTTACAATGACTGGCTGGCAATTGTTTCACTTCAGATTTCCTGGAAATCTTGCAACTTATTTTTTCGAGTCTGAGTTATGCGAAGGCCGAAGTAAAAATCGTTCTGTTGGATGGTGATACAATTCAGAAATTATTTTTGGCATCTTTAGGTGTGCCGCAGCCCTTTACACAATGAATATTTCAAACAATTGCCATACGTCCTTGAAATTCGGATACAGCAAAACAGTTTTGGGATTTAAGAGTAAATTCTTCAGTGGTGTGAGTGGTAATTAAATTCTTCTAAATCAAATTGAAGTTGTAAGCTGAATTCTTCCTTAAAACGGAGAGCAGCTGTTTTTAAAGGAAGGAAAGCTAGAATGATGGTTGGGTTAGGAACTTCAAAGTGGTCAAAGACATCAGTATCTACGAATCAATGTAGGATGCCTAATCTACATGTTTATGACATGCGATAGTGTCATGAAAAGTTAATCTTTTATTAAGACGCTTCAAAACTCTGAACACGTCGGAGAAATTTAGCATACAAGCACATTAAAATAGATTTCAGTGCAAAACAGTATGGACACTTGGAAGACAAACAGAGAGAAGCAGAAATGCAGGAACCAGGAAGAAAGAACCGGTTCTAAGCAGTATGATTGAAGAACGTGCATATGGGAGCAGAGAAAGAACGTCTCAATCATTTGCCCTACACTTTTACTATGAAAATACATTTTTGTTTACAGGAGGAACACTCAGCGAGTGAATCTGCAGTTACATCAAGTCACCATGCTCCATTTAGAGTTGCAAAGGATAGCGCAGTTTCTCTGACTTTGAGGTTGTGTTATGACTGGGTGTTGTGTGATGTCCTTAGGTTAGTTATGTTTAAGTAGTTCTCAGTTCTAGGGGACTGATTTCCATAGATGTTAAGTACCATAGTGCTCAAAGCCATTTTAACCGTTTTTGAGGTTGTGTTGGGAGTGTGGTAACTCTGCATGACGTTAGGGTGAGTAATTTAAAAGCGAAAGTGGTCCCCTTGAGTTCTGTTTACCCATAGTGATTGTTTACAACATTACCAATCCGTAGTTATGATTATGTCGCTGTGTAGGCTTACATGTACGTGCTGCTTGTTTACACGATAAAGAGAACGAAATGCAGTCACAGGAGCTCACGCTCAGACTTCAGCTGACGAGCTTGTCTCCGATTTGCATTACTAGAAAAGTCGTAAGAGACATTGGATCCTTTAGTGAACAGCAAAATAAGTAATAGCTATTGACTTTGTGTGTTTACCTTTAACGTGGCAATAAAATTGTAACGAAATATGAATTTGTCAACTGAAATTCCGTCCTAATTCGGCAGTCACCGTAAAGCTACAATAGTCGTAGGAAATATTATTTACTAGCTTAGCTGTACCTGTTCTTTACATCATCAAGATATATATATGCGGTAAGCGATTGCTGACTGGCGTTGTGTGAGCGCGAGCCAGATAGCACGAGCAGCCGTACTGAACTGCTGGACTTGTTGAGAGCGCCTTAATTTACCCGTGAGAAGCCGATTAGATCGGCAAGAGTCCCAGGCACTGTGCAAGTGTAGCTCCGTGCAAGTGTTCCAACCCCACCGTCCCGTATCGAGGTCAGGCGATGCCTAAGGGCTGAGGAAGACAGGGCGGCTGGTCGGTACCGTTGGGCCTACAAGGCCTCTTCCGACGGTGTTTGTTTGTTTGTGTAATGTACTTGGCTGCATAATTCGCTAATTCTATCATGTATGCACATGTCTGAGAAGATTTTCTGTGAGTAACCAATGTAAGAAGAGGTGCAGCACCACACATACGTTCATAATGGGAGAGTACCTGTGTCTGCTGTTTGCCGGATATCGCGTGTGGCGGAGAGTACGGTGGGCGGCCGCCACTCGTGCAGGCGCTGACCTCTCGGCCGCTCCGTCTCCCTCAGCTCGACACTCACTGCTACAGGAGGACGTAGAGCGCCGCAGTGCTGGGCTGCTATCACCTGTGTGGCGAATTCCGATAACGGGGACTCGTGTATCAGCTTATCTCTTATTGGGAGTGCTGATTGCCAGCTGCGCCATTTGTAGATAAATCTCGCTGAACTTGAAGGCAGACCCGCAACAGATTAAGTAGTCCGTCTTTCTCCTTTTGCGTAAGAACATGTAATTTTTGTATCGCAGTACGTTCAGTGTCTTCAACGTTTTCAAATAATGTTACTGCTGATCCATCTGTCAAAGTCGTAGGGCAGGTCTTGTTATTAGGACCGTCTGAAGGCTGTCAGTGTACCTTTCTCTGCGAGAATCGAACTGTCTTTCAATACAAGAATAATGTTTGAAGCACATGTGACGTCACTGCGATCCTGACGTAAAGGTGAATTCCACTTCGCGTCTCACAACAGCCGGGTATCAGACGAAGAGGAGAGGTCACATTTCGCCAGATATTACATACTTTACTTTAAAATCAAATACTATTATTAGAAAAATTGTATCACCTGAGCGATATGGTGCGAGAGTTTTACGAGGAAACGGATATACTGTAGTTACACTTCGAACAATTTAAAATTTGCCGCTCGAAATATTCTAAGAGGAAAATTGAGAATGCCAGCTGTGGCACCCCATGTTTGTCAGTTCCGTTAGAAAACCAGAGACGCAGGTTGTGGCGTAGAAATATGAACGGGACGTGTCACGGAGCTCGACCTCTGGAACGTCGCAACTCGCCACTGGGACTGCACGCTGCACTGCGCCTCTGGCTGCGGTGGTCGTGAGGCGGAGTCTTCCTCCTCTGCAGGGCAGTTGGGGGTCCAGAGTGTGTGGGGCTGACTGGGGGAGCAGGCGGAGCACGGGCAGAGCCACTCAGCCGGCGCTGCCTCAGCCCACCACAGGGGGCGCCGCTGGTCCCGGCTGCGTCCAGTGTGGGGGGCAGCCAGGGACACCCAGGCCTCCCGAGAACCACCTGTTGCGGAGAAGAGAGGGCGGGACGAGGAAACTGGAAACTGTCCTGTGGCCGAGATTTTGTGTCGTGGGCCGTGCCTGAGCACGAGTGCCGAAGCCCTCAGCTTCGCTTCACATTACCCCCACCACCACGCCATGCCGTCTGAGCGTCAGGATAGGAAAGAGACGAAAGCAGCGAAAGCGCCGCACTTAGAAAGTAGTGCAGTACTTGGTTTTATACTTCATAATTCTCAAAACCGCAGGCGTCAACCAAAACAAATTTTTAGAATTATTTCATTATTTTTAGCGAGGTGAATACATAAAATTTTTATCTGGAACAAAATGTTGGAATTTAGAATTTAGCATTCAAGTCGTCACATAATCCTGACTTATGTAGGTTCATAATCGAAAAAAGTTCTCTTACATAAATATCTCGATCGAAATATTGTCGTGCCTTTACAGTCTCATTACGAACGCTGTACCTGAAGAAAGCAATGTATATGTCTTGGGCAGTTTTACCCTAAAAAGATTTGTAATTAAAACTGGAATTATCGTGCAGATCAATGAGCCACATCTCCACGTGGACTGTGGCACTTTCTACTGAAATAGCTCGGAAACAGATGTTACATTGAAACTATCCTCAAAATATCTTTGAAACTATCCTTCTAATTCGATCAAGGCCACAATGAGTCCTTCACGCATCGAGTTTACTTTAACGCCAGTGACTGTAGTGCCCTGGACTGCCTCTGTCAGAATTTTTCCCTTCTATATCGCGATCTTTTTTTTTTTAATGACACCCCATCAAATGCCTTGTAGTGTATTATTGTGGACAGTCTGCAGTCAAGTCCACTTAAAATATGGAATCTGCAAACAACTGCAGAGGATCCAATTTTTGGTCGAGCTTTCTTTTTTCCTTCATAAATTCAACGATAGCGGGTTTTACCTACAAAAATCGTTCGAGCCATGCGTCTTGACTTGGTAAACGTACTTTCCAGTGATATACAGTGTCCATATTTTTCATTCAGGCCCACTGACAACTGTTTCAACTCACAATGCGTGTAGCTTCAGAAATGTTACCATTCTTCAAGTGCTCCAGGCCTGAAAATTTAATGTAAATTTCTCTTTTGTGTACAGGACAATGAATTCCATTTGTGGATCGTTTTCATTTTTCGCTCTTTCATTGACAACTAAATCCTAAAATTCTTTCCGCATGGTTGTTTCATAACATATATGTAGCACCTGATGTGATTCTTGAAGTTTTCCAGGTGCATTGAATGTTCAATGAGATTTCGGGATTGCCGCCGGATCATGTTGACTTCTTGCCACGATATTTTGGCTGGCAATTGTCCAGCCATCTCTAGGTGAGGGTCCGTCACTTTAGACTGCAAGTTCCCGGAGTCAACTTTATAGCAAAAAGCAGGCGCGAAAACGCATGCCCATTGGCCTCCGTCACAGGAGCGTCCTGTTGTGTTGGCTTACGGTAGACAGAATGCCCTAAGGTTCCTCTTATGGATTCTTTGTCGCTCGTCAGCAATAAGTTCACGGCCAACATAACAGCGCCTTTCCATCGCGTCCTATCCTCAACCTACTTTTTATTTAACAACGAATATTTTGAGCAGACTGACGGCGTTGCCATGGGCAGTCCTCTCTCGGCTTTGGGAGACTTTGAGGAAAGGGCACTAGACTTGGCAGAACTTAAACCGAAAGTTTTCAGGCGATATGTGGGTGAGACTTTTGTAGTGTGGCCCCATGGTGAAGAGGAATTGTCACGGTTCTTGCAACATCTGAATGCAATCCACAAAAACATCCAGTTTACGATGGAAATAGAGAAGGATGTTTGCTTGCCCTTTCTGGACGTCTTAGTTACTAAGAGAGTGGGTGGGTCATTAGAGCATTCTGTCTACCGTAATCCAACACATACGGACCTTTACCTGCAAGCGTTGGTGCACCGGTATCTTATTGTTTCTGATGGAGACAGCCTTACAAAGGAGCTGGAACATTTAGAGACGGTGTTCAGAGGTAATGGTTACTCTCCACATCACATTAGAGCAGCGCTAAGAAGGAAGAAACGTGACCACCTACAAAATCAAGAAGATAAGGAGCTGTTCAAGTCCAGGGCGTTCCTTCCATACGTAGGCAACCTTTCATCTAAATTAGGCACGATTCTAAGTAAACATCAAGTTAAGGTAATCTTCCGGCCACCGGCGAAGATTAGTGCCCTTCTCGGTTCAGTAAAGGACGATCTAGGTCTGCGGAAGGCCGGGATCTATAAAATTCCTTACCAGTGTGGCAAATCTTACAATGGTCAGACGACACGCACAGAACACGAAACGTACGTTCAACACGAACGCCACACTCGCCTATCACAGCCCAGTAAGTCGGCCATAGCTGAGCACTGTATTACCACAGGACACGCTATGGATTTTTTCTGCCACGAAAATCTTGGTCCCAGCGACAACTTTCTGGAATTCATTAATTAAAGAATATGTGGAGGTACGCCTAGAGCAAAATCTTATAAATCGTGATGGCGGTTTTTAACTGGACAAGGCTTGGGACCCGGTGATTCCTCTAATTTCCTCTGAGAGAAGACACGTCTGGCGACATCAGACGTCTGTTTTTAGTGACTCGGGCGGGCATCCCGACAAGGGCGGACATGTAGTTTCCACCTTCACGCATGCGCCTGCGCGCCACAAATAGAACAGTTGCTCCAGAGGGCGCGGATTTCGATAGGGGACGCTCCTGTGACGGACGCTAATGTGCATGCGTTTTCACGCCTGCGTTTTGCTATAAAGTTGACTCCGGGAACCTGCAGTCTCCAGCGACGGATCCTCACCTGAAGGCTGGACGATTGGCAGCCGAAATATCGTGGCAAGAAGTCAACATGATCCAGCTGCAATCCCGAAATCTCATCGAACATATGTAGCACCTGTCACTTATGTAAATTCAGACTTCTCATCTCTCATTTTTCTTGCAAACAGCCACTGTATATCTGAACACCCTTCATGCAACGGAAAAGCAGAGATGGTTAAACAGCGCTTACAGCATGATTCTGCCGAACTGAAGAGACTTGTGCCGACCGATAAATGCCGCCTAGCAGTGCAGAATGAAACGTCGCGCTGTCCTGGGTATTTGGAGAAGTACCGAGCAAATCCGTGTGACAGGCCGAACCTTGGCTCACACGTGGCCCACATACACTGCACACGTGAGGTTTGGCACGCCGCGGCCAGCCATGGCCTTGATAAAGGCTTCCAGGTGAGGGATTGTAGATGTCAGCACACATCATACTCAGCTGTTTAATGAAGTGTACCGCGTGCTGCTCGGTTACTCTGTGTGGCAGCGAGTCTGCGGTTTATCGACTGCTTTGGACACTGAAAACTTACCATAATGAAGTTCCAAATAAACATGGTTAAGAGATACTTCAGTGAAGACGACGTAAATATTGAAACAGTGTAAGATTTTCAAAACTAATATATTCAGTTACAAGTCATATATTTGCAACTTTAAGAGGACATTGAAAATCTCTAAGCATTGCGAAGTGTGAAGAATTGAGACTACTCGGACTTGAAAGAATTGTTATGTCAACATCTCCCACTTCAATGGAAACTAAGACACTACTGACTTAGGTAAAATTTTCGCTGAGAAATCAAAATATAGAACATTGAAATTAAAGAAATAATGGATTTTGGAAATTTGTATTCATAATTTAGTGAAGGATCACGACTCTGACTACTGGATAGAAGTTGTGATGCGATACTGGCAGTTTAAATGAAACCTTCCACTTTTATTTTCCACTGAACATCGTAGACATTAATTATATAAGAGGTCCACGACAAAACTAAGTAAATAGCTTGACCATCTCAAGTACTGTTGCTGTAATTTAGAAATGTTAATCATGTACATTCCTCTCTAGAAGAAGGAATGACTAGTCTGCGATTGTGATATTGGTTCGAATTAACCACCTGCTTCACATCCCCGTAATGATCTACTGTCTGCCGATGATAAAACTGGTAAATAGGCAGTGTTTGAGATATACGCGGTGTCCAGAAAGTAAGTTCTGATGCTCGAAAAAAAAATCATCACTAAGCAATATATATTTATATAAGAATACTTTCAATTTCATTAGTTAATTGTCAACGTAGTCATCACCATTAATTAGACGTTTTCATAAGGGTGCACCACCAGTTGAAAACTCAGGTCATAGGATTCAGCTGCAAACATCCGGAGCCACGGAGTCACTCCAGTCTGCACCTCAACTTCGTTGTGTTGGAGGAGATAAAAGTCGTTAGTTGTGTGATCGGAACTGTAGGGTGGATGGTCGAAGATCTGCCATCCAAAGTCATACAACACATTTCATGCAACGTCGGCACATCCTTAGTTCCTCTTGTCAACATCGCATGTCTCTTGTTCTGCATCACCCTCCTCAGATTTTTCAATGCCTGACAATTTCGATCAAGATTTAAGGTTTCCCTCGCGGTAAAAACTCGCACAGAAGGACACCACACCGATCCCAGAAGACAGTGCACAGGGTTTTTTAAGAGACTGTTTCTGGTAATTTGGTCTTCTCAGGTGAATCACTATGCTGTCAATGCATGTATTCTTGTATTGTTTCTGGTGTGGCATGGGATACGCACATTTCATTTGTAGCTAGTCCGCCTCCTTAGCTGCGTGGTAAAATGTTTGCCTCCACTGCACTGTGCCCACGTTTCGATTCCCGGTGGGGTTGGAAATTTTCTCCACTCTGCGACTTGGTGTTGTGTTCCCCTCATCAATATTCCATCCTCATCACCGGCCGCAAGTCGCCCAATGGGGCGCCGACTTGCATTTGGCGTTCGAACTTCTCCGCATAGAGGCTTCCTGTCCAACGATGCCATACCATCATTTCATTTCTATCTCCAGTGACAACGTGGTTGAGACAAGTCATCCTTATCTGCGTACCGCTGAGGCAATATCAACGGTACTGCCAGACGTTTGGTTTTGTGTTTGTGTGTCAGTTGCATTGACAGCGTCATCCACACTACGAAAACCAAGCCAGTGGGTGAGAATTTCGTGCAACAGGGAGCGAGACGTTCGGGGAATTGACGAGAGTGTTCAGAAAAACTGAAGCGCCGGTTCTGCAAGATTCCTTGCCGCACACATTTCCAGCAGGACGTGGCCAGCCACCGACCACTGAGGTCTTCTTCGTGAATACTGGTTCGTCCTTAAGCGAATTGTGTGGATCATCTTCTGAGCATACTCTCGCTCATAATGTCGTGTCTGCACACTTGACAGAACTAGCGATGAATCTCTGTAGGACTGTGCTTCCCAGTTGGCGAAAATCGGATAACTGCACGAACCTCGAAGTTGGTGGGAGTCAGTGTTACGGCAACCATTTTATCCTAGCACTGTGCTGTATCCACTTCCGTCACAAGACCACGACTGCACTGCATTATTCCCACACACCTCCTTTCTACTCCCGCGACTGCGCATCCCTATCACACGAATCAAGCCAACCCTGGACGTGATAGGAACTTACCTCCTGCATCTTGTACCATTGCTTATAGTGGAGGGAGTCCCAGGTTGAATCCCACTATGTCCACATCTTCTCTTCTTGTTATTTTTCCCGCTTCTTCCCGTTTTGTGTGTGAGACATATCAACTTAAAACGACTAACAGTGACACATTCATTACTACACTAATTTTACGATTTCTTGAGCTTCACAATTCTTAGTTTTCATTTGATTTTAATTTGTTTATTGTGCTCTTCCAGCCTCGTTTACTAAAAACAGGAACTAAAGACCATAGCAGATTTCAAAAACATAGGAATTAAATCTCTACAGGGTGTGGCTAATATGAACTCGAAGTCATATCATTGTGACGTGATGGATCTACTTAGACGTATTTCAGATACTTGATAGATGGCACCGCTCGACTTGATTACTACTGTCAGCTCACGCGAATCTAAAAATGACACTGTGCAACGATTTCCTTTGTTGATAAAGAATCTCAGTTACAGATAAGTTGGTGGTTTCTGAGGTTCTCTTACTTTTCAGAACTTTCTCCATTGTTATATTGGTAACTGACGTTGCATCTTCTTTCTCTACAGACAGCAAATATGCACCGTGGTACTTTAAGAGATGTTAAGGAATTACAGACCTTGGCTGTGAACGTGTATTGATTCAAATTAATCAGAATTTAAAAGGTGTTTTTATGAAACTAAGGTAAGTATTTCAAGTAACAGCGTGGTAGTATCAATTCAGTAAGATGAGTCGCAATATTTCCCTCAGTACTAGGTCTGAAATGCCTGATAAGGCTCCTTCTATTAAATGTGTTTGTGCTTTCCATGCGGACTCTTTGGTTTTTATCAAAGAATGCCCTGTCGTTCCTGTCCCGAGTGTCAATGCAATCAGCGCCTCCCTTTCCATATCCACATCTACAATCCGTGAGTCGCTTACGGTGTGGGGCGGAGGGTAATTCTGCTACCACTATGATTTCCTCCTTTGCCCTCAGTCCCCTCGCCTGCTCCATCCGCGAACGTTGTGTAGACAGAATGGCTTCCTTTAAGAGCTCTGATGTCCCTGATGTTATGGTCGTGCTGAGTTACATGTGGGAGGAAGTGATAGATTCCCCGTCTCTTCTTTGATCACGCGCTCTCGGACTTCCAACAGGAGCCCTCTCCATGGTCCCAAGCGCCTGTCTCGTAGCGACAGCCACTGCTGTTTGCTGAGAATGTCTGTAAGGTTCTCGGGGAGAGTAACCACTGCTAAACGCGCCACTCTTCATCGTATCTTCGCCGCCTCTCCCGCTCATCCTTCCACATGACTCTGGTACGCGGGGGTCGGTGTTCTGCTGTCAGGCAGAGGCTGCACAGCTCGTTACGATCCTTATAGCCGAGGATGGCGCTCTGTGTGTTCGCGTGAGCCGATACAAACACTAGTTTGTTGGCTATAAGCTTTCTTCGAGATTTCCGCTGATCAGCAGTTCATCCCACGAGCATTATCCAATTCTTGACTGAAAAGTGTTTATCTATACAATTTATTATTAAAGGCGAGATAAAAAGTATAACAGAGGGAATTCTGGCATTTAGTTTGGTAGTGGAAAGTAAGTACAGTGAAACAGCAAACTTTCAATGGACTTGCAGACCTAGAAAAACCGTCTGAGAGCGTACAGTCGATACCTAAGGAAATGTAGGTGCAGGGTGACTATCATTGGACTGTATGAAACAAAATCGTCATAACTTCTGGACGGTTTGCGATAGGACGTTCGAACTGCACGGTTGGCAGCGGGGCATGATGGGAATTAGCATGCGCATGCATAGTTAGGTTTAGCAACGAGCCCACCTCATTTGGTTGGGTTCGTGAATAACAAAAACTGACGCATTTGATGACTGAGAATCCATATTGTCTCACACATCGTTTACGTAAGTCGAGATAACTGGGGTTCCTTCTGTATTGTCTTGCGACACACACATATTGGGACTCACGTTTCTGTTGAGCTATCGCTCTTTGTTATTTTGTAGCCTACGAGGTCTGGTAAAAAGTTTCCAGTATATTTTTCATTTCGCGCCTTTGGGGTGTAGGTACGAATTGGGTTGGCATCCCTGCAGACGCCTGTGTTACATGTGTAGCTGCCAGAAGTTTCATTGCTGTATGCCCATTAGTTACGTTTTAGTGCTGTAGTGAGCAGAAAGTTTCATCACACAGTGTGTGAATTTCGCTGCTGAAACGCAAGGAAACCTTTACTGCGACACATCAAATGATGCAGCAAGAGCACGGTGATGAGTGGTTAAGCCGTATTCCGTGTTGCGAATGGTTCACACGCTTTAAAAACGGCCTGACTGGAGTTAATTTGACCCTCGTTCAGGACGCCCTTCGACAGCTACAGACGACCCTCATGTCAGGAAACGAACGAAATTGTTCGTGGAAATAGAAGACTGACTGAGAGATTGCTCAAGAATGTAACATTTCAGTAGGATCATTTCATGAAAGCCTGACGCACAGCATCTTGGAATGCCTCGTGTTGCCGCCAAGATTGTCCCACGGCTCATGAGTCAAGACAAGAAATATATTCACCTTGCAAGCTGTGAAGGGATTTTTCTATTGCACAAATGAGAACGAGATGTTCTTTAAGAGAATCATAGCTGTTGATGTCACGTGGGTTTACGTTTATGATCTTGAGACCAAAGATCGATCATCGGAATGGGTCGGGGCAAAGTTCTCCAAGACCAAAGAAAGCTCGTCAGGTGAGGTCAGATGTCAAAGCTAAGCTGACAGTTTTCTACCAGTTTAAAGGATTAGTTCCTCATGCATTCGTTCCACAGGGAGAACCTGTTAATCTATGGTACTATTGGGACGTGTTGCGACGCCTGTGAGAAAGCGTGATAAAGAAACGGCCTGGAATGTGACGAGACAGTTCATGGCGCTTGCACCATGACAACGCACCCACACGTTCTTCCCTGTTGGTGGGTGACTGTTGCACAAAAAACCAAATCACCGTGTTGCTTCATCTTTCATACTCTCCGGACCTGAACACTACGGACTTTTGTTTATTTCTGAAGCTGAAAATCCCATTGAAAGTAGGAAGATTTACAACGATAGGCGAGATAAAAGACAATTAGCATACTGTAAGGGGCGTACCAAGACTGCTTGTGGAAGCGAAAACGGCATTGGGAGCGATGTATCATTTGTGAAGGAAACTATTTCGAAGGAGACCATGCACAATGAGTAAAAAATAAGACTAAAAAATTTTTGTGGAAAATGTTCGCGAGTTTTCTGGATAGACCTCGTATAGCTTCAACGAAGTATTTTATTGAGATCGTACGAATCTTCAAAGATACTCCATACGATCGTGCTGTGGTTATTACTTAACGTAAAGCTATAATGTGGAATAACTGTAAGTAATCTGGGAATATGGAGTCCTCCTGTTCATCAGTTTCTATGATCTGTGTGTCTGGTCTGAGTGAAAAATTTTCTGGATTCCCCGCTATTGCTGTTTCACCGAACAAGAGCTCGCAGTGGTAAGATAGTGGAAGCTTATTCAGGAGGACGTCGGTTGAAATCACCGTTAGACGACCACAGTTAAGGTTCTCCTTAGTTTCCCAAAATCGGTTATGACTGACACTCTCTCGTTGGCTGTGAGGGAGCGAGAAGAGGAGACATCAATTTATAGGCACGTTGGAATTTATCCAAGGCGAATAACACCGCCGTTTCCTTTCCCCATTCCGGGTTTGTAGTCTGAATGTAATGAATGACCTCAACATCGATGGAACATTAGAACCTGAATCTTCCTGTTCCGAAGGTACGAGTGCAGCTCCCAGGAAATTTCAGAGACTCTGGCATCACAGCACAGTTCTCCAGAAGCGCACCCCCCCTCCCACCCCCCCCCCCCCTTTTAGGCTGCGGTCACAGTGGCTCCGATATCGGTGGATTCAACCAACGACCGACGTCGGCCAGAGACGGCCGATCTTTTCCAGTCAGCACGCCGCTACGTGCGTAGTCACACTATAGCCGATCATACCTTCCGAACGTACAGACATCGGCCGATAATCGTTGAAATTCAAATCTTTCGATTTTCTTCAGTTATATTGATCTACGTCCTCGCACCCGGAACTGATAAGTCTGGTCCAACAAAGAGTGACTTTGCGGCATCCTGAGAATGGAAAAATCGTAATTGGCATATAGTTAGGAATGTTTCGCAGGTTTATTCGAAACCAAAAATAACTAAATTCTGTATTGGAAATTTTAGACAGGGATCGTAACCTCAAAAATTAATTTGTTTAAGTGAAATAGGTGGTGTATTTTATATGCTAGGTACTAGGTCTCTTTTGTGGTAGGTTGTTATTAGTTGTCCAGAAATTATTATTACTGTTTGCTGGCTTTTCATGTAAGTGGGATAGTGATTCTCTTACTATGAAGTGGTTTGCAAATGTGGTATATAGTATGTACTTCCACTTATAAGTGCTTTAAAGGTTATGCTACACTTGGTGCTTGTCTTTCACTTGTGTGGAAATGACAGTCATTGAAGGTTAACTGACGTAAGTCTGTACAACTTTAAATAAATACAGCGAAACAGAGTGTTTACAGCTCGCTTTTTAAAGTCACCACGAACTATCTCGATTATGTAGCACAACGTTCCTCCCGTCGTGTCATATATTCGTAAAACCTGTCTCGTTATGCCGATAACTGAGGACAGAATGTGTAGTACTCGCCACGTTCCTCAAGAGACAGGAAAGCTGATTCACGTTGCTTCGGCGTCTGTTTAATAGGAAAAGCCGCTAGGTTGCATTCGTATCCAAACAAAGAGGCGTCGCGGTATTAATCCCACACTAAGAAGTTAAAATCTAGCCCTACCTCATACACACTTTTAGATTCTAACCTAACCTAACCTTCTCGACCCTATCCAAAACTGACGGAGATCGGACGCACAATGACCCCGCTGTCGGCCGATGTTATCGGGCGACCTCTGGCGACGGCGCCTGACGACCGTTGTCGGTTCCTCTGTGACCACAGCTCGTCTTTCTCGACGCCCGCACCCCCCCCCCCCCCTCTCCTAGCCCTCCAACCGCGCAGCTCGGAACTATGTAGAGAAACATTCGCTGCTTTCAAAGCACGCACGCGACGGGAAATATCTCGATGGATTTCGAAAGAGTGGAATTCCGATAAGGCCGGATCACATACCTGCTTACCGCTTATCTGAAAAGAGTTTACTGCGGTGGAGCAATGGCGTCCCGCTGACGTTTGCAGATGAAACGTTCATGACTTGACACTATGGACATATAAAAGGGAAGGGGGAAGGGGTGAAGCCTTTCAGGAGGTCCGACAACAACGATTATAACGCAACTCATATCTTATAACCTGGATATGGATATATTTATTGGGCAAGGCTTTGGTGGCGCTGCAGTGATGAGCGGCTTTTTGGGCTGGTATGAGACTATGATTTTTCTTTGTCAAAGTTGATTTCTCAAACATTTATGTCAAACTAATTTGATGGTTTAGTAGGGAACTTTGTCAAAACTCACCTGCCGTCAAATAAACACAATCGAACTTCTGACATTCGAAGCCCTGATACGTAGAACGTTATACTATCGTTGATTGTGCAAATTTTTCTCATGATCACTTTTCCCTTGGCAGTCCCTGGTCATTGTGAAACATTTCAGTATATTTTTCAGTGTTGTCGAATGCTCCTGAACACCTTCGAATGTTCTGGGAGGTTCTCGAATAGTCTCGAATATTCAGAAATGTTCTAGAAATTTCTAGAGGGCGTACTTCCCAGCCTTTAAATCTTCAAAAGTACGCCCTTCAGGTAAATATGGAAACCTTCTCCATTGATGGGGGATAAAGGGCTGCCACACCATGTAGCCCCCAGATCGTAACGGAACTCGTTCCTGTGCACTTACTTTTACAGTATGTAATATTGATTACTAATCTTTCCCTATAGCTTAAGACTATTTATCTCAGAATTTCGAACATCTTACACCATTTGAAATTGTCAAAAGCTTTTCCCACATCGACTGAACCTATGAATGTGTCTTGATTTTTCTTCTGTCTTGCTTTCATTATCAACCGCATAGTCAAATCGGCCGCACTGGTGCCTTTACCTTTTCTAAAGGCAAACTGATCGTCATTAAACACATTCCATTCTTCTGCATATAATACTTGTCAGCAACTTGGTTCCATGCGCTTTTAGGCTGATTGCACGATAATTTTCACACTTCTCAGCTCTTCCAGTCTTCGGAATTCTTTGGATGATGGCTGTCTATATGTGTGGTGGTATATCTCCAGACCACATATATTCTACACACCAAAGAGATTAGTTGTTTTGTTCCCATGTCCCTCTGTGATAATAGAAATTCTGATAGAATGTCGTCTATTCCATCTGTCTTATTTGACCAAAAGTCTTCCGACGCTCAGATTCTAATACTGGATCTCCTACCGTTCTTATGTCGACGCCTGTTAACTTCTGCTATCACATCATCAAACCAGTCCTCCTCCTCATAGAGTTCCTCAGCGTCCTCTTTCTACCTGTATGCTATCTCTTCTGCAGTTAACAGTGGAATTCCCATAGTACTCTTAATGTTACGTCCCTAGCTTTTAATTCCACAGAAGCTTCCTTTGAGTTTTCTTTATGATGAGTCACCCATTCTGACAATCATTTCTTTTAAAATTTCTTCAAATTTTTCTTGCAGCCATTTCATATTAGTTTCTATGCACTTCCTGTTTACTTCATTCCTGAGTCACTTGTAGTTCTCTATTGCTGAATCATCCTGAAAATTGTTGTTTTTTTTGCTCCTTTCGTCTATCAACTGAAAAATTTGTTCTGTTACCCATGGTTACTGGGCAACTGCCTTGCCTCAGTGGATACACCGGTTCCCGTGAGATCACCGAAGTTAAGCGCTGTCAGACGTGGTCGGCACTCGCATGGGTGACCATCCGGGTCTGCCATGCGCTATTGCCCTTTTTCAGGGTGCACTTAGCCTCGTGATGCCAATTGAGGAGCTACTCGACCGAATAGTAGTGGCTTCGGTCAAGAATACCATCATAACGACCGGGAGAGCGGTCTGCTGACCCCACGCCCCTCCTATCCGCATCCTCCACTGAGGATGACACGGCGGTCGGATGGCCCCGGTAGGCCACTCGTGGCCTGAAGACGGAGTGCTTTTTTACCCATGGTTGCTTCGCTGTTATCATCTTTGCTCTTACGTTTTCCTTTCCAATTTCGGTAACCGCTTTTTTAAAAAGGTGTTTATTACTCTTCGACGGAACGGCCTACTGAGCTATTCCGCGTCGCAGAATCAATGGCCTTAGAGAACTTCAAGCGTATCTCTTCATTCTTTAGTGCTTCCCTCTTTGAGCATTCTTTCTTCCCGTTAGTCTCTTAAACTTCAGTTTACTCTTCATCACTACTAAATTGTGGTCTGAGTCGATACCAGCTCCTGGGCACGTCTTACAATCCAGTATCTGATTTCGGAATCTCTGCCTGACCGTGATATAACCTAAGAGACATATTTCTCTATCGCCTGGCCTTTTACTAGTATATGTCCTCCTTTGTCACTCTTGAACGAAGTATTACATAATACTAGCTTAAATTTATTGCAGAATTCAATTACTCTTTCTTCCCTCTCATTCTATCAATCACATATTCTCATGTAACCATTCTTCTACTCCTTCCCCAACGACTGCAGTCCAGTTCCCCATGGCTATTAGATTTTGGTCTTCCTTCATGTACAGTATTACTTCTTCATCGTTCGCTGCCAATGTCGACATGTTTACCTGAACTATCGCTGTTGGTTTGGTTTGGTGCCGATTCTGATCTGAACAATCCTATTTCTGGTCTATTCACAATAAGGCACTCTCTGCCTCACCATCCTATTTATAACGAATCCTACGCCAGTTTTACCATTTTCTGCTGCTGTTGATACTACTCTATGCTCACTGGAAAAAAATTCTAGTCTGTTTCACTCTGCTGAATTCCACAATACCTAGATTTTCCTCAGAATTTCCTTTTCAGATTTTATAGCTTTACAACCACGTTCCAACTTTTGACATTCAGAGCCGAGCCCCAACACGTAAAACGTTATCATTTTGTTGGTTGTTCAATTTATTTCTCGTGATCACCTCGCCCTTGGCAGTCCCTCCTCGAAGAAACGAATGGGACATTATTACAGAACCTTTTACCAATGGAGAGATCATCATGACACTTTTTCAGTTATATTCCAAATGTCCCGTGAGTCACACTATGTTTCTTTAATGAAGTGGCTTCCATTGTCTTCTGCATCCTCATTCCATTGATCATTGCTGATTCATCCATCCTTCGGGGTAGTTTCCCAACCCAAGTGCAAAATAGTGGCCTGAACCTCTCTCTGCTCCTCTGCCCTCTCTGACAAGGCTGTTGGCTGACTGAGGGTGATTTCTCATGACAGAAGTCATCGAACGTCAGTACTGACGGTTTTTATCCAAATGAAAGCAGTGGCGAGGTTCGAACTAGGGACCGGGAATGTTTTGATTGTTAATCACAGACACTGTCCCTAGACCACTGGTACTGATTCTTTTATGCATCCCACTTGGCGAAGAGTCGTAAACGAAGTACACCATAAGAAGACTTCAGCAATGCTACCATGGGAGCGATGATAACCCAGCAACATATGCTGAAGTTGTGGACCACCTGTATTTGGTATCTACAGGGCTCAGCGCTCGACAAGTATTTGAAACCATTCAAGGAAATGAACTGATGTTAATAAAAATCTGTAAAAAAGTTTCGCTTTCCAACCCCTCCGATCAGATGGGTGTGATTAAGCTGAGATGGGAAGTACTTGTGGTCTTGTTTGGAAGTAGCTGGGAGGGGAGGGTGGGGGTGGACAAACACTGGGGAGCCCGCACAGTGGACACGGCGTATGACAGTAGCGAAACACGTCTGTTCATAGCCGTCCTAGCTGGGCTCATGAACCACTGGTGCCTCCTAATAGACGAATGTTTTGGATGTAAGACACGTCTTAATCATCGTCTGCATAGACTAGTCGTTACAGATGAAAAGAAATCTTAGGTAAACATGAATATTTCAGAGAAAGTAGTTTTATATAGCTGTTTCCTAACGGAAGTAATCAATTTACTTCATGAAACTGAGAGTTGTTTAACTAGTGTAGGCGCTTGAAAACATGGGTAAATTGTTTTACTATTAACAAAAGCACAATAGGAACCGCTAGATGTCCAAGAATTGTAAGAAGACGTGGAAGAAATCACAAACAAAATTCAAGAAAGATATGTTAAAATTGTATTATGATATTTCAGTGCATAACTAGGCAAAGTGAAGAAGAACAACAAATCAAAGGCCCATACGATAACACAAACGCACAAGCAAATGCGGAGAAGGTTACTGTAAAAATTTTAACTTAAAATTATGTCAAGGCAATTTCAAGAGCCAAGAGGGAAGCTCAAAACGTGGAAAACTCTGAAAACATATGTGAAGAATTCAAAATGTAACAGAGAAAAATACAAGGGAAATTCCGAAAGTGGTAACAAGCAAAGGATTAATAGAGTCTGTGCATCATTGTACAAGAAAAAATTAGGCCACTCACTAGAAAGAAAAAGACGACAGAGAACAAAACTGTAAGAATGGACCCAGAGTAATCGAAATAAATAAAGGCAAAATTCTTGAAGAATTAAACGAAATACAACAGAAAATGGAACAGAGCTTGCAAAGACAATACAGAATGCAATGTTTTGGAGTGAACCTCCTAGGAAACACAGACACATGTGGAGGAACACAACTTGTGATCAGGCCATTGAACGTCAAATCAAGGTATGGAAGAAGCATAGCAGTAATAGGACAAGATAAACATGGCATTCTACAGACAAGTTGTGTCATTACTCCATAAACAGTCCTCGAAATATATTAGAAGAATGTAAAGGACATCAAACAAATGTTGACTAAATAAAATAGAGGAAGACTTCAAGAAAACTAATACTAGATGTTTCTACACAAGATTAAGCGAAAATATAAACGGTTATCACCCTAAAAAAATAAGCTTCAGAAGAGCAGACTTAGCTCAGAAAACAAATACTAAAGAAAATTGTGAAATTCTAAAAAAAAAAAAAGCTACTGCGAGAAGCGAAAAGAAAATTTAAACTTTTTGAACGCAATACCAAATCCAAATTAGGAACCTCCTGTAACAAGGTAGACAAGATTACAAAAAAGTGAAGAACAAGGAAACGTCAAAATAAGATGGCATTATCTCCGAGATCTCGAATCTCAAAGACCTAAAAAAGGTAATTCATAAAATTCTCACGGAAATATGGGCTACAGAGACTATTCCACAGGAATGGAACTGTGCATAGATTCATCCACCCCACAAAAAGGGCGGCAAGAAAGATCCTAATAATTACAGAGTTATATCATTATTATCGGTCACTTACTAAATTCTCTCCAAGGCGTTTCAACAGTCTAGAATCACAAGCTGATACAAATATAGGTGAATATCGAGCAGGCTTCAGAAAAGGAAGACCTTGTATTGTACAGATCTGGACCCTGCGAAAGTTCCTGGAACGCAGACCGGCGGACAATACTATACTCATATTCTTGGACTTCGAGAATGCCTATTACTCCATAGGTAGGCAGACTCCCTACGACACACTCGAAGAATGTGAAATCGAAACATGTCTTATCCAGTGACGAAATTATAGCTTTTATATGGGATTGTCCACCACGGCTCTTGAGGACGGTAGACTATATTTTGTCCATAACTTCGTTCACGGCATAGAAGGACACGGTTGTTTACACCAATAAAATCAGTTAGTTGAAAATTAAAAATCCCATAAGTACATTAGAATCCACGTCACATACAAGTAAAGCTGCAGGTAAGCTGCAATTAATCTAGGCACCTCGAAATAAATAATATGTAATTCATGTTGTGAGGTACTTTTGAATGACAAAGGAAAGAAATCAAAAATTGTTGGTATTTATGTATTACTAAATTATACAATTAATTGTATTATACAGTAAAATATTACAGTATTATTAGAGCGTTCTTTGTTTATACTTGGGTTTATACAGGGTGTTTATAAAGGAATATCGGGGTTTTAACGCTTTATTATTACATTACATTACATTAAACATACACTTTGCTTAAGTGGCGACATCAATACTAGCTGAGTCTGTAGGAAGCATTTCGGCAAAATCTTTCGACAGCCACGTGCTTTTAAATCCGTCTCGTCTCACAAATGGAGATAAGTGTCGAATGAGAACAGTCAGTTTGTTCTGCAGTTTTCTTCAAAAGGTTCCCCTGAAGTGGAGATTGTCGAAAAAAGTTTAGTACGCGTTTTGTATTTCCGCAGAGTTCTGTATGGTAGGTGCCTCGAACGAATGCACTATAACTAAATTAAGAGCGTGCGCCACACAGCGTACAAATTACGCTCCTGGGTATCGTTCTATTGTTGTTCTCACGCCGCGTACGGTCGATATTACACTGCCATATTTCTTTGACAAAGAAACATGATCAAATATTCGTCAAATTTCTTTGACAAAGATCTTTGACGTGGCGCTAGAGAGGGGTTATTACACTGCCCTCATATTTTTCTCCAAATGGCGGACAACAACCACATGTTAGTATGCACTGCTGAAGCTTGTACCAAAATTGCACTGTGTGTTTATTCGGAAGAAAAGCGGTAGAAAAGTAGGAAACATACTTGGATGAAGCCATAGAGCTGGAACTGGAGGACGTCAAGTCATATATAAATTACTTACGAATGGATGAGAGTGTATTTTAGTGTTTGCTCAGTACAGTGGCTCCACACATTAAAATACGAAGAAGACTCTCTTGAGAAATCTTATGTGTGTAGAAGACAGACTCATCGTGACACAGCGATTTCTTGATACAGGAGAGAGCTACTCTAGTTTACAATACAACTTTCAAATACCACATTGCTCATTAAACTAAATAATGAAAGAAATGTGTGGAGTGATTTATAAAGCGCTGGAGTGGGAATATGTGAAGGTAAATAAATGTTTACTCCACTATATGGGCATGAACACTATTTTTATTTTCCAATAATTTAATTAATGGAATTCGAACAACTACAAAATTAATGAAAATGTGAGATTAAGAGTTTTATAGCTTGAGGCATCCAGAGTTCAAAAATAGATAAAGTAGAAGGGAAATATAAGAAAGAATTTTTCAGAATGAGATTTTCACTCTGCAGCGGAGTGTGCGCTGATATGAAACTTCCTGGCAGATTAAAACTGCGTGCACCGACCGAGACTCGAGTCTCGAGTTCGAGTCTCGGTCGGTGCACGCAGTTTTAATCTGCCAGGAAGTTTCAAGAATTTTTCATTTTAGAGTGTGACAACATCATCTGTTCCGGCTTGCTGAAAAGCTGCCTTGATATTTCCAGATGTAGAGGTGGATGGCTGTAGCTCTGATTGTGGATATGAAGTCGCCTGCAGCATATGCCACCAGCCCATCGACACACAATTAATAGCATGCAACGTGCCCCTTGCTCAGCCCTTACCCTAGTCGACACATGGTTATTAAAAGAAAAAGTCGAAGAAACACACCAACTCTGAATCCATGTTTACAGTTACTCTACAGAGACGTCCAATAGCTCTAGCGACGCCAGCCTCCAAGCTGCTACATTTCACATTGCAGTAAACAGAAGATGAACGACTTTTATGATCAAATCTTCGCCTAGGTAGTAGAAGAAATGGTTCAGGAAGTATATGGGCGTGGTAGTAGAAATGAGAGAGGGGAAAGAATAATTGAATTCCCCAAAAAAGCCAGGAGCTACAAAAAGATTTCACTTATATCATGGTCAGGCAGAGAATCTGAGACCAGACACTAGATTGTAAGGTGTACCCAGGAGCAGATATAGAATTAGATCACAATTTAGTAGAGACGAAGAGTAAATTGAAGTTCAAGAGACTAATCGGAAAGTATCAATGCACAAAGAAGTGGAATACAGAAGCACTAAAGAATGAAGAGAAACTCTTGAAGTTCTCGAAGACTTCCAATACTGTGGTGAGGAACCGCTCAGTATGCAGTTCAGTTGAAGAGGAGTGGACATCTCTGAAATAACAAATCACCGTAAGCGGAGAGAAAAACGTAGTTAGAAAGAAGGTAACTGCGACGAGTTCATGGGTAACAGAAGAAAAATGTTCCAGTTGATTGATTAAATAAGGAAATACAAAAATGAAAAGAAAATGATTGAGTGAAGTAGTAGTTCTTCTGTGCCAAAAGAATAATCCTTCTTGTTTACATAGTTTAAATTTATGAGCAACTATAGCGGACCTAAAACTGAGGCCACGTGAATTCTCACAATCCGAACAATGTTGCCAGACTGCACTGGTTGAATCACTAAGTACAAGTTCGCAGTTTTGGTTAGATATGACATTTTCCATTGTTGGCTATAACATCTGTAATGGAAAATTTCAATTTATTTTGGAGAATGCTGTTTTTTAGCGTCAAATTCCTTAGATTAGGAGACAGAAAAAAACCAGCCAATGCTATTTTTTTACTTCTAAAATTTGGTGCATGAATATGTAAATGGCATTCTCATTAGAACAATGAGCTATGTGTGGCTCACGTTCTCGCCATCATGTATTTTACTCCATGGTTTTAATGTACTTCCACCTCACTACGTTAGTTTAAATTACTACTGTCACTGAGTTACTTCTTTGCCTGATTGTGAGCGGCGCTAGCAGCGCGTAAAGATATATACCCTCTCGTAATATCTTTGCTTGACTGCTGTTACTTCCCGGTCGTGATCTGTCGTAGACCGGTTAGTCGGGCAGTTCGGGGTGTCAGTCAGTTGGAACGCGTCTGGAGCACAGTCCGGACTTGCCAGTCAGGGAGTTGCTATGCGGCACTAGCGCAGTCGGGTTGGAGCAGTGAGGTTTGTGTCGACATGGCTCGACTGACCATTGCCGCCACGCAGCACTTGAGCCGGGCCACGGTCTTGGTGGATCGTCGGTCGGTCGGCCTACCAGATTATGTGTTTTGGCTCACCGGTCGTTCATGAGTCGGCTGTGTGTGTGTGTGGGCATCGACTCACGATTTTTCTTCGTGTGTGTTTAGTTACTGTTGGGTATCGTTCAGATCTTCTGGCAAGTGTTTGTCGGGTTGTGTGTGTAGTTTGTCTTATTTCCACTGACGACTATTTTAGATGTTGTCAGCATTCTGAGAGAGTCGGAATCTGCGGGGAGCAGAGTTCTCGGCGGCCGTTCTGGTTGTGAGTTGGGCCCTGCCAGGGTGTCGCATCGTGCCTGGAGCGCAGCCTGTGGCAGCCAGTCGCCACCTTGCAGCAGCAGTGAGCCCTGCGTGGACATCGTCCACCCGACCGTTTGCCACCACGCATCACATAACCCGGGCCTGACTTTTAGTTGACTTGGTTGGTAGGTTGGTCCGATGACATCTCCGTGCGGCGTAGTCGACTGGGCCGCTGGCGGTCTCTGCGCAGTGTCAGAGTCTGTCCGGAGCTGTCCGATCGGTACGAGGACGTGAAGGTCAGTGGTTTTGTGCTTTACATTGTTCGTTCCGGCGTTGCTGTTGGGGAGGTTTTCCTATGAGCAACACAGAGTGTTCCTACTGCTGAAATTTAGCCGCCATGCGGCGCAATGAACTATTTTGACTGACTACAATTCGAGTGAATTTTCTGCCTTGTGGCCTTTAGTGTTCAGGTTACCTGCCGTGGGGGGGGGGGGGGGGGGGGCCTTGAATTCTAGCGTACTCCGTCATGGCAAGCGAGCAGTTGGTCAGTCGGTCCCTGACTGTCCCTTGGTTGGGTTCGCACGAATTAAGTGTAGTTGGACTCACCACCTGTCTCGCCTAAGTGAACGAGGGCAGTCCGATCCACTGGAGACTCCTGAGTGTCGTTCTCTTAATTATCCTTTTGGTAGTGTTAGTGTTGTTGTAATTTAACTGTTTTTTTATATTTTTAATTTTTATTGTCCAAACATTATCGCCTTCTGCCCTTGAAGGGTTATTGTAACTTCCCCTGAAAGATTTTACAAGTTATTGTGGACCTTCCGCCGTTGGTGTTGCTAAAAGGAAATTTTTAAACTTATTGTACTGTTTTACCGATAGTTTGAATGTATATTTCCTTAATTTGCAGAGTTTAACCTTGCTGCCTTCAGCCATATTATTGCATTTATCTCTTTCTGTGCGCCTTGTGGGCTATCAGCCCAGTTAGCATCTTAAAACATTCGGGCCTTCTGCCTCCAGTAATCTTCATAGTATATTTGTAATTTAGAAGCTTTAATCTGGAGACCTTCAGCTGCTCTGCATGCTGATCTCATATACGTATACGAATTATCTTATTCGTAAATTTAACTGTGTGTCATGTCTTTTCAAAATTGAAGTTGTTCTAAAGCATCTGTTTGGAGGCCTCCAGCCACGAAGCAAATTTAATTCTTTCAAAAGTGTGTTTGTGAATTGAATGATAAGAAATTACAATTGTGATATGAATCCGACCGCAACTCCCTTGGCCCTTTCCACAATCGTAATTACCTGTTAGCTCTGCATGATTTATCGGTCGTCTCGAACAACTCTTCTGAAATCAGAACTGCTATTTGCTGAGGATATTACTGCTGCTCAGATCGGATACTGTTCTACAATACATCAAAATCTTGAAAACGTGTTACACTTAGTTTACTTTCGTTGAGAGTTACTTTTTTTAACCATGATTACCAAGTGTGATGCATTGTTCCACCCGGATTTTCCAGTTACACTCACACAGATATCTTTCCCTTTCACAGTAGTTGCATGGCTGAATTCTTTCTTATCAGATGTGAACTATATAATGTTCTGATGGCATCTTGTGAATCATTGCAACACAACTTCACAAATATTTCTGCAGTAATCCATTTATTTCTCTGTCATATGAAAACAACTCATGAGTCACCCTTACTGGGCATGAGGGGGCGGCAGTCGCGTTTTCGTTGAAATACATTCGTTTTGTATTTAGTGATACTGAGAAAATTCACAATGCAGGTGGCAGTGAAATAAGTGTTAGGGAAGGTTAAGGATTTAACAGTGGGGTTACATGGTGATTCTTAAAATCGTAATTTGTGTAATAAACGCATTGTAGGAAGCGGTGATGAACAGAATGCATGGTAATGAAGGAAGATGGACCATGTGGTGACAATTACCTTGCAGTCCAAATAATTATTGCAAACAATGATTCTTCTTCTTCTGAGTAGGTTATCAGCAGATAAAATTATTATAAATACTGAAAAGAACACTCAAACAAATTAGAATATGCTGAGGTGTTCAAATGCTGCTAAAATTGACTGAGAGTCCAATCTGCTACATTAGCTGTTATGTTGCAGTCGCTCAGAAACCGGTTTCGAGCCGTGCAGATATATCTTCAGACGTATTTGAGGTTTTAATGTCCCACGTTAACTAAATTGTTTATTGCACGTTCCAAGGTGTAATGAGGAGCAATACTGACTCAAGAACCAACAGAGGTCAAAGTTAAGAGAGCCTGTTGTCATCGACAATTTACGCTTAAATTTGATTTTCATCATTTGTTGTCATTAGTGCTCTTCAGCGAACATTGGAACACACATTAAGCTATTTAGATAACATGGATCACTAGACCTTAAATACACCTCAGGATACATCTGCATTATACATAAACTCTAGTGACAGTCTGGAAGCATCCACAATAAATCAGCTAACTCGGCAAATTGGACTCTCAAACAATTTTCGCAGCATTTCAAATCCTCATTACAATCAGTGTGTAAAAAAAAATTCCTTACACAGAAAGCAATCCATTGAATGAAAATAAAAGGTTTTCTCAGGTTATTTTTAAATGTTACTGCAACCAAAATACATCTCAATTACTGTCCTGCATAACAGCATTTATTTTGCATTTGTGGGATACACAAAGATGAGTAACACTTTTAAAAAAGGTATGTCGACTTCAGAAGGTAATACCATCCCAGAAAATGTTGAGTATATTGGTTCTTCAACTATGACGTAAGTGATGAAAACTCTTTTGAGTCAGGTTACAGCATGTACAGCAAGTACTTGGTCACACGTGACGTGAGCTGTGTCGCATTTGTGAGAAAAATGATTACAGATGACCAAATTTCAATGTATTCACAGACTGATTATACTGAAATATCATTTGACAAATGAAATGGAGAAGAAGAAACAACAGATTTTACAGAAACTGCAGAAAGCAATAAGACTGTCAAGTCTGCAGAAATAGATAATAATAAGAAAATGAAGAAATGCTGCATGTGTATTATCCTGAATTCAACAAAGCATTAAGACCGTTTCACAGCTTGTAATAGCCTAGCCATGTTTATCTGAACAATTGAGTTTTTGTGGCCTAACCACATTATGGATGTTGGAAATGTAGAAAGGTGCTTACTGGAAGGTACAGATAAATGAAACTGTCGACACACCAGCACAGATTTCAATATTACAGTCGTACTGTTACGTGTACAGTCTGGAGTGTTCACGTAAATAGAAGAACATATGAATGAATTTATTGAAACCGTTCACACTGGCCCTCGACAGTGATAAATTAATCAGAAAAATAATGGTCCTGAGTTGAAGCTGGTGTTGTATTCTGATTGAACACTGGAACTTGCAGAAAATAGACAATAATTTTCAAAATAAACACCAGTATAAAAAGTAACTGGAAGGTCTAAAGAATGCAAAGTTATCCATGATATGGTAATGTGCTTCTCTTGAAATGAGTGAGCCATAGCTATGGTACTGCATGGTCAAGTATCCTGAATAATCAAGATGTTTACTGGGACTCATGTTCAGATGTACTGTGTTGATAAGGACACCGGGAACTGGAACAGATGCAGCCAAAGTTAAATGAATTCTCATGACGATTAGTGTGATTGACTTCGCCTGTTCTTCAACTGTTCTTCATTCCCCACACTTGCTTTTTTAACAATTCTTTGAAACCATCTTGGCTTCTCAGAGGAAAAACTTGCATCGCTATAACGTGTTTACTAAAGCTGTGATAAAGTATAGACTGACAGTTTACGTGAATCACGGAACGTCAGGTTAAACTGGCAGGACAATCTGTACGGTCACATGTTTGTAGATAGTTTTGGCGCAGCAAGGTCTAGAGAGGTCGTGAAGCTGAGGACATACCATAACAATAACAAATATGGTATCAGACTGCACACAGTGGGTGTGTAACAACTGATACACCAAAAATAAAAATTTCCTGTTGACTGAGCTAAGTATTAAACTGTCAACTTGTTTTACCAATAAATCACTATAGTTTTTTGGAACAGTATTTCTTTTTCCGCTCCAGGTCGGTGTCGTAGAGTTATCAGTGGTAACAACATTGAAGAATTAACGTCTAGTATAAGCAGACAACAGCAGACTGAAGAGGATGAAAGTGTATGAAATGATTTTTACACATAATGCTGTCTGGTGACTGAGAAATTAGTTCTTTATGCTCCCCCAGCCAAGTGTTACTCGTTTGTGCCACATCATTATATAATTTAATACTTTTTGATTTTTGAAACGTTATTTACTCTTGTTTACTACGATCCAAAAAAAAAAAAAAATGGTTCAAATGGCTCTGAGCACTATGGGACTCAACATCTTAGGTCATAAGTCCCCTAGAACTTAGAACTACTTAAACCTAACTAACCTAAGGACAGCACACACACCCATGCCCGAGGCAGGATTCGAACCTGCGACCGTAGCAGTCCCGCAGTTCCGGACTGCAGCGCCAGAACCGCTAAACCACCGTGGCCGGCTACTACGATCCATTTTTATAAATATTTTTCCTCCAATTTCAAGGAAGTTCTCTCGTATGGGTCTACTGTTTATTATGTTTCTCTTTGTGAATACACTATCACAAACCATATGCTGTGTCCTGCGTGTACTAACCATGTATGTTTGTATATTTCTATGCCTAGTACTGTGTGCACAGCATTTGCCACTCCAGTACTGGATGATGCATCTATGTGGGCTTGATCCCGTTTTAGTGGATGTGGATGGCGCCACATAACTGAAAAGGCAAGGCAATCTGTTCCCTATTTATACAAATATACATACTTGTTGCAAGACGAATCCGGTTATTTGCTTTCGAATACTGCTTGACAAATTTCGAGGTGATGAGTCCCATAGGACACCATTGAGCTATTTTAAGTATCTAACAAGAGCCACAACCTGCAGGAGCTTTCATGTGGTCTAGATGCGGTTCCCTCTACATTTAACAACTTCTATTAAGTAAGTTCTTTTATGTACTTTTTATAATGTTGTGTGTGTGTGCGTGTGTTTTGGTCTTTTAGTGCACTATACTGTTTACTGGCCTCTGAACATTTTGCCGGCCATATTCTGGTGTAATTAGCTCGTAACTTACTGAGCATTGCACTATGTTTTTAAATTCTGACCATGGTAGTTTCCTGCAGGGAAATTTGAATGCATGGCATCATTGGTGCTTAACGCCATATTTTGATAGTAACTTCTTCATTTTTTCTTGGTAAATCGGGGCTATGCCATTTATATAAAAGATTGTATTTTTTCTCGTAGTCAAGTTTGAAAATGCCTTGGCTGCACAAGTCATTGGAGAAGAAATAAAATAAAAACTCCAGTTTGGTACCAAGATCGTTTGGTACTTTCAATAGTTTTTCTGGCTGTCTCAAATTCCATTTCATGTATATACTGTTGCATGTTACAATACATGCAAAGATAACATGATAGGTAAGAATTGTGAAGACTTTGCAGGAAGACAGTAGGAGCCTGTTGTTGATGATTAATGTACATAACCGAAAACATCAATGAATTATTCATAGATAACGAAAAAATCGTTACAAGGAACATGTCATTTGTCTTTCCATTTTCCAGTTTAGATGACATAGGTCTAGCAGTAAGCAATTAGCTGACAATTTAAACTTGACACAGAAAAACAGTTGTATTGTCCGTGAGATACTACAAGAAATTCAAAGCTACAAACTCATGTGTTAAAATGTACCAATAATTCAAATTTTAACAAAAGGTAATTAGAACGAAATTAGGCATGCAAAGGGAATAGTTGCTCATGCTTCTTACCTCCATGATTAAAAGAACAGTACATCAATCGTTTACAGCAAATTGGCAAGAATATTGGACCCTTAAGCTAGTGCTAACAGCTGTGACACAAACTGTTGTGAGAATAATTCCAGATAGCTCATTGTCAAAGCTGCTTTTAGGAACAAATCGGTAAAACTGTGAATACAAATTTATAGAAATCATATGTTAAAAGATAGAAAAGTCCATAATTCTTTAGCAGTAAGATATACAATACTAGATCACTGATATCACAAAATAACATAAAAATGTATTCAAAAGTAAAAACTAAAATGTGAAACATTATACAACTGGCGATTCTGTGCCACAAGAAGAAAAGTATCCTCCTTTATTATATCTGGCCTTCTTTTATATTACTGTCGATCTTCATCACAATATTCCACTGCAGCTTTGGAAAAACGGTAGATATATGTGAATACTGAGTAACTTTCGTACTTTAATTGAGTTTATTAAACACCAGTAGCTATCTGACATTGAGAACTCTGTGCATGTCGGTAAATTTCAGAGTTTGTATACCTTATGCAGACGTAATTATATTAATTTACCAATAGAGAAATTCAGACAACTGAGGATGTATATAATAAAGATTTCCAAAACGCCATGATGTATAAAAGTTTATGACTAAAGCTTGAATTAGCTTTACTAATGCGTTCTGTTTCACCACATTTAATATGGTACAGATGCAGTAGTGTGAACATTGTTCACTACATATAAATCTGTCACATTTAGTACTCAACCAATAAAATTTATTTCAACATCACCAGATATCTGACCCTTCTGCAGTGTATAGAAAGGGCTGCCACGAAAGTTAAAAGTAGCAATATAGGGTTTATATAGAAAATTAAGTTTGGTTTCCCTAAAATAAGCACTAATCTATGAGTTATGGATATCAATATGAACTCTACCACTGCAACTAACATTCTTATTTCTGACACCACACTCTGTCAATTTCTACTGACCTAATTAAGGACACTGGCAGGTCATGTAGGGTCTGTCTCCCATTTTATCTATAGCACAATGGTATCCTATTTGCATGATTTTTGGCTGGTTTCTTACTGATATGTAGAAGGATACCCTGCTTCAGATCTCCAGATGTGATTAAAGATGTCCCACAAATGGCACTTGTATGCAATCTTAGGTCCTTACATACTAGGGCATGCCTCCTGAGACTGCTAGACTTGGTAAATAATTTTCCACAGACTTCACTTTTGTGTGCTCTGTATCCAGTATGTGTTAGTAAATGGCTTTTCAGAGTATCAGACCTAATAAAGCATTTTCCACAAACACTACATTTGTGATGTCTCTGGCCAGTATGATTTAATGTGTGCGTTTTCAGATGGGATGACTTACTAAAAGATTTCCCACAAACATCACATTTGTGTGATCTCTTGCTAGTATGTGTTAATGTATGTGTTTTGAGATCATAAGACTGACTAATGGATTTCCCATGAACTTCACGTTTTTGAATTCCCTCACTATTGTGCACTGTAGCTCGTTTTTTGAAAACATTTAATTGAGTTAGGGATTTCTCGATAACGACAGATTTTTGTGGACTGAAATTTTCAGTTGTAGTGAAGGTTTCCTTAGAAAAAACGAATTTGTGTGGTCTCTCATCAGCACACATTTTTTCATAGGACTGCGTTCTACGAAATTTATCAGTGATTGTGCCACATTGATTTTCCTGTTCACCAATCTCTGGCATCGTCACAGAATGTGTGGTGAAGCTGTTATGGCTGGGAGATACTTCATCAGACTATGTACAGTTACTGCAGTTGACTGAACACCATCGATGTTAAGCTTCTTGTCTGATGAAAAATTCTGCTTGCTTGAACTACTGCTAAAGTCCTGAAACTCCTTTTCCTTTAAGTTGGTGTTATTTAATGCGTAAGATGTGCTCTCCTGGGTACAAAATACTTGTGTTTGAACACCATTTCCAACAAAATGTGCCAATTTCTCTGCAGTGATCTCCAGATTTTCAGCAGTCACTTCTTGTAGGCATGTTTCTTCTAGTAACGCTTTACCAGGCTCAATGACAGTTTGCCTCAACCTGAAACTTGAATTTGAGTGCAATAAGTAGCTATTCCAATGTATGCAAAGAAAACAATGTAACTAAACTATATTTATTTATTTATTTATTTATGCATTTATTTTACCTGGCAAGATTAGGGCCTTCAGGCCCTCTCTTACACCTAACCAGGCATACTCAGATTCAATAAATTTCAGTTTCTACAGAACATTAAGGACATATAACATGTTAAACAGTATTAATGTTACAGAAAAAAATTAGAGATTATAAAAGTAGTACAATGATAATTATAACAATCAAAAAATAGTTATAATAATCAAGAATAATAATAATAGTAATGACTATGTATAGGAAAGTAAACATATTTTTTCTTTTATGAATGTCAGTCCTATTGCTAGTTGGGAATTTTCTCGTTATATTCTTGCAGCTTGAGAGTTATTCTCATCAAGCAGGTACATAAGACGATAGAATGGGGTGAAAGAGATATAGAAGAGGTAGATAGGTTAGAGGAAGAGAAATATAATGGTAAAATTCGAAGCTATGATGGAGAGGAGAAAGAAAAAGATGAGAGGGGCCCGACAATGGTGGCTATACCGTCCCTAATATGTAAGTCTTGAGTTCCCTCTTGAATGTTAAGTGGTTCTGGATAAGACGCAGATCACAGGGGAGCGCGTTCCATAGTCGTATGGCTGAGATGGAAATGAAACAGAGAAAGATTTTGTGTTATGTAAAGGTACAGCCAAGATGCTAGACGTATCCGATCTGGTATTGCGGTTGTGGAATGATGATAGGTGTTTAATGTGAGAAGATAAGTATTGGGGGCACCAGTGGCTAAGAAATCGATGAAGTAAGCACATCGTGTGGAGATTGCGTGCCTTATGTAGGCGTATCCAACCTAGCTGGGAGTATGAAGGACTGATATGATCATACAACCGTATATTGCATACATATCTAACGCAAGCATTCATCACTAGCTCGAGGCATCTCGAATTTTCACTATTTGTGCCGTGTTGAACTACATCACAGTAGTAAAGATTAGGCAAGACTAGTGTTTGGACTAATTTTTGTTTAACATGGGTTGGAAATATTTTTCTAAATTTTTGAATTGCATGTAGGGGGGAGAGCGATTTCCGGCAAGCTGTGACTGTTTGTTCTTCCCAGTTTAGGTGTTCATCCAAGATTAGTCCAAGGTCTTTTACTGTTTTTTGGTATGGTAGTTGGGTACCATTGAGGAGTATTTGAGGGACTGTTTCGCGAAAGTACCGACTGATTAACTTTGGATGAGATATAAGTATGACCTGGGATTTCTTGGGGTTTAGTTTCAGACCTAGGTTCTGTGCCCATCGAGAAACAGAGCAAAGATCTGCGTTCATACTCGCTACTGCGTCAGCAATGTTCTTGGGGCTTGCACTTATGTACAGTTGGATGTCGTCGGCATATAGATGGTAGTTGCAGGTGTGAATCACTGAAGAAATATCATTAATGTACAGTGAGAAGAGTAATGGACCAAGGACGGAGCCTTGGGGAACTCCAGAGCGCACGTTTTTCCATGATGACTTTTCCGACCCACAAATGACTTGTTGACTTCTGTTTTTGAGGTAGCTGTCGAACCAGTGTATAGCGCTGTTTGAGAAATTCAGCTGTTTCATTTTAAATAGTAATATATCAAAGTCAACTGTATCAAAAGCCTTGCTAAAGTCAAGCAGTGTTAGGATGGTAGCTTCACGTCTGTCCATAGCATGTTTTATGTCATCAGTTACTTTGATTAATGCAGTTGCTGCACTACGGTGCTTTCGAAAGCCTGACTGATATTTGTTGTGGATGTTATGAGTTTTGAGGTAATCTGTCAGCTGTTCATGGACGATGTATTCTAGGGCTTTAGATATTGTAGGTAGTATGCTGATCGGCCTGTAGTCACCTGGCGACTTAGGGTTGTCAGTCTTGGGTATAGGTTGAATTAAACTTTGCTTCCATTCAGTGGGATATGTACTACTGACAAGAGACAGGTTGAAGATGTCTGTGATAACTGGAGTAATAGTGTCTACAACGTTCTTAATCATGCCAATGCTCAATCCATCATTTCCTACTGCCTCGGAAGAGATTCTCATAATTGCCTTGTGTACTGTGCCGGTAGTGACATGTTTTAGGAAAAACTTGTCTCTCGAGAGACTGATATCTTGGGGCTGGTAATTTGTCGCAGCGTGGCAGTTTACAGCTGTTGAGAACAAATCGTTGAATTCTTCTGCAGACGCTTGATAAACAGTGTCAGATCTTCGCTTCCCTATACTGAAACGGCGCAGCGTTTTCCACAGTGCAGCAGGTTTTGTTATACCGCATACGACAGAGTGGGCATATCTGATTTTGGCGTTCCTCACGCTTTGCTTGGTTCTATTTCGGAGTTTCCTATAAGCTTCGTACGCCTCGGGAGTTGGGTTACGCTTGAAGGCCCTATGTGCAGCATCACGTTTATTCATTAACTGGCGTAATGCAGTGGGGAGCCACGGAGCGGGAGCTCTCTTTACCTTGACAGTGCGTTGAGGAGCATGTTTATCATACAGTGCAATAATTTTGCGACATAATTCCCGAATTTTTCCGTCTAAAGTCGGTTCATTGCTTATATCATGCCAAGGGATGTCTGAGCAATCCTTTTGAAGAGCGACATGGTTAACATTTTTTAGGTTTCTGTAGGTTACCAGGTGAGATTTTTCTTTGGTAGTATGTACTGAGTAATTTAAGAATACCACGTCGTGAGCAGAGAGTCATGGAGCGGATGTCTGATTGGCGCGAATTATTTTATCTGGTCGTTTTGTTGCTATTATATCTATGAGTGTATGGCTGTGTGGCGTGTGATGAGTTGGGTCCAGCGGTGTTAAACTCATATCATTGGAGTGGAACAGTCTCCTTAGTTTTTCTGCAGAGGGAGATTTTAACTGTAAGTCGATGTTTGTGTCGCCCATAATGATTATGTGTTCATACAGTGTCACGAGCGAGGACAGGGCAGACTGAAAGGAGGACATAGCACCGACGTTTGGAGGTTTATAGATTACTCCAATTAGCAGTTTCTGATTTGATGTATTTATTTCGAAAAACAAGAACTCTGCTTCTCCTTCGCCCTTTGCATCCGATGTGCATAGTACAGTAGGTCTGAGATCAGAGCGAACATAGGCACCCACACCACCCCCGCGTCGTGTTTCGCGATCTGCCCTTAGGAGAGAGTAACCAGTGATTCGGATAGCGTCGGAAGAAATGTTTGGTTTCAACCAAGTTTCAGAGACGAGGATAACATGGAACAGCGATTGGTAGAAAAGGTCACAGAACTCGTCGAAGTGAGCCGTTAGCGACTGAGCGTTCGCGTGGGCCACGAAGAGCCCGCTGCCGGAACCGGTCCGTCCCATTGTGGCCGCCTGTAGGACCGAGCGCGCTCCGTCTACCTGCTGGCCGGAAGAGGGACAAAAGCTGGATTTCGCGGGGGAAGACATATTTACAGGTGTGTCCAAGATCGTGACTGACTCAAGCGTCTGTGGGCTAAAGGTGAAAGACAAGCTGGAGGTATCGGAGAAAGGAGCAAAAAGAAAGATGGAAATTGGCAGTAGTGGTTACGAAAAAGATAATAGTAGTAGTAGTAGTGGTAGTGACGAGGATGAAAATAACAGATATAGAAAGGCGGTTTTAAGGAGATTCCTGTTAATGGAGAATGTTAATTCCCGTTTGACTGAACAATATGAATATGCATGAGCACTTATGATAGACAAATAAAGAAGCAATATTTATGTGAAACAATTGACTGATTTTAAATAGAGTACTTATGGTACTTATAGAAATAACGAAGCAATATTTACGTAAAAAAAAGGAAAAGAAAGAATAAAAATTAACTTATATTAGACAGAGTACAATATGAGACTTTGTGCCTCGCGAGATTTCGCTCAGTCTTTCAGTTAGGACTCACTCACTTATCACTTGTGGTAATCAACGGAGAACAACACACCACGGCAAGTAACACTTGTTTAGTCGGATGCACACGTTGTGGACTGCCGCACTTCTCTGTAACACCTTCAATGAGCGGAAAAACTCGCGAGCCAAAGAAACGCGCGTCACTCAGTGGCCGCCATCTTAGTTAGCTCTATATAAATTAAAACTATTTCACAAGACAGAAATGATATTCAGTTAGCTTCTCACAAATAATTACAACAAAATAAAATTACCACTGAGCTAATGTGTTGATATACATATTTGATGAGTTTCCCCTCATAGTAGCCTAGCAAATCAAACAACAAATTGTACAGAACAAAGCACAAATGAAAGGTAGATATACTAGTATCTGGAGTGAAACAATAATTGTTGGACAGCATGCTCTAAATACATAAGAACAAGATTCACACATAATCCAGAGCGCCAATAACAATCAAATGTGTTTAATGTGGTACTATGATCATCAGATAGTGTCAGTAGCTCATGTTTTAGGGACTGCACCAAAGGAAACACAGATGACTAATAGGGAGACTGTAGCTTTTGAAATGAGTGGGATACGAAATTTACAAAAGGAAGTGGCACAAAATTTGAGAGAGAATGGAGCTCATAAGTTACTATTAAAATACTAACATACAGATTTAAATAAATCCCAGTTAATAGATTTCCTTCACATTGGCCAATGAGCGATCACACAGAGTACATAAAATTGTGTTAGGAAGAAGAGTACAGAAAGCAGGTATAATGTATGAGGGTAAACCGCAACTCCACTGATAAGCTTTCAGAGGGTGTTCTGGTATATCTTCTGAGTATTTGTAATGAGGGACATTTGCTCTACAACACCTTATTGGAGTTATTGCATTTCGCTTGGTTTCTTGTCCCAGTTACCTTTATATCTGAACTACACTAACTATAGTTCACAACACTGCAAGTGTCCAAAGTATGGAGAGTGTGTCCCGTTCCCATTCGCTCGTGGTACCTGCCGAGCACAATGGTTATGACCCCCTTACCTCATTGCCATTACGTTTGCATTCAGCAGTGTTCGATTGTGCGTAGCGATTTGTTCTCCAGCAGTGTCAGCTGTGCTTCACCTGTGATGCGCCCAAGTACTATGGATACGTTTGCTGATGAGGATTTTTCTGTGTTTGAGTTCACTGAATGTGATGCCAGAGTGGCAGGGCGCCACTGTGCTGATCTACTGCCACACAGACGGCAAATGCGTCACAACACTTCTGTACGTAGGCGCATATGAGAGACAGGATACTTCTATGTTAGAATGGAACGTAATGACTTTGTGGCGTAGGTTAGCTAAATAGAGAAGAGAATATGGTAGATGTCTTTCGCAATAATAATGTAGTCAGCACATTGCGCAATCTCTGAACAAAAGTAAATTAACAAGTGCATCCATAAAATGTGCAATTCTTGCAGCCATTAGACTTCCCATTCGATTGAGATTCACTGATTGTTTGCTGCAGCAATGTACAGAAAAACCCAGTTTTCCTGGTTGCGTTTAGCTCATAGTGTGTTTAATAGGGTATGCTTAAAAGAGTGGGTACGTTCAGCAGTAACATAAGCCGTGTACGCGATGACGAAATCCATAAACACTGCTGCATCCTATCAACAGACACCTGCTGTGAATGTGTGGGCGCGTACAGTCAAACACTTAGTTACTCGACCATACCTACCCAATGATACAACGAACAAATTCATGTACAAAATTTTCACTTAGTCTGTTCGTCCGCATTCCTTACAAGTTTTGCCGCTTATAATTTGCCAACTGAAGTGGTTCCAATATGATAGGGTGCCAAAACGCTTTTAGGAACTACACTGAAATACCCTTTGGATGGCAATGTGTTCGTCGTGGTGGCCCTGCTCCACGGCCGGCTCGGTCACAGGGCATGACACCAAGTTAATTTCTGTTCTGGGAGAATGTGAAGACTCTAGCTTATGTTACTCTGGTCGATACTGACACGGACCAGGTTCCTAGAATTGTCGCAAACGTATAACTAGTGCCAGAAACTCCTGGAATTCTTGAGAGTGTAAAACACTCGATGAGTCATTGTTGACACACTGTTGCGTTCACAGTGCTCCGAACTTTGACTAACTCTTACAAGGGAACAGCTGTGATTGTGTTAAACATGGTGCTGTATACTGAGAGAACAGATTAAACACCCAGTGATGCAACTGTATGTGAGTTATCTGAGGATTTTTGCATTACTTTGTGGTTTGCGTTCTACATCTGTTTGCTATGTATAACAGGCTTCTTCCCTGTCGTCTATGTCGTCTATGTATCTTCTCAGAAACATAGATGATTCCGCTAACTAACCCAACAAATCATAATTACTTTTTCACTCAGTAATCTGTGCCTGAGACGAGGTTCCCTTGTAGCAAAATCTTCAGATACCTTCCTGAAGGACTTTTCGGAGTCTGTCATTGGAATTCAGGTTGATCCTGTTTATATACATTTTGTTGACAACGATGTCACTCAAGTGGGACTAAAAATTCTTTAAATTATTTTATTTATTGTAATCACGTTAGATCAGACTGTGATTACCTGGGGTATCAAGGAGTCAGTATTATGAAAACAAGGAGAAACAGGCATAAGGCAGAGAAACAAGTGTAATTCTGAAAAGTATCACTCAATCATAATAGTACATAGAAAGTGGTTGAAGGCAGCTATCACTTCAGGCAGTGTGGGAAAGGTATAGTCTGATCACTGACAGATGAAACATGATCACTGAAGTACAAGTGAACGTATTATATCAGTGGCTATACAGTAAAATTATTGCTCTCTCTGGAGCAAAACGATATGAGGTATATGACTCTCATTTATTTTCTCAGTGGAGTGCAGAAACATATCAGGGACTTTGGAAGAAAATACTTACGTTAACAAAGACACTTTACTGAAATTTATACACAGTGTGTTGGGAGAAGCAAACAATTGTGAAAGGCATTGATATTGTATTTAGAGATGAAGTTTTTATGAGTGAAGTAGTGAAGAATAAAGAAAACACGTCCGGCCATCCTGACTTAGGTTTCCGTGATTTCCCTGAATCACTCCAGGCAAATGCCGGGATAGTTCCTCTGAAAGGGCACGACCGACTTCCTTCCCCATCATTCCCTAATCCAATGGGACCGATGACCACGCTGTCTGGTCTCCTTCCCAAAACCAACCAACCAATAGAGAAAACAGCTGTATCAAACCGGCATGGACCATATACTACATCAGATTTTATGGTAGTAACCATTTGAGGTGCGAACTGTACATCGTCTCTGCATGTTCTAGTAACTGTGAGCATCTTTGACTCGGGTTGGTAAGGTCACCTGTGTTTGCAAGATGTGTACGTATTATATCAGTGGCTATACAGTAAAATTACTGTTCTCTCTGGAGCAAAACGATATGAGGTATATGACTCTCATTTCTTTTCTCAGTGCAGTGCAGAAACATATCAGGGACCTGCGAGAAAAGGCAGTTTGCTGAGAGCCGTGGAACAGTGAAACGGTGACACGAGGACTTGGGAATAACTGGTTGTATTAGCTGATGAAGCGGCAATATGTGTGCCATTGTTGTGCTCCATCGTTTCCCATGCTATCTGGGCTGGGTGGCTCAGATGCTTTTCCATCCCTCTCCATATTAATGAATAGTTCTGTTTGAAATTGGAATGAATAACGATAATGTGGTAAGTTACACATGCCAGGAGGGGTGTTCCTTCCCTATACAGTGACGACAGTGCAAAAATTATTAAATACTAATGACAGTTTATTTCCTGACATAATGTGCTTGGTTTATCTAAACTGTATGCTAAATTATGTAGTCTTCAGCAATGGTGTTAATCAAAATCTGGAAATATGACATGCAATCCTATGGATGATGTACTCAGATCTGTATATGTAATTAACTGACCTACGAGACCAAACACCATTAAAGAGAACGACAAACTACAAATTTTGAAACTTCCTGGCAGATTAAAACTGTGTGCCCGACCGAGACTCGAACTCGGGACCTTTGCCTTTCGGGGGCAAGTGCTCTACCAACTGAGCTACCGAAGCACGACTCACGCCCGGTACTCACAGCTTTACTTCTGCCAGTACCTCGCCTCCTACCTTCCAAACTTTACAGAAGCTCTCCTGCGAACCTTGCAGAACTAGCACTCCTGAAAGAAAGGATATTGCGGAGACATGGCTTAGCCACAGCCTGGGGGATGTTTCCAGAATGAGATTTTCACTCTGCAGCGGAGTGTGCGCTGATATGAAACTTCCTGGCAGATTAAAACTGTGTGCCGACCGAGACTCGAACTCGGGACCTTTGCCTTTCGCGGGCAAGTGCTCTACCAACAGAGGTTCACAGGAGAGCTTCTGTAAAGTTTGGAAGGTAGGAGGCGAGGTACTGGCAGAAGTAAAGCTGTGAGTACCGGGCGTGAGTCGTGCTTCGGTAGCTCAGTTGGTAGAGCACTTGCCCGCGAAAGACAAAGGTCCCGAGTTCGAGTCTCGGTCGGGCACACAGTTTTAATCTGCCAGGAAGTTTCATATCAGCGCACACTCCGCTGCAGAGTGAAAATCTCATTCTGGAAACATCCCCCAGGCTGTGGCTAAGCCATGTCTCCGCAGTATCCTTTCTTTCAGGAGTGCTAGTTCTGCAAGGTTCGCAGGAGAGCTTCTGTAAAGTTTGGAAGGTAGGAGGCGAGGTACTGGCAGAAGTAAAGCTGTGAGTACCGGGCGTGAGTCGTGCTTCGGTAGCTCAGTTGGTAGAGCACTTGCCCGCGAAAGACAAACGTCCCGAGTTCGAGTCTCGGTCGGGCACACAGTTTTAATCTGCCAGGAAGTTTCATATCAGCGCACACTCCGATGCAGAGTGAAAATCTCATTCTGGAAACTACAAATTTTGTTTGTTGAAATAAGAGGAAACTTGTTAGAATCGTCCTGAAAGACCTTGAACGAAAGGAAGGAACTGATGATCTGCTGTCAACAATTTGCATAAATATGTCAGCACCTAAAACATTGCAAGAGTGATTATGCACATGGCACTGTTGGCAGCAAAATTATGAAGAAAATGTTGCTAGTTAAGTGAGCACAATAAGTAAAACAGTAAGACTATATATTTATCATATACTGAGACAAATATAATACAGTATTTATTGTAGGGCCTAAATCCTGAAGATAGAAGGAGGATGGTCTTTACTAAGGCACCAGAAACTGTCATACCCTGAATAGATATCATCATTCAGGCGTCAAAGTTGGCAACGGAATTGCAAGTTTCCTATAGGTCCTGTGGGCCCCTCGACGCAACACTGCTCACCCCCTGAGCCACGCTTCCTGGTGCCCTGGACTATGATAGCCTGCAGGGAAATTTGTATGCATGGCATCATTGGTGCTTAACGCCATTTTTTGAAAGTAACTTCTTCATTTTTTCTTGCTAAATCGGGGTTATGCCATTTATATAAAAGATTGTATTTTTTCTCGTATTCATGTTGGAAAATGCCTTGGCTGCACAAGTCATTGGAGAAGAAATAAAATAAAAACTGCAGTTTGGTACCAAGATCGTTTGGTACTTCCAATAGTTTTTCTGGCTGTCTCAAATTCCATTTCATATATATACTGTTGCATGTTACAATACATGCAAAGATAACATGATAGGTAAGAATTGTGAAGACTTTGCAGGAAGACAGTAGGAGCCTGTTGTTCATGATTAATGTACATAACCGACAAACAGCAATGAATTATTCATAGATAACGAAAAAATCGTTACAAGGAACGTGTCATTTGCCTTTTCTTTTCCAGTTTAGATGACATAGGTCTAGCAGTAAGCAATCAGCTGACAATTTAAACTTGACACAGAAAAACAATTGTATTGTCCATGAGATATTACAAAAAATTCAAAGCTACAAACTCATGTGTTAAAATGTACCAATATTTCAAATTTTAACAAAAAGTAATTTGAACGAAATTAGGCTTTGTTTTCTTTAAATGCAAAGGGAATAGTTGCTTATGCTTCTTACCGCCATGATTAAAATAACATACAGCAAATTGGTAAGAATATTGGACCCTTAAGCTACTGCTAATAGCTGTGTCACAAACTGTTGTGAGAATATTTCCAGATAGCTCATTATCAAAGCTGCTTTTAGGAACAAGTCGGTTAAACTGTGAATACAAATTTATAGAAATCAAATGTTAAAAGATAGAGAAGCCCATAATTCTTTAGCAGTAAGATATACAATGCTAGATCACTGAAATAACAAAATAACATAAAAATATACTCAAAAGTAAAAACTAAAATGTGAAACATTATCCCACTGGCGATTCTGTGCCACAAGAAGACAAGTATCCTCCTTTATTATATCTGGCCCTCGTTTATATTACGCCTACGCGATGACGAAATCCGTAAACGCTGCTGCATCCTATCAACAGACACCTGCTGTGCATGTGTGGGCACGTACAGTCAAACACTTAGTTACTCGACCATACCTACCCAATGATACAACGAACAAATTCATGTACAAAATTTTCACTTAGTCTGTTCGTCCGCATTCCTTACAGGTTTTGCCGCTTATAATTTGCCAGCTGAAGTGGTTCCAATATGATAGGGTGCCAAAACGCTTTTAGGAACTACACTGAAATACCCTTTGGATGGCAATGTGTTCGTCGTGATGGCCCTGCTCCATGGCCGGCTCAGTCACAGGGCATGACACCAAGTTAATTTCTGTTCCAGGAGAATGTGAAGACTCTAGCTTATGTTACTCCGGTCAATACTGACACGCACCAGGTTCCTAGAAATGTCGCAAACGTGTAATTAGTGTCAGAAACTCCTGGAATTCTTGAGAGTGTAAAACACTCGATGAGTCATTGTTGACACCCTGTTGCGTTCACAGTGTTCCGAACTTCGACTAACTCTTACAAGGGAATAGCTCTGAATGTGTTAAACATGGTGCTGTATACTGAGAGAACAGATTAAACACGCAGCGATACAACTGTATGTGAGTTGTCTGAGAATTGTTGCATTACTTTGTGGTTTGCCTTCTAGAACTGTTTGCTATGTATAACAGGCTTCTTCCCTGTCGTCTATGTATCTTCTCAGAAACATAGATAATTCCGCTAACCAACCCAACAAATCATAATTACTTTTTCACTCAGTCATCTGTGCCTGAGACGAGGTTCCCTTGTAGAAAAATCTTCAGATACCTTCCTGAAGGACTTTTCGGAGTCTGTCATTGGAATTCAGGTTGATCCTGTTTATATAAATTTTGTTGACAACGATGTCGCTCAAGTGGGATTACAAATTCTTTAAATTATTCTATTTATTGTAATCACGTTAGATCAGACTGTGATTACCTGGGGTATCAAGGAGTCAGTATTATGAAAACAAGAAGAAACAGGCCATAAGGCAGAGAAACAAGTGTAATTCTGAAAAGTATCACTAAATCATAATAGTACATAGAAAGTGCTTCAAGGCAGCTGTCACTTCAGGCTGTGTGGGAAAGGTGTAGTCTGATCACTGACAGATGAAACATGATCACTGAAGTACATGTCTGTCTGTGTTTGCAAGATGTGTACGTATTATATCAGTGGCTGTAGAGTAAAATTACTGTTCTCTCTGGAGCAAAAAGATATGACATATATAACTCTCTTTTATTTTCTCAGTGGAGTGCAGAAACATATCAGGGACTTTGGAAGAAAATACTTACGTTAACAAAGACACTTTACTGAAATTTATACGCAGTGTGTTGGGAGAAGCAAACAATTGTGAAAGGCATTGGTATTGTAATGAGAGATGGAGTTTTTATGAATGAAGTAGTGAAGAATAGAGAATACAGATGTATCAAACCGGCATGGACCATATACTACATCAGATTTCATGGTAGTAACCATTTGAGGTGCGAACTGTACATCGTCTCTGCACGTTCGAGTAACTGTGAGCATCTTTGGCTCGGGTTGGAAAGGTCACCTGCGAGAAAAGGCAGTTTGCTGAGAGCCGTGGAACAGTGAAACGGTGACACGAGGACTTGGGAATAACTGGTTGTATGAGCTGGTGCAGCTGCAATAAGTGTGCCATGGTTGTGCTCCATCGTTTCCCATGGTATCTGGGCTGGGTGGCTCAGATGCTTTTCCATCCCTCTCCATATTAATGAATAGTTCTGTTTGAAATTGGAATGAATAACGATAATGTGGTAAGTTACACATGCCAGGAGGGGTGTCCCTTCCCTATACAGTGACGACAGTGCAAAAATTATTAAATACTAATGACAGTTTATTTCCTGACATAATGTGCTTGGTTTATCTAAACTGTATGCTAAATTATGTAGTCTTCAGCAATGGTGTTAATCAAAATCTGGAAATATGACATGCAATCCTATGGATGATGTACTCAGATCTGTATATGTAATTAACTGACCTACGAGACCAAACACCATTAAAGAGAACGACAAACTATAAATTTTATTTGTTGAAATAAGAGGAAACTTGTTAGAATCGTCTTGAAAGACCTTGAACGAAAGGAAGGAACTGATGATATGCTGTCAACAATTTGCATAAATATGTCAGCACCTAAAACATTGCAAGAGTGATTATGCACATGGCACTGTTGGCAGCAAAATTATGAACAAAATGTTGCTAGTTAAGTGAGCAGAATAAGTAAAACGGTAAGAGTATATATTTATCATATACTGACACAAATATTATATAGTATTTATTGTAGGGCCTAGAACCTAAAGATAGGAGGAGGATGGTCTTTACTAAGGCACCAGAAAGTGTGATACCCTGAATCGGTACCATCATTCAGGCGTCAAAGTTGGCAACGGAATAGCAAGTTTCCTTCAGACACTGGTAGCGATCCCGTGGGCCCCCTCGACGCTGTGCTGCTCTCCCCCTGAGCCACGCCTCCAGGTGGCCCAGACTATGATCGTCCTCTACCGCCACGATACAGGGCGGCAGCCAGATAGCCCAGTCACGTTTGGAACCTCTTCGCCACAGGACTCAACGCTGACACCATCTAGTCGCTGTTCTAGCAGCATTGTTCGTCCCTTAGTTCAGAGAGCCTTATCCTTCTGGACAGTGAGAGCTGGATTTTATTTCTTTGTGCATTATTTGTAATGAGTCTTCATACACTTGGAGAAATGCTAGTTAAGTAAATTCTTTGTTTACTGTTTTTACTCCTGGGTTAATTATTTCTGCTCCTGTCCAGCTTTCCTATGACGACAGTTGCTGCACCACTCCGTGGCCCTTCTCTTCTTACCACTGTGAAAGAAATTTCCCACAGCGGCAACCTTTAAGGAATTACTTTTGTACCGGCGGGTAAAGGGGACGAAATTTATCGGTAAGAGGGGACTAAAGGACAAAAATCAGGAAAATTAGCACAAGGAGTTGTTTTTATTGCTTCAGGATTAGACATACCCACATTACCAAACTATTATCATAAGAAGCTAATAACTACATTTTTGGCTTATAGAGGGTCCAGACTGGACATTGTGTTGTTGGCACTGCAGCATGGATCGACACTTCGGAAGGAATTGCAGAAAAAGTGGGATTCCATATAAAAAACAGTGGTGGTGTAAGTGAGGGTCTGTTCACAATAAAAAATAACAGTGTCATCCCAATAACTATAATTGAAGAAATTACTCATAGAATTTAGCCACCATTCATATGCTGTTCGATAAATGGAGAACATGTATATGCCACACTGTATTCTGGAAGTATTATACTAAGATGGCCTTGGATCAATACAAGTTTGACATAAAATGTTTTGTAAATGGCCACTGATAACTAAGGGGCTTGAAAGCTGCACGACATCAGATAATATGAATATGGGAGTGAAAGGTTAGGTTTTGGTAAATATTTGGATAGATACATGTACTTGAAAAACTAATACCAGAATAATACCAGGCCTTGCGCTATAGTTCCTTTGGCAAAGTAGGGCTGATTTCTGATTGCGCAAGTAATAACTTCTATTTCAAACCTGAAGCAGAATATAAGACCACTTATTGTTAACAACACGAAAGCACACAGTCAGAGGTAGTCAAAGCCCAGGTAGACAATTTGACTTATCATTAAAATGAGCCACTTAGTGACCTACAACGCGAGGTTAAACAAAACATTGTAATAATATGCCAACAAGTTCCTAAAGTGCTAACTACAGTGCTTGGAGCTACCTCCTTAATTGAGTGCTTATTCCTCTGAGGTGATGGACAATATTCCACTGTGGAAACCCCGTATTAGCTTCGTCCACTGAAAATGAAAGAATGAAGCCAACTGTCTGATGATAGTCTACATAAAGATGTTATTTGACGACATGAATCGTCATATGTCACAGTTACATTTATAGTTCCCAAACCGAATGGTGAAAGTAAGTCTGCTGTAGAGTGCAGAGAACTAAATAACAAAACTGCTGTATAATTAGTTCCCTTAGCCCATTTGCAGTCGAGTCTTAGATGGTTTAGAGACACCAAGATACTCAGATCCATGGCTCTTAAACAGACTACCAATCAGATACCAATAGATGAAATGTCTAGGCCTCTTACTGCCTTTACTGCCGAATTTAACAGAATTCCCTTTGGATTATTTACAGGACCATCAGTTCCATCGCATTTAATGAATCAGATATGTTATGACATTAAATTTACTTGTCTATACAAGTACTCAGACAGTTTGGTCATCTACAGAAAGAAAATTTCCTTTATTTTCTTCAAGTATTTATACGAATTTGGGAAGCAGGTTGATAATTTATCTGGAGAAATGATAATATAGTGGCAGATACCCTGAGTTGAAAGTTAGAACTGGAAATTGGAGCCAAAGATTATCAACCACACCATGTCAATTTGATACTTAAGGTTTCATCGCCATTGTTCACAGGAATAAAGCAATATCAAGGCAATGGTACGGATATCGAGCTACTAAAGAGCAGGTTAAGAAAGGTGAAGTGGGCAAACCATATTCCCTGAAATAAGATGTTCTTTGTTCAATGCATGGTATGATAAGAAATCTAAAGTCGTAGTACCTCAGGTGATGATTCCATCAATCTTTAGCTATTATCATGAGGCACTAGTCTGCGGACATTTTGGCCTCTTCAAAAGAAGAAATAAAATAAAAACAGGGACGTCTAAATGAAGAATGTGAAAACTGTTCGTAAAGTGTGTGGCAAAAGAAACGCAGCACAGAACGCGAAAATAGGATTCCACACATTGAAACTAGTAGGAAACCTATTGAATTAAGTATATACACACTTTGTAGGCCCACTTTCTCGAACTCAAGAAAGTAATTATTAAATTTTAGCCTCGCATTTCGTGTAGCTGTATCCCACTATTGTGGCTACCGAAAAGTTCGTCTTTAACGTATGTGCCAAACGTCGCCACATTCGAGCTGCCACGAGCTTGAGGCGTTGCCACCACCTGTAGGCCATTGCGTCGAGGTTGGTAAGGAGCTGTGGGGAAAGGCAGTGAGTCGTGAGCAGGGGTGCAGCGCGGTACTGCAGAGAGTCGTAAACGACTGAGTCAGCAGGTGCCACTGTGTGAAGCGTGCCATGGCTGGCCTTTACCCCTGCCCACAGCTACTGAGGCGGGTGGCTGAGGTGCCCACACTGCTGACCAGTGCTGTTTGGAACTGAAATTATCCACGACACTGTGCTGAATTACATGTCCACAGTTAGTCTTCCCAGAGAGGGGGCTGTTTTGTTACGGAGCCACGGGAGTGCAAGGAATATTAAATACTCACGGCATGTTTCTTCTGTGCTCTAAAGTGATCTAAACTGTACTCGAGTGCTGTCCTCTCCCAGTTTATTAATTGAGTAGTTACGGTCAGAATGTTCTTTCCTTACACTATGTTTTAATCAAGCAGGTTATTGGTTCATAGCTCACAGGCGGCACCTCCTCTTTGACACTGATCGTTACTCATGTAACTAGTTAAGACACTGGGGCTCGCATTTATGACTGTATTGTCACGGTATGTTTTGTGAATTTAATATCGAAAGTCGCCGATTGTAAGAAGTCATCTACTAACACGAGTCTACCTCTCGCTGTTTAGTGTACAGCTCTAATAATAAGGATCTCTTTGTTGTAGTCCATGGAATATGGTTGAGTGACCTCGTAACTTTTTGACAGAATTTTTAGAAATACTTTGTAATGCCTGCAGCTTTGAATATTAAGAGTTGTTTGATACAGCGTAATTCATAAGTAATGGCGTAAATGCATACAGTTGGCAGTACACGATAATGCAAACAAAAAAGTATCACTGTACATGCACTCCAAAACATACACTCCTGGAAATTGAAATAAGAACACCGTGAATTCATTGTTCCAGGAAGGGGAAACTTTATTGACACATTCCTGGGGTCAGATACATCACATGATCACACTGACAGAACCACAGGCACATAGACACAGGCAACAGAGCATGCACAATGTCGGCACTAGTACAGTGTATATCCACCTTTCGCAGCAATGCAGGCTGCTATTCTCCCATGGAGATGATCGTAGAGATGCTGGATGTAGTCCTGTGGAACGGCTTGCCATGCCATTTCCACCTGGCGCCTCAGTTGGACGAGCGTTCGTGCTGGACGTGTAGACCGCGTGAGACGACGCTTCATCCAGTCCCAAACATGCTCAATGGAGGACAGATCCGGAGATCTTGCTGGCCAGGGTAGTTGACTTACACCTTCTAGAGCACGTTGGGTGGCACGGGATACATGCGGACGTGCATTGTCCTGTTGGAACAGCACGTTCCCTTGCCGGTCTAGGAATGGTAGAACGATGGGTTCGATGACGGTTTGGATGTACCGTGCACTATTCAGTGTCCCCTCGACGATCACCAGTGGTGTACGGCCAGTGTAGGAGATCGCTCCCCACACCATGATGCCGGGTGTTGGCCCTGTGTGCCTCGGTCGTATGCAGTCCTGATAGTGGCGCTCACCTGCACGGCGCCAAACACGGATACGACCATCATTGGCACCAAGGCAGAAGCGACTCTCATCGCTGAAGACGACACGTCTCCATTCGTCCCTCCATTCACGCCTGTCGCGACACCACTGGAGGCGGGCTGCACGATGTTGGGGCGTGAGCGGAAGACGGCCTAACGGTGTGCGGGACCGTAGCCCAGCTTCATGGAGACGGTTGCGAATGGTCCTCGCCGATACCCCAGGAGCAACAGTGTCCCTAATTTGCTGGGAAGTGGCGGTGCGGTCCCCTACGGCACTGCGTAGGATCCTACGGTCTTGGCGTGCATCCGTGCGTCGCTGCGGTCCGGTCCCAGGTCGACGGGCACGTGCACCTTCCGCCGACCACTGGCGACAACATCGTTGTACTGTGGAGACCTCACGCCCCACGTGTTGAGCAATTCGGCGGTACGTCCACCCGACCTCCCGCATGCCCACTATACTCAAAGTCCGTCAACTGCACATACGGTTCACGTCCACACTGTCGCGGCATGCTACCAGTGTTAAAGACTGCGATGGAGCTCCGTATGCCACGGCAAACTGGCTGACACTGACGGCGGCGGTGCACAAATGCTGCGCAGCTAGCGCCATTCGACGGCCAACACCGCGGTTCCTGGTGTGTCCGCTGTGCCGTGCGTGTGATCATTGCTTGTACAGCCCTCTCGCAGTGTCCGGAGCAAGTATGGTAGGTCTGACACACCGGTGTCAATAAGTTCTTTTTTCCATTTCCAGGAGTGTATATCTTTATAGCTGTGGTCACTTATTGATCTTCACTGTTGCGAATTACATGTATTCTACCAAACGTGTGCTCAGAGCTGTTAATTATGCGTGTTAGAGCGCAAGTTATCTAAAACCTTTCTTTTTCTCTTCTAGTGGCGTTCATTTTCAACAACTTGGTTTTACGCCAATAACTGTAGTAACCACGTCTTTATCGAGTTGCTGAGAAGTTTTGGAATATATGTGGATCCTCTTTTAAGTTGAAACATATATATCATTTAGTTAGCAGTCATTTTCATTCAATTTCCGTCTTTGATTGGAATGACTTTAGTTTTAGTACATTTTCTACTTTATATTACAATAACTTTGAGAAACATGTTGTAAATTTAGTAATGAGGCTACTTTCAAGAGTAACTTCATGTGGCTTTGAGATGTTGGCTTCAGCTGGAACTACATCAATGTCGAACTACATAGTTGAACAGATGTGCAGAACTATAGACCTATATCTCTAACGTCGATCAGTTGTAGAATTTTGGAACACGTATTATGTTCGAGTATAATGACTTTTCTGGAGACTAGAAATCTACTCTGTAGGAAACAGCTTGGGTTTCGAAAAAGACGGTCGTGTGAGACCCAGCTCGCGCTATTCGTCCACGAGACTCAGAGGTCCATAGACACGGGTTCCCAGGTAGATGCCGTGTTTCTTGACTTCCGCAAGGCGTTCGATACAGTTCCCCACAGGCGTTTAATGAACAAAGTAAGAGCATATGGACTATCAGACCAATTGTGTGATTGGATTGAGGATTTCCTAGATAACATAACGCAGCATGTCATTCTCAATGGAGAGAAGTCTTCCGAAGTAAGTGTGATTTCAGGTGTGCCACAGGGGAGTGTCATGGGACCTGGTGGATGACATCGGAAGTTCACTGAGGCTTTTTGCAGATGATGCTGTGGTGTATCGAGAGGTTGCAACAATGGAAAATTGTACTGAAATGCAGGAGGATCTGCAGCGAATTGACGCATGGTGTAGAGAATGGCAATTGACTCTAAATGTAGACAAGTGTAATGTACTGCGAATACATAGAAAGATAGATCCCTTATCATTTAGCTACAAAATAGCAGGTCAGCAACTGGAAGCAGTTAATTCCATAAATTATCTGGGAGTACGCATTAGGAGTGATTTAAAATGGAATGATCATATAAAGTTGATCGTCGGTAAAGCAGATGCCAGACTGAGATTCATTGGAAGAATCCTAAGGAAATGCAATCCGAAAACAAAGGAAGTAGGTTACAGTACACTCGTTCGCCCATTGCTTGAATACTGCTCAGCGATGTGGGATCCGTACCAGATAGTGCTGATAGAAGAGATAGAGAAGATCCAACGGAGAGCAGCGCGCTTCGTTACAGGATTATTTAGTAATCGCGAAAGCGTTACGGAGATGATAGATAAACCCCAGTGGAAGACTCTACAGGAGAGACGCTCAGTAGCTCAGTACGGGCTTTTGTTAAAGTTTCGATAACATACCTTCACCGAAGTGTCCAGCAGTATATTGCTCCCTCCTACGTATATCTCGCGAAGAGACCATGGGGATAAAATCAGAGAGATTAGAGCCCACACAGAAGCATACAGACAATCCTTCTTTCCACGAACAATACGAGACTGGAATAGAAGGGAGAACCGTTAGAGGTACTCAGGGTACCCTCCGCCACACACCGTCAGGTGGCTTGCGGAGTATGGATGTAGATGTAGGCTTTGGATGCAAACTACATCACTAGCTTCAGCATTTACGACTTAGTTGAGACTAAGGAGGGGGCACGGAAGGAAAGCCTTAAGTAAAGTAAGAATTTTGCATTCTGTACTTGTTTAGTCGGTTATTGCTCAGTTGTTGTAGAATAGCAAGGGTAGATGCCTGTACATTCATGTAAACGAATAGCATCATTTTGACTATCACGTGAAGTGGGGTCAGTTGATATTTCAAAGTGTTTACGATTAGTAAATGGGAAGGTAGAGTAACCATCACAAAACAATAAATTTCTCATTAGTGGATTTTAAGTAATTAATTCACAATCATGTCCAATAACATGAAGATGCTATTAGCTGAGGTAATGTTGAAAGTGAAATGAAGATGGTTTAACGAAAATGAAAGAAGATCAGGATAGTTTGAAGCATGAAATGAGAGAGGGGGAGGATAATTTAAAGAAAAAAATGAAAGAGGGTCAGGATAAATTATGGTTAGAATTAGAAGAAGGTTAAATGAATTTAAAATAAGGATATTAAAGAGATTGATGAAAAGTTAAAATCTGAGGTTAATATGTTAAGTCAAAGACATGGGAGCTACATAATAGAGTGGGAGTAATAGGAGAAGCTTTTGATGATTTGGCTATATATAGTATAGAATCCTAAAAGGTTCAGGAGGAACGCCCACAAGGTATTACATCTTGGTTAAAGATTTTAAAGATAAATTGGAGAAATATTCAGAGGAGATCACTGAGAAATTTCGAAGCATGACTACAGTGGTGGACAACAAGTTACAAAGGGCGAATGATTGGATGTCAGATAAACTAATCTAAAAGTATGGGTGACAAGAAATTTAACAGAAGAAGTCGTTAACTTGCCTGAAGTAAGTTTTCAATGCAAGCATGTTAAGGAGAAAGTAGATCACAGTTAGGAATGGATGGTAATCTGCATCCACTCCAAGTAATGGCAGTATGGGAAGTTCAAGGAGTAATGCTCAAAGTGTAGTGAGTAACAAGGATACTAAACGAGTGAAATTATGAAGTTGAGAGTAACGTAAGGAGGACTACAGTTCGTGTCGTTTGATAGACGACAGGATCTCTAGTGTTAAAAATGTAAGTAATCATTTCCCAGAATTTAAGTCAAGGCGATCAGCGCATTTATCTGATCATGCTGCACAATTAATGGAAATAAATAATACAGCACTATAAAAATCTTAAGCTTGTTAATACACAACAGCAACAGTTATTAACAAACACAGGATACAGTAATTTAAAAGTACATTAAAATATATTGTTTAATGTAGGTATATACAGCAAGAGAAGGTATTGTCAAATTAAGTTTACTACATAGTAATTTTGTGTCACTATTAGAAACTAGCTTTCCTAAATCGTTATACAGGAAGTCCATCAAAAAGCAAGTAAGTGTTCGAGACATAAGGGAATTAAAATGTCATGTGAGGGGCAGAGGGATAATTGTGTAAAGGCCAGAGTAAGTCAAGATCGAACTTTACAAGGTTACAAAAAAAAATGTGGCAATATTTTATATAAAGTTATTAAAATGTCAAGAGGTATGTGTATCCTGACAGAAATTACAAATGCAGATAATATATTAAAAGTGTATGGGACAAGGTAAAATGGGAGACATGACAGCAATTCAGTACAAAAAAATACCACAACAATTGAAGTAAATGAGTATGTTGTGATTGATAATTCATAAGCTGTGATACTTTCAACAAGTACTTTCTAACTGTTGGATTAAATGTTTCAGATTAAGAAGCAAGAGCGTGTATATTGAAAATGTCATTCCAAAAGTCTTTAACGGTTTCAGACCCAAATTTTCTCTGGAGCAAGATAAATTTTTATTTGTACATGATCTTAGGTGACGTTTTTGATGATTTTAGATGCAAGATCAAAAAACAATAACAGTAATACTCATTTATACAGTGGAATATAACTAATCAACCACTTCCATATATTCTGGTGGTCACAAGCTGGTGCATATTACTACACTGACTATTCGAAATTTTTATAGTGAAACTTTTGTACATGATAAAAAGACTGAACACCCACAAATGTGTACATGAGGTTTCCACTGGAGAAAAATATCTCAGTTACAACTAAGAGACTGCAAAATTTAATGGCCACAATTGTAGCCAGTGGGTTTGAAGGGGTTAAGCAATTATCAGCAGCACCAATATGCTTCTCTGAAATTAAAATAATTATAGAACTTCCCAAATAACTAAAACTCGTCTAGAGTTCTTGGAATTTCAAAAAGGTATCTGAAAAATTTTTGTAATTTATTAAATAATGACCATGGTGATGTATGTAATGCGTCACTGTGTCAGCATGTTTGCCCGTTTTTTTTTAAATATGCAGTAGTAAAACTTTTTCCTAAGAAGGGTGACAAGAAGGGTTTATATACTTACTTTCCTTACTGACATTTTTTGGAAATTCTAAGAATCATGTTCTCAAGAGTAGTCTCACACATGAGGACAAACGATTAACTGTGTATCTCTGTTTGCATTCCAGGAGGTCTGCGCGACTGAGTGCTCTTTTTATACACTCCCTCATCAAACATTACAAGCCCTAAGAATATTATCACGAGTTACTACTTTTCGTGTTGTTTCCTAGGTATCCCACTGTGTAAATCATGCAACAATCTCAGAACTACTCAGGTTTTAACGAGTTGACAAACTATACACAATTCGTTTGAGTCACAATGCAAATCATTGTGCCAAATAATTCGAACAATATTGAAACAGCAGAAAATTTTGGTGACTGGGAAGAAATCACAAAGGGAGACCCATAGGTGTCAATTTTGAGACCCTTTCCAGCCCTCATATATATATAAGTTACCATCTACTTAACATTCAGTAACCAGAACTGTTACTTTTTGCGGACAATATTGGGGCTATAATAAATTGCATTAGGTAGAAAGCCACAGAAGACATCCTTTACAAAGTTTTTTTTAAATAATTAATAAGCTGTTTGCTGAAAATAGACTCTGGAAATTTTAAGTAAAGACAGCATATTACGTCGTATACAACAAATTGGGTCGTAACTACAATTTATGTAGCTCATGAACAGGAGTCAGTAAATAGGAAAGATGCTAAAAATTTTTGGGTGTAGGTATTGATGGTAACGTGAAATGGAAGAAGCACATAGCTGAGCTTTCCAACAGTTCAGTTCACCTACTGCTTCTCTTCGAATAATTGGCTGTCTTGGAAACAAACGTATCGTCCTCCTGAGATACTTTGCATATTTACACTCAATAATGTCCTGTGGAATAATTTTCTGGCAGTCTTGAAATACGGCAAGTGCTATATTATTGTTATGACGTTCAGTGAGATTGGGTGACACTGACTGCATACTGCGTGACTTGGCGTCTAATTGCACTGTGTAGTCAGAGCTGATGAGTGCTGCCTTCTGTTGACTGAGACTGTGTGTTATGTCTGTGCTGCTGTTATGTTTCAGAAAAGAGCTGCTTGGGGTCCCCCCGCGAACTGCCATAATGAGAGCCGAATTTCGGGCAGGCGGACATGGATAGCAGCAGGTGTAACCCTGGGGAGTACGTGGGGGCTCATGGCTGCTTTACACGTCGCGAGAGATTGTGCAGGGTCTGGAGGCAGATGCCACAGGGTGTCGCCAAGTGACCAGCAGTGGCCCACCTCTAAGACAGCCTGGAGTATGGTCCCCAATGGTGGTGGGAGTGCTCCCACGACTTTCTGGCCCTCTGCCACGGTAGGGCAGCCACTTTGACACTTTTCCTGGACGAAAGAGTGGTTTTCTTGGAATCTGCAGGTGTTTGCAGGATGGCTGGGCAAGGATCTTTCTTTTGAGAGACGTATATCCACTAACATAGTAAAACAGAGCCATGCACAGCTGGGTGTCTGACAGTCTGTCACCGATCCTGCTAGTGAATTTTTTGGATAAATTGGTTTCAACGCCAAGGGATTTGCCACATCCACATAAAAATAAGCTCCGTATTGGAATCAGAGCCGTATCAGTGGCATCGGTGGCAAGCCTCTCTATTGGGGGATTGTCTTTTTCCCATCTCTGGGAAGCGGAGGGTGTGTGTATTTTTGATTTTACGGTTGGCGAAGAAGAATTGTGTCACATGCAGTTGGTGGGCTGACTTTCAGAGACACTCCATGTGAAGTAAAATTTATTGGAAGGGGGATTTTAGAAAGAGACCGAGAGATTTTCTTTCGGAACGTAAAGAACAGGTGAGGAGTTCGTTCAAGGACAAAGTTGTGTACCCATTGAAATCCATTGCGAATCTACCAGGTGAGTAGTTTGTTTGGAGACAGCTTTGTGTACACATCGGAGGGTATATTCCATGGGTGGCGATCGAGGCAAAGTGTCATGTTCCAGTCTCAGGATGGGCATCCTGTTCACAGACTTGCAGATTCTTCAGATTGCTGAGTGTGGGTTTCCCTCAAAACGTTAAACAGAGTTTGCAAATTGTTGTGATTTTGGCATTGTTCTGTTAGAGTGCCACGTGAATGGAAACTACCAAAAAATGACGTTAATACCGGGAAAGAATAAGAGTGAACATTTTAACGGCATGGAACATAGCCAGATTAGAGATGAAGTCACTTCCAGTGAGGAGGTGATCAAATATCCCACAGAACCGTCAGGGGCAACTTTGGACGATATGGAGAGAGGAAATTAGATAAAGTCAACTAAATAGTTGGAGATGAAGATTTAGTCTGTTTTTGAGAACTTCATGCGTTCCAGTATTAATTTATGGTAGGTCAGTCATGGCAACAAACTGCTTTTCCTCGAAAATTCGTGTGACTCCACACCAGAATCCACGATGAAAGAAATAGAAAAACAGATTGACACCGCACTAAGATCCCTAAAGTAGTCAAAAGAGAGGAGGCCGAAAGAAACTAAGGACTCAGTGAAGAGGGAGTGGGTGGAGGCCTGCTGTTGTTGTGGTCTTCAGTCCAGAGAGTGGTTTGATGCAGCTCTCCATGCTACTCTATCCTGTGCAAGCTTCTTCATCTCCCAGTACCTACTGCAACCTACATCCTTCTGAATCTGTTTAGTGTATTCATCTCTTGGTCTCCCTGTACGATTTTTACCCTCCACTCTGCGCTCCAATACTAAATTGGTGATCCCTTGATGCCTCAGTATATGCTCTAGCAACCGATCCCTTATTCTAGTCAAGCTGTGCCACAAATTTCTCTTCTGGCCAATTCCATTGAATTCCTCCTCATTAGTTATGTGATCTATCCATCTAATCTTCAGCATTCTTCTGTAGTACCACATTTCGAAAACCTCTATTGTCTTTTTGTCTAAACTATTTATCGTCCACTTTTCACTTCCATACATGGCTATAATCCATGCAAATAATTCCAGAAACGACTTAGTGACATTTAAATCAATGGTCGATGTTAACTAATTCTCTTCTTCAGAAACGCTTTCCTTGCCATTGTCAATCTACATTTTATATCAACTCTAGTGTGACCGTCATCTGTTATTTTACTCCCCAAGTAGCAAAACTCGTTTACTACTTTAAGCATCTCATTTCCTAATATAATTTCCTCAGCATCACCCGATTTAATTCGACTACATTAAATTTTCCTTGTTTTGCTTTTTTTTATGTTCATCTTATATCCTCCTTTCAAGACACTGTCCATTCCGATCAGTTGCTCTTCCAGGTGCTGTGCTGTCTCTGACAGACTTACGATGTCATCGGCGAACCTCAAATCTTTATTTCTCTCCATGGATTTCAATTCCTGCTCCGAATTTTTCTTTTGTTTTCTTTACTGATTACTCAAAATAGATTTTATAACATCAGGGATAGGCTACTACCCTGTCACACTCCCTTCCCAACCACTGCTTCCCTTTCGTGCCCCTCGACTCTTATAGCTGCCATCTGGTTTCTGTACAAATTGTAAATAGCCTTTCGCTCCCTGTATTTTACCCCTGCCACCTTCAGCATTTGGAAGAGAGTATTGCAGTCATCATTGTCAAAAGCCTTCTCTTAGTCTACAAATACGCAGGTCTGCCGTTCCTTACTCTGTTTTCTATGATAAGTCGTATGGTCAGTATTGCCTCACGTGTTCCAACATTTCTACAGAATCCAAACTGATCTTCCCTGAGGTCGGCTTCTACCAGTTTTTCCATTCGTCGGTAACGAATTCGTGTTAGTATTTTGCAGCCATGGCTTATTAAACTGATAATCCGGTAATTTTCACGTCTGTCAACACCTGCTTTCTTTGGGATTGGAATCATTATATTCTTCTTGAAGTCTGAGGGTATTTCGCCTGTCTCTTACATCCTGCTGACCATATGGTAGAGTTCTGTCAGAGCAGGCTCTCCCAAGGCTATCAGTAGTTCTAATGGAATGTTGTCTACTCCCAGGGCCTTGTCAAACACTTCACGCAGTATCATATCTCCCATTTCATCTTCATCTACATCCTCTTCCATTTCCATAATAGTGTCCTAAAGAACATCGCCCTTGTATAGACCCTCTATATACTCCATCCACCTTTCTGCTTTCCGTTCTTTTCTTAGAACTGGGTTTCTATCTGAGATCGTGATATTCGTGCAAGTGGTTCTCTTCTTTCCAAAGGTCTCTTGAATTTTCCTGTAGTCAGTATCCATCTTATTCCTAGTGATATACACCTCTACATCCTGTAGTCAGTATCTATCTTATTCCTAGTGATATATACCTCTACATCCTTACATTTGTCCTCTAGCCATCCCTGCTTAGCAGTTTTGCACTTCCTGTCATGCTCATTTTTGAGACGTTTGTATTTTTTTTGCCTGCTTAATTTACTGCATTTTTGCATTTTCTCCTTTCATCAATTAAATTGCATTTCTCTTCTGTTACCCAAGGATATCAATTAGTCCTCGTTTTTTTACCTACTTGATCCTCTGCTGCCTTCACTATTTCATCTCTCAAAGCTACCCATTCTTCTTGTACTGTACTTCTTTTCCTCCCCCCTCTTGTCAATTGTTCCCTAATTCTCTTCCTGAAACTCTCTACAACCTCTGGTTCTGTCAGTTTACTTAGGTCCAATCCCCTTAAATTCCCACTTTTTTGCTGTTTCTTCAGTTTTAATCTATAGTTCATAACCAATAGATTGTGGTCAGAGTCCACATCTGCCCCTAGAAATGTCTTACAATTTAAAACCTGGTTACTAAATACCTGTCTTACCATTATATAATCTATCTGATACCTTCAAGTATCTCCTGGTTTCTTCCATGCATACAACCTTCTTTCATAATCCTTGAACCAAGTGTTAGCTATAGTTAACTTAAGCTCTGTGCAAAATTCTACCAGGCGGCTTCCTCTTTCATTCCTTACCCCCACGCCTACTACGTTTCCTTCTCTTCCTTTTTCTACCACCGAATTCTAGTCACCCATGACTATTAAAACTAAGGAGCCAAAAAAACGAAGGCAATTAAAGACTTAAAAAAGAGATCGACAGGTAACTGAGATGAGACGAGATGACGGACGTGGAGAAGGTGTCAGCTCTGTCGAAACAAATAGTAACTGAAGCTAAGAAAGATGAATGCCACAGGAGCCAAGAACGTGGTGGTAGTAGCCAGGAAACATTCAACTCTGGCTTTGAAAGTAGCGAATCGATGTACGAAACTTCTGGCTGTACTGCAACCTGATGGTAAAAACATAGTAGAAGAAACTCCTGGAAGAAATATCCAAGACTACGAAGAGAATAGACGAGATACATAAAAATGAAACAGAAACACATGAGGCCTTCAAAGAAACGAGGAATCCCGTAAGATATGTCATGTGGAAGGTGGCAAAATGTTCAAAGAGAACTATCTGAAACAAGTGGAACAGGAATTGGGAAAGAGATGATCTCGAGCTGACGTAACGTAACAGGTGTGTACGATAGACTTCCCAGTATGTTGTTCAGTGGATGCCTGTCACACACAAGTCAGCGTGCCACAGACAGCGGGCCACGAGACGGAGAGCGCTCTGTCACACAGCTATTGTCTCCCATTAAGGAGGTTTGTTATCCCCATTAACTATGAAAATAGCGCAGGGAAAAGAACCAGCCTCCTGCACCAAAATGTTTTGTGTCATGTGGAGAAAATGAGACTAGCAGAAGTGGAGACAGGAATGAGCCTGACATGGCTTTCACCTACAAACAGTGTCATGGCAGAACATCAAAAATTATTGGGACAGTGAAAATACGCTGTATCGGTAGTGTTCGATCGCCGAATTTGATAGTCTGTACCACTATCCTGGCCTTTCGAATATAAATTGGAGTTTATCTGCAGACACATGGAACGATCATGAGGATAAAATCAGAGAGATTACAGCCCACACAGAGGCATACCGACAATCTTTCTTTCCATGAACAATACGAGACTGGAATAGAAGGGAGAACCGATAGAGGTACTCAAAGTACCCTCCGCCACACACCGTCAGGTGGCTTGCGGAGTATAGATGAAGATGAAGAAGATCGGCAGCTTGGAAAATGCGGTTAATTGCTGCCATAAGTTGATCATACAGGGAGTTCAGAGAAGCTTCCCACACCAGCTATTGGTTACGTGAGGCGAAACGCTGAATAAAACAATGATGTCTGAAGATTACGAATAGGCAAGACTGAGAAGCCCAATGAAACACTTCGAGACATGAGTTAAGTAAGATCAGTTACTGGGTGCCCCGTGTAGCGCAAGTTAATTAATCAGGTTCTGTTATCCGAACTATCCATGAACTTTCAGCAGTTACGTGCCAGACGATGTAGGGATAGTGTGGACGCTTTCAAGAATGTTCTCCGTGAGTTTGTGCATGTAACACATAATGCGAGGAAGAAGAAGAAATATTAGGAAATAAACTAATGTGAGCCATCACGCAGAAATAATAAGTGGTGGAATGATAGGGCGACCTCGAGTACACCGTCATGTGCGATCGCAAGCAGAATAAAGAGGCAACTGGGACAATTTTAATGGGGGAAACAACAATCGTCGATATGAACGGAACTGAAGTGGAACTGAGATTAATCACCAACCGTCAAAACAGCACTTTAGTAGTGGCACCTCTTGCAACTGACATAATGTAGATAGAGGAAAGGCTTACAACGCACGTTCGATAGGAATCGAATCGAGCTGAATCAACACGCTGTACTATGGAGATGTTGTGCAATTAAAATTAGAAGAGGGAGATGAAGTTAAACTCAGTGCAAGCGGAATCCGTCAAAACTAAGAAATAAATATGGGTACGTCATGTATGTCACATTAAATGATATGTTGAATAAAGAGTTGTTCTGGGCTCAGTCAGGGTAGGAATATCTGGTAACCTTCCAGTAATAGAGGGCATCATCTGAGTGATGTTGCCACTAATTATCCATGGATTCACACAGTTTGTAAGGACCATATCGTGATGTGCAATCTCTGTGCTTGCCCATTTATCCTATTACGACGATAAGAGTAATGAATGGTGCTAAATCTATAAATTGTATTGGAAATAAAACTTATGTGGTATGCATACTTAAAACTATGATCGATGTTTCTGTGTACCAGGTTGACTATCATGTGGGAAAGTTGCGTGGTTACTGTAGATTGTGGACATCTGGTTTGTTTACCATTCCGAGGCTTGGTTGTCTTTGCGTTCATTGGTAACCTCGTGGGTGTTGTTGCCTACTGTTGTGCTTGGCCAGACCTCTGGCGTGTTGATCCATGTTGCTCTCTCGAGGGAGTTGCATGTTTGACGCACCTTGAACCATTGAATTAGGTCCACAATAAAGCTATGGTGGACCATATTCGCGGACGACGGGGGGTATTTGCCACGCAACATAGTGTAGCGTTCGGAATTATTCCTCTATCACAGAGGTTTACAGTATGTAGCAATGACAATGGCAACGCTGCCCATAGTGTCACAGAGAACGTACAGCCTTGTATAGGAAGCACCCAGGACACACCCTCTGGATGACAATTATCTTGCCAGTTCACAAACAGTGAACAATATAGGCATTATGGCTCACTGGAGCGACATTATCTAGTAGCTTTCTATTTTCTTGTTGATCTTGAAACAGAATAAATAAGGAGAGCATTAATAATTTCATATCTTGCCGCTGCTGTCTCACAGTTAAATGTGTTCTTTTGTTCTGTTGTCACATGTAACAGCTCTTTTTGTCTGGGGTCAATCATTCGCAGTTTTCATATCATGTCACAGCTATCACACAACAAACATTTTCTTAAGACGCAAAGGCATCACAGACATTGGCTTCATTTAAAATAATGGGGAGAGTTGAGAATTTGTGCCAGACTGGGATTCTGACCCAGGCCTCCTACTGACTGGGCAGTTCCTCTGACCACTAAGCCATCCGCTACTACATGGACTATCTTAAAAGGCCTCCTGTCGGCCTCTATTTGTCAACATATCCATACAGTACTAATATACTGCCCCTTGGGCATTATTCTCATTACTGGCGGCATTTCGCTAATTGAACACGAGTTCTGGGCTGTTGTGTTCCTGGCTGTCTCGCCTTAATTTTATATATGTGGTATGTGTTCTTTTGGACATATGCAGAATGACTGAAACCCCACACACAGACACACACAGACACATTTGATATATGAATGACTGTCAGTGAGAGTCCTAGAGTTAAATTGGTCCTTGTAGTGAATGGTGGCTATGAGGACATCCTCGCAAACTAAACTTTTGTACACGTTTTTCCCTTTGTTCAGGGAAACCATACATTGAAGAGGTACATGGTTCCATTGCAGAGTCTTCATTGTTTTTAATTATCTTTATTTTTATCTATGGAAAAAGCTAAAAAGCGTGAATATTATTATGCTGCATCAAATTTATTTGAGATTTTTGATTGTGTAGACTGAGTCTGTGACATTAAATTTCTCTAACATAAAGAATACAGCAGCAGTGTGTCTGTCTGACTAGCTGAGACAGTATCTGTGAGAATGTTTGTGTATTGGAAGGTGATCTAATATGTAGTGCACATGTTCAGATTGGTAAGGCAGACTTCAAATTATCACTGCTATACAGGAAACAATTTGACTGTAAGATTTATATTACATTACATTATAATCTGTGCTTCCTCATGGCACACTACCTAAGATACTCCCATCATAAAATTTTACTCTTGATAGAGAGAGGACTAAAGGGGTAGCCTCATTTTCACATTTGTTATTGTTATGTTTAATGCGATTGGATGCCGGTGACTGCATAATGAGAGCCTTGGCATCTAGCGCCACTGGGTAATCAGAGGTGACACGCCTCTTCCTCTGTTGACCAATATTGTGTGTTCTGTCTGTGCTGCCACAATGGGGAGAGAACCGCAGTCCTATCCAACAGCTGACTTAACGAGTCAATTTCTGGGAATGCGGTAGAATTTAGCCAGAGATAGAATGTTGGAGAGTACATAGCAGCTTTCATGTTGTGGCAGTTTGCGCAAGGGATGGGGGGATGTGCCACATGGAGTTGGCAAGCCACTGGAACTGGCCTATTGCTAACATGGCCCAGCATATTGTCTCCAATGCTGGACAGAGTGCTTTACCACTTCCAGGCCCTCTGGCATAATGGGCCAGTGGCCTCGAGATCATTCTTGGGTAAAACAGCAATTTTTGGAACCTGCAGATATCTGCAGTTATAGCTGAGGAACTATTATTTAAGAGAAGCGCTTCTGCCAACCTTGTGAAACGTTCTTCTCTGAATCTGAGGTAGCCCCTTGCTGACAGATGTCTGACAATCTGTCACCGATGCAGCCAGTGTTAGCATTCATATAGTCTTGCACACAAGTTTCGGTAGTGTTCTTAAGGGTGGTTCAGGGTTGAGAATTATTTTTGGATAGACATTAACCTGATGTGATTACCACACTACGAAATCCGCTGGCATGCTGTAAACTGACCAACTACAAAGAAAGTATTAGGTGCACAAAAGCGATCAGAAAGCATGTCTTGTGGTGTTCACACACAGTCGTGATGTAGGTAATCCTTAATGGACATAGGCGTTTAAACTGCACCATTAAAGCACATAAAGTAGCTTGTGAAATTCAGCATAAATAAACCACGATAATTTTAGAAGAAGAGTGACGTCTACAGCTACAACACCAGAGGGATGTATGAATGTCATTATCCATTGTAAAGCTGTCAGTGGCTCGGAAAGGATTTAAATATGCACCAAGAACATTTTTTGCTAATTTTCCCAGTAAAATAATTTAAAATTTCTGGCTGCTACAAACCAAGTTTCGAATTTAAACACACACCATTTCTGCTTGACAAATCTTTCCATTCCATGGACGAATTTGTGCTTCAAACCTGTTAGCATCTAATACGAAAATTTTTCCTTTAACTGTAATTGCAGGAGCAGAAGTAAAAAGATAGAATATGTTCATTAATGTTAGCGCTATTCATGTATACATATCCAGTGAACTAATTACTTCCACATCATTTCAATAAAAAATCTATCAAATTATTTAGAAAACATGTAAGGAACCAATTAAGGAGCCTACATAACAGCTTTTGTACATATCCTAATGACGTAAAAATTGAGTGCAAATGATTTGAAAACAATGTATGAAGCTACAAAACATTATTATATGCCAAGATTTGTCTTAGCTAATTTATCTGGTAATTAACATAGTTCATTTAGACTTGAAATTAAACTGATATGAGAAGTCAATGAAGACATCATTAACGATCGGAAAAGGCCATTGGTAATGGCATATTTAACATCGCCGATACAGCTAAGCACTCTGAGTGGGAAATATTTAAGACTCAGATATACACATATACTTAAAAGTGGGCAACACAGATGAGTGGCTTGTCTTGTGCTCACCTGGCTTCCACTGGCGGATCAGATACCAGCCGACACACTTCGATCAAATCTTCAGGCTGTCTACGAATAGCATCTGCCCAGCCCTGCGTGGCCATCACAGTGACCAAGTGGGCCTTAATGTAGGCGACGGCGGCCTGCTTCAGGCTGTCAGCAGAGTGCCTAATCGCGAGGACAGCGGTGGCCGCCGCAGTCTCGACGGACAGCTGTGCGGCCACCTGCTGCTCACACTCTGCCTTCAGGACGGACACTCCGTATCTGTCAGCGGCGGCCAGCAGCTGGTGGGCCATGCCGGGCAGCTGGGGCGCCTGCAGGGTGTAGAGGTGGCCCAGCAGCTCTTGCAGTACCGGGCCCTCCACGTCAGGGACTGCGAGCTGGCCGCTGCTGGCCTCCGGCGTGCCGTGGCGGAACATGGCGGCAATCACGGGGCTCCTGGCGGCCAGGACGGCCCTGTGCGCCACCAGCCGCGTGTCGCCGGCCACCAGAGCCACCACGGCGCCGTCCCCAGCGTCCAGCAGGGCGCCCAAGCTCACCTCCTGCACTGCTTCCATTGTGGACGATTCTGAAACATGGAGTAACTTAGAAGAGCTTTGCCCTTACACAAAACTCTCGAGATCGTGAAGATTAATGAAACCGACAACCAGCTGTGATGAAAATGAACGAAAAACTTCCTATGAATAGGAGTCTGGAAATACATCGGAGCTATGACAGATGGCGCTAACAAATTCAGCTCCTCAGACAATGCGCCCTGTGTTGTGCTGCACGCTGTGTGATTGACTCAGGGTACTGTAAACAAGAGACTGGTCTAGTATTCACGTCAGGAACAAGCCGAGATATTGTTTGTGTATGGCCAAGAAGATCGAAACGTTCGAAAGGCAGCTTAGCTATGTCAAAACGGATACCCTCACAGACACTATAAACATAATATAACAACTAGGCCTTATATGGGCCTTTGTGTGTTCACAGGTCCTTTCAGATTGACGAACATGCAGAGAGGCAGCGAAGTGTGCGTACAACAGATTTGGAGGACCAGGTTCTATAAGACATGCTGCCTCCCAACCGTTTCCATCTGCTTGCCTGTATACAAATACCATCTCGGCATGTTCCCGACACGAATAACGGATCATTCTGCTGCTTGCAGTATGCTGCATCAATCACACAGCCTGCAACACATAAGGAACACATGGAAGAGGAATATACAGTCATCAGCGTCAGACACCATGGCAATGATGCTTTTCAGACACATGTTGATAGGACCTTCTTTTTCCTCCATTTGCAGTCAGGAACCCGTCCCTGCAGATTTTACGTTTTATTAATGTTCACCCTGCATATTCTGCTAACCCAAAGCGGACCTATATGAAGCAACAATTGGCATGTCAGTTGCAAGCATGTTACACCGAAGCGCCAAAGAAACGGCTATATGCATGCCCATCAAATACAGAGATATGTAAGCAGGCAGAATACGACACTCTTCAAAATGGCTCTGAGCACTATGGACTTAACATCTGATGTCATCAGTCCCCTAGAACTTAGAACTACTTAAACCTAACTAAGCTAAGGACAGCACACACATCCATGCCCGAGGCAGCATTTGAACCTGCGACCGTAGCAGCAGCGCGGTTCTGGACTGAAGCGCCTAGAACCGATCGGCCACAACAGCCGGCAGTACGACACTCTGATTGACCACATCTATGTAAGAGAACACGTTTCTGGCTTACTGTTGCTGCACTGGCAGGTTATCAAGATTCAAGTGGGTTTGAAACTACTGTTGTACTCGGTGAACGATTAATGGGACAGAGCATCTCCGCGGTAACGATGAAGTGGGAATTTTCCGGTATGACAATTGCACGAGTGTACTGCCAATACTACGAATCCGATAAAACATCAAATCTGCAACGTCGGTGTAGGAAGATGCGGATCCTGCGAGAACAGGACCAATGACGACTGAAGAGAATCGTTCAACGTGACAGGGGTGCGGCCAGTCCGCAAATTGCTGCAGATTTCAATACTGGGTCATGAAGATGTGTCAGGAACCGTTCCAGGAAACATCATCGATATGGGGTTTCTGTGCTGAAGGCCAAGTCGTGTATCCTTGATGACCATGACACAAAGCTTTACACGTCTCCTGTGCACATCATCACTGAGATTTACTTTTGATGACTGGAAGCAAGTTGCCTGGTTGGACGAGTCTCAAATTGTATTGAGCAGATGCATGTGTGTGGGTATGGAGACAACCTCATGATCGCATTGACCCTGCTTGTCAGCAGGGTGCTGTTCCAGCTCGTGGATGCTCTGTAATGGTGCGGGGTGTCTGAAACTGGATTGATATGGCACCTCTGATATATCTAGATACGACTCTGACTGGTGACACCTACTTTAGCACCCCATCTGATCACCTGCATCCGTTCATATCGATTGTGCATTCAGACAGACTTGGCCAATTCCAGCAGGACAATGCGACACACGAGACGTTCAGAATTGCTACAGATTGGCTCCAGCAACAGCTTCTGAGCTTAGAAACTCACGTTGGCCACCGTACTCCCTAGGCATGAACAATATTGACAATATGTGGGCTGGATTGCAATGTGCTATTCAGGTGCGGTCTCCACCCCGTCGCACTCTTCGGGATTTATGGACAGCCCTACAGGATTCGTGGTGTTTGTTCCCTCCAGCACTACTTTAGACAATAGTCGAGTCGATGCCACATTGTGTTGCGGGACTTCTGTGTGTTCACAGGGGCCCTACACGATAATATTTAGGGCTACCAGTCTCTTTGGCTCTCCTGGGGTTTTTCGGTTTTACTCCTATTCGTCCCCTTATATTCTGTGAGATACAGGCAGATTTTTACCAAGCAACAGTTGCTAACTCTTGTCCATTGTACGCCAGTCTAAATGACGCCATAGGTGAACAGCAGAGGCATAGCTGCTGAAGGTATAAGCAGACCAGTGCCCGGGAGCCCCCCAAGCACAAAGGACCTCTGCACCTCCATGAACGATGTTCAAAAAAGTTGTATAGTGTCCTAGCTGAATCAAGAGTTTTCGACTTCTGTCTTTTTGGAACCTGATTACAAAACCTCAAAAGGCACGAGCTGAAAACACAGCAATTTCTCCCAGCTACATAACATAAACATAACAGGCCGTATTGCTTATCCGCTAAGACTGGACCCTTCCGCCGTTCGGGTGTTGTCGATTGAATTCGGAGTTGCCGTGGCTGCCAATCTCTGTGAACGAACAGTGAGTGGCGCAGCATTACGATCAGTGTGTTTGAAAATACAGTGCGTGATCACGTTCGAATGTGAAGTCCCTACAGTGTATTATTACGGAACATTGTTGCTGCCGTGCGTCGTTTCTATCGTCAAAAACGGCAGAAATTGCGCGTGAAATGGCAGGCCATGCCGAGCAACTATCTTTACTTCCCACGTCTGCGAAGGCTTTGCTCCACATAATCCCAGAATCCTCTGCGGCATCGAGTGGCCACATCGTAATGGGGAAGCCATAATACGACATTAAGCATGGCAATTCAGCAGTTTGTGTACTGAATTCCACTAAGCGAATGATTCCTAAAAATAGATCACGATAAAGTGTTGTAAACAGTGGCCCTCTGAATTTGATAAAAGAAGAAGTGGAAATGTGGATCTTGATCTTGGATAGTTTAGTGGATTGTGTTAGTGATCGGTTCGTCATCAGTGTAATAAGCAACAGCTGGAGTGCCGACGTGCGGTCGAATGCAGATATCGAGGGCATTAAAGGAATACTGGATGAGTTAATGACGATAACTACTTCCCTCAGCGCCTTCACTTTCTTTACCTGCTCTTTTTCTGAACTGACATGTGCTTTCCATCTGTTAGGAAATCTGTCTATTTGCGAGGTTTTACCGTATTTTAATTCACTGTCTTTGCTGTTTTGTTGTTTCTCTGTCAGTCGTCGTTTCTACAAAATTTTCTGCAGGTGTTCACATAACTATGAGTTAACTAGTGTGGCTGGCCAGTCAGCGCAAATGTGCCGGTAATATCTGTGTGGTTGTCAGACATTTTTCGGTCTTATGGGCGACATTACAGCACGATTTATCTTATCATAATCTTACTTGAGCGTACTCGAGACGGCGTGCCTTGGCGTCCAAGCGAACAACAGGCCAATGAGGTAGGAGCAAACGCGGAACAATACATAGTGCAATGTCTGCATCAGGGGTTATTATTCATAACGTATAAGTAAATGCAATGCATAGCAGTGCAGGGGGTGTAACACCGACGTCCCATGCCTTTGCCCGCCATATTGAATCACTATCTGTGACGTCACCGGGAATCTACCGCTGTTTAGTTAAGACTAACGTCTCTCAGTGTTTCTCTTGTGTCGCGCGTGTGAGTTCGTGTTACGTGTACCCCCTGCGGGTTCGGGGGTTAGAATAGGCCCGCGGTATTCCTGCCTGTCGTAAGAGGCGACTAAAAGGAGTCTCACATGTTTCGGCCTTATGTGATGGTCCCCTCTCGGGTTTGACCTCCATATTTCTAAATTCTTCCGAAGAGCGAGCCAATTGGGGGCGCCTTACATGGTGCACTGTATCTGTCGTGCAATTAGACCTTTAGCCGTCTTTCTCGTCGTTGCAATGGTGTCCCGCTCGTTTTCGATCTCTTGGGCGATTACCATACTGCACTCTGCAGTGTTTCTTTTAACTGTGACGACGACCTTGGCCATTTTTGCACCTAAGATCCAGCACGGTAGCCAGTCCGTTGTGGTGGGGCCGCCATGTACCCTCTTGGTTGTAGCCCCCTGACAACACAGGGATCGCTCTACTGATGCCTGCGCCGTTAACTCCCCACGTATGCCAAGGAGTAGATGCCCATCGCCCTGGGGCATCGGGACTCCCGGCAATGGCCATCCTGCCAGGTGGCCTTTGCTGTGGCTGGGTGGCGCCCGTGGGGAGGGCCCTTGGTCGGAGTAGGTGCCATCAGGGCGGATGACCCGCAATGAAGCGTGGTACATCATCTCTCGCTGGTGGGCCACCACCAGCAGTCTCTAAGCGATCGAGGTCTAACCTCAACGGCAGGAAATACGATCCACGATCATTTCCCTCCCTGGCCACTCCATGGGAGGAACGTATGGCAAAAGAAGGCAGTGGAGATTATTCACCCCGGTTCCTTGTGTGTACGCGAGTTGATGGGGAATCGTTTATGTCAACCAAGCCCCAGTTTTTTGTGGAGCATTTAGAGGACAAGTTCGGGGAGGTGGAGGGCTTGTCCAACATGCGCTCTGGTTCTGTGCTCATCAAAACGGCATCCTCTGCCCAGTCACGGAGGTTGCTCAATTGTGACAAGTTGGGGGATGTTTCAGTTAACATCACGCCGCATAAGAGTCTGAACATGGTCCAGGGTATTATATTCTGCAGTCCGACGATGAATTACGCGTCAACCTCGAACGACGAGGTGTTCACTTCGTCCGGCGCGTCCATCGGGGTCCGAGGGATAATCAGGTCGCCACCGGTGCCTTCATCTTGGCCTTTGAGGGTGATGTCTTACCCGAAAAGGTTAAGGTGATGGTTTACCGTTGTGATGTGAAGCCATATATCCCTCCTCCGATGCGGTGTTTTAAATGCTGGAAGTTCGGGCACATGTCATCTCGCTGT